>NC_140909.1:25633936-26233936 GCF_045865225.1 Trachurus japonicus
GACCAAGTCACAGAGGAATGACAATAAAAAGAAATAATAAAACATTGCCTCATCTGAACAAGATGATGAAAACATTGTGATTCACATGCTTTAGTGAACTGGAAAAGCCAGGTGCCAAAAACTGGTGCCAAACAAAGTGGAATGTGTACTCTTTTGAAAACTTTTTTTTTTCTTAATCTCTATCGAGTTTGTGGCTAGTATATGAAAAAGCAAGCTACAGCCACCTAAAATAACAGGAGTGCATTGGAATCTATATCTTATACTACAGTAAGTAATCTGGATCTCATAGGGTGAAGTTGAGGGTTAACACACTGTAAGGTATTGTAAGGCAGTGAGAAATACTGTCTGGTTGGCTAGAAAAAAAAGAAAAGAAAATCTATTTTTCCTGCAAAAATTGTAGTTTCCTGTCAGGCTCAAAAGTTCAAAATGTAGTAACACAATTAAACCCACAATTACAGCAGTGCAGCAGAATATTGAACTTCCTCTAACAAGCCATGTGCACATACTTTTTATTCTTTCTTCCACACTTCCGCTCTCTTTCTGTGTCTCTGCTCTCCCCTCCATGAACGCAGCAGGATTGTATTTCTTACCCTGTAGTTGTTGTTATTGTTGATCATGTGCATGTGTATGTGTGTGTGTGTATCTGTGTGCGTGCACATGTGTGCATTGTGTTGGACTGTAAACTCCTTTAGGAAGAGCTGTGGCACTAAGACCCAGGGGTTTTAAGAGTTTAGCCCTTCCCATCGCTGCATGCGTGTTTGCGTCGGAAGATATTGACTTTCTTATAGTCCGGATCATTTCTCTTTATCAGAAAAACATTAGCAGCCCCCCACCCCCACTCCTCAACCCCCAAATACCCCAACACCAATACCACACAAAGCCCCATACTTTCTTATTCTCCTTGCCCAGTAGTAACCAACAGCTGCCAACACAACAAAGTACAATCAGAGCTGATACTTTTCTGCCCTTAAAACAATCAAGTTCAACTTTTACAAGATCAAAACAATGTTTCTCAATGTTTTATGTTACATTTCCCCCCTCAGGAGTAAAACCCATATGAATAAAAAATAACACTACTATGCACAAAGAATGCCTCCTTTGAAAATAAACAAACAACTTTTGAAACCCATTGTTTATAGAATAGGTAGTATAATTAGATACATAAAGTGGGGTAAAGTGAATGATTATCTACTTTTTCATCATGTCTGACCCTCATCTGAACAGGATATTATTCCTGCTTCTTCTACAAACATCTCGGTCCAATTTTCAAGGTGGATGCCACGCACCTTTCTCTATATGCACAGCCGGTTATATCTGATTCCCACCCCCCCACTGTAAAACCGTCATCTGTCATCATCAAAGCGGCGCAAGCTAAATCGCAATCAGTTGAAACTTCCCGTCCTCCTCTCGCATGGAGCCTGTGAGGTGACGTCCAGACGTTGCATTGACAAAAACCCGGAGCCAAACGAGCCCTGACGTTGGCTAATGGATGCCCAAGAATATGCCGCTGATTGATTTGTGTTGTGTTTTCTTGTCCGTTCTGACGGGGCTTATTTTAGTAGGAATGAGTGAGAGTGAAGGGAAGGATGGAGGAGAGAGAGAGAGAGAGGGAGAGAGAGAGGTGACTTCAGGGGCTCCGTCCAGCTGGTGGGACTCAACTTGACCCCCTGGCGGAGAGTCCAGAGTTGGGTTACCACTGTACGAGCCTGAGTGTATGATTGTGTGTGTGCGAGTGTGTGTGTTGTTGTTTAATTGATTTCCTCTGCGATGACAGCCCCAGTCAGGCTGGCACCAATGCCCCCCCCCCCCCCTCCATCCCCAACACACACACACAGCACCATCACCGCCACTCACCCTGCAACACATACACACACATACAGTGCTCATCAATTGCACTGGGAGAAAAAAATGGCAGCCACTGGTGTTATGTTCTAGGGTGGCAATGGCGGTGGTGTGCATTCAAGACGCCTCCTCCTCCTCCTCTCCCCCCCTCCATATCCTCCTCCATCCTCCATACAGTAACTGTTCGACTAAATCGTTTACATGGATCATTTTTCTGATAAAAGCATTATTTTTGGAGAAAAATCTCTAATGATTTTAGATAAGTTCATCCGGTTTCCCTCCTGCTTCATGGCCTCTGTCCTCCATGATTTGTCTGAAAACTGTGATTTCATTAACCCTCTTCTCCCTCTACTCTTGCACATGATCCACTGTAGTTAGAAAAAAAAGACAAACAAAAATGCTGAATCACCTTATCACAAACACATAGATTATAATCTTGGTAAATGTCCACAGACGTCTAAAACCCACATAGTATATTTACTTTTTGTTTATACAGTAATGTAGGAAGTTCAGTTTGTCTCTCGGTCAGTCGGTCAGTCGATCTCTCCGGTACTGTTGTTGTTTGGTCAAAGTTTTCAGCACAGTTCTGTTGGAGATGAGTTGTGCGTCAGGGAGCGTTTGTCCATGATGCAAATCTATGACATTTCAAATAACGCATCGTCCAACAACCTCCGCTGATGTAATTAGATCAACCCTGCCCCTCTGCGGTTTCACTCCTGTTGACAAGATGAGGCCTTGTTGGCAAACGGCGCAGCATTACTCCCCCTGGTCTCCATCTACTTCCATTATTGGTTGATTGGATGTAACACCGCTGAAAGCATGGTTGGGGCTCTTGTCTAGGGCGTCGGACTCGGCGCGGGAGCGTTTGAAGCGTCGGTCGGGGTACTGGGCGTTGTCAAAGGGCATGCGGTGCACGCACAGCACGTGAGTCTTCAGGTTGCCCTTTTGGGAGGCGCTGTAGGGGCAGTAACTGCACTTGAAGGGTCTCGAGCCTGGAGACAGAAACAGAGAAAGAAGATAAACATTTTAATCAAAACCAGAAGAAGTCATGGAAATGTCATCATGCCACTATGTAGAAGCGATTTGTCCAGTCAGACATTCTCTCTTATAGAAAGCATAGAAAGTTTCAATTTAAAGCATAGGCGGATGAATACAGAGCAGGGGCCTCTGGGTAAACAGTTTGTATGTAAGAGAGGCACTGATCTGTTACAGTAACAGATGTCATATAAGCATATTGGTGAAATGGATACCCATTGGAAGTTCAATAGACTATTTAAATGCAAACTGTGTATGTGTGAATCCTTAAAGCTAAGTCAACCAAGTGTGTTGAATCCATCTACAAAAACAGTTTTATAAAAACTTGCAACTTTCAGTCCTTCCCTCCCTGTATTGTGTTGGGATATTATTTCCTTATCACCACCTTTCAAATGACATCAAAAGTGGCTCTGCATTGTTCCGAGTGGTCAAAGACTCCACTCCACAAGGTCATATAGCTTGGAGCTGTATTTTGAGACAAGCATCATATGATAGTAGAACTCCTCACTGGCATTGTGTAATTAATTTCTTCTAAGGATGGCAGCACCCACCTGACATGGACGGCATGTCATTAACTGAATGATTTAGCCTAACTGTAGGATATATGATGATTGTTATATCTGTGGTCTGTGGGGAATACCATTTACCAACAATAAGAACTAAAAATCCACGGGCACAGTCCTACTTATTGTTACTTTGCCATGTAAAGTATAAAAAGTACTGTTTCCAGACTGATAAGATTCCTCCTCACCATACTATAAATTACCTGTTGTGTTTTGGCCTGCAAACCTCAAAGCTACTCCATCAGTGCTGCCCTTGCTACTGCTGCTCATAAAGCATTTCAAAAGCCCCACATCGATTCAAGCATCAACCTGTGGGCTCAGAGTCTTTGCTCCCATTGGAGGAGTTTTATTACCCCCACCCCCCCACCCCACCCCACCCCACCCAACTGCACTGGTGAGCTTAATGTTTGCTTGTGGCGAGTGACAAGGTCAGAACCTATAAATAAATAAATATCTCTGCTGTGTCGCTTCTACATTCACATACAGTCCGACACATGAAATACAGACAGATAACCATTGCCACTTGCCACCTAGAGGCTCATGCAAATTCCACGTGAAGAGGCAGCAGCAGCAGCAGCAGCAGCAGGCTGATGAATCCAAACCTAACTGTAACCCCACATTGACCCTGGGAACCTTCAAACAGCAAGTCAACCTCTGAGGCCTTCAGGCTTCTACTTGCTCTTATAAAAGTGTATTAACACAATGAAGGATAAGACTGAAGAACGCAGACTGGTAGAAGAGGGTAAATTTGAGGACAAAGAGGAGAAGCAAAGTGATTTTCTCATCTGCACCACCCCAGCAGCACCGCTCCGGCTCCTTATTGATACAAATACATCCTCAAAACATTACCCGACATTTAATAACTCGCCTCGCTCTCTGCAGTCAGACAGCTCCCCACAAATTCATTTGAACTAAACTTTTGCAGCTCCCCGAGTCGATATGCATCTTTTGAAGAGCGTGCATACATCTAGTCCCCTGAACACAATAGCGGAGCAGAATGAGCCGAGGTATTTTTCTCTATCTCCCCACCTTGCCACAGCTCCGGCACAAAATGTTCTCCCTAGATTGAATCTGATCATCACTGCAGCAAACACAATGGCCCTTAATAGCACCAGCCGTTTGTTTGAGGGATGCCGATTACACTGCCATCATAACCCACTTCACTTAGTTCACTCACTCACAGACAGAAAGAGAGAGAGAGAGAGGGCGGAATGGAGAGGGAGGGAGGAAGGAAGTGGGAGGGCAGAATGAAGGGAGAGTGTTTGAGCCCTGTCTAGTACTTTAGGTTATTAATAACAGTACATTTGCAGTTACCGTCTTTTTTTCCCCCTGTATCTCTTATTCAATTTGAGATGCTCTAAATCAAATTAACATAGAGGGTTTCAAAGAAGCACGGGGATATGTAGGTGCAGGGAATATAAATAGGTAAAAGGCCAGGAATTAAAGAGGAAACATTCTATTTGAAGCACTCACTGGCACACACACACACACACACTTACGTTGGGTTAGTAGGGAGTGAGTGCACAGTCTACTAAACTGTATAAAGCTGGACACACACACACACATACACGCGAGCGCACACGCAGGAGCAATGCGAGGATGCAACGAGGCAACGCAGGAAGCAGCTACTTTGTGTTTGGCAATCTGACACAGGCTTTGGAGCCTCTCTGGCTTTCTGATATTACATTGTTTGCTTCAGAGCCAGACAAAGGAGATTGCTACAAGTTTGGAGGCTTTGGATGTTCCAGTTGTCTGAATTTCCAGATAAGCTAGTCTGCGGCACACAATGAAGGGTCCCTTTTATTCGTGTGCAGTTTAATTTCACACTCTCTTACATTACGTTAAGTCCAAGAGGCAGAATATCTCATCCCATTTTACACTTAGGGAGAGTGAGTTATGCCCCCAAACAATTCAACTTTTTCTTTCTTCCTCTATTTTTTTTATTTGTTTGTTTGTTTGTTTTTTCTCTCTCCCTCCCCCTGCTTTACTCACTGCTTGTCTCCACGGACTAAATAAATACAAATCAAGCCGGGTTTTTATCTCAGGGGAGATGTTAAGATAAAAACAGAGGGAGTGTGAACTGAACTGCATGGCTTGAAAAAAGTTTGGATAGGATGTATAAACTTGAGTTAGTGTTGAGATTGAAATTGACTTCTGCAGAGCAACTTAGAGACACACAGGCCACACTTTGTTTTGGATTAAAAATTAAAGAGAGTGTTTCTCTTTCCTGCACACACTCTCGCACACACACACACACCCTCATATTAACAATCCACATGTCCAGCTACTGTGAAAGGCCGGACTTTCCATCATTAATCCACGTCCTCTGGTCTGTGCCAGTAACCAAAGCTGCTTACATGCTGACCGTTGCCCAGCAGCAACATATTAACCACCACTCTGTCAAATTAACCTTTTTCTACCACTCTTTTCTGTCTGTTTTCATCCATCTGTTCTCTGTCACACTTCTCTCTGTCACTCCGTCACCTTCTTCTAATGAGTTCCTGTAATGATTTACTGTTTCACTTCTGGCATTTTAGATCTGCTTCTTATTTTGTAAACTTTCAACCAAATTTACAACCTTTCCATAACTTTATGCAAATACTTTGTTGCCTTGTTGTTTTATAAACCCACTTGAGAAAATCTGGGAAGCAACCTGTTCTTTTTTTTTTTTTTTTACATTTTTGGCAATAACATGAGCTGAGTCCAAATTCAGGGGCCAGATCCCTTGGGTGATTTGTTCTAAACAAATTGATACTGGTTCATGGAGAATTTCCTATTTATCCTCAGCTTCTGTTTTACATGCAGAGTCTGTTTTAGTCTCTTTTTGAAGAGTGATTCATTACTGGCACGCAGTGAGTCTTTGGATAGGCTGGCCAGGAAATGCAGGATGCATTTTTGGGTGGCGTTTGGAATGGGATAGGCCTTGCTGGGCTTTTGTGACACAGTTTTCAAACACTGCCATAAAAAGGATGTGTGTCCTGAACATGGCTCTGCTGTTGACAACTCACATCTGATGCTGATGTGCAGTATCAAAGTGTGCCCTAAAAAGTAGAATTAGATCTCACATAAATGCTGAAAAATCGTGGAGCCGCAATTAAAGCTTGTCGCCCAGATCCTATCATAACCTAAACCAATAAGACTAGAATAAACAAAGATTTAACCATACCTTTTTGTATGCATCTTAATCTTCCCCTCATCTAACTTTATTCTAGTTGCCAACCTCCCTCCTTTTTACCCACATTTATACCTCCAACTTTGTTCTCACCAGTGACATTGTACAAGTTGTGTATCGTGATGTTTCCTTTGCTCCAAGTCATTTGTCCTTTATGGTTTTACTAAGTTTTCACACTGGGTAGGTCGTTGTGCTGCAAACCTCTAAGACTGTATGAAGGAAAGGAAAAAGAAGCATGGACAGAGGAATAAAGACACAGAGAAAAAGAGAACGAGACAAACAGGAAGAGAGAGGAGAAACAGTGGTCTTGTTTTCATTAGTGTGGTATTATCTAAGCCTGTTAATTAACCCCCGAAGGCCCTCTGCATGGAGATCAGAGGAAAAGGGGTGGGGTGGGTGGGTTGGGGGGGAGTGGAGAGGAGGGCAAGAGGAGAGGATTCAGCATGTGTGTCTGTGTGTGTGTGTGTGTCTGTGTGTGTGTGTTTGTGTGTGTGTGTGTGTGTGCTGGTTTGTGTGTGTATAGACGTACAGAATCACACCACTGCCACAAACATGCTCATGTTCCACCTGTCACACATGCATTTCCCCAACCCCCCCACTCCACAGTAACCCCCCTAGCCCACTGTAATTATCACACACACACACACACACACACACACACACACACACACACACACACACACACACACACACACTGCCAAAGGTCAACTAAAGATGGACTTCTCCATCTCTCATCTACTTTCCCTCTGGGTTCAGGCTCCTTTTCTTCCTCCTGTGGTGTCTTGTTGTTTTGTTTCATATCGTTATAATGTTCATGTACATTTCATAGTAAAATAATATTGGCTCTGTTCTTAGATTACCCTAACCTAACATTCAAATATATGATCGTCAGCTGGGAAAACCTTTTTCTTTCTCTCTCTTTCCTCTTGTCTTCTCTATTGGACAGTGAGAAGTAACATGAAGGACAGGAGAGAGACAGTTATTGTATCAATATTGTTACTTACAGCTCTTAGACTGAATGGTTTGTAGCCTGTGTGTGAAGAATACATGTGTATCTCAGCAAAGGTGTTGTGTTGCTTTGTGTCTTGTATGAGGAGCTATCTTAGGATTGCAACAGATGGCAGTGCTGGCATCAAATGGCATTTAAGGACGGCTGCTTTTGGTTGGATGCCAACACACTGTTCCTAATCTTTATGCGCCTCTGAACATGTGTGTGTGTGTGTGTGTGTGTGTGTGTGGTATTGTTTTTTTGTATGCTTGTGTATGCGTGGGTTTGCATGTGTTCACATCCTTTCATGTGTTTCTATATGCGAGTGTTTGGTAAATGTGATTATATGCACAATTGTATGTGTGTTTATGAGTGTGTGTTAGTGGATGTGAAACATACAAGAATAAAAGGGAGAAGCCTGGGGACACACGACACAGGTAGAGGGGGGGTTATGTGTGTGAGTGCAGGAGGGTGATGTCTTTGTGTTTTGAATTCATGACACACACCAACATTTGACAGGTTCTGTTTCCAGAAAAACACAGAAATGAAGCTCAGTAAGAGTTGAGTCAAAACGACGAGGTCCATAGCCGTTATCCGGCAATTACCGGACTGGTAAAATCTGCCAAAGTCCAGTATTTTTTAACCCTTCTGGTCAAAATGTAAAATAGGCAATTTCCACATGTCATTTTATATTAGAAAAACTGAACATTATTTTTTATGAATGTCTAGGCCAGGCCTATTTGGAACGAAACTTTTTCTTTTTTCACGCAGAACTAAACCTGTCGCATTTGTTTCATTTACTCTGACAAAGCATGCACCATGCAGTACTGTACAACAACAATAACTGGAGAGGTTGGACATGTCGAAACAAGCAAATCTTAAAAGCCTAAATGTTTCCACACTACACACCTCTTTTTTTTCATCAACTGATCCGCGGACCACTTGCGTGCCGATCCGTGGAGAACGATCCGAACAGATCACAGTTCAACAACGATCTGTTGTACCACTAAAAAAGATTATACATTGACATGCCTTGATATCATTCTTATAGCCTGCATATCATTTATCATTTTAAGCTCAATAAATTCAGATAATATTTGACCGTAATTTCAAACATTTGTCCGGCAAATTGAAAACCTGCCGGTCACGTTGTCCGGTACCAATTTTTTCTAGCAGAAACCCTGGTCCTAGTTCCTGCTCCCTTAAAGTCCCCCTCCCGCGACCCTTTTTGGTCATTTTAAAACCAGCTCATTAGCAATGCGCCTCTGGAGGGTGGGCGGAGACTGCGCTGCTCTGCACCCGCCCAGCCACCTCCTTGTCGCTCGCTAACAGCTGGACATTGTACAATTACAGATTCTGTGCGTTTAGCGTAAAACTCCACACTGGAATTCGATCCCAGACTGGAACATAGTCCTTGCTCACGGTGCAAGCTGCTCAACCAGGTGAGCTATACCTGTTATACCTTGACAGCTGCACTGAGCTGTCAAGCCTTTCACCTCTGAGCCAGATGCAGAACGGGGCGGGAGCTTGTAGCACTAGTGCCCTCCCCTGGAGCTGTGACACGTCAGCTCCAGTCTCCCTGAAACTGCCAGTTTGCGTCTGCCATTGGTTCACAGCAATTTGAAGGCAGAAAAACTCAGAAATGCAATTTTGCACTTCCTTTTCTGCTGATATGTGCTCTAACACAAGAAAAATGCCACAGGAACATGTGAAAAGCACGAAAAACACGATTTTAATGGGAGGGGGTCTTTAACTCCACTGGATTCTTGTCTTTATCCAATCAGGGATCAATTCCTTGGGACCGTTTGCATGCCTGCTTAAAGGGATAGTTCAACATTTTGGCAATTTGGCCCATTGCCATAATCCCTATAGTCATAGCAGTAGGTTCGTTACCATTATTTGTCGGTGCAAGCTATTTTTAGAATGGCCGAGCGCAGCCGCGAGCTGCTCAGAGCTACGCTACGGAGGCTCATGAGATTAGTTGGTTTCCCTCATCAAACTCATCAAATACACAATCCAACAACTCCAAAACGCTCTTGTGGACAAGTTGTGACCTGCACATTCACCATGCTATGAGATAATAACGGAATGTTACGAGACAGAGTTGTTTTCGAGGTAAATACAGAGACTGCTTGCAGAAAAACTGTCCCTGAAGGCAACGCGCATCAGCGGTTTTGCATGAATTTACCTCTAAAACGACACCATCTCATAACGTTCCATTATTCTATCAACGTGGTGAATGTGCAGGTCACAACTTGTCCACGATAGTGTTATGGAGTTGTTGGATTCTGTATTTGATGAGGGAAACCAAGAAATTCCATGAGCCTCTGTAGCGTAGCTCTGAGCAGCTCGCCGCTCGGCGGTTCTAAAAATAGCTTGCACTGACAAATAAAGGTAACAAACCTACTGCTATGACTATAGGGATTATATTATGGGCCAATTCGCCAAAATGTTGAACTATCCCTTTAACGATTCAGCTTATCGGATCTGCTTTCTTTGCAAATGCGCACACTTCTGGTTCAGAATGAATGAAACAGTGTCATGGCAGAAGTGCTCTAAAGTGTGGGGGTAGAGTGCACCAGCACACAGGGGCGTGTACTGTGTGTAACCTGATACACATCTGCATCTGTATGATAGCGCTGCCCTCATGTCAAGAGTCAATGTCACTGTTTACTGGGTTGTTATTTTTGTGAGCCTTTAGTTTATAAACTCCAGGTTGTTCGAGAGATGATGTGGCCTACACACCCACAGAGACTGGTGATTGTACTGGAC
This sequence comes from Trachurus japonicus, assembly GCF_045865225.1. NCBI lineage: Eukaryota > Metazoa > Chordata > Actinopteri > Carangiformes > Carangidae > Trachurus > Trachurus japonicus. The sequence goes on from NC_140909.1 coordinate 25,644,309, forward strand.
TGGACAGCAGCTGAGAGATTAATCAATTCAACAATCATTGAATGAATGAATGAATGAGGGTGAGAATATACAGTATGGCGCTTTAGTGTTTTTATCCAACAATGTCACTGTTCACAAAATCAACATCTAGTCCTCACCAAATAAAGTTTGTGCAGTGTCAGTGCGGAGAATACCTGCTGACAGATGTGCAGCTGACGGTGACAGTTTCCTCATCGCTAAACCTGTGCCACCATCCGATCCTCCCTTGCTCTCATCATGAGTCCGGGATAAAGTCTCCTGGACATAAACATGTATATTCTTTGTGTGTTTTTCCTCTCTTCATTTGCAACCAACTTGTTTCAGGTTTTGCTGGTAGCTACATGAAATCTGGTGCGCACCCAGTGTCTTTTCACTTGTGCTTGCTTTCTCTCTCTTTCGTTCGCTCACTCGCGATCCACATGTAAAAACGACTGTTATATGAAAAAATACAGAAAAATACAGTCGCACGAAAACCACAAAATCGAAACATTGTAATAGCTCCTGTGACGACAGCTGGCAGCAGGTCGCAGTGGTCTATAGCTGTCATACGAAACACCCAGACGGTCTGTCAGAACGTCTTGGCGCCGGTTCTAGTGTTAAACTCTCCAGGTAGCCCTGTCTACTTTGTTAATGTTAGCACCATTAATGCAAACAAACCAATTTTTCTTTTCTTCTCTTTTCTGACTATTCCCTCACCCAATGAGAATCGATGATGAATTGGATCGATAAGCAATATCAAAAATGGAATCAGAATTTCGACCTCACACCACTTGACCCCTCTTTAATCAAAACCTTCCTACCCACTGAGCTCTTCTACTAACTTCATATCACTTGATCACTGCCTATGATGATCTACTTCCTTTTATTTCTTGTATAACCCTTTACTGATTGAAATACATTCATGTATCCATTTTCTATAATGCACAGTAAGTTACAAATGTAAAAATGAAGCACACACACAAGTGTAGAGCAGAAGCTTGTAAACAAAATTAAGCTGAGGACTATTTATGTAAGCCATTAAAATGACACGACAAAGACAGAGTAAGAGATAGACAAAGATACAGATATAAAGAGAGAGGGGGACGTACAGTACAGAGACACACAGAGGGCGTGAGCAATTAAATGTGCTAAACCATCTGTCTAGTAGTCTGCATGCATGTATATGTTGGATGTAGTTAGGTGTCTATTTATTTCACAAAAATAACAAACAAAATGTAGGTCCATATCAGAGGTGTCATCTCCACTTCTTCATCTTATTTCTCATGTAACTTTTTCCACTTTAAAAAGTCTAAAATGACTACAACAATGTTACACATTTTTGAGTTGTGTACTTACTTTATCACAAGTGTTTCCTGTAAATTTCAAACCAGAGAAATCTGTGATTTTAATCATGGTAACGGTATGTTTCATTTGCTTGCCTGTCAGTGACATGTCATATGTGTGTACATACATGTGCATGTGTCAGTGTTATTGTTGCCTACCAGAATTTCTAAATTTACTCTTTATCCAGTTTAATGCCTTATTTTATTTTAGATTTTTTGGTTATTTTTTGTGCATTTTTCAACAGAATATAGTAAGACAGGAAGGTCAGGGAGAGAGAGAAGGGATGACATGAACCCGAGGCTGCTGTGCAATGGTTTTAGTCCCCTTAGTGTTCACTGCCTTAGTTATGGAGAGGAGAACACCACTGCAAAAATTATTTGGCTGTTTGTAAAAATGTCTGATTCACAAGTTATCAGAGACAAGTTAACAAAGATTAGTAGTCATATTAACCGCAAACTCGATGTTCTCTGCCCAGCATACATAGTCAGTGAAATACTGATTTCTGTCCATAGGGATGTTCCCACTGCAGGAACTCTGGGGTCATTTTACAGGGCCAGGGGCCTCATTTATCAAAGAGGGTGTAAAACGATCGAACTGGTACGACTTCACAGGTCGGAAAAACACGAGTTACGGGCTGCCTTGAACGCACCATAACAGTCCTCGTCCCTACATCACCACATTCACGCGCATCCCTTGGCTGCACACACAGCCCTTCATGCCGTTCTCTCTCCTCATTGGATAAAAATTGTAGGATACGAGAAAAGTTTTCTCCTCGGCTCAGAGCAGAGCAGAGTGACTGACAGACCCGTGTTTCGGTCCAAACACTCTATGTAAGTGATTGCTGTCGGAAGATATAACTATTTAAGACTTATATTAACACAAAAATATCGCTTACTTCTGCTTTAATAAATATCCTTATGGGAATGTAATGGTGTGTGGATCTTTTAGTTATTTTTTGCTGTAAAGTTCCTACCACCTCTCATTACCAGGAACTCTCACAGTGGAAATGCGGCTTAGCTATCCATATATATGAACAGTCTATAGTACTGTGCAGGGGTCACAAAAAGGCCCCAGGCCTAGGAATTCAACCCAGAACTTTCTTGTTGAAAGGCAGTTGTGATAACCACTGTATCACTGTGCCACGCCAGGACTAAGTCTGAGTTCTGCAACAGGACAATGTGCCCTAACAACTCAAACTGTATTGGATTGGCCCTCACAGTCCCTTGCCCCGACCATTATTGAAAATCTGTGGGATGTATGGATCATTAACATGTTAGATGTGCAAAGCAGCCTCTAAATATCTCTGCAGTTGAAATGATCTGTTGGAAGAGAAGAGTGGGTGAAAATTCCCTCCAACTGAAAGCTGTTGAATATCTTGCAAAAATAGTGATAGGGTGCCCAAATGTTTGTACCAGCCAGAATGCTGTTACTTCATGTATCTGTTCTTTCTTTGAGTTACATAAGAGAGGATTAACAATTGTTTATTTATCAATATATTTTCCCAGGGATGACCAAACTTTTTAATACAACTGTATAATACCATAATTTCAAACATATATATTATGTTATACTTATTTATTTGATTTTTTAATTTTTTTTTGCCATCCCCAACCCCCTCCAAAAATAAATACATTTACATTACTTCAAACAGCCTGAAGGGAATTTATCCTTCTCTAGACTCCCTCTGATGAATTAAGAGCATTTCCCTCAACGAGCTGCCGTGTTGATGGAAAATTGGCCTGAAGTTTGGGGAATAACAATTTGGTCTGTTTCTAAGCTTAACTAAAGAAAAACCAACACACAAATAACACCAAGGGAGGCACTTAAGGAGAGGAAAGGAACTGTGGGGGGAGAGTTGGGGAAGGGGAGGGGGGGCTCTTTCAGCATCAAAGCCAGCTAAAACGTCCCCACCAGGGACCAGGTCCCATGTTAAATACTGAACTAGATTATTAATTGCTGCACCAGTAGGACCTGTTAATAAGAACCCAAAATAGCAGCTCCTTCCTCTCTGTCTTCATCTCTTGTTCTATTTTCACTTCTTTCCAGAGTCTTCTGTTGTTCGTTTTTTTGTTTTGTTTTTTTATGCTTATGCTCAAAGTTTCCTTCATGCACACTCATTCACTCCTCTGTGTTCACATTCGGTGAATGACTCAGTGGCATCGTAGCTCACGCTCTCTCATTGCTTCACATTCATTCACACCTGTTTTCTCTCGTTTATTCACTCAGTCATTCTGTTCGCTCATCCCTCGCTTGCACGTCTGACTCATTCATTCACCTATTCACTGAAACATACTTCCTCTCTTTCACACAATCACTCTATCATTGACTCTCTAATACAAATTTAAAGAATCAATTTCTCTTATTCAATGTACTGTAACTGTGGCTCAGGAGCAGGTTGTCTATAACCAGAGGGACTCCTCCTGTTTCTCTCAGTGTAAGAGTGTGTATGGATGTGCTGTATGAATGTGTGACTGTGGCATACTGAAGTGTAAAGTACTCTGAGTGGCCAATACGTCTAGAAAAGCAATGTAAGTGGAAATTCTGCTCAAGACACTGGACACTGACACTGAGTGGACAGTTACCACTCTATATCACGCGGATTACATATTGAGAAACACACATTCACATCCTCCGGGCAATAAAGAGTAGCCAGAAAATCTGTATCAATCTTTAGATCCTGGGATGAAAGGCCGTGCTCACCACTGCACCCCCACCTAAACACTCAACCACTCATTTGTATCTCATTACTCTTCAGTGCTCAATTGTTCACTTACCCACATTTTCTTGCTTCTAAGTGAAAAACTTGTTTGCATTCATCTGTTTGCTGACTCCCCCACCACATCAGCATCTGTGTGTGTGTGTGTGTGTGAGTGTGCAGGCCAGACGCCAAACTTTGCCTCATGTTTCCTGCTGAGCCGAGCGACGCGCAATATGCAGCTGACCTGCCGTTGCAAACAGACAGAGTGTGTGTGTGTGTATGTCTGTGTGTGTGTGTGTGTGTGTGTGTGTGTGTGTGTGTGTGTGTGTGTGTGCGTGCACGTGTAAGCTGTCATCAGTGTTTCTCAGCAATGAAGAGGAAGAGAAAAGGAAAAATGGAGAGCGGTGGGGGTTGATGGATATGCCGGCCACCTGCCTTTCACTCACATTCTGACACAAAGAGCATCGGCTGCTCTGCTGCATTAATCACCATGAACTTCTTCTGACCTCAACACTCAGTGACAACACAGAGAAGTTAGGGAAACAGTTAGAAACTACAGAACAAAAACACTATAATTATTTACATTATAAATACCTTTACCTGGAGAAAACGAGTGATTGAACCAAACACTCTGATAACCTGAGTACACCAGAACTGATCAAAAGCTTGAAGCACCAGTGAGATAACCTGTTGTTTGAGCACGTTTTTTTAATACAGTTATCATTCTTCATATTTTACAGCCAAAAAGTCTGAATAAGACACCGGACCAAAGGTACAGAGGCAGAAAGATGGGAAATAATAAAATTGAAATATATGATGAAACATGAGGCCTGTAGTAGGACACACTGGAGCCATATAGCCACTCAACAGCTGTGGCAGTGACATGATCCTGCATTTCCTTTTTGCACCAATAGAATCAACAGATCTAGGGCAGCGCTCTTCACGCAGACACAGGATAAGAGTTGTCTTTGTTTATTACAGAAAATGTTTGAAAACCACAACTAAAAGAGTCACACATCCTGTCATTGCGTTACTTATTGATGAAATTATGGTGAAAACCAGTAATTTCCCTCTTTGCCAGGAGCCCCATCAGGGACCAGTGGGTCAACTGATTCAAACAATGTTTTATTTTTTGTTAAGACTGTGACCAATGACTGCACACATACAAATCTAAGAAAGACAATAGTAAAAATATGTTTTGCAACATTTAATCTGAAAATTAGAGATAATCATAGTGTTTGGGGATCAAGCAGCATTTTATATAATAAAAATAGACAAAGAGGAAAGAAACATGGGGAAGAAAATAGTACATTTTAATTTGCTGTTAGGAATTTTCCCTGTAATTTTGTGCCCAGTGATCCAAGGACAATATCCCCACTACATTCATCTGACAACCATAAATCCAGTTTATAGCATAAACACATGACACCTGTGTTAATTGTGCTACATTGTTTTGTATTAAACAACACCACATACACTCATCATCAAACTCTGAGTGATCTGTGTATTTCTTTTCTGACTGAGTCAAGTGGCTGTGGAAAATAACTGAAACTGTTTAAATTCTGTGAAAATACAACACAAATCAGGTTTCCGGTGCTTTAGGAATAGCACATTCTAAAACTTTTCTAATTGTTACATATTTAGTGATTTGTTTGCAATTAGCAAGCAGGAGGACAAAGGCCAAACTTTTAGAGAAAACTTATACAAATTGTTTTCTGCTGCTCATTAACACACTGAAAAATAAAGTTTGGAAAATGTGCCAGAAAGGACGAATCCAACTAAATCAGGGATCAGAGACTAAAGCGGAGGGTTCTACTGCGAGAAGTATTTCTTTTGTCATCTTCATCCTGGAAGACAGAGATATTTTGTTCTTTTTAAAGTATTTTTGGGGGGATTTTTCGCCTTTTTAATGGAAAGCACAGTGGAGAAAGAGACATGGAATGGGGAGGCAGAGAGGGCGGGAACGACATGCAGGAAAGGGCCGCTCGATGCGGGATTCAAACCAGGGCCACCTGCAGTGAGGACTGCTGCGTCAACACATGGGGCGGCTGCTCTACCAACTGAGCTAACCACCGCCCCAGATATGTTGTTCTGAAGACAGGCATTGACATGAAGTTTGACCTGATGCAAAATGACAACGCTTAACGCAAGAGAGGCGACAAACACACAGCAGTAATCATGTCAGTCATGTAATGTAAATCAATAAGATATCACAATGATAACTATAAACATTTTTTGAAAACATGAAATACTTCAAGTTCAATGACACTGACAGAGAGACAGATGTGCAAGAACCTTTCCTCTCACCACTCTTGCTCATCATGTATGTGGGTTTGCTGGTAGCACTTGAAAGTGAAACAAGCTGCAGCTGAAGAACAGCAAATGTTATCAGTACACACACACACACACACACACACACACACACACACACACACTTGAGTCCTGGGCATGTGTTAGTATGTGTCACATTGCCTTGGCCAGGTGCTCCTCAAGGACTTACAATTTGTGCAAATAGGAAGAGAGGAATGGTTAAACAGAAACACCACCATCGCATGGCCTGTGTGTGTGTGTATGTGTGTTTGTGTGTTTATGTGTGTGTAGCTGAACTTATCAACTCCTCTGCGGATGCATTTTGCGAGGCAGGTAACATTAGCATTAGACTAGAATATCTCTTTTTTCACAGAGATCAGCCTGTAAACACGATCAGGACTTGATCATGTTTTGCATTTTGCAAATGTGATCCTGCATGCAGAATAATCTAACTTTGAATTATCTACCAAGGAGCTTAAATCCCTTTAGATCCAACCACCACAACTTTTTAAGACCTCTCCCTGTAGAGCTGTTATTTATCCTCTCTCATAAGCTCTCCCCTCGTTTTTTTATCTCCCTTCCTTATTTCCTCTCCTTCTCCTCCTCTTTTCTTCCTGTCTTTTTTTCGCCTTCACTTTCCCTACCGTTGGGGGGAAGCCTATTTGTCTGCTTTAAGTGAAATCACTCAATTCTTTCAAGAGAAGAGACTTTGGAGACCAGTGGTAACCAAGAGAGAGGAAGAGAGGGAGAAAGAAAGCATGTGTGCGAGAGTGAGAGTCCACCTTCCAAATAAGTTCCATTAATCATGGGCCAGAGTCTAATGTAACTAATATTTTACAATTAGAGGAGACAAGATGGAGCTGGGGGCCATCTATCTCCCTTACACCACATGATCATCGATTCATAAGAGCTGAGGAGAGGGAAGGAGGGAGGCCGGAGGACACTAGTCCTGCATACAGACGCACACACACTCACACATACACACTGGCACACATGCAGACGTTAGCACTCCCACATACATAAGCACAGATGCTTAGCAGGAAACAGAAGGATGCATGAGAATGAGGGGACAAGCTGTCACATTAGCATTTGTTAGTATACGATCAGCTTAAAATGAGGGCTGCGACTTGCTCATCTTTGTTTATCGATCAATCTAATAAAACATTCTTAAAATTATGAATTGTTTTGATTATAAACAGTTTTTTAAAAAAAATGCTGATTTGGTGCCAAAGTAAAAGTTTCAAAATGGCTTTCTCCAACAAAAAATGAGCAGGGCCGCAAAGTCTCACATGAAAGATGATAGGGATACAGGATCTTTTGACTGTTTTTTTTTTTTTTTTTTTACTGGTAATACATTTTCTGTCAATTGATAAATCGTAACTGTTGTATAGTCTAGTATCATGACACACAAATGCAGCTTTTCAGTTGCAAAATCATCAGATCCTTGTAAACTAAAGCAGTGCCTTCATTTTACAATGACCTGTTTTGTAGAGTATGCTGTGCAGTTTCTTATGTTTGGTATAGTGTAGTGTTTATAGTAATTAAACAATGATTTCAACACAGACAGAGGGAGAAAAGTAAACACAGGTTGTCCCAAATAAAGGAACTTAATAAAACAAACTCATCCACCTCAGCAGCGCAAAACACTATGAAGTAGAAAAGAACATGCATGTGAAAAAAAAGAAGGCAGCATGTGGCAGTGGCTCATTTCTGAAATAATAAACATTAATATAATCTGTGTGGTGTAGAAGGACAAGTTAGAGGAACCACACAAAGAAGAGTCCGGGGGAAATGTGGAGAGCAACATAAAATCCGTCAGGGAACAGAAAATACACGAGACTGAAAACAATGATGGATGAAACCTACAACGTGCACTAAAGCATCTGACATACAGCACGCTTTTTTTCTGTAGTGCCTTTAAGCAAGACACTGAAATCCGTAGAGCTGCCTGTGTGTGCTGTGTGACCCTCCATTTGAAGAAAAGCCGCTGCCAGGATTTTCAGAATACTCAGATGTCCTGCATAGCCTCAAAATGACTTTTCATTATTGATCATATATTAGTTATTTCTTCTTTTTTTAATGTTTAGTTCTGATCAGTGGTTTGTTCTCTAAATAATGGTTTAAACGCTGCTTCCATCTATGTCTGCTGTGATTAAAACTTCTGGAGGGAGTGTCAACTAACTGATTATTTGAGATTCAGCTGTGGATTAAAATGGTTGAATTTTAACAACACAAAGGTGCTGGAACCACACAAATTTCACAACATGTTCACTGTCTGTCTCTCCTCACTGCAACAAGCAACCTGCTCGGAGGAGCGTGTACCCGCCACCAGCTCCACAACAAAAGCTGGTCTGCTCCGCCCTCTGGTGGTGAAAACACTGAGCAGCGCTGCTCAGGCCCCCAGCTTCTCTAATGTAAAGGAGGAGGGAAAATTAGAGGCAGCTGAACAAATGAGAAGAAAGATGGGTTCATCTGCAGGTCACCATCTGCCCGACGACCAAACCCAACGCAAAGAAACTGCAGTCGCTGCAGAGCGTCGTCTTAAACACATCAATCCACACGTAGACGCACACGCACACAACAGACAATTACAGAAACACGGTAGCATGCATGCACAAACATGTGCTTATACACACGGCTGCACAACATGCCATGGAGGAAAATGAGAGGAAATGGATACTGAGAGAGAGAGAGAGAGAGAGAGAAAGAGAGAGAGAGAGAGGAGGGGAGAGACAGAGCAAATGACGAGAGAGGAAGTTAAATGAAGGGCAAAGAGTGGTGTTCATCACTCTGTGAAAAGGCTCCCTTCAAATGTTGAAATTGCTCAACTGAGCAACAAACAGCAACACACGTGCACACATTCATACACACACACACACACCCATCGGGCACATCAGGCCGGATGAAATGAAAGATGACCTAATGTGTTCTTTAATCAGACACATGTGCACTGTTACATGGAGCCACACACCTACTGAAATGTATATACACACACATTCATGCATGCAGGCCCACACCCCCATATAAACACAAAAAAAACCAAAAAAACAAAACACATGCACCAAAAACCTACAGTACACACACACGCACAGAGGCAAAGCAATAATATCCTGATTGTTCCTGCTTAGTCTCATATCCAGCCATTGGAAACATCCGTCTTTTGGCGATGTGTGTGTGTGTGTGCGTGCGTGTGTGTGTAGATATAAACCAGTCAAACAGCTACTTTCTCCGGATGTGAGTTTTATTGAGAACAGACTTGGGGAGATTTGTGGCATGAGGCCCTCCCACATCTGGTGCATTGCAGCTGATCCGTTTAAAAATTAGTCAGGCATTGACCTGGGCAGCCTCCCAGCGGCTCGGCAGCCTTTGGGGTCCTGACGTTAGGTTAACACAAACACGGATTTCATCAATGTGGCGTGGATCAGGTTTCAGATGACAGAGGGAGGCAATGAAACTGTAAAATATTTCTCCCTTTGAAAAGCAGAGTCAGCTGAAGCCAGCGGGCTGAGTGGGGAGGAAACTGTTCGCTGGAGTTAACTTGTGATGTTTGGGAGATTTGTTGTCATTTTTACTGTTATGATGGGGAAACTGCAGCATCTATTTAGACGCGCATACTTTAATACCCATACATACACACACAAACCCTGACCAACTATATACTGCCATTAACTTCTGGCTGCCTGTCTGTTTGATAAACCAATGTAACTTCAATTTGAAGGACAAGAAGAATTAAAGGAACCTAAAGGAAATTAAAGGAAGAAATACAATTTCTAAAGACCATGTTTTGTTTTCCTTATTCTTTTATTTAAGTACACTCATATAACTCATTTCAAAGTTTCAAAATTTTTTGACACACATATTGTTATACTAAAGTCTAATTTGTACCCAGAAGAAATTCCTTATTTAAAAAAAGGGTGGTATATTTGTTATTTCATCCTCTTTGAAGGAGTGCCTCTCTGTGATGAAGGTTCTCAACACTGATTTCAAAAAGTCATACACCCCCTGCCATCCTGATTGTCAGAGGGAAACATGTAAAAGTGCTGCAGCAGTGCTGCACACATATCAAAGACATGGAAATTAACATGTGCACACGTAGGTGTATGGAGGGCTAAAGCAGAAAAAAGCCTTATGTTAATGACAGTAACAAAAAATATAAATATTAACAACAGTATTACGGAATATTGAATCCTGCACCACTGGGAAAATCAAAAGGCTGAGGATTTTTAAGTCCAACACCTTACTTTACAGCAAATATATTGTGCAAGAAATTGGGACTGGGTTCATTTCTGTTTACAAGAAAGAGATGTTGCTAATATGTATTTAGCCACAAAAATGTTGATATTGAGCACATTCAGTACAGCCAGCTATGTTAAGACTCTAACATGACTTGTGTAAGGTTAAGAAAATAGCCTGATCTGTAGAAATAAAAAAGTTCATGTAACTCAAGACACCACGTTTATTTCAATGTAACCAAAAACACAATACTAACTGGGGCATGAAACATCACATTCTGTGATAATTTTGGCAGACATTGTGATTCTGATATGAGCCACGATTTCACTTGGGAGTGGCATTTCCACTGTAAAAAATATGCAAAAATGATGATGTTATTTTTGTTCAAGCTTGCACAAAACAAACATTTTTCCTTGCATATGAAGAGTATAATTTAATGTGCCAACCCTTCATTTATGGTCTGGTCAGAAGAATTGCAGCTCATGTGATTTGGATATTGCACTTGGCCATATTGACAGAAGTCAGGATGGAAACCTTTGTCTAGTTTGCATCCACTTGTACCTTCAGTTTACAGTGCATGTAGAGCTTAATTCATTCCAGATAAACATCAGTTTCTGAAAATAATCTAATCTAATCTGGAGTAATAGCTCCATCATATACACAGGGCTGGGTGACAGCAGTTTGATGCGGTGTTTGATTTTCCTATCTGTGATAGTGATGCATGTTTTTATGTTGTGTTAACTGGTCAAACGTGGAGTGGGCTAGAAGAAGATAGAGACTCAACCTGAGATAAACACCTGCAGGCATCTAATCTGGACGTAATCCGCTGTAGGTAAGTAGGCCTACTTCTTTTACATGTTGCTGTATGGAACTTCCTGAGTGTTGTTTCATGACAGCTACTTCACGAGCACCTTTGGGAGACGAAGTGGTGCAGACAGTAATTTAGCTGTGTGTATTCGACATCATGATCACAGTCCGTGAAGCTTCAGCATCAAACTGACTGAGAGATAATAACTCGTATTGGAAGTGACGGACTACTCTCCAAACAGTTTACCCACGTCTCATCACACAGCGACACTCCAAAGCAGCAGCGGCGCTCACCTTCCTGATTCTCGCTCTGTCAGAAATGAAGAAATTAAAAAACATGAAACAGGCTGTTGCTCTGTGACAATCTTTTTTTTTTTTTTTTTGTTTGAATACATTTTATTTTTATTATAAGTACAGTTCAGTAGTTACAAAACGAAGCATCTGCCATGAGGATACAGCAAAACATAAAGAGTGTTTCAGCTCACAAGACAGGTTTTGTACATAATATGTGGAGTGGAATGCTCATTATAGCTGGTTCAGAGGAGGAGAGAGTCCACGTGAGACTCTCACCGTTAATCTCTCATCTTTATACCTCTGGAAAACAGAGATAGGGTCAGAGGTCAAAGCCATTGGTCAGTGCCTCCAGTAGGACAAGTCTGATTGGTTCACTCAGACCCCATTCCCAGAATTCCTCCCTTCAAACACCCTGTTGCATTTCCCTACAACCTTCACTTCTCACTTTTCTTATGTCTCACTGTTATTATTTTAGTTTTAAATCCCCTCTTTTCCTGGTATATTGAAAATGAAAGAATGGTTAATTGTAATCTACATGAATCGACTTCAAGAAAAAAAAAATCAGAGGCTGTACTGCAGCAAAATCTCTTTGAGTTGGAATTTGAGCACTGAATCATGCTGCTGCTGCTGAAGCAGTAATGGGCCTATATGTTGCAGGTCAAAAGGGGATTTGCATACAAAAAGAAATCTGGGTAACAATTTGTCAAAGCCACATACAGTATAGAGGTTGATCAAACTTAAAAAAAAAAGGTAGTATTATATTTGGACTGTATATACCGACTTAGAATTTTTCTCTGGGTTCACAAAAAATGACGTAGAAACATTTCACAAAGCCAAGGGACACACAAACACACACCTTCAGTTTAGTTAGTTAGCTAGTTTTATACTGTATAGGTTGGGTTTATAATACTATCACAGTGCCAAATACTTCTGAGAACCAAAACAAATGAAAGAAATAAGAAAGGATAAAGTCCCTCTATTCATAATGGACTCTGGATACAGTATATGGGGGGCAAATATGTTTGCAGCACAGGAGACGATTGTCATCTTTTTTCCTCTTTTTTTTTTTTTTTTTTTTGATCAGTAAATGGAGAAGGCATTAATGTACAGTACATATAAAATTAAAAATAAAATCAACCCTACATCCTACAGTCTAGCACAGCTACATAGCTTTTTTGTAGAAGCAATAACAGATGACTTGTATCTAAGGCTATACACAATATGTCTTTTTTCCCAGTTTTTTGTTCTTTTTTTTTCATCTTAAAGTAAATACATCAAACCATTTTCAGTAGTCATTAACACTGTGCAACAATGATCGGTGGCAGTATTTTACAAACATCTGCAACACTAGAGTCCTTGAGGTTGACATGAGAGATGAAGTGAATGGGGTGGTGGGTGATAAAGAAAGAAACAGTTCCCCCTTTTTTTGTTTATGAGATCTTGTTTTTTTTTTTTCTTCAATTCTTCTCTGTCAAACCCTAAAAGTATGTCAACCTTTTTGAGAACGTGGCTGTGCAAACTACTGTCACTTCTTTGCTTTTTCCTTGTCACAAATGTTTTAAAACTTTTGTTCTCACCTTTTTTAAACTACTGTATATCTCTCTATGTACATTAAGCATCTATGGCCGCTGTGATGGATGATACAGAACAAGAAAAATAGACAAAGGAAGCCGTATGGCAGGGTGAAGGCCTGTACTGGCCTGGTTATGGAGAGGGGATTTAGTATTGGTAAAAGTACATTTAAGGGCAGTCTGGATATTCTGTCCTTTTCACAATTATCATTAGCACCACCATCATCAAAAGTCCGCTATGGGTATTTTTTTTTTTTCTTCCAGCAATACCATATAATTTCTGGAAACAAACTTGTATTGTAGATTGTCATGTGGTGCCCTGTGTAATGCATGGCAATGGGACATAAATAGTGACTCTATGACAGCTGATAGGAGAGCCAAAAGTGGCTGGTCTGACAGGAAATGTGCTTGGTCTCTGTCAACAGTCCGGTAAAGTTGAGTTTCTATTCTACAGTAGAATACATTCCAGTACAATATAATGGTGGTCCGTGGACTTAACAGGAGAGAAAAGTCTTTGAAAGCATTTTAATAAGCACAACACTTCAGTCCTAACTAAAAAAAACAAAAGAAAACATACCTTTCTAGCTCAAGGAATGTATCAGAAATTGTGGGGCCAGGTACAAGAACTGCTAATCAGACAGGTAGTTTCATCAAAAGAAAAAAAAAACAAACATTGTATAAGAGATAAGACAACAAAGACAATGGGGCATTCAGACCACAGGAGACAAAACAGGAAAATTTGCGGTCACTTTGTTTAGTGTCCAAACGCTTGCAAAAGCCATTAGGTCCATCACTTAAATCCGTCCCCAAACTTTCCTTCATATAGTTCTCGCCTTCTCTTGACTCTGACGGTAGTATGTGTTTTTTCATCTTAAATAAAGTCTTTGTTATAGTGTATTCCTTCATTTATCCTTCATCCTCCTCCTCATCATCGCCTTCATCATCCTGCCTTGCTCCGGTCTGGGAGGGGGGGGGGGTAGCCCATTAGTCTTTGTTTACAGCTTGGGCATCCAGCCCCTCAGGTTCGCCTAGGTTATGGTTGTTAGGGTGGTTAAGGTCGTTGTTAAGATGGTTGGGGTCGTGGGTCAGCGCGGGGTCATGGGTCATGGGCTGGTCCTCCTCTCCCACCCACAGATGCACTACGGCCAATGAGAGAACAAGAGGCAGATTAGCACCACGGACCCAACAAAATTGACCCCACCCTACAGCATACACACACAAACACTCACAAATACACACACACCTTCAGCATTGCATCATATGATCAGTAGGGATGGATGGATTAGATATTAGAGCTTTGGACAATGGGTGATGGCCAGTTGATGTCAAGACTTTGAGACTTTAAACAGGAACCAAGGAAAATGTACCTATAACTTATCTTAAGGCATTTTCTTTCTTTTTTTGTTATTTTTTTAAAAATCTTTCCAGGTTGTGTGTCTGGATCTAAACCCCAATACACTGGAGGTGAACAAAATATTACACTGCAATAGCATGTACAGTATAATTGCTGGATAATCCACAGACCTCTTTCGTTACTGTTTCTGTAAAGGAGTATTTCTTTGGTGTAAGTTTTGATGTTATGCTTTTGAAGAACATGTTACTGTCATCGGTTGTGTTGTAAATGGTGGTATGTGGCTAGTAAATAAGTCACAGAATGGACACAATAACAGAAACACAACATTCCCCAGATAACTACCAAAGTCCATATATTTGAAATGAAAAGCGTTGCCCACTTATTGCAACACTATGGTTTCCAGTGCCTACTAGCATGTTCCTGTTATTGTGTCTATCCTGTTTATCTCCTGCAACAGTGCGTAATAGAAGAGTGAGGTGCTGTTTTTGCCAGAAAGTCAGGAGAGCTTTCATCAGCTTGCTGTATCTACTGTGCAAAACTACAGATTATTTCTCCCTAATTTTATTTTTGCATCTTCTCTGCACAGAAGTTTACGCTGCGAGGTTGTGATAGCTTCCTCAGCGAGATAATAATTTCTAAAATGATACGAGACACTAACACATTATGGTTATGACAACAGGAGTAGTTTCATACTTGTTACAAGCGACTTGGTTGGCTCAATAAGTGTGACAGGAAGTGTGACAGTGGGTGAGAAGTGAAGTGAGTAATTCTAATAAAAAGTTTTAAGATTCGGTGACACAGTATGAAATGCATAACTGTAATTAGGTCCCATAGCAGCGGCCACTAAATAATACAACTTGTCCCCCTCCTAGCCCAGCACCCCTCCTCCTTTTTCTACACTTTCATTCCCTCAGCTACTTCTTCGAAAATTATTTTGCAATAAAACACTGCGGAACACATTTGCATGTCATGTTCTTTTAAAGTGGCGTTATGAATCTGACAAAACCAAATTAAAACACGGGTTTATTTGAACTGTGCTTTCGCAAGGATGGAAATGGATATCAAAATGAAAGGAAGTGCCACGGTAACAGAGGGAAAATAAAGAGCTAATAACATGATAAAACATCTCTTAGATTTAACTCTGAGTAATACCAACTCTCTGGCTGTATTTGTGCCGAGGGAACAAACACAACATCACTGTGTAACCAACACTTATTTTACATTTCTGCTTTTAGTGCACCATGTTATTGACTTCAGGAGGCTGTTGTCGTTCGAAAGGATAATAACAAATATACATATAAATATATATAGATATATAAATATTATAGATATTATACATACACATGTGTGTCTGTGTTTAACCATTGATCGTTGTTTGAAAAAAATCTGTAATATACAAAATGTGATTCCTAATGCTAAATAATAGTCTAAATCATATTAAGCATTGAGGTGTTGGTTTTCTAGGGTTGCAGCACATCCCTGATTTTAATTCTGCTCTAGTGGAGGATATTAGTTCATAACCACCTTTCACCACAAGATGGCAAGCTAAGACAGTGAATAAGACACTGAACCCTCTGTACCAATAGCTGAGCATACCTCTACATACATTTAGACCGTGTCATTTACCTACTGATTCAGATTCCGTTTTAACATATAGTCATAGTTATAACAAGTGTTAAGATCATTTACCAAAAAAAAACAATCCCTGAGAACAATGACAATATTAAACATCAGTCATTTATTCATTTCCTTATGCTATGATAAGATGTGTGTGTATATATGTGTCTATATATTCTTAATTTCCTAAAATTAAACTTTCTATTAAATAAAGTTTCCTTGTTTTGAAGCTTCAGAAAGTGTCTGTTCTCCCCAAGGGCACTTCCTGCCTTTGACATCCCTGTAAAGAAACTTCCTGTAACGAGCTCCAGATTAGGCCCCATATTTGATTTTCACTGTTCATTAACTAAGCCACCTGGAATGTTATTATTTAAGCACGGTGCTCCTTCTCCCCAAACAACTGCCGCTGCGAAGGGGGAGAGATTTCCTGGCCAACTTTATAGATTTAGCATAACTTCCCCTCACAGTTTTTAATTTCCCATTCGGGCAGGCGGCAGATGCACCTCACAGACACAGAAAAACCTGCCTGGCATTCATTTATCACATGAATTCAAAGCTTATCTGTTTGTTTCCTTCAAAGACTCTGCCCTTCCTGGGAGCCGATGCAGCGCGCATACATGATGGGAACACAATGATGTTATGATATTGATCAAAATATATTTATATATATATATCAGCAGAGCAACTGATCAACACCACTACATCTCCTCAACACTTTTAAAACGCAACGTGAAAGAGTAAGTGCGCCCTCCTGTGGTGCCTTTTGAGAACCGCAGATGGCAGTAGGGGTTGTTATTGGGAAGAAGAGGAGACCAAGGAAAAGGAAAACATATGGCGTGAGGACACACAGCTCCAGGATCCATCCACTGTTAATACATGTGTCATGCTTAACAGAATGGATAAATGAGACGGAGGGTGGAACAATGGCATACCACTGCACTCTGAGCATGTGTCGCAGACCGCCTTAGGATACGGTGGACTGTGTAGTGTGTGCGCGGGTGCGTGCGACTGTGAGTGTGTGGTCTCAGATGTATCACCTGACATTAATAGCAGTCTGTGAAAACATCACACAACAGGCACTCACCGAGCAGAAGCTGGCCTTTTTTTTGCAGCGTAACACCCTGCCATTCCTGCTACTGGTATAGTGTGTGACACATTTGTAGAGCATTTCTCCATGTCAAAGCCAAACACGAGTGACTAAAATATGCTGCTGCGTGCATCTCAACTGCTTCCCACTTCATTCTGTTTATTTTTGGTGGCACTAAGGTAAAGCTAATATAGACTTGTTTTATAATAAAATGAGTTGATCCTGCCCTTTTGTCCAACTTTAAATCAAGCTTTAGAAGCTGCATTATAAGATGCTGAATCTGCTGAATTTCTGGGGGGGGTCTCCACTTTAATACAGCGGGGTGAATGAAACTTAGTTTAACTGTCAACAATTACTATCACAGGGGATATCCTTGGCTTTACAAAAACTTTTTACAGTGAGTTTGGTAAATTATCTGGAGTAATCAGAATATACAGTTTCTGGAAAGGCTGTGTGTTGAATTCTTTTGCTTTTCACTACTGTGAATCTCATCACTATTGTATCGAGGTGAATGTAGACATGACTGAAATCCAAATTTGGCTGCATCAAACCAAAACTATCTGCATGGCTAGACATCACCATGTGTGACATCTCATGTTTGGATGTCACAAAATAATCACATATTATATACTGTATTTCTGCTTTTTACAGTATTGAATTTTCGAAGGTACATTTTTTTTTCTTCCGATAAATTGAATGTTTCATTTCTTATCTGTCCAGGCTTTTAAAATGAACAAAATAAAACACTGGTGACTTGTACAAGAGATGCAAGTGACAAAATAGCAACTTCCTAGATGAGACAAAATTATGTTATATATCATTGCACACTCTGTGCCAAGCAGACAGTACTCTGGGTTCAGTGGATCATGTGTGATCATCTCAGTCCATATGGACTTAAGCAGAGAGTAAAGTGGAGCTCTGTGAATGCTCTCTGTGCCACTGAAGGTGGCTGTGGCTCCTTTGTTCCCTCTCCCAGGCTTCCGGGCCCTGCACTAGCAGAAAAGTGTTGTTCTTGGCACAGCCCCGTCACATTGTACAGCCCAGTATTTATAAATATGTAAATATGAGCGGCACCAGGCATAACACGGCTCGCTTGTATACACCAAGGAGGAGCGGCAAGGAAGTGAGCGCACACAACCAACCACCCCCCCCCCACACTCCCCTCCTCCCCTCCCAACCCTCCACCCACCCCCTCCCCCCCAACTAAAAATTGTATTTTTAGATGGTTTTAATGAATACAGGATGTTTATAGTTACCATTCCCTGTGATTTGCACAAAAGACTAGAAAAATCCACATCCACCCCGCCACCCCTCCTTTGCACCCTTCCCACCCTCCTCCCCCCCTCCAATCCCTCAAAGCACTACTAAAGAAGAAGAAGGGGTGAGGGAAGAGGGGGGAGAAAAATAAAAAAAGAAAGCAAATTTGTGGCGAAACGCAGCAGGATTGTTGTGCTCTCACTCTGCTTTCGACTCAGATCCCTATTAGACAAACAGAGTGTGGTGTTAAGGTGCAACAAAGAGTGACGAAAAACTCCTGTGTGCGGGTGGAGAGTGGAAGGAGGGGTGGGGGGAGTGGGGGGCATACGCACAAGAGGGAGAGAGAGAGAAAGATGAGATGTGCAGCGAGAAGGTTCCACAAAGCTGACTTCAAGGTGGAACACAATTTGTGTGTTATTTCCTTGTTTTTTAAAGTCACAAAAATAATACAAAAGGCAAATCAATATGTGCGAGAGGTGGGTAAAAAGGCTACCTGTTTTCTGTTGTCTGTTATAATGTGTGTGTTTTTGTGTACGTCTATGTGTGTGTGATGACTCCATGTCAACTTGTTTTCTTTTTATAAACTCAGTTTTGTTTTCGCAGCAAACTCTTGGGTCTAGTATGAGGTGATGCATGTGACAGGACGAAAAGATTCAGAGAGGAGAGGAAAAAAGTGAGTAAAATGTACAAAAAAAAAAAAGAATGATTGCAGTTGGGGAAACACAATGAAGAGAATGTTAGTGGCCTCTTTCTATCTTTCGCTCTCTGTCTCCAAAACTATTTCTGAGGCTAAAAGATTGCCGGCTTGATAATACCTCCGCTGAGCAATTTAAGCCCAAACACTCTGATGCTACAATCTGTCTTCTCTGCCTGATAGCGCTTTTCTCCCCTCTCCTCTCCAAATTACTTTCTTTCATATCTAATTATATTTGCTAATGATCTTATAAGAGAATAATGGAATGTGCTTGATCTATTACCTTTTTTTTTTTCAATACATAAATACAATGCGGGGGGAAATGACTATTGGAGACAGGAGGAAATGTTTTTTTTTTTTTTTTAATGTTTTTGATGAGAGGGAAAATGAAGCTGGGAGCTGCAGGGTCATTAATGGGCGATGAACACAGAGGTCATCTCTCATATTCTCTTTGACATTTCTCTCATCTGATGTGCTGAAACAATCACAACCTCATCCACACTCTCCATTCTGCCCCTCTGCCTTCGCCATTTCTCCCTAATCTTCCACATATCCACCTCAAGTCTCTTTGATCGTCTAATGGAAACATTTAACTTTGTTAGGTGTCAACTCAGCATCACTTAGTTACAGTCCCGTTTCTCATTTAAACCTTTCAAAGTTGAACCTTATAACGGGGATGCTATGATCAAAAAAATATCAGGAGACACTTATTTAAAGTCCCATGTTTCACATTTATCCTGGGTTTTAGTTTAAGTGTTGATCCACAGGAAGATACAGGATCCAAAAATGTTCAATTCACTTTAGGGTCAGTTAGCCAATCAGAAGAGAGAAGGCTCTGAACCTCTTGGGCATGGCTGAGAGCAGTGACTGCTTCATTATGACATCACAAAGATACAGAAGTCCTGATGGCTGGATTTGAGGCTCAGTTTCTGAATACAAGCAGCAGTGTGCATTTCTCTTAACCTGATACTTTACATTAATAATATAAAACCTAGACTAGCTTTCTAATCGAACTAAACATGGACATTTACCTCTATACAATATTGGACCTTTAAGAAAATATATATCATTAATAAAAGAGAAAGTATTCTGTGGGAAATGCCACAAGAGAGCCTCCACAAGTTCTGACTAAGGGCTTCGAGAGGGAACTATAAGTCAGACCAGTCTTCTTCTGTGGTAACACTTAAAAGGCCGCGCTGCAGATTGAATTTTGAGTTCCGCTTTTGTACAGATTTCCACAAAATCACACAAGAAAAATAGTAGTTCTAATTATCTTTCGTCATTCAAATGATGGCTTTCTGCTGTTCAGCTTACACTCGCAAAATCCATTGGCCTTTTAACTGAATAGCTCTTCTCTCTTTCTGTTGCCAAACCCCTGTCCCGTTCTGTCCCTCCCTTGCTCCCTTCCTCTTAAGCCTCTTCCCCATTCTTCCCCTCTTCTGCCCCCCCCACCCCCCTATTATTTTTCTTTTCTCTCTCTCTGTCTCTCTGTCTCTCTCTCTCTCTCTCTCCCTCCACAGGCCGTAGGACAAGCCAAGCCATGACAGGCACTCTAAACCCCCTGCATTAATGGAAGGAAATGGCATTCGATCCCTGTTTGATCTCCTAATCATTTCTGATGAAATGATAATTAGTGCCCTTCCAATCCTCCCACAGAGGAGGAGAAAGGGGTTGATTGAGGGGGGTGGGGAGGTTGATGAGGGGGGGTAAACACATAAATAAAAAATCCTCTTGCTTTTTAGACCCAAAATGACATCTCTGTCACCAAGCTGGGTATGTTCATACCCAACAAGTGCTTTCCGCCTTTTTTTTCTTTTTTTAGCAAATTTCCCATCCTTTAACACACAGAGAAGAGGGATATACACACTAACACACACACTCAGGCACTCAGAGACACAGTGCCTGGCGACTGCTGTCTGTGATTCTTTTCAGCTGACATAATCCTGATTGATTCGTTCAGCAGATAAAAACTGGGTCCACTTCTGCCCTTTTACTGGGGGGGATGGAACATAATACGGCCTTTTATTCAGCAACAATGTAACATAATGGCGTTGGAATGTGCAGGGGAAAAAAGGCCACATCTTAAATGCTTGTGACACACAAAGACAGAGAGAGTGAGAGAGAGAAAGAGGGAGGGAGGGGAGAAAAAATAAGACACTGAAAATTAAAAAAAAGAGAGAGAGAGAGAGTGAGAGAGAGTGAGAAATAAATCATTAAACTGCCAGATTACCCATGTGCCCTGGTTCTATCAAGGTCAAATGAAGGCTTTTATTTTGGAGGACTTGTTTTCTGTCTTGTCTCTTCTGGGTGTGGCTGTGTGCTTTCACAACTTTATGTGTGTGCGTCTTTAACATTGTAACTTCACGCTGCCTTCACGTTCTTGCGAGGAAAACACAGATTTGGAGCTTCCTCCTCCTCCTCCTCCTCCTCCTCCTCCTACTCATCATCATCTGTTTTGAAACAGGAAGCTGTCGTTTAGGAACCACAAACAGGTGAGATCATATGCCTCACGTCCATGTCAGCTTTGTTCTGACATGACCTTACAGTACATTCTTTTGTCATTCTCTGAGACATGAGCAAAGGTTAAAGGCTTCTCGATTGAATTATAGTGCCCTCAGCTGTACAGTCTGTCAGAAAGAAAGAAAGAAAGAAAAAGAAAGAAAACTGCCCGAACCGCATAATCTCACGAAACAGATCCACCGAGTGTCTTTAATGTGATTATCTGTGTATCTGTGTATCAAATGTTTCAACTTGCAGTGTAGTCTACTTGATTTTGCTGTGGTTGGATTTGCTTACACTTGTTACATCTATGTCTACCAGAACTGTGGTGAAGAAGAACATGTTTATTTCTTCAAAGGGAGGATTCATTCTGTGTGTCAATTGATAGTAAGTAAAAAACTACTGAAAACTGTGAAATGTGACATTGCAATTGCATCTCAATCTGTAGTGCCCTCTCGTGACCTTTAGAGCTGGAATTGAGTTCCCATTACAAACAGTTTCTTTCACTGTCTTGAAAACTTCTTTGCTGTTGTTTTTTTTTCAACTGCACCTACCCACTACCAAACACAAGAGGGCACGCGGCCTTCCTTAGAGTCTGTTGCATTAATTGTCAGCGCTAATCTGCCAAACCGCGGCCCTCTTAGAAGTGTTTGCTGTTATCCACACCAGCACAGAGGTGGTGACACATCTGGATGCTGATTCAGTGCAGTATGAAGCCACAGATGGGGGATGGGAAGGAAAAAGTAGGATGTAGATTGGCTATTGAACTGTGTCCCCAAATCTGTCCACTTGACCATGACAGAAGAAGAGGACAGACTATGATGACAAAGTATGGTGGATGTACACTATGTAGATCACAGAGGGAGGAGAGAATGAACTAGAGACACAGCAGCAAATAGGGCAATATTATATAGGGCAATATGCATATATAGGGCAGCAGTAAGTGTGTTGCCCTGCTGAGGTCTATAATATAGTCACTTATAAAGACAGACACAGTCTGGAAAATAGAGACTTTGAGTAGAGTGATAAATCTCAACCTCAAATAATGAAGCCAAAATATCAGGCCTTTCATTAAATATGGATACTGGTGAGTCAGTAGCCTCCAGCTCTTCCTTAAATCTCAACAATCACCGGTTTCAGCACAATGCCATCATTTTAAATATTTGCATCAATTAAGCTCTGGTAAAATGGACAAAAAAGAAAAAAAGGCAAGACAAACCAGAGCAGAATCCCAGAGAAACTATGTCTCCACAGAGGGAAACAAACAGAAGAGTAACAGCAATCCAGCCTCAGCTATCACAGCTGTCACTTAAAACCACAGAGCTGGTTCACAGCGTTACCACAGCATGAGGAGAGTGTTAGAGATACGTAAGTGAGAGCAGTATATGGAGATGGCTCTGAGGGCTGGTTGGTTGGTTGGTTGGTTGGTTGGTTGGAGTCGACGGGAAGGGAAGGAAGAGGGAGGAGGGGGAGGTGTGGGCTCCGTGAACAACTGTAACATGGGCATCAATTTAGTATATTAAGGTGCAGGCACTTGCCATATGTTAAAGCTCTACTAGGCAAGACTGTCAAGATTTATGGAAGCTGAAACAGTTCTCAATTACTGCTTACTCTCAGTGTTTGCTGGAGCAGCTTTAATCTGAGTTCACTGTAGCATTTGTACTTAATCATTCATTATCACCGCCTTTTATCATTTAAAAGAACAATAGATCAAGAAAGGAGTGAAAAGCATGTATGCAAAGGCTAGAACTAAATAAGAAAACAGCTTTCTATAGTGGAGGTATGATGTGTCTGATTAGATCACAAGTGGGTGTTGATTCTGTTTATGTGTGCATATGTATAAATATAAATGTAAACTTTACATTTAAGAACTAGCTCTATATTTCACTCCAAAAATAATTTTTAAATATCTTTCGAGTTGTTGCTCTTTATTCCATGTTTGACTTACATTTTCTCATTTCTTCCTTTTATTTTTGGCAGATACATAAAGATGCCGTAACTTAAACAACAGTTTGATGCAACTGTGTATTTGTGTTCTTCCTCCCACAAACTCCCCACACACACATTTTTACATCACCACATTAGTTTTCCGTGACGTAATGAGAGAGAAAAAGGAAGAGAAAGTGAGGAATAAAAAAAGAAAAAAGGAGCACCTGGTTTCTTTTTAACATGGTTTCACAGGCTTTCGGTGGTCTCTGATGATTCAACAGTTGCTGCTATAAACAGCTGCTGCCTGCTCTTAGCAGATCTCAATTAAGTCTCACACAGCCGGCAACACCA
The DNA here is from genome assembly GCF_045865225.1 of Trachurus japonicus. Taxonomy (NCBI): domain Eukaryota; kingdom Metazoa; phylum Chordata; class Actinopteri; order Carangiformes; family Carangidae; genus Trachurus; species Trachurus japonicus. The sequence goes on from NC_140909.1 coordinate 25,668,351, forward strand.
TATTTGTGCTTAAGCTTTTCTTTTTTTTTTTCGCTTTCGCTTTTTTTTTTTTTTTTTTAGATGACAAACAAGGGAAAGAGGCCAAAAGGTCTGACAAACACCACTCAAGGAGGACAACACGAGGTACAAGGTGGAACAATGGTCGGCAACACTGGCACTACCTTTTAGAAAATATAATACTGATAATAAAAAAAAGAAAATAAAACAACAACAAATGTTGACAAGCAGAAACCTAAAGTCCTCCCTCATTTGTCTTCTCCACTCCCCCCCCCCTTCCTTTTCTTTAAAAGAGGCACCCGGCACTCAAAAAACGAAGAAGAAGAAGGAGTGAGTGTTGATATGATTATGTAAATGTAAACAGGATTTCCTGCCGACTGGAAGCCGTTTTTCTCTCTCTCTCTGACCCGTTCTCCTTGCAAATCTTCCATTTAAGACGAATTCCCTCGGGGAGGCCGCTCCGCTGTTACTTAACGGGATAATTATGATATACGAAACCTTTCCAAGATCAGCCCCCCACTCCCCACGCTCCACACACACACACACACACACACACACACACAAACACACGCACACACACACTTGTCCTCCTCATCTTTGCCTTCTCTCCGACTCGCTCTCCATTTTCTCTTTTTCTGTGTATCTCTCAGTCTCATTCATTTCCTCTCGGGCCTTTCCTCTGCCTTCTGTCAGTCTTGGACAGTAACACTGATGTGTCTCTAAGCTGTCCAAATAACCATGAACTTAGGTTCAAATTATATGGGTTTCTTAAGACCAAGACACCACTTTTGTGTGTGTGTGTGTGTGTGTGTGTGTGTGTGTGTGTGTGTGTGTGTGTGTGTTTGAAGCTGTCAACACTGAACCTAAGATTTTAATTCTTGCCATTGTGGAAATGTTACAGACAGCATTTAGTCCAATGTCTGTTGCAGAATCCTTTCAGGTTCTGCAACTAAAGTGATGTGTTATGCAAGAAAAAGAAAACAAAAGAAAAAAAAAACGCTTGAATAAATAAAATTGTGCAGAAAAATAAATTGACATGAAGTTTTTTTTTCTAGCTTGTTTTCTGTATCTACAGTAGAGAACGCAGTCATATCAAACCTGCATGTGCTGGTATGTGATTCATTAGAATGCCAATTTCACATTTAGCGCAAAACAACAAATCTGCCTATCTCCATTTGAAGGTCCTGTCAGATGCATATTAACTGTGCTTTCTTATTATCCCATTTTTCCAGGAACAATATATCATTGTATATTTCCTTGCTCCTCATTGTTCCCTTCATTAAACTCAGTGTATCTAACCATAGAAAGGCTGATTGACATTTTACAGGCTGTCATAGCTAATTCCTTTAAAAGTTGAGTCTTTTTCCTCGTTAGCATATAGTTTTGTATTGTGTTCTTCTGAAACTAAAATACTTTAAGGCACAATTAAAATGCTCTCAGAAACAGCAACTTCAGATCATTCTGATCTTTACATAATGCCGTGTAGCCAGATCTCAATTTATACAAAGATGCAAAACATCTGAGACATGTGTGATTAAATATAATAATAACAATGGTAACTATCTGCAACCGACATCTAAAATAGTCCGATTTCAAAATACATATTAAATTGTAATCACTGTTGTGACTTGTTGGGAACAAAAGAGGAAACTCTGACTTTATTAATTTACATTTTTATTGATTTTATCTAGATTTTGCTATATTAATTTTTTCTTAACTTTGTTCATCTAGACCTACATTTCTTATTAATTACTTTTTACATTTTGTCGAGATGTTAAATGACGTATAGCTGTAAAGCGGTCTTGATTTTAATGTTGACATTTCAAGCCTGTTCCATTCAGCTATGAAAATCTTCTTCTCTCACAAATCCTTCATCTCACTTGGACCTTAACACCATGACCTCACAATGGAAGAAGTGAGCAGCAATCACATTATATTCCACATATTCCTCTGCTATCCCACTGCGCACTGTGTCTGCGTGTGTGTATGTGTGTGTATGTAGCTGAGTGCTTTCCATAATATACTGTGCTTACCCTTTGATCTCTCGCAGCCGAGGAACAAAGAAATACATACTTTTGATATCAAGAATCAAAAATGTGTAAAAGGGTGAACAGAAATCACGCTGCTCCAAACATTTCATAACGCAGACATACAACTTAATTGCAACTCTGTGTGGTTGTTTGGTTCCTTATTTATTCCCACAACTTTGTTACAGAGCCACACGTCAAACTATTTACGCGCTGGTGTAAGCACTTTCGGCTACGACTCTTTTTGCTTGACAACGGCCATAAACAGAGGAGTGAGAGATCAAAACTGTTCATCAGAGAGCGTGACAGATGACAGATATGGCAAGTGATTTTCCATGATCTTCTGCGCACATGGGGGGGACTTCAAGGGATGGAAAGAAAAAATAAAAAAGGAAGGGGGAGGAGGAGGAGGAGGTGGGGAGTGGTGGACAGGATGAAAATGAAAAAGAAAAAACGAGAAGAAAGAGGAAAATCAAAAAGAGGTTTCTTTCCACATGAGGTAGTGGAGCACACGAGACGGCAAAGACAAGAAACTTATCACTTTTCTGTGTGTGACGATAGCGACGCCGTGTGCGATGGGCAAAGGCTGAACACAAGTTTTGTTTTTTTTTAATTGCAGACCAGACGTTGGTCACAATCATTGTGTGCTCTGCTAATTGGGCGCCCTCATAAATTACACAAATGTAACCAAAGCACAGATTCCAGGATTTCTGCTCTGACCTTGAGTGGTCTGCAGACACGGCAGATGACATTAAAACTTTGTGAGCATATGGTGCAGTGATATATTGAACAAAAGGAGAGTGAAATCACCAGTACGAGGTGTGTGCTTAAACGCATTACATTTGATCGCGCATGGGCCTGACAATTTAAAATAATTTTATAAAGATAAACGCACTGCAATACCACTTCAGATTTTGGTGTGTAAAAGAATGATTTAGAACTACTCTCCCTGCGCCTCCTTGCCTCCCTGCTCTCTTTCCCTCACTGCACCATTGTTTTGCTGTTAAAATCCATAACATTTCTTTTGTTCCCCTACTTTCCATAAGCCTGCTCTCTTATTTTCCCAAGGCCAAGAAACTTCAGACATGAGAACCCCTGATATAAAACCAGGGAAATTTACCTGGGATTAGCAGCCATTGACAAATAACCTTGGTGATAGATGCACAGTAGATTTGGTTCAAAGCTCTCCCAGCAGCCTCAAAAGAGATTAGTTCACTTCTTATCAGGTCAGCCGCGTCGCCTGGGAAATGTGTTTAAAGTCACATTGATTTATTGAAAGATTCCCCAATAAGAAGATATCGCTTGACTTAAGAAGTGTGTGTGTGTTCCTATGTGTGTCATGTGAATGTGCAGCTCTAATAAATTACACTGCCTGTTTAAGCTTTAAGAAAAAAAAAAAAAGAAGAAGCTGCACACAAAGACATTTTCAACAAACGAACAGTGCACTTTAAACCCCCCCCCACCCCTCACCCCCAAAAAAAAGCACTTCTTGATAACTAGTGTTGAATGCTGCTACTGGAGGGAGACATTCCCGTTCTCTCTCCACCTGTCTCGCCCACTTTCAGTCTCTCTCTCCATTCACCCCATGCTGGTTGTGCTGCTGAAAACAGTGATTGTACAGTGGTGAGACACAGAGTGACACTGACAGGGAGGTATAATAAGGCCTCTTTGTTCCCCAGAGAGAGAGAGAGGTAGAGAGACATGCAGATAGTGAGCAGCTTTCATTTACACCATTACCTTCTTAAGCGTCATTATCAGGCCAAAGGAGAGGAGGACTGTGGGAAAGCGGGTGGGGCCCACCAATGTGGGAAATGACAGATATGACAAGTCGCTCACCGGGTCCATCTGAGGGATGACAATCTCAATTGTTCTCTCTCTCTTGTTTGCACAGATGCACACACACACACACACACTGTGCCCTAAGTTTGTCTTGTAAACCTACGGTTCGCTCATTCATGCTCTTTCTTCATGAACCAGCTCTAAAACAGACAGCAGAATGGTTGTATCTCATTTTAGACTAAACTATGTGACCATGCAAACATTACGCTCATATATCACTGTTGAAAGTTTTATTACCAGTGCATGAAGTTTCAAACCTGGCTATAACAGACTTTTATCCTCTGCTTTTGGGCTTTCCCTTGAGATTTTGGAGCTTAACTTGCTAACACTCAACCAGAGGGATGTTGCCCAGTTTTGGGCAATAAAGAGGTCTGTATTTCAATGGAAGCGTTTATTAGATGGTGGAACAACACCTGTCCTTGAACTTTTTCACCCTAACTTTTGGAGAGGCACGTCGGCTTCATTCTGAGAGAGGCCAGATTATATAGACAACATGTGGTAGTCTTTGTACGTACAATCAAGTGTGACAGAATGAATATGTTCCAGGAGGAAGAGGGTAGTTCCACTTTGCTAAGATAACACAGACTGTCAGGGGTTTTAGTAAATAAAAAAATAAGTATCAAGATTTTCTGAAAGTTATTTTTGCATATATTTTTATAGTGCCAGTGAAAAGAGATGGTTGGACTGAGCTTTTATGATATGCACTCTACATATAACTAAATGGGTGCCCATCATTAAACTTTCTCTTCAATGGAAGTCTATTATACTGTATAATATTGGTATGTCTGTGTGTGTAGCTTTGGTGATATAACGTACCATTCTTTTTTCCCCCCTCTCTCTCTGTAAATCTTCAAATGCCGTGCTGTTTGCAATCATATTTTGTTGATTTCCTTGTGTGTCTTGATCACTACATCTTTTTGCTGCCTCTTTTCAGTTTCTTTATGTCTTAAAAACCTCCCACCAGCCACTTCTCTTCCATCTCCCTCAACCTCTCTGCCTTCATTCACATACCTCCATCCCTCCTGTCTCTGTGTCAGTTTCTGTGCTTCCTCCATGCCTTCGTCTATCTCTCCCGCTGTTTGCTTTTAACTCTTGAGGTCATCCGGGACCCCCGGGCAGCTATCCCAGAATGCTGAGACGGCTAACATCCTGTGGAGCTGCCTTCTGGACGGACTGGACAACTGAGCCAGGACTTGATCGGTGCTCGGACTCAACCGTGTATCCAGCCATTCAACACCCAGAAAAAAAAGTAGGCGTCTTCAAGAGGTTCTTCTGTTGGGGTTGGTGGTTCTATACTGTATCAGGCTGTACCAACTACAGCAGATCTCAGATTGGAAAATGTGCTACATAGCAGCATTTTAACATCAATAAATCTGAACCAGATTAATTTGTAGAGATTAATGTAATTACAGTACCACAACCAACCAACCAACCAGATTGGCAGCTTCTACTGCTGACTTTAATGTGTTTTACATTGTGAGCCAGGTTTCTTTATAGCACAAAAAGATTTTTTTCGAAGACAAGACAGCTATAAAAAGGGATGTTATGTTATGCCAGCGCAAACTGAGGTAAAGTTTTTACAGTTTCTGGAGGGAGTTAGAAGAAAAATAAATAAGATGCATGAAATTTACACAAAGACGAGAGGAGGAGGAGGAAGTTTCCCTATTGCATCAGGAAGCAACAGGGTATAATGGTCCCTAAGTCACTTGCCGACTATAGTCATTAAAGTTTTAAATTTAAGGATTCAGCAAAGTATGTGTTACCACATACAGTATGAGTTATTATTGTTTGATTTGGCTGTTTTAAAGTGTTGTTGGACTTTTTGGAGAGCAATGAAACCACCCAATTTTAGATTCATGGTGCATTTGATGACATCAGGGTGTTCATATGTGTCTGATTATTATGATGCAATGTAAATAGCATCACTTGCTGATGTGCAGATTACGGTGTAGATGCAAAATCTTTGAGTTGTGAGTTCCTGGTTTGACTGAGGACTCACTGTCCTATCCAAAAAATGACCAAAAAAGAAAGAACAGAAAAAAAAAAGTTTTTACCACCCAACTACAAAAGCGGTAGGTGCTATTGATTTTGGGGTGTGGAGCGATTTAGGTAGTCAGTGTGTTGTATTTTCTTTGTTGAGTCTGAAAGAGTTTGAGGAACTCTGGGGTACATGGAGCAGTACAGGGGTGTATACATTTATTCCCTCAGGAAGATATGAACTGTCACCCATCAGTGTTGGTTGATGCATGTTGATAGTCAGTTTCATCTTGAACCCCCCAACCCCCCCACATCACACACACGCACACCCTAACTTTCGCAACAGGGCACATAAAACACAAAGCGCCACGCAGACTCTGCTTTCAAGTCAGAGTAACATTAAGATGACAAAGTTGAACGCGGCACAGTAATACATATATCTGATAACCACAACACTCTCGAGTTCCAGAGAAGTTAACACAAGGGCCCGTGTCTGTGTGTCGCTGCTCAAGTGGAAAGCTATAATTAGCGATGGAGTCATTGCCTGAGTAATTCAGCTATGCACAAAAACATGCGACAACACGGTGCCTTCATGTTAGAGTGGACGGGTAATAATAAGATGACAAGGAATCAGTAGTCAGATGATGTTTTGAACGTCTCACACACACACACACACACAAATACACACCTCCATCCTTCACTGCAATGTGGCGACAACACTGAGTGTCTCGTCCAAATGAAAGGCCAGGAGTGTGTGAGCATCATGTGTTTGAGAGACGGTGTGTGCACGTATTCATCTAGCTGGTGATCAATGCATAACACGGAGTCAAAAACAATATCGCTGCATTGAGGCCTGCTTCTATGAAACGCCTGTGTTTATTTGGTGGGGAGGGGGATGCTTGACCCGAAGACGGATGAAGGGATCAATCAGTACGTCCCTGCATTCTCACTCATAAAACATGTTAATCTGTCAGGACCGCCCCCTCACTTTTCTTACATTCTCTCAGATATTTGCATTTCAGTCCAACAGCGGCTTCTTGTCGACACGCTTCCCCGACTGAAACCTATCTGTCCATGTGGCACTACGGCTGGTTATCACAGAGGGACAGCGATGAAGTCTGAAGAGGAATGAAGAGGATGATGAACAAGAGGGACAGAGAGAGACAGAGAGGGAGATGTCTGCAGAGGTCTTAGAAGAGGAGTGTGAGAGATTGTGGATGAGTGTGTGTGTGTGTGTGTGTGTGTGTGTGTGTGTCAAAGTGCTCCGGCCAGCGAGTGGCATCAAAAGCACACACACACACACACAGCTTTTGGACGCAATGATATCGACAGAATGTCAAGAACAAGAGCAGCTGACAGAGGGAGTGTGTGTGTGTGTGTGTGTGTGTGTGTGTGTGTGCGTGCATTGTTTGTCTGCACAGCTGAGTATGTGCGCAGCATCTTTACCCCGGCGCATCTTGGTGTGTTTACGTGTGTGCATGTGTGTGTGTGTGTGCCTCGTCAAAAACAAAGGAATCCAAATACACAGTTACGCATAAGCATAAATATCACTGGCTGTCAGTCAACTTCAAACAATGCAGCTGTAATCTCTGATAACATAAATACAAGCAGCTGCGGGAAGCCTGAAAAAAAAAAAAAAAAAAAAAAACTGCCACAGGAAAGAGCGCCGAGTGAACCTAGTCTCATTCTGACCATTAAAGGCAACTTCACCGCGTCTGCACTGTAACTGAAATCCGAGTGAAGTTCGCAAAGGCTTTGGGGAAACAGTGGCTGGTTGAAGTGCAGCTCAGCCTCTGCATCTCTCTCGGCTGAAGCCGGTGAGATGATCGGCGGTGGTCTTCAGAGGCGGCCGGACATATAAACAACATGAGGACTCCAAATCCCAGAGGTCTGTGTGCCTATGCTCAGAATCTAACAGGGCTCTGCTTGTCATCAATAATCCCAGTTGTCAGACCTCCCTGTCGACGATGAGCAGGTCTACATGTACACCCCCCCCCACCCCTCCCTCCCACTCCTCATCCACCGCACACACACACACACACACACACACAGTCTTTGATCTCTCCCTTGTGGATATATTCTATTTCCTATTTCCGTCATCACCTGGTTCTGATTTGGAGGTCAGGAGAGGGAGTGCTGGATCAAGCCAGGCTAAATAGCTGTCACTCACAGAATCAGCATAGCTAACTAGCTGCCTTTCTGCTGCTGAAATTTACTTTTAAACCCCCCCGCTCCCTCCCTCCTTCCCTCTCCGGTTTGATTTTCCACCTTTTCTGAATGTGCTCTTTTCCTATATAAAAGAAAAATAAATATTGTGGCTGTTCAACAAATGTTAAGCCCTCCTGCATCTTTCACAGGCTGCACACTTGTGGCCACAAATGTCCTCCTTCTCAATAAATGGCTTTAAGGAAACAATCATTTTGGTGTGTAACTAATCATGCTGCGGGGGAACATTTCTCACTGCCCCCCCCAACCCCCTCGGAAAAAAAGAAAAGGAGAAAAAAAAGAAAAAGAGAGGAGACAAATAAGCGCTTGAATTTTCCTCAGTGAGACGAACACAGTGTCTGGTTTTGACCTCTAGATGGTGCTGATCTTTTAGATGTGCGCCTCAGTCGCACTGTGTGCAAACAACCTGTGTGTGTTGTTGTATTGCATTTTGAGCCTTGAGCCATGTGTGCACAAGAATGTAGACATACATGTGTAAGAGTCATCCTGAGCTGTATTGTGTTGTGTGAGTGTATTATTATGTGTGTGTGTGTGTGTTTTTTTTTTTCCACAGGACAATAAAAACATTAATTTGCCCTGAAATCATTTCTGACGTAAATGTAGAGCAGTGCCCATTGGAACCCAGTAATGAAGCATGCGGCATCTCGCCGGCTCCTAATTTGACTAGTTAAATGACTCCATTACGTGTCTAACAGACAGAGGCAAATTTTTTCTGGTCAGTTGAGGCTCACTTACCCGCATCCTGGTGTTGGGGAAATGTCTATGTCTCTGGCTGACTGACTGACTGACTGGCTGAGTGAGTGACTGGCTGGCTGCATCTGGCTCATTCTCTCTGCCGCTGCCTGTTTTTTTTTTTTTTGGGGGGGGGTCTTTCTCTAAAATGGAGAGATGTTTAGAATACATGCGAGAAGGGCGGCATTGTTTTCACATTCACACCACCTCAAGTTTTATTTTTTGATAGCAATTTGTGTAATCATATTCTTGTCACTGGTGTTATTTGGCTCCTGACAAAGAGACAGATACAGTGAGTGAGAGAGAGAGGAAAGAAGATTAAAATATATTGAATTATTAAAAAGACTACCTGCTGTCCATCACTGTCACTTAACACATGTAGAATGTGAAGTGCCTTCCCAGCAGCCACTGGGTGGACATCTGTTACCACGCACACACACACACAAACATGGGTAACGACAAACACAAACACACACACACACACACACATGCACAGTGACACCCCAAATTTTTACGTTCAAGGAAGAAAAGAATTAATTTGTTTTGTTGTTGCTGAAAGCGATGACAATGGCACACACATTCCCATTTATATGCACACACAGTGCAGATCACCTGCCATCTTTACCCAATTCCCTTGAGACTATAATACTCAGAGTTGGACTTGTCTCTTCTTGTCAAAAATGAAAACACATTTTTTTTTGCATCCATCTGCAGCTGAGCAGGGTTAGTAAAAAAAAAAAAAAAAAAAAAAAAATCCACTTTTCCTCAACCCTTTAACATCACCCGCTGAATCTCACAGCACTGACGTTAGAGACCTGACATGACAACCCGCGAATTACCAGCGACTCCCAAAACAGGCCTTGCGAAATCTCTGAATTTCTCAGCATGTTTTCATCATGATGGGTTTTAATTTTGATGCATGATTAATTCTGCATGTTCACAAACAAAAGAAGCTGGTACAGTATAGACATGCATTTTTTATATTGAACATAAGGAGATGGGAGGGGGGGTTCAATGCCAAAATTAGCTTCTCGTGAAACATGATAAATTCATAAACTTGGACATGGAGCCCACGATGAGAATGAACAACAGTACAAGTCTAAAGAATAAAAGAGAACAGATTAGAATGAGAGGACGCTGACATTTGTCACGTTTAAATGACAACGTGAAACATTTTCCTGCGTGTGTCCGAGCGAGTGTGTGATGTATATGTATACGTCTGCATGCCCAGTCTAATCTGGAGTTCACCTGTGTGGATCATCCCTCTGTGTTCTTGATCATATAATAAGAGACAGACAGGTAGACTGGCACACACACACATGCACACACGCATATATTGGCAGATTAGCAATGTCCACTCTTGTACAATCTTCTATCACGCTATGTACCGTACTAAGACATAAGACGCACACTGATTAGCTCTGGAAACATTCAACCTTATGAACCCTGGACTCGCAGCTTGGCACATGCATGCATGTCTGGTGGTGTGTGTGTGTGTGTATGTGTGTGTGTGTGTGTGTGTGTTCCACGAAGCCTGACATGATGTCCTGCTGATTCTTCTGTTGGATGCGATGGGGTGATGAGTGACATGCCTGCATCGCTGATAGCAGTCTGTCTGAATAGATTCACGCCAAAAGGAGGCTGTTTGTGTGTGTGTGTGTATCTGTTAGGAAGTTGTGGTGCATTCTATGTGTGTGTAGGTCAATTTATTTAAAAAATGCTTTGAAGTTAGTGATCTACACTAACGTAGACTCTCCTTCCAATCACATATTCGTCTTCTTCCCATTTGATTTTCTCTCTCATTCTCTCTGCCCGCCCCCCACCCCCTAGGCACACTGTGTGTCAATAATGCTACCAGCTGCTCCACTGCTGCTGCTCTGTGTGTGTGTGTGTGTGTGTGTGTGTGTGTGTGTGTGTGTGTGTGTGAGAGAGTGAGAGAGAGAGAGAGAGAGAGAGAGAAGTAGAGAGAGAGAGTGTGTGTGAGAGAGAGGGAGAGGCAGAGAGAGAGAGAGGCCTAAGTCTGGTGGACATAAAGGACTTAATGTGATAGGTAATTATGTAGTCTGATCTCACATACAGGATTTAAGAGCTAACTATACCAGCCGTCTCCTGGAGACACACATGCTAATGTCTATAAATAACTGTCATATGACAGTAAGATAGACAGATAGATGGCTAAATAGATTGATAGATGCATGGATAGGTACAGGCCTATCAGTCTATTCTGAGCAGTAATAAGTTACTGTGTACTGACAAATAAAAACCTGAGTAAACCAGGGTCGTACTCACAAACATGTCAGTAGTCAGGTCGGTGTAAAACACTGTGATATTTCATACCCTCATACTTATACATATATATATATATATACAGTATATCGCTGCAACTATGTAACAGATTTTTGTCATGATCAATTAATCCGTCATTTCATTTTTAATCATTTATGTAATAAAATGTACTAATAATACCCCCAATAATTTAATGTAACGTTTGATTTAGACACAAATTCAAGAGAATAAAACAACAAATCCCCCAACACAGGAGCAAGTACAAACAACGGGTATTTATAGTTGATAACTGTAATTGTTATTAACTGTTATCAATTATTTTACCGAAGTAGTTTAAATCTTAATTTGTACATTTAATTCCTGCATACTTGGGGAGTTGGAGGTTTTGTAGACGGTTAATTATCCTGCATTTTTTAAAGGATCTTCATGTTTTCAATCCCTTTTGACTGCATGTTCTAATCATTTGAATTTAAAAATTTATAAAAACGTTCAATAGAAAAAATTTACTAGTTTTAGCAGGTAAGAATTTTAATCTTTCGTTGCAGAGTCAGGGAAATTTGAACACATAAATGCTTTATAAAAAAGATGGCTAAAATAAGATGAGTTAGGTTTATTCTGCAATATATCTCTCTGATTTAGTTTCCTATTACTCTGCATAGCAATGAAAGATGGGGAAGGAAAGCGACGACAAATGAAGAAAGTTAAAAGTTTTTTTTCTTCTTTAAAATAATAATTTAATTAAAAAACAAATGGTGGCGACAACAGTTCCCTCTCACTCAGCTATTCACAAAGTCCTTTTCCGATATAAATGCTGTTCAGATGTTAGCAATATCAAAGTATATAAATATCATTAATGAAAGCAATCATTGGGGGAAGGGTTAAGGCTGAGAGCAACGGGTGTGAAGTGATATGAGGTGTGTTTTTGTCTGTTTTATTTCTTTACTCCCTCATGGTTCCCATCCTCATTTCCCTAACCCCCCGCTGCCCTCCTCCAGTCTTCTCACTTCCTCTTCCTCCCTCCTCCTTCCTCCTCATTCTGCGATGCCAGGGCACCCCCTGTCATTTGTGTGACTGTTGATCCTTGCAAAGAGGACAGATCAAATATTTCTCCTCCAGTGTACGAGGCTTTCTGTTGGGGCCTCGCAGATATGATGATTGGGGCTGACGGACGGACGGGGGCCCCGGGTTTTGAAGTCTGTAACAGACAGCGGTGGCTTTGATAGCCCCCGCTCCTCTTGCACTAGATCACCAAAGACACCAGGCGAAAAGAGAGGAGAAAGAAGAGGAGGAGGTGGGGGGAGGAGGGTGGTGGTGTATGGAGAGGAGGGCGCTAAAAGAAAGCGAGACCGAGCGGGGAACAAAAGCATCTGTAGAGTGGTCAGGGCTGGCGGCGGCAGCAGCAGCAGCCGTCAGAGGCTTTTTGAAGTTTACACATGGCCCTCCCCTCCATTTCTCTCCCTCTTTCCTCCCGTTCCACTACTTCCTTCCTTCCCTGAAAGCACTTCTGCTTCCCTTGTCCTCGGATGCCTTGCTCTTCCTTTTCTCTGGCCTTCTCTTACTCTGTGTCACCCTTTGCTCTCACCCCAGGTCCAGGTGGAGCAAATGGCAGCTCAGTTTGTCTACCCTGATCCCGTCCCATAGAGACTTCCAAAAACCAATGGCAATGCAATCATTAACCATCATCAGTTTGGTTTTCCTTTGAGTGCAAAACTCCTGTCTAACATCTGTAACTCTGCTATAAACCCACAAATCAACAGAAGTGATCAATCAACGCAAACATAACACCGAATTCTTTAAACCTGAAATGATAATATATCTCTCGCCACCTCCTGAGATGTTTCTCGAATCAACGCCCTTACAGAAGCACATGATGAACATGAAACATAGTAACAGATAAAACTCACTGATGGAAAATATGTTGCACTTTTATGATGTTATCATTCTGTGGTAAAGCTTTGGTTGGTTTAGTAAAAAAAAAAAAAAAACAGCCCAACCTTTTTGGGTCAGTAGAAACATCTTCTTTCTTAAGGTAAGAGGACCTCTGATGTCACAGTTTTACAGGTTTAGGGTTATAGAACAATCATTGGCTGTGGTTGAAAGAAAACTGAAGACTGATCTCCCATGTTAAAGAAGCCTGTGGAGACATTGTTACTATAAACAACATCAAATAACTCCCTCCTTTGTTCCTGTCATAATTAATACAACCACTGGAGAGCTCTGACACTCGGATGTAAACATATTTTGGGGCAAAGAGTTCTGCTGACACATGAGTACTAAACGGTCATGTGTGGTAGACCAACTTAAGGAGCTTGTTCTTTATGGAAGAATCATTTCCGAGTAGATGCAAGCCAGACGACCCCCGCCACATACCAGTGGATAATCTGTGATACTTTATTTTATATTCTGGCTGACACTAAAAGTTTTAAAAGAAACCATATAGGCCGAATTCTTGGGTTTGACCAGTTTACCAAATCTTCCACAAGATTACAGCTTTACACAGGAGACAGAGTATATGCACTGATTCTTCAAACGTGTGTGTGCAACTTAAATCACAGGAAATAAAATGTGACTGTCTGTGAGTAGAGAGAGTATATAAATAGGTGTAACATAGTTTTGCTACATGGCCTCAAAATCCTCACCATGATTGGTTGAGTCAACAAAACATGTGACCAAGTAGTCAAAGATTTAAGCACAGTGGTGAAGGTAACCTCACCATATACTTCCTTTTAAGCCAAAATACAACCTTTCTTCAGCATTTCAACAGAAACAAAGGTCATACTTTTTGTGCCTAAACCAAATCAATTCAAACAGATGAGAAACACTATTATTGGTCATTTTTGAAAGGTTGTATCACACGAATAGATGGAACTAGTGGCAAAAGAGCTGCACTGGGAGCAGCACAAGGCATGGAAGGGTCACCAAACTGGCTCAGTAACATCATCCATCCATACATCCATTAGCTATATGCTTATCCTGGAGGGTCGTGGGAGGTCTGAAGCTATCTCAGCTAACACTGGGCATCTCGCCAGTCAATCTCAGGCATGATGTACTCAGACAGTTCAGTCTGACTTTAAAGCAACTACAGGGGACAGAAAAGAGGGAAACAAAGGACTCAGCTTACACCCCATTTTATATATATAAAGAAAGTGAACTTTTTCCCCATTTGTTCTCCACTCTGTACATTACAGTGTGTACAGTGATACTAGTTGACACCCAACAGATGGCTTTTGTCAGGCATGGAGAGCAAGAGTTAACCCAATCCTCTCCTTACCCTCTCTCCATCCCTCTCTTCTTTTTAAATGTCTCCCATATAAACAGATTTTGTTGCTGCTTAAAGTGGGCTCAAAATTAAAGCGTATCGTTTTACACACATATTGCATGCATATTACGGAGCCCCAGCTGGTGGCGGGCTGCTCTTAAGAGCCATATGATTAAGTTAGAGGTTGGGGTATCCGATAAGATTTGAGCTCTCTGCCTCTCTCGCTATCTCGCTGCCTATTTTACTGCAAACTTATTAAATGGAGGAAACGACATTATTTTTTTTCTGAGTGTATGTGTAATTATTGTCACACACCTGTGACTCCCTGCCATCCACGACAGGGAAGAAGAGAAGGGAAGGAGGGATGATGAGGAGGGGGGAGGCGGAACGAGGAGAAATGTCGTTGGAAGCAGCGGGAGTCCTCGTTTCAGAAAAAAGGGAGGAGGATAAAGAGGAGAGGAAAAACAAGAGAGCTTGTTAATCAGGCACTTTCTGTCACTGGCTGAACACTGATATCCTAATGATTCACACCGAGATAGTGACATCATAAGGGAGGGTGATGGAGAGATGTAGAGAGAGAGAGAGAAAGGAGGGAAACAAGGGGGGAAAGTGGTTGTAAATGAAGGAGGATGAGATGACAGACCCCCTTCCCAAAAAAAAAAAAAAAAATGGACAACTAGGTTTGCACAGACAGGATGACAGAAAGCATGAAATATCAAAAAAAAAGACATAAACTGGGAAATGTCCCTCTGAATCTGTCATTACATTCCTCACAAACAGGCGCTTGTTTAATTTGAACAGAATGTTTCTCAAGGAACGCTGTTGTGAAAGTTTTCCAGCCAAGTTTCAATCTGTAATTTTTTTCTCCCCCCTCTCTTTCTCTCTCTCTCTCTTTCTCTTTTGCCGTTTCTCTCGGCAGACCACCCCGTCGAAGGCAACAACATGTGATCTGATCCTCAGAAGACAAAGGAAATTACCTATTAAGTGGGAGAGATGATCTTCCTTTAGGCGCGCTCCAAAAAAGTGACTCACGATGTTGTAATTGTTTACCTTTGACTCGGCCCATAAGTCTCTCCTCCCATCTCTCTCTGTTCGGGGTTGTAACATAATATTTTTGCGGCGCTGCTTTCAGAAGCCCGGCTCTCACTCTCCTCTTTCTCTCTCTCTCTCTCTCCCTCTTTCTATCTGTTCTAACAGGACAGATGTCATCGCCCCAAACACTCTGAGTCATTGTATGCCTACACACCCCTGAGTAACCCAAGGACATCAGGGAAGCGAGGACTGTAATTTTACATTTAGACGTTTAGCTGATGCTCTTAGTCATGGCAACTTGAGGCTTCAGTGTCTTGCTCAAGGACATGCGGACGGGACCAGTAATGTAATGAAATAAATCAAGAGGAAGGGCTGTGTGTGTGTGACCTCCGGTTATTATTCATCATAAGGAAAATACAACTGTGAGAGGAAAAACAATAATTTCAGATAAAAATATTCTAACAAACATCACTACGAGGCACTATTGATTTTGCTAAGGAAGATTTATCACAGTCTAAACAGGTGATAAACCGTTTTCTGTGAACTCTCCTCCTGCACAGGAGACAGGTCCTGACTTAAACTTATGAACCTGAGACTTCTTGTAATAAGTTGTACAACAAGTCCGGCAGATATTCGGGGACTTGTTTTATTGATGTTCGGCAGGACTCAAAAAGGCTGTTTGTCTGTAACCGGCGTTTCCCCCGGATCGACATCGAGCGCATTTCAGAGCAAGAAAAAGAAAAAAAAGAAAGTGCTGGAAATAGTATTGGTGAGCGAGTGGGCTGCATGTGCTTTTTTGGGTGTAATGTTTTAATAGAAAGCAGATGGTTCCAGATGCAGAGCTGAACACCGGTGATGACACATCTTTAATATTTTAGAGTGGTCTTTGCTGTAAATGTTGCAGCAGCTGTTTCCCAACGCTGTAAATCTACAGTGTTTTTTAATTCTTTTGTGTGTGTGTGAGTGAGTGTATGTGTTTGTGTATTCGTGTGAGTGTGTGACTGACAGCTATTGGGTTTACTGTAAATTACAGAAATGAATATGGAAAAGTGATGAAAAGGCAGCGAAAGGGGTGGAGGCTGCGAGTGTGTGCGAAAGTGTGTGCGTGTGTGAGTGTCTGTGTATGTGTGTGTGTGTGTGCGCGTGTGTGCGTGTGCACCCCGACTGTTTGCCGCTGAATCAATTCCTCCTTATTCTAAACCCCGCTGATTATTCTCTTATTTTAGTTTGCTAGAGGCGGCTCACACACTGTTGCCCTGCGAGTATAGGAACTGATATTCAAATGTAAAGTGATACTAAAATAATGAGATGGAAGGAGAGGAAGAGCAAGAGAAAGGTTGATAGAGGAAGAAGGGAAGGCAGGGAAGATAAATATATATTTGTATTGTGTTTGCGTTGCGGCCGTCGGTTTTAGTTTTAATGTCAGCGGCGAGGAGAGAGGGGTTTTCGTCGATGCTTCTGAGTCGAGGTGATTGTCATCAATTCGCGTCTTGGCATTTAAACCACCCTCTTCAAATATGAGTATTTGAAATGCAAATACAGCTGCGTATGCCCAGACAAATTAAAAGACACACACAGGAGTGGGGGGGAGAAAGAAAAAAAAAACGCTTTTGAAGATATAACTTTTTACTGTTTTTTATCAGCGGAGTTTGCATTGTCAAACCTTTTCAGAGGGAGGCAACGATATTGTGGCTCACAGCAAAAATGGCAGACTAACAGCTCATATATTCATTTGTTGTTATGTTCACCCGGCAGAGGGAAGGAGAAGAGAAGACGGAGGAGAGGTGCTGTTTTTATCTCGCCCTTGGCTTTACTTTTTGTGCCTCACCGAGTGTGTTCGATTAGTTGCTTCTTTTTTTTTTTTCCACAAGACATAGTGAGAAAATATGATTCACATTTTTTCACCCCTCTCTCCATCTCTCTGACACTACAGTTATTTAAACATCAATAGCCATGCGTCTTCTTTAGCACACATTCTTTCTCATATTGATATTTGTATATGATCATTACTTTTGGCCCTGCACGCTTTGTTATACTGCGTCAGCTTCAATAGGTGTAAGATCCAATACTGCAAACCTCTGCATTCAAGCCGCCCCCCTCCCCGCCACCCCTAAAAGAGAAAACCAATAGAATAGTTTGGCTCACTTTATTGTGTAAGAAAATCTAACATAGGGCCACATTTGATAGGTTACCAACATACCTAGAAGGGGCCTGCAGTTGCATTAGACTCAGGTGGCTTCCTGCATTTTTTATTGTAAACTTTTAATACTTGAAGGGAATGAGCTGGTTAACCCCCCCACCAAGGAAAAAATAAACAAAAAAAAAACCACTGCATTGTGTTCAAGTTAAGAACCCTGGAAGAAAGACGTGTTCTTCTAAAACTTCAGGTAAGCTGACGGCATTCTTTCACAAAGAGGAGGGGAGGAAAAAAAGGGAAGAGTTGTGCCTGCTGCCTCCCTCCTGATAAAGTTGTGGAGTATTTTTTTCTTAACAAGCCGAGCTTTTTATTAATTTATTTTATATTTTACTTATTTATTTATTTGTTTTACTTGTCAGATGACGAGGAAGAGAAGGAGGTGGAAGACGGCTGTACGGGCGCGCACACATGTGTGTGCGTGTGTGTGTTTGGGCTTGGATGGATTGACGTTGATCACACAACCCCTCACCAAACTTGAATAATTTTTATTTCTTTATTTCTTTTTTTACATCACATGAAGGGACGAAGCAAAAGTTTATCACTGGGCCAATGAGTGAGGAGAATTAGTGGAAGCATGTGTATGACTGTGTGTGTGAGGAAGAGGAGGGGGAAGATGATGAGGGATGGTGGGGGATGACTACCTGCAGAGAGCCAGCGTCCAAATGAGAACATGATAACAACATCAGAGAGTGAGGAGAGGGACTGTCTGTGAGATGACAACTGTATTAGACAGAAGTCAGATAATTAAGAAACGCACTTAGTGTTTTGTCAAAAGTGGCCGTCACTGCTGGTGATGGAGTTTTAGCTCAGTGTGTGTGTGTGTGTGTGTGTGGGGGTGGGTGTTTTCTCTTATTTATTTTTTTTCCACTCTCGATAATGAGCCCGTGAAAGGAAAGAGAAAGATGAAGGGAGGAAGAAGACGAAAAAGAAGAACAAGAAGAAGATGAAGAAAGAAAGAAATAAAGAAAGAAAAAAATAAACAGTGAGAAAACTAATCAAATAATTAAAATGAAAAGTTGTGTTCTGTCCACACAGAGACGCCAAGTTCTTTTGGGCATTTCTGATGTAGCTGTCCAGTCAGGGAAAACGAGACACATCTTGGATACGAAGCAAACAAGAGGGGTGGCAGAGGATGGGAGGGAGGAGGAATGGATGGATGGAAGGGAGTTTAGTGGGGGAGGGAGGGAGGGAGAGAGGGAGAGAGGGAGGGAGTTGGGGAGGGAGGGTGGGCCACAGAAATAAACCCAACTCCCATCTGATGAGCAGCTTGTCCATAATACTGAATCCCAATCATTTGCCAAGTCTGCTTCCTGATACAGAAACACGATAAGTGCAGATTTCTTTTTTTTTTCCTCTTCTTCTCGTTCACCCTTCCTCCCCACACATTGTTTTGCTTTTGGCCTGGAAGCACTTCTAGCCGCCATCACGGATAATCAGGTGGCTGGCTTTTTTTTTTTTGTTCCTTTCTCTCTTCTGTTTTTTTCTCGTCGCTTCGCCCCCCCACGACGTGATAATCAAATTAAAGAAGTGAAGAAGAAGAAGAATGAAAGAAGAAAAACAAACCAAAACTAAAACTAAAAAAAAAATGTAAAAAAAATGGATGTGTTCATTCATCTCTTCATGCAGCCAACAACTACAGGACAGATGATGTGGCCATCTTGAGATCGTTTGTCATCTGTCGGGCAGCGGTGACCTTGCAACGAACGTCGACCATTGCACTGATATCATCTTTTAGAAAAGAAAAAAAAACAGAGCGAGAGAGATATAAAGAGATAGAGGGAGACAGAAAGACAGAAAGCGAGGGGCTGTTGTTTTTGGTAATAAAGACAACATTTATGCCTTCCATTCGCGCTGCCAGTTAAAAGAGGCACAAACATGGAAATCCATTATGGAACGCTTCTTAAAAGTGTGACCAATCCTTGTTCAGTCAATTAGAGTCTGGAGACTGAGAATATGATGTTTGTCTGTTTAGCCCCCGACGCATACAGATCAGCCTGGATTTGATGATGGAAAGAGAGATTTTTTTTTTTTTTTTTTTCACAGAGATAGATTGAGGGAGAAAGAGGAAAACAGAGAGAAATGGATGGAGGGGCAGCGCAGCCAAGCTCTGCTTATCTCTTTTCTTCTCCTCTGCTTTTCCTGCTATTTTTTTCCTCCTTCCCCTCCCATATACAAAAGCATTAATGTGCGCAGCTATGTGCTTTGCCATTGTTCTGTGTTTAAAAGCTTAAAAAGGGACGTTGTTTGTGTAACTGGCAGAGTTAGCAGTGCGCGGCCGTGTCCAAAAAAGCCCCGTACTTAAAGTTGCTCGGCGAAAAAAATAGGCCGCATAAAAGGGAGTGAAAGAAAAGCAGTTAATAAGAGTGGTTACCCCAGAATGAGCGGGGATGAGGTTTCACATTAAAAAGATTTATCTTAAAGTATGGTGCTAATCCCTCCAGTTTTAATCCCACACACACACACATACACACACTCACGCGCACGCACACACACCCTCTCCTCACGGCACCCTTTTCATTCCTACCGAGACATAATAAAAAACTATAAACCATAAACTTCTTACAATTTCTGGAAACTGGCAAATGCAGGGCGCCCTGATTTTACAAGGATTCCTGGCCAGTGAATCACGGAGCTCGGAGGACTCATCTCTCTCACAGCAGATTATTAAACGAAAGAGGAAGCCATGGGGTACGGCGGAGGGCAACAAGGACAAAGGGAAGGAGGAAAAAGAGAAGAGAAGGAAGAGGAGTGTATGTTTGCTATGACCTATTTGATGATTATCGTGATGGCAGAGGTTGTGGTGATAGGTGGCGGAGGGGTGTTGTCATGCTCTCTGTCACACTCGGCTGTGTCATACAAGCTGGATGGATGCCTCTGTCCACTGCAAGCTGCTAGAACGAGGAAGCATATGGGTGTATGAGAACCTCAGCCCACTTCATGAATATTTGATTCATATTTCCTGTGTGTGTGTGTGTGTGTGTGTGTGTATGCGTGTGTGTGTGAGAGAGAGAAATAAACGGAGAGAAAAGGAGGAAGGATATTTCTCTGTCTCTCTCTCTCTCTCTTTCACTTGTCATTGCAAAAACTCACAAGGCTTACTTTGTGGCATTCTAATCATAATTGCCAATCCTGAATACAAATCTCTCAGCGCTAAACACATTGAGTGAAATTGAAATGACAAAACGAAGCTCATATAACACTGTAATCAAAGATACATTCAGGAGAGGAGGGGGATAAAGATGAAGAAAGAAAAAGGAAAAAAAAAAAAGTTGAGAGTGTTCTTCCGCAACCAGTAAGAGATGAGGATCAGGGGCCAGTTATTAGCTCGGCCGGGAAACAAAGAGCCCCAGTGTTGGAAGGCAGCTTAACGCTGAACCAGTTACTGTACCTTTCAAAACTAATATGTAACCATATCTGTTTTAAAAGGACGATTCATATTACTGTGAATGCACGACAAAAGTTGTTCCCATCCCTGAGAACCCGGGAAACTGGAATCCCACACACACACACACACACACACACATTCAATTGCGGGCCTGGCCTTTTCTGGAAAGCATTCAATTTAAAAAGATGGCAGCCTTAAATTTTTTGTAATGATGTAAAACATTTTCAGCTTTTTTGACAGGACAATGGTGCTTATTGTGCTTTATTGTTACTGTGGCAACTCCAAAGGTCAGCGTGGGTGTGGCCCGGGCAGACAAGGGCGGCACTGAATGAAAATTGGGTTATATGTGATCAACTAAGTTATTAATCAGATTAAAATGGATTCCCTCTGCCTGCTGTTTAACTCGGCAGGAGGAAGGGGGAAAAAAGGGGAATGAAATAAAGACAGAGAGAGAGAGGAGGGAAAGAGAGGCAGAACAATGGGCCAGTGTTTACTCATGCAAGAGCAAAGAAAGTCATTGTTTCAGGGGCTGAAGTCACTGTCGCTAGATGAGCTTCGATAAGGACCAGCACCACGAAACATGTAACCAGTTTGTTTGAGTGCATGTGCCCTTGCCATGGATGCCCCCTAGCTTCATCCAGGTAACCTCTCTAATCCTGATTAAATCACTGTAATTAGAACAAGCGGTGTTCCTCCACCCCCATATTTCCCTAATAAAACAATGCAAGCAGTTTAAATCCGGTCGCTGGGATTTGCAACGCAACAATGCAGTTTATATCCATCTCTGCCGAGGAATTAAGTGTATTTTCTAACTGCTAATGTTATAATGTTGCCGGCTTATTTGTCTCGATGCTCGCTATTCTTATTCTTATTCCCCCTGCGGTTTGTGTGCTCCCTCACTCTCTTATTCTCTCTCTCTTTTTTTTTTTTTTCCTGAGCGCAACTTTGTTTATTTGAGTCTTATTTATTTGTTTCTCTGCGGTTTTTTGATGTTTAAATCAAACATGTTTTTAGCGAGTGGTCGGGATCATCCTTCACTACAGGAAATAATGCAAGTTATTTGTCCTTAATTGCCACAGAGCTTTTCAAACACGCCAACTCGCTGCCTATGTGTCTATACCTGTGTATGTTTTTTTGTTTTTATTAGTATCACTGCATGCATCCATTGATGTGGAATAACAGAGGAAATAAAAGTTGACATAGTTTCTTCCTTTTTTTTTCTTCTCCCCACAACCCCCAGTTTCCCTCTCCCTCTGCCTCGCTCTCTGTTGTTTTTTATATATCTGTGTTCTTCCTTGAAGTTGCTGCGGCATTGTCTCATTATGTGTCGACTAGCTGTGTAAGTGTAGTTATTATGCCTGCGTGTCTTTGCCTGCCGGTACTGTCTCTCTCTCCCTCTCTCTCTCTCTCTCTCTCTCTCACTCTCTGTTGTCTCTCTCTGTCTTTCCCTCGGAGGATGAGGAGCTTTATGAGTACAACTCCTCTGAGGCGTCCTCTTCACATCTCCAGGGCGCCTGGGGAAGGGAACGTTGCATTCTTAAGAGGAGCAACTCAAACTGAACAAAGTCTACAGGAGTCAGGGAAGAAAAGAAACAAACAGCAAACTAACGAGATGGGAAGCAGAGATCATGTCAAATATATTGGGTTGGAAAGGCCAATTCATAACCTATTGTTTCATGTTTTGCAATATTGAATACGAAGCGCGCTAACGTAGCTATAAGTGCACGAGGGGGGTGGAGTGGGGTGTATACAGACTCACATATATACTTAAAGGCGCTTGCAAACATTCACACACACACACACACACACACACACACAAACGTATATTGTGTATGAGCGTGGTCTCCAGCTCCCTGTAACCTCCGAGCTCCCACGCTGTCTTCACTCCTGCTTCTACAGTAATGAATAGAATAATTGTCATGTAACTTTGCAATCATCCCGCATTCGTCTCCATTTCCTTATCAAGGGCAACTCGATACTGCCCTTCATTCACTGTACTTCACTTCCAGGAAACGTGATGTGGCCAATATCAACGGTGTTATTAGCGAAGATGGCTGAGAGAGGATCACGGGAAGAATATGAAGCCTTTTCAAAAAGGGACCTTTCAGCAGGCGCAGCAGTTGATATCTGGGGAATTAGCGAGGGGAAAATATTTTTAGAGCTATCACATCTGCCGAGGAGAAAAGAGAAGCGGAGAGAGAGTGAGCAACAGGTACCTTCCTCGGGGCTTTTGACAGCAGCTATTACACTTAATTGCTCTTTGAAAACTACACTATTTGCACTTTTGGGTGACAAGGTGATAATTCACCTCTGCACAAGTTAAACTGGTAATATTGTTGCACATGTGAAACGGCGGCTCGCTTTCACCCAGCCTACAGAGCTGTCATCTCGGCGTAGCGCGAAGGCACGCAGCGAGAGCCGGGTATCACCAACAGTCGTTCTCTTCTTCTCCTCAGTCAGAGACAGGCCTCCAGACGGCTTAATCACTGGAGAAGCCCCATGCCCTCCAGCAAAAAAGGATGAAAAAAGAAAGACAGAGCGCGAGAAATAAAGAAAAGGGAGGATCCCAGAGTGTGGGAAAGTGAAAATGCAGAGATCTGAGGAGGAGGAGGAAGGAGAGCTGGTGGACTCGCTTTGGTCTGAGCAGAAGGAGACATCAGTGGCTGAGCTTCGATGCACAAGTCAGTCAGATATTGGTCAAACTCTGGTTGAAGTTTATAATTGGGTTAAGCTGTTTACAAGAACCTTTGCAAACCTGCAATTGAATCTGCTGCGAATAAACGATTTAGCCGAGGAGACTGATGCAGTGACACGAGTCTGAGCTTCAGCAACGACTCTGATCACGAGAGGCATTTGCAACAGAGCCAGAATTTTCTTGACAGATAAATTCATTTAGAAATCTGGGATTTTTGTTCTACAAACAAACCAAAAAAATGTGTTTAGTGACAATTCACGTATTAATTCTTCAGTTAAGGTCAAAAATGTGTTTTTCCTGACTTGTGACTTTTGACAACCAAAACTGAATCAGTTCATTCTTGGGTCAAAATGAATGTTTGTGTCAAATTTGAAGAAATGTCATGTTCGGGAGAATGTGACAGACCAACTGAAGATATAATTCCTCTGGCCATGGCTGGAGGTGACACAGAGGCAAAATAAAACACAGTTCAATACTCACAGGAGTTTTGCTGCAACAGCATTACTGGACCTGGTGTGACTAATTTGCGAGTGATAGCAAAACACAGATATCATCAAGTAACTGGCATCACAGTCCGTTTGCTTATTAAATGACCTCTCTCCTCTTCTTTAGCAAGAGTTGGAAAAAAGGAGCATCAGTTATGTTGGCTTTAAACAGACCCGCACTTCAGTCAGAGGATTTTGGAGGAGAAACCAGAGACACACTGTGAAACGCTTACCCACAATCCAACCCTGTAGGGACTGTGTATGACCTGCTTTACAGGCGTTTGCAAGGGCATAAATGTATGTTTTTGTTGCTGTTAATACAGAGTTGGATTGTGGAACTGTCTACACTAAACAGGGGGAGAAAAGAGCAACACTGAAACCTGAAATCTGTCTATGTTTAGTCAGAACAAATCAGATGATAAACACCATCTGCTCCCTCCAGGTTTCTCAGGTGTCACACCTCTGAACTTTCACATCTACTTTTAAACATACAGAATAATTATAGCAACGCAGGTAAGCACTGGGGTGTATGGGAGCAATAAATACCCCAGCCCTTTTCCACTTGTCAAAGCATTTTCTGTGAGCGCTCATACGTGTGCGTGTTTGTTTGAGAGGAGCAGCCACCAAATTCATGGTAATTAACCACCTGATGAGGACAGTATTATTGGCAATTATCATTTTCTGCATTATCGCAAATTTTAGATGTGGGTGCATGTGGGTGCATGTGTGTGCATGAGCGAGACAGAGAGAGAGCGCGAGCGAGGTGCCTACATCAGACAGTAAGAACAGAGATAAGAGTCAGAGATGGTTGCTGGACACTGTTGCCTAATAAAAAAGTGAGCGATGTCTAACACAATCCAAGAACAGATCCAACATCTTGTTACCACAAACAAGACTCAAAGTCTGAGTGAGACGGCCAGCTGAGGTCTGTCTGTCTGTGTGTGTCTGCGTGTTGCATGTGATACTCATGGGTTTTTGTGCTTTTTATCAGGTGCTCCAGTTTCCACTCAAATTACTGTCAGAGCCAAGGATTTACCCTATGTCTCATTCTTGTCACCAGCACACAGAATGTAAAAAATTAAAAACTATTTTAAATACCATCCTTATAGAAATAAAAATGTTTACCGTATACTTTTTACAGGTTGATACATAAGGCTTTGCTGTAATGAATGTGTGAGTATGCACAAACAGACAATTTGGGTTACTGTATCTGTGTTACTACTGTAGCATATGTGCATCTAGTAGCGTGTGTGTGTGTGTGTGTGTGTGTGTGTGTGTGTGTGTGTGTGTATGTGTGTGTGTGTGTGTGTGTGTGTGAGAGAGAGAAAGAGAGAGGCTCCGTTTGTTATGCCTACCTTTCTTCCACTTAAACCAGAAAAAGTGAAAATTACACCAGTAATGCCAACTGTGATCCACTACATCTGCGCTTCACAGCGAGCCCACCAATCCCACCATATGTCTTTAATTATCATCATTGCTTTACAGAACCTGTTTCACACTCACACACAAGCACGCACAAACACACACTCGTCTGCCTTTTATCGTAAGCATGTAAGCAAGCTTTTGAGTGTTTGCCTGTTGCCTCATGAGCACACAGATGTATGGCTGTGCGTGTGTGTGTGTGTGTGCATTTCTTGCACATTGTTCCAATAAGACCTGACTGTTCATTGTGTGAACCCTCCAAGCTGAAATACGCACCCTCTGACGGGAGTAACTGGTCACTCGTGAAAAAACCAGTGCTGTATTTAAGACGAAAACACACACAAACACACAGGTAGGTATGTATCTGTGTGTCTCTGCCTCTATATTCAAGTTTTCTTGACTGTTAACTGTTCACCCACACTTTCTCCAAACACAAAAAGACAACAAAAACTGAACTGTATTCTAGTTTACTAAAGTCAGTCAGTGTGTGTGTGTGAAGATCATGACATTTTTGATTGATCACTCCCTGTGGAGTTTGTGGGATGTCTTTTTGCACAAGAGTCAGAATAAAAGTGAGAGATGGAAGAGTTACTAACAGGATGAATTACAGCGTCTTCAAAATTAAGCCCAAAAGTATCCACAATAAATGCTTTAAACTGACAGTTTTACACAGTTCAGCATTAAGACTTTGTCTTGCAGACCGCACATTGTTGCTATTTGACACACACAAAAAAACTCAACATAAGGTTTTTATTTCAGGTCAATCATCAGTATTGTTAAACTAGAACCTAAACCTTATTTAACGTTTCAATCAGCCCACTCTCCGTCACTACGTACAGTCCAAGAGCCTCCGTTTCTACAACTGCTACATCAGTTTACTCTTTGTTATTTGCTAACACTGAAGCGCCGCCGTACTGTATGTGTCATTCTCTCAAGTCTACAAAAATAGACTCTTTTTAGTATCATCTAATGTGTATGGGAGGTGACGCTCTTGGAGTTTTTATCAGTGGCAACAAACACCGACAAACAGCGGCGTGTTTGAGGAGAACTACAGAGCACGACGCAAGAGTACTTGTAAATTGGGAGTGATGGTTCTAATTGATGAGAGAATATACCCTTCCTCCCCCACAGCCTCTCCTCTCCTACCCACTACCTCTCTGTTTATGTAGCCTACTTCTCAAATTGCAAGAGGTGCTCAGCTACGAGTAGCTTAGTCAACGTTGCTCATCTCAGTCCTACAGTTCTATCATGAGACCCCCCTTTCTTTCTCTCTCTCTCTCTCTCTTACTTGTCAATCCAACCATCTGAAGTTTCGGTCGACGTTAAACATATTAAATGCACGAGGTCTTCGAGGTAATGTAAGTAACACGATGTGCGGAGCAATGTTCGCAAGCAGTGGTGGCATGTATAGCACTGTTTGAATAATGTAATACTTCATGTTTGATAATGCATGGCTATAGATAGGTCTCCACTGCAGCCAAGTATCGATTGTGTTAAGCACATCTACAGTGCAGCAAATGGTGTGGGGTTCATATCAATCTTTACACGGCGCATTGTACCTCAGTAACCAGATACCTTGTCTGATTACAGAGACCTCAGGGCCACCGCTGCTGTTAATGACATTTATTGATAAATCCTCAGCCAATTTAGGGAGGTGCTGTTTAAAACTACAGATGTGTCAGCGTTCAGGCGTGTGTAAGTGTGTGTGTTTGTTACATGTCAAAGTGCAGGCGGATTCATGTGCACGGCACCCCTTCTTTTTTTTTAACCTCCTCCTATGGGCATACAAATGAAGCGACGGCCACTCCAGACGTGCGGTGCGTGCCCTACAACAAGTCCCATAGATTCAGAGGAGAATTTCGATATTAATGATTTATGCTGTATTTGCATACAAACCTAATGCAAACCCACTCCAGATAATCACATTTTGCCAGGTCTGAATTGAGTTTTACGGACGTCTTTGCTGCCCCCACCTTCTCCACCCACCAAATAACATTGGAATGTGTGGCTTTTGCTCTTCGTGCTGTGGGTGACCCCCAAGCACGAGGTGGGTTTACAAGTGGACACGTAAAGTGAGAATGCAATAGTGTGCTTGACTATTTCTACACGTTGCATGTGACAAAACTGGCAGCAGTCAAATTAGTAGTAGTGACAGTTGCAGCACTGGTATCAACAACAGTGGAAGAAGCAAAATTTCCCCACTACTACTAAACTTAACTACAATTTTGAGATTGAGAGAGTCTACTTGTCTACTTGTGCATACATTTAGCTATCATGACACTCGTACGTATTTAAATATAGGTGTCTGACTGGTAATGCACTACTTTTACACTGTCGTATTTATTTCTTGTTTTAAAATAAAAGATCAACCACAAGTAGCAGTCTAAGTACAAGGAGAGGAAATCATTTTAGATACTGCAGTAGTTGTAAAAGTAGAAATGGCGGACTGAGAAGTATAAGTATCAACTACAGTCTGATCAGTAGCAGCATAGACAGTGATACTAATAGCTGTAATAGCTTTTATACCAACAAAGGTAGTAGAAGTAGAGCTGTTTTTGAAGCAGTGATAGTAATTATAACAGCAGTAGAGACAATGTACTGACGGTGATCACTGTATCAGTCCTATAAATTCTTGCTATGTACACTGTTGCCCATAAAGTTGGAATACATTTTTTTTTACCTCTTCTCATGAAACAATTGTGATAGTGTGAGTTATTCTTGATGGAGGAATGTGTCTGAAAACAAAATTATTCCAACTTTATGGGCAACATGGTGGGCAATAGCATGCAGTAATTATTAAAAACAGACAAATATAATTAAATATTCACACAAGACACTTCCATGCCTTTGGACTGTGTGAAGAACCTTAAGCTTCCCTCACACTCTGAATTCAGCTTCTTCGTCTTTACTTTACAGATATATCAAGTGTACAAGCTTTAAACATATAATAAAGTCTTATGCTGAAACTGTAACAGCAGAGTTTTCCTGGCCATGTCACACAGGGTCAAGACTGCGTGCTTCAACAAACCGTCTTTAATTTTCACATTTTTATGCTACTGTACCTTCAGTGCCATCCAGGAAATCTGAACGATAAACAACCACTGTCACAAAGTTTAATTTTAACAGAATAACTCTGGGATTTCTAATCAAGATATACTGTATGACTGAGACTAGGACAAACTAATATGTAACAAATGCATGTGTTCCACAGAGAAAGGAATACATAAAGATCAATCAGTCCTAATTGGAAAAGGATCTGTCAAGTTTTTTTTATTTTATATATTTCAGAGGTAGGGCATTATCGTACATAGCCATTTCTTTATTAAACTTAACATAAATACTATATATATCAATATTTTATCGTTAAAATGGCCTAATGATGTTAAGATATGCAGAGAGCCTGGCACCATCACAGCAGGTAATATAGTGTCAGATGGAAAGGTCAGGTGAACACATGTAGCTGCACTGCTTCATTATGAAAGGGGTAACTGTTACTATGGGTTAATGCATCTTGCTGTATCTTTATGAAGCCATGCCTGTAAACATGAGCTCTGCATTTCATGGGGAAAATGCTGCATTTTTGGGGGGGATTTATGTATTTATTTCAAACCAGACAAAAGAAAATATTCATGATTGCGAACTGCATTTGGCGGTACTGCAGCTGACACAAGGAAAAGAATAATATACATACACAACATCCTGTATCTGGCAGCAATACCTAAATTGTCCCCTTGAAATGTATTAAAATTGAAACAACCAACTAAAATTGAGGGTTTTCTAAAGAAACTTTCATTCAAACATTTTGATTTTTATTACGCATCCCCAGTTTTGCCTTGGAAATTGTAAATGGATGGAAAAATAAGCACACATTCTCAGTTTTTTTTTTCTTTAAAAGTCTGCTGACTTGATTTTACATTTGCAGCCAAAAGCTGAAGCTTCAAACGGTGTTCATGTCATTTTTCTTTCAGCTTCACAGGCTGAGAAATAAAGGTTTTAGTGACTGCGTTGCCTCAGGTGAATCTTTTCCCCTAGCTAGCGGTAATACTGTCTTACCAATCCTCCCACTGCCTCTCCCCTTCCCCTGACATGTCTCTCACCCTCAGCCATGTCTAGCTGGTTTGCAACTCAGCAGGTTGACGTTGGTGTGTTAATCTTCTAAATTGAAATTTTTTGTTCTGTTCATACAGGTAACTTCTATAATCTGCTGTTTACGTACAGTATGTACTGTATCTGTTTATTAATTATTTGCTGTTTTGAATTTCCAAAGGTTTCCAATTCCTAACTAATTCAAATGTCTTAATTTCCAATCTAAAGGAACGGACTGGATCTCAGCCTCTGCCTCTGTAGTGTGTATAAAGTCAGTGTTTAAAAGCTCAATGCCAACTTTGGATTTTTACTTTCTTTCTATAGAGACACTTCAGAAACCAGCCCTAAACAGCAAAAGAGCATTGTAAAAAAAAAAAAAAGGAAAGAAAGAAAGAAAAAAAAAAGAAAAAGGACTTCCTTCTTCAGTCTCAAGGAGCGGCTATAACCTTAGCAGAATCATGAAAGTTGACAGTTCATTTTTCACAGGGTCATAGATCGACGAGTCTTATAAAGTAATGGGCTTTTGGGAGCCAGCTTTATGAGAGCTAAGATAGTTAAGAGACATGTGGAGGAGATGGCATGGGGAGCTGAGGTCCTGCTCTGACTCATCCAGGGTTATTCCCTGCATGCTGTGGGGTGGGAGGGAGGCGCTCCTCTCCCAGTAATATAAACGTGTAATAAAGATTAATCTGTTGCTAGTCGCCAGCCTGATAGCTTCTAAACTTGCTTGAAATAAGGCTAAAATCACTTCAGAGCCAATCTCAAGACCTTTAGTGAGTGTCTGAGATTCCTCTGTGGGTGTCTGGGAAAAAGTGTATATATGTTTGTCTTGTGTGCTTAGTGTTTTTGTGTATGCAGTGGAGGGAAAACTCAATTTGTGATTCAAACACACGTGTATTCATGACTGTATTATGCGTGTGGTTTTTCCGCTGGTACAGGTGAATATATATACAGTATATGTTTGTGTGTGTGTGTAGCTTTTTATAGTTACAGTGACAGTGGGGTATAAACACACTTACCAGGTGCATCTGGCCTCTTCATGCCCCCTGTGGGTGCCCCTCCTGCGCCGCCTCCCAGGCCGTTGAACGCGGGGATGTTGTCATTGCTGTAGGCTCTGAGGACAGACAGCATGTTCATCTGCTGCTCTAGGTGGGTCTGCTGCTCGGCCTTCAACAGTCCTGGGGGGCCTCCAGGAGACAGGAGGCCCAGGCCCTGCTGCCACTGCTTCTCCAGCGGCAGAGCTTGGTTCTGGGCTTGGGGAAGCAGAGAGAGTGGCGCCATGTTGGAGGAAGATGCTGCCAAACCAGCTCCGCCCCTTGGGGGTAAAGAGTCATCTTGGAGGTGTTTGGGGTGGTTCTGGAGGTGGTCTGAAGATGGGCTTCCATCTTCCTCTCTCTCCATGTCCATTGGCCCATCCTCATCTCTTTCCTCCTCCTCTTCAGCCACTCCTCCCTCCTCTTCATCTTCGTCTGAGTGATTTTGTTGCTGCTGTCTCTTGGGGGTGGTTGAGGGGGTCTCACTGGCCTTTACAGCCTCTTCATCTGATCCGACCTGGTCCTCTTCAGCCTCACCATGGGAGCCCCTTTCAACAATCTGGTCTTCCACAGCTGAAGCTGCTCCTACAAAAGGCTGGCCAGGTAGGTCAAGACCTTGCTCGGCTGAGGCGATATACCCCTGGTTGGACCTGGGTGATCCATCATACAAGCCACCAAACCTTCTGTAGAAGTCACTCTGGAAGGGGTTGTAGGGTTGGTCCATGTGGTTGTTCCATCCTCCCAGGCCTTTCTCTCCCTCTCTTTCTCCATCTTTGTCAAGGGCCACACCAGAGGTCTTGGTGTTGGAGGAGTGGATGGTGGAGGTGGTGGGAGAAGTCTCTCCATGAAGCTCCTTGCCTGTATCAGACCGCTGCAGCTGGGCCTTTCCCAGATGGTTGGCCTGGAGGTGCAGAGCCATCAGCTCCAATGAGGAGGTGGAGAAGGAGCAGAACAGGCAGCCGTGCCACGCCACGTTATCATGGATGGTGACGGAGGAGCCAGGAAGAGATCCAGATGCAGACTCAGGCCGGACTGATACAGAGAGATCAAGTGGTTCGTACTGGGACCCAGGTTTTCCAGGCTGTGAATTGGGTTTGGCTTCAACCTTCTCCTCTCTGTCCTGGTCAACCGAGACCGACCGTTTGGCTTTGGGCTCACCGTTATCATGGTAGAGCTGGGCCTGGAGCTGGACTGGACTCTGGTTGTCTTTCATGTCTTTCTTCATGGAGCTGAGGACAAAGTTGTCCATGAATGCCTGAAGAGAGCCTTGGAAGTGGACTCCATTTCCCATCATGCTTTGGTAAGCCCTGCTCAGGTCAGAGAAGCTAGCAGGACTTTCTGTTGCAGTCGATAAATGGGAGGATGGGCCATCAGCAGTCTTCATATTTTCAGCTGAAGGGGCGGAGTCAAAGCGACGGTCTCCGCGCTCACGGTCTCGGTCGTGCGGAGACATGATGCCGGCTGACGCCCACTGATGCGGCAGCAACGGACCTGCCCTGAAGTCCAGGTTGGGAGGCATTCCCTTAAAAACATTACGGAGGACATCTGGTCGGGCAAAGACGCCGCCGCCGCCACCAGCTGCCTTCCCATGATCCTCTTTGTGCTCAGAAGAAGCTGTGTGGCCAGAGGATTGGCCTGAGGTGGTGGAGCCATTTTGACGTTCACGGTGGTGGCGCTCCAGGTGATACTTCAAACTGGCAGACTGGGTGCCAGCATAGTCACAATGAGGGCACCGGTAGGGTTTCTCTCCTGAGAGGTCAAGAAAGAGACAGAGAAACAGAAAAGGGAAAGGCAGGGAAAACAGTGAATAATTAACCTGATTATTAGATTGACTGGATATCAAAATCTATTTATTGGAGCAGGGAATGTGGACCCTAGGGTCATGTAACCTCCCTGAACAAAGAAAATTAGGTCAAATGAGTTGAGCTCGCAAAAAAGATATGCATTTCATTAAGTACTATAAAAAAGAGGATATTTTTTGCAACTGCCTCACTTTCAATCAGCATCAAAACACATGTGATTTTTTGAACTCCTCAAAAAAGAAGAGGGAAGAAAGTGAAAAAAATGACAAACAGCACTTTTGAGAAAAAAAAGGACAATAGAATAAAACAAACTGCAAAACAAATTGAAAATGAACATGATCCAATGTCTTCTCTCTCCCGCAGTCATCGGCTCTGTGCCCCTTGATGTATGTGTATGTGTGTGTGTCACTGCGCCTGTGTTGGGATGTGGCTGTGGGAGTGTAGGAATCTGAATATGGGTCGATCCGGCTTGATCCAGCAAGTGAGCCATCAGCAAGTGAGCCATCACTCACAACAGCACAATAAAAAACATTTCACCATATGGTGCTTTCAGTCCACTATAAGCGATAATATTTTTTCAACTGACGACAAAACTGTCTCAATGCTATCTGCACGTGCATGTGCAAGGGCAGGGGCGAGGGGTGCGGCTAGATCTCTGTTTGTGTGTTGTGTGTGTCTGTGGATCTTTGTGTGTGTTGAGGGGGGTCATCCTGCCTCTGTTCTGGCCTTGTTTGCTGTCAGACCTGCGCCCTGCCGATGAGAATGCAATTTCTCAGATATTCCCTATTTGCAGTTTATCTTGAGAAGCATAAATCAGCCACAGCACAAGATCTCCCCAAACACTGCCACACACTGCAGTGCACTGTGCACACAAATATGGAAGATGCACCACAATGCAAAAATAAGGCAATGGGTATTTAAAGAAAATAGCAAAAGAAATGAGCAAGCGACATATGTGAACCACATGCTTGCAGTTTCAGTAAAGCCTTATGATAAAGAACAATATGATTCACCACAGGATACACAGATCAAAGTGATTTATATTACGGTAAAAGAGGGGTGAATCTGTTGTGTAACATTTACATATATTTATTTATGGTGCTCACACATATTCATGAATATTCTTGATAATGGTATAACACCAGAATTATTCTGCCAGAAGTGGATCTTCCATTGCAATGATACTTATGTTGAAATAGAACACATCCTGCAAGCAATTATAATAGGCTTGGAGTCTGAGCCAGCTTTGGATTCATTAAACAATGAACAGAGAGGGGAAAAATGCTAAGCTTGATTTTTTCCCCCTAATTTATTTATTTATTATTTTTTTAATGTATACACATAAAAAGTTCCCAGAGTGGAATTTCTGTTCGAGGGATAACAGCGCCTGTTTGAACAGAGAGGGGAAAAAAGATTTTTTTTTAAAAAGGAATGGCAGTTGTGTTTTGTACAGTATGTTTGCACACTTCTATATTTATATATAGATATATATGCATTTGCACATTTGGTATAGGGTCTTAAAATGTTTAGATTATACACATGGAAACCATTTTATAAAAGGAAAAAAAGGCATTGTTACGCAAGGCTGGCTTGAATGATTTAAGTCGGGCTGTGTAGTAAATCATGGATATAATTAGCAAATGGCATACTGCTCAAGTAATTTATCATTATTTAGAGGGCACCATTCCAGAAAAAGACTCTGCGATCTGCAGACCTACTGCAGAGTTCTCAAATAAAGGGCCACAAACACCAACTCAATACAATATTGATACAGGCGAGGAAAGAAAAGGAGGGTATACAAAAGAAAATTGAAGGTGGAAATGCTGAGGAGAGGGGGGACAAAGAATGAGGGAGACAAAAAAAGAGAGAAAGCATGCAGAGAGACAGATATCCCTGACTATAGATAGAAAGACAGTGATTTGATATCTTTTCTCTTACACTAGAGTGGCTATAAAGCATAGAGTATATTTAAAATAAACCATACGAGATGAGCTTTTAACCCAATAAGTGCTTCTCCTGTGAGCTGCTGAACAGAGGCTCAGTGCTGATTTAATAAGGAAACGTCCCTGATGCAAATGATCATTCTCAATTCCTCTAACTGGACAAAATGATATTCTAGGAGCCAAATTAGACAGAAATTAGACTGATCTGATCTTTTCTTTTTTTCCCCTCCTCTGTTTTTTTCCTTCCTTATAAAAGGTTGTTAATGTTCATGAGAGGAAAATAAAGATTAATGTAGCATATAGATATCTAAAATGAGAATTAAAATCACAGATTGTATGTTTGACACTCCCCTTTGATGTTTACAGAGGAAGGTAAACTGAGAATAAACACAGGTGCCCACGGAGAGCGATCGGTTCATTCCAATTCTCTATTAAAATTAAGATTTTAAATATATCTGGAGTGAATCACACAGACGACAAGTGAATCGCTGCATCTACTCCTGTTTACGTACGCGTGTGTGCGTGTGGGTGCGTGCGTGTGCACCATGTGGAATGTGTGCGAACACATGTTTATGCATGTGTGTCGGGCCTGAGCCTGTGTCTATGTATGTGTGTGTGTTTGTGTCTTAGAGGGCCATTTGGACTGGCTAAGACATCTGCTCCATCATACGTCAGGGGCCTGGTGTGACATCTGGGGAATATACTGTATCCTGCCTTGCAACATTACACACAATTTACTGCTAAAGGTCATTATGTACCCGTTAATCCACTTTTAATTGATATCAGCGCAAACAGCACAACCTCCCAGCCACATGACAGATCACTGCCACCACAAAACCAGGAAATTGCTGTTAGGGAGTTAAAAATAGATCGGGAAACTTTTCCTTCAATTTCTTTTCTTTTAGATTTTTTGTTGTCGTCGTTTGGACGTTTTCCTCCTGACAAACGTGAATGATACATGAACCACTGTAGCTGTCTATCTTTGACTTTTAAAACTTGAGCTCATAAACATCTACGCAACGCCTTTGTGGCTATAAATTATCATTCTCCTGATTGCTGTACAGGGATCTTCTCCACCACAGAGTGTCTGCACTTCATGTTATATGTACTTATCTCCTCTGGCTAAGTGTAAAGTGTGACAGCACCATAGATACAAGTAAAGAGAAATAACCGTAAAACCCTGTACAGAGGGGCAATTAAAGTGGCTTTGGTAGATATGACCCACTATAAGATGGATTTCAATTTGCCTGAAGAAAGAAAGAAAAAACTAAAGGTTTGAGAGTCTTAAAATGGATAGAAACTGTTTTAAGTATGTCTGCTTTAGTTTGTGGTTAGCAGTACAGTGGGACATGGCTCTAATACTGCCGAGTTACAATACAGATGCACATTATGAGCCAATGTTAAATATTTTACATTTTAAAGTATAAGGCTGTTATGCTTTAGTACTTTTCTTATACTCAGTAAACAGCCAAAATATAGTAAAACAAAATGTACAGTTCCTGAAAAACCACTAGTTCCCAAAGCAGCAGTAGTTTTTTTTTTTTGGAAAAACACTCAAACAGTTGTAAATAGTATATTAATACACATTTAGGTGCTTTAGTGAGTATTTACAGCACCAGGGCAGTTTGATGTGGATTGACTCAATGCATTATGGTGACTCTCACTCAGAGCAACAGTGTTTTATTGTTTCATTGATGTGTTTTTAATAGTTTTTGGACAACAGCAGAGCTCTGTGGTGAGTGTGTGTCTAAGTGCATATAAGCGTTATTGCATTGAATATAATGTATGGTGGAGAATGTGAATGCAGAAAGAAAAAAAAGGAAGAATTTAGAAAAAAGAAATATATTAGGATATATGAGGAAGGAGATACTGAAAGAATGAGTCAAGGGAGGAGGGAGGGGGCAAAGGAGTGAGAGGGATGGAGTGGGAGATCACAGGTCCCTCTTGATTCATCCTGATTACAAGGTTAGGTTAAGGTTAAGTGACATGGGCAAGTCCTGGCTCTCCTCTTTCTCTTTCCCCCTCTCTTTGTCTCCCCCTCTCAGCGTTTAAAGGTGAGCAGGGACTCTTATTGGTTATGCAGCCCTGCCTGAAGTTATGTGTGGCTATTGTCAAGAGCGAGGACCTTTTTATTTTTTACACACAGCTGCTTACTGCTAAATAGTGCCTTGTCCAGAAGGGGACAATCTGGGCCTCTAATTGCTGTCACTGAAGCCTAGATTCATTATGTGACTTTCCCATTAAAATGTGAGCATTAATTTGTATAATGAAATATCACCCTCTGCAGTGTGTTCATTAGCTCTGGCCCCACACTGTAGCGCCACAGCAGCACAATGTTAGCTACCTAGAAAACTGTGGTTAATTTTGCTAATGGATATTTTCCCACTCACTGTTCAAGAGGAAATTAATACTGTAACATTAGCTCTTTAACTTTTGGAGAAATTTAAATTCACTTCATTCCTTTCAAGCTGGTGTTAGTCGCTCATTAATCTCTGCGTTGCGTTGCACAATGCTGCCTCGACCGGCTTGGTAGGCAATTCCATTGTGTCACTCACATTGCATTAGGATGAAGGGGAGCTCGGCTGTCATCTGTGAATTTCTCTGCATTGTCACCAGAGCACAGAGAGGATCTTTAGCTGCTGTAAAAGTCATCTCGTGGATGTAATCAGGATGTCACAGTGGAGCTGCTATGATTAGGTTATAGGAATGATTTAAAGGCCACATATTGGGGATGCATCAAGCTGTTTTTCTCTCCATGTGTAGAGGACTATGCTAAACCTGTGCTTAGATAGGCTCAAGTCCAAAGATACATTCCTTTCCAAAAAGACAACATCCCTTCTAACCTTCCTCACTCATGCTCCTGGATGCAGAGAGCTGTAGTCTACTCTACTGTATTTTAAAGATATGAATGGATAAATGCAGAATATACGGTGTGGATGAAATTAGATGGACCTACTTGTCTGTGTGTGTTTTGCCAAATGAATTAACGCCAGACCTGGGCTGAGGTCTCTGCTTTCTCCATGATAAAATATGGCCCTCATGGGTATCCTTACTGTACTACTCAAAGCAGACATAACTCAGCTCTCTCACCACCAGATAACAGATGCTTCCCGAAAACCACCACCATCTCTATCGCAGCCTGGCTGTGACCTGGTTGTACTATTTAACATAAGGATCTTAATTATTTGGGTATACACCAGATGTAGCATGCTACAATAAAAAGTGTTTCCTCTAATTCCTTTGCAGATCTAAGGGTACAGTATGTGTGTCTTATTAAGGAGAGCAAAAGGGGGTTACTGTGCTGGTGGTCTCTCATTCTGCCTTTTAAGTACATGGAAAAAAAGAAGAAGAAAAAACAGCAAAGGAGACAGAGAAGGAGAATAAAAAGAAAAGCGAGCTTTGATTCTTCTCAGCTGTAAAGGATTTCCATTTTCAGTTGTGAGAATTTTAGCCTTGGCGTCCCAGCTGGCACCCAAGGATTATTTCATACTGAAGTGTAGAAACTAACAAAAAGGTCAGGACGGTCAAACTCAAGCTTTTCAAGAACATCTTGAGGAACTGGGGGGTAAATGTTTGACAGACAGAAGAGGAAATTTCTTTAACTCCTGCTCCCCCTACCCCCGCACCCCCCCATACTCACACGCATGTGTTCTCATATCACTGTGTTGGATTGATTAACGGAAATCATGTGTATTGTCAGGAAGGTTTTTGTGCCTCTTTTTCATTACAGACATTAATTTAACGTAATGTAATACTATGAATACAGACCAAAAAAACAGAACCTTATGTCACTGCTTTTATATCTAAATTACAGACATTAAGCTGCATGGCTATCCAGGTGACGCAAGTAATCTGAGGTTAAGTACCTTAATTCCTTGTTCAAGGTTCCTTTGACTGCACAAATGGTGGTTCCTTTTCAACAGGAAGCAGTGCACCATTTATGTAGTGAAGCAGGAAGTAAATCTCCAGAAGTGCGGGTGGTGGGGGAGCGTGGTGTCTAACCCTAATAATACCTCAGCCATATTTATTTTCTGGAACCACCTTTAGGAATGACTTTTAAGGTTGGCTGTTTAAACCAGGAAGTTGCATTCAAGTTAAAGGTGGGGTTGGAGATCTTATTCTGGAGCATTTTTGACTGAATTGCTTGTAATCCTCTTCACACCTCCTTTGCGCGTACCACTCTTCGTGTGTTGCTCACATTGGGATTACATAGGGTCACGCCGTCAGGTAGGCTATCCCAGCCTTAGTGCAGGTTATCGCTTTTGCAGTGTGGCCCAATGTAATCTGAATCTTAGCGACGCGGCTTTCCGCGATATCATCGCGTATAGTGGGGCTTCACCTTGATGTGAACCCAACGCTGAACAAGTGTTGCGTGTTCCTGAGCTCTGGAGTCGTGGCTTCAGAGAGAAGTCTGAGGAAAGGGGCTTGGACTTTTGAATTGTGTATTGTTCCTAGGCCTTTTCGTTGTGTTTGCAATACAACAGGTTATAATACGCCCTCTGAGCAGAGTTACTCCTGTAAAGTAGACTTGGCACTACAGTGACTACAGTAGGTATCAAAAAGTGACAAGATGACCGAGCTGGAGTTAGCTGGTTAGAGCTAACTAGCTAACCTCTGTAGAAGGTTATTGTTGTGAGTAGCCTAAAGGAACCAATTTTGTTGCTGAACTCACACACTCACATTTCTTCTAAACTGGAAAGTAAACAGCGGTTAACATTACTGTAATGCTAGCTATATAGCAATAGCGCTTAGCCTGTAATAAATGTAATAAACAATTTTAAAAGCATTAGCATTAGTACTGTTCTCCTGGTCCCAAAGGCACAGTGTCTTAGTAACACTTACTCTCTGAGGGAGAAATTGGGATGCGAGGAATAACCTTAAGAGCCCCACCACCTAGAACCAGCGCGTCCTTGTGAAGTTGTCCTTGGTGTTTTCTAATTGTGACTTTAACCTGGATAGTCATTGGGGCGTTCGTACCTTGCAGAGGGTTAGAAACCTGGCTACTGTCCATAGTCCACATCATTACTCTGACTGCAGCCTTAACCTCCAAGCTATGACCAGTGTGCAGGTTCATCAGATATCTGCCTGAGCATGGGCTAGTGAGATGTATGGGCTGGACAGCACAGCTCAGAGGATTTGGACGCGTGACTGAAAAATAAAACTAAATCTATTAGGCACATCATCTCACGCATATCCCTAAACTGTGGACAGGCCAGCTTTGTTTTGGCTTGAAAGTTATTCAGAGTTAGCAAGTGTGAAATTGCCCTCTGAGTGATGTCATCAGAGGACACTGAACCCTTGTTGTGTTAATTAGAGCTCAATGAAATGATGAATATGAAAAAAAAGCATAACAATGGCCTTAAACCTCAATGAAGGACACTGTTGGAAAACATATGTTCTGTCTTATGAATAGTTTTATTTTGTTTTATTTCTGATAAGCTCAAAGAAAATACAACAAAATCTAAATTCCTCTGATCGGAACATGTAATTTGGATACTATGACCATTTGTGGACTTATTTTAACCTATTTTTCTTTCTATGAGTTACTTTTTAATTCCTTTGTCTAAAAAAATTACAACAGAATGTTTCCCAGAGAAAACTAATGCAGTATTCATCAATTACAAAACAAATATGCAATCAATTCATCTGCATCGTATCTATCATATCAGTGGCAGATTGACTCCAATATCTGATTAGGCCAATATTCATAAACCAATATGTCAGTCTAACCCCAGAAGGAATGTCAGTACAAGTAGTAAAGTAAATTTTGCATGAAGTACAATAAATGTTTCATAGCGAGAGAAATGCACTGAGCCTGGACTTGGCTGGGGAAATGATATCCTTGGACGTATACTGACCTGTGTGTATCCGCAGATGAACTTTGAGATGATGAGAGGTGCGGAAGGACTTGCCACAGTAGGGGCAATCCTTGGAGGATGAGGCTAGGCTGCGCTCGCGATGCTGGGACAGAGGCGGCTGAATGCTCCCCGCTGCCTTTCCCAGGTCCTCCCCAACATCTGGAGCACACACAGAGACAGCACAAGGAGGGAGAGACAAATTGAAGGTGTGTTGAGTGCCACTTCAAACCGCCCCTCCACACATCACAACACAACACGTTTTTTTATTTTTTTCCCCCCTTTCTCCTCTGTCTGTCTCTCATTGTCCCCTGTTTTCCCTTGCTCAAATGTGCGAACGCCACACAAAGTCAAACACATCAAACAGGTTCACGGGCCGCGCTATTTTCCTCACTGACAGAACGCTGACAGTTCATAAGCTTTTCAGTTTCTTTAGAGACACCATAGTCCTGAGATACCCCAACCCACCCACCCACCCACCACACACACACACACATACACACATCTTCTCCCCCACTCAACTCAAGCACACCCTCCCTCAACACCGCCACCTGCACCACTACCGCCTCTCCTTTTCTCCTCCTGTTTTTCTTTCTTTTTTTATCCTTTGCTATCATCATCATTCCTATTAAGCATATGCTAGATTGCAGTGAAAATTAACAATACAAAATAAGACAGAAAGAAAAAGAGAGAAAAAAAAGCGAGAGATAAAATGGGCTATGTCAGCATCGCAGGATCTCCTCACATCTCTTCCTGCGACCTGATTTTGACAGGTAGTTGTCAGAGATATGATAGGGTGATAACGGTTTTGACCCCGCCCTCTGCCACTTCCTCCGCCGCTCGCCAAAAAACGATGATGCGTAGTTTAGTGCGGCGGCACTCTGTTATCAACACAATCACCTTTCTGAATATGAGTCTAGAAGATGAGTGGCAACAACCTGAGAATGTGTTGACAGCAGCACAATCTGAGGTGAGGGTGTCATCATCAGATTGTACACACTGGCCTTGTTGTACTAAAGGTTAAGAGCCTGTGATGTGCTGACAGTCTGTGCTGAGTTTAAAGGCTTGAGCAACACAGTTAAATTAAAAAAAGAAAAGAAATACATAACAGATGTTTGATTTGTTTTCTGTGTTGAAGCTGTTAAATTAAAAATATCTAGTTCAAATAGCATTTGATGGATGTCACTGTGCAGAGGGTTCATCATCAACTCACATGGTTCAGAACTGTCAAGAAATATTTCCACATATCATAGCAAAATAAAAGTTCATATAAAAATGTTTGTCCTTCTTTTCTTAAGGTGTTATATGCGGCATGCTTTGTGTATTCTATTTGACGTTTTGATATCG
Organism: Trachurus japonicus; assembly: GCF_045865225.1. Classification (NCBI taxonomy): domain Eukaryota; kingdom Metazoa; phylum Chordata; class Actinopteri; order Carangiformes; family Carangidae; genus Trachurus; species Trachurus japonicus. The sequence continues at coordinate 25,709,977 of NC_140909.1, forward strand.
ACAAGATTTATTCAAGTACTAAAATGCCACTTTAGCCTCTTTTCTGATTGGCTGACAATTTCAATTTCAGGTAAACACTCTGGAAACCGAATCCTGCAAGGACGGACAGTGGGTCCAGTTGCTTTATTGTGACATCACAAAGTCATACAAGTCCTGAAGGCTGGTTTTAGGGCTCAGTTCCTCAATACAGATTGCGTGTGCATTTCTGTGTCACCATATTAATATAGAACTTTGAGAATCAAGAAACATCAGGAACAAAAAGAAGTGAAGATATGGAAATGTGAAATATGGGACGTTTAAATATTGCTTGTTTGTTTTTGATTTTTGTTTTCTTATCCTGCAGACAACATTTCAGCCAGGGTGAGAAGTCATGAACTTTTCAGAGCAGATAAAGAAATATACAGAAAAAACAGCCCATGGTTGTTGTGGCTGTATTTTCATCACAAACACAACAAAGAGTGTCTGTGGCCTGCATGGTCAAAAAAATAAATACAAATTTCAACCCATGTCAGAATGTGCATGACCCAAATAAGCACAAATAGAGTTTAAAATGTTATTTATTTTCCAATCTGCCACATGATTTGATATGCGTGTAGAAAGGATGGGGGGGTGAGTCGGGAAGAAAGAAAGAGAATCAAAATCGAGAAACCCACTTAGGCAACCATGCCACACAATAAGGAAAATTTTTTAACAGTAGCCTAATCTTTTCTCTTTTCTGTTGCTCCCCACCCCATTCCACCCCTCCTCTGTCGGGGGAGTCAAATAAGGTTTACAGAATGGAAAGACCCAAGTCAGCAAGTCGCCATCCCCCCTCCCTCTGCACTGACACTAGACACACAGCTCCATTCAGCAATGCTGCTATCAGGCTGAAGGCTATTTATCACAACTGAAACTGAAAGGCAACCTAAATGTAAGTCTGTGACAATACACAGATACTAAATACCAGCTGCTTCTACTTGGGCTTGGCAAATGTGTGGTTTAATTCTGTGTACTAACAAGGAGAGAGAAGCTGGGAGACAGGTTTTAAAAGCAGATGTTAAACTGTGGATCTCGCTTTTCACATAAATTTAAACAGTACGTGACAGAGCACAGACAGAGGGCCGGAGAAAGAAAGAAATCCCACACAGAGAAGCTCTGAATAACTTTCTTTCTTTTCACCGGATAGTGATGAAGACTGAGGACTGACTCTTCCCCCGAAAAATGTAACAACATCGCAACTTAAAAAAAAAAAAAAGGGGGTTAGGTTGTTAAAAGGTAGAATTAAAAGTACACTTCATCATATCCAACTAAATCACTTAAAACAGTTTAATAGCTTTGGTGAAACTTGACACCTGATGCAAATTATACTCAAACACAAATTGTATGTAAAATATCACAGGTGAAAATCTAATTTCCTGCATAATTTTAGCACGGTGTGAACATATCAACTGCACCCCTCCCTTCCTGCCCTCCAAGCCTATTCTTCTTTGCATTTTCATTTGAATGCATTTAAAAGACATCCTGTAGACAGGAAATAAATAAATAAAAATGAATACAATTCCCCCAGTGCTTGGTCCAGGACTGCACCATACTGTCGCCATAGTTGCCTGCTCATAAACATATTTTGAGCGGTCTACTGTACAGATCCCCTTTTGGCAAAGATTCCTCAGATCGTGTAACAGACACTGGCCCACCTGCCCACCCCAGATGGGGATAAAATTAAAAAATCCAAAACACAGATTAGAAGCAGGACAAACACCAGACCACACTTCCAAACACACACACGTGCACACATACACACACAGGCTCTGCATGGCTGTCTCTCTCTTTCTCTCACTCACACATGCACACACACCCACGTTCTTGTGTGTCAGGGTTAATAGTGCTCCTGTAAGTGGAAGACACACTACTGAGAGGATGAGAGTGTGCTCTCCTGGCATATAACAGCCCTTCAATAATAAATGGGCTTCACACATTCCTACACACAGGCAGCACACACTACAAAGACAAGTAAAACACAACTTTTGGTGTGCTCCCTTGCTCTTTCTGGTGAGGTGAGTGCACATACACACACACACAAAAACATATGTAGATGTGCACACGCGTGAAGCTGCACGTCACGGCCCAGGCTCTTGCTGGGTGTCCAGCAGTAGCATGCTTGTCTTTTAATCAGTTGACTGATCCGCAGCTTTTAATGTGGCTGTTCCAATTACTGTAAAAGTCATCCTGCTTCATATAACCGCAAATATTGACACTTTATTGCACAACACATTTATGACATTTTGAAGGTCACCCTGTATATTAGGCATCATCGTTCACAGCTGGGTGTGCGATGTGGGGAGAGACTCTCGATCGCCTGTTGACACCCAGCCGTAACAATCCTCTGTGTATTGATTTTCGTTCCCTGTCTTCCATCCTTTTTTTTTTCTTTTTTTTTATGCAAACAAGATTCGCTGTAGGAGAGGCAACATTAAAGTGATTGTCACAGGTGAGCCTCTGGCTTTTCATATACAAGCCTATAAAGGCCAGCTACTATCACTCTTCCACTTTGCTCACAGTATTATACAATTAGGAATCCTCCACTTATACTGTATTAGAGAGCTCAATATTTTTTTTATTTTTTTTTTACCATTTTCATGTTGACAAATGGCTCAGTTTTGCATTTAAAAAAGATAAATATGAACACAGGGGCCTGATTTAGGACACTAAAAACAACATACTAATAAAAAAATTATACAGGGTTGTCAGGTCTGCTCCTTAACTACTCAGTGACCTGCATGTATCATTGCCTTAAATTGATTCAATTTTTAATGAAAACACAAATTAGAAAATAGAAGAAAATCATTAGATTTTGTCATTATTTTTTTCTGTAACTTTGTAACAGACAAACAAAGAAATGTGATATTTAATATTTGACATTTAATGAAAGATCAGTATTTACCAGCCCATGCATCTCTCTCATCTAAATTTGTTGCCAGTGTCAGAGGCCCCTACGGAGTTGACATGTTTTATTTCAGCCAGACCTCATTTTCTGGCATTAATCCCCACAATAGATCATAATCCATATCAAGAATGAAAACCACTCATCTTTTAATTAAACATTCAAGCCACTACTACTTCTTTTTCCTTTTTTCCCCCTCCCCAAATTCTCCCGATCAAACTCAAACATTCACACTGTTTGAATCTGTCGTCTATGAACCTCTCTCGCCTCTAACCCAGGAAAAAACATGACAAATGCAGAACTGCGACTGTGCTAGTACAAGAATATCACAGAGGGGGGAAAAAAGAGAAATACATGTATAATTCAGCTGTATCTGATCTGAGACCAGCTCCTCTCCCCTCTGCCTTTACTGGTGTCACGGCGGCATAATGGAACATGCCAGAACAAAGGCTCTGAGATCAGATTGGAGCAGAGTTGAGCAGGCCATCTGGGAGGCAGGCTGAGTATCAGTCACTCTGCCTGCTGTCTGCTGCACTCACACTCATGTACACACACTTCCCCTCTGACTAACTGTGTGCGAGAGTGCAACTGCGTTCATAAGTGTCTCTCTCTCTCTCTCTCTCTCTCTCTCTCTGTCTCTCTTTCCGTGCGTGTGTGTGTGTGTAAGACACCTCGCTGCCTTCCATCCGTGAGTCTCCACAAACGATCCGCTGCCACTGCGGAGCTACACCACGGGGGCAGCTTCAACGTTTGACTGACAGATACATGGATTGTGCTTTGATAATATATTGTATAAGATATATTCAGTTCATTACATCCTAACAAAAAATCCACAAACACATGATTCTAGATATGTGTCTGTGTGTGATAGGTATGTGTGTGTGTGTGTGATGGGACAGTGTAAAGGGACAGTTATAGAAGAGCGTCTATTGTGTAACTTTAGATACAGTTTATCGTGTGTGTGTGTGTGTGTGTGTGTGTGTGGATGTGCATGTGGATACCCCTGGGATAGGGCATGCTGCCTACTTCTTTATAGCAGCCACACCCAGTTCCCATTAATGGAGGACAAAAAAAAGAAGAAAGGGGGGAAAAAAAATCATCATCAACAACAACAGCAAAATAAACAGCAAAGCCAATGATTATGTGTGTATATATGGTGCCAGGGGTGTGGGCTGCTGCTGCTGCTGGTGGTGGTGGTGGGGGAGGAGGGTTGCCAGTCCTTAATGGTGCTCTTTCAATCACACTTTGCACTCTAAACGTTCTGTGGTTTTGATTAGTATGATATCACTTTCAGGAAATAAAACTGGAGGGGAAAAAAAGCACATCAGTCATAAAAACACAAGATGTTTTGCGTCTTGCTCAGCCATTATTCTAATGCGTCACGTGACTCCCGTCGAAGCCCAGCGGCCTCTCCCCGTAGTCAAATAACTGGCTGGGGGGGGGGTGGGGGGGGGCAGGAGGAGGAAGAGGAGGGGAGGTGGTGGTAGTGTTGGTGGTGGTGGTGGTGGCGAGGAGGGGGTTGACGGAAACAGTTTGAAAAGGGGAAAGATATTAAGAGAGATTGGGTGAGAGAGGGAGGGCGGGAGGGGAAAGAGAGAAAGAGTAAAATGTGATGACATCATTTGAAAGGCATTAGGCTTTTAAAAATGCGCCCGGGGGGACTTGATTTCCTTACACCAGAGCAACACAACACCATCCGGCCTGATGCTCGCTTGCTCTCCCTCTCTCTCTTTCTCTGTGTCTCTCTCTCTCTCTCTCTCACACACACACACACACACACACAGACACACAGACACAGATACACACCTCCCAACACCCCATTCCCCTCTCGTTCTTTTTTTGATTTGGACCACTGCCATCTTTGTGAGCGTCTGGTTCATGCGAGTTAATCAATTTGAGGTTTAGTTACACTGCTGATGCTAGCATTCTAGCCACTGCTAGAACGTAATCTGAACTCGCAGAATTTATTAACCAAACACCAATTATCATTAAACACCACTGCATTATCCCCCTCCTTTTACTACCTGACAAGGACTACTTAATGAAATTTCAGATTAAAGTTATTTGGTCCATGATTTATGGGCATTGAGAAAGTCCTAATGCAAGGCTCTCTTAGTGTCTTGTGTGCAGATGCTTTTTTTTTTTTTTTTTTTTCCTCTATGGGAGCTCACCAGGGATATGAGAAGTCTCTGAGGTATTACAGCAACCAGGTCTAGACCAAGAAGAAGAAGGAGAAAAGAGGGGGAAGAGGAGGGGGCAAAGAACAACTGTGCTCCAAATTTTCTTTCTTTTTTTTTACGAAGCATCCTCACCCCGTACTTTTTGTTTTACTCCTGACCCTGTCGTGCAACACAGATAAGACCAAACGCAAAATAAATTGTGCAAAGGAGAAGAAAAAGAAGGAGAGGGAAAAAAAAAGAAATCGACAAAAATAAAAGAAATGCAAGTTGTTGTTTACCCCCGCAATGTTTGTGAGATGAAAACAGCAGCAGAATGTGTTACATATAAGGCGGTGGGGTAAACAGGGGCACCAGATGTTCTTTGATGTTAATAATGGCATTTATTATTAATATTAATTAGACCGCATTCAGCAATACATTTGGGCCATTTCCAAGTCAATTAAGCAAAATGGCATTCGGGAGATGTTGAAACGACATTTTAAGGCAGGTGTTCAGCAATCCCCTAATAAAACATTTTCGCAGCTCCTGAAAAACAACCCATTCTGAGGCAAATTTTATTTATTTTTCCTCCTTTTGTTAACTCTTCCTCAGTGTTTCTCTCTCCTGTTGTGAACGTTAACAGTTGCGAGCATATCTCAAAAAAACACTGAGGATCGGGTTCTAGATTTAGCGCGCATTATCTAATTAAAAAATATACAGTATGTGCTGGTTCTGATAATGCACACAGCACACATGTTGTGTCCACAAGCTAAGCAAGTGCTGTATGTCCACCCAGATTAAGGGCGGAGAGGGGAGGGTGGTGGAGGGGCTTAATCCTGATATGAAACCATGATCATCATAATGATAATAACAGGAATACTTTGAGGGTTATTGGTCACAGTTTTCTTGAGATAAACCTACAACAAATCCTGTTTGAGTGTTTAAAATGTTTTCATGTGTTAGGCCGAATCCAAAAAGTCAAGTATGCCAAAACACCCTAGGACCAGGACACAAGGTTCCTGTTCTACCGAATCTAATTAGAGGCCTCACAGCAGTGGGTGTCTTGTCTATATAATCTAAATAATCCCTGGCTATATGTGTAAGGCTAAAAACACCAATTCTAAAGCTCTTTTGGTTTAATCTAGACCTTTGAATAGGATCCTGCCACACCTCTCAGACCAAGTGTGTTTATGTGTGTGTGTGTGTGTGTGCGCTCATAGCCCTGCTTTTTGGCAGCAGGCCCTTTTTATTCAAAGCTGGTGGAGGCAGCAGCCTTACAATGGTACATTAACAATCTGTGCGTTCATTTATCAGTGTGTGCGATGTGGACTCTCCGTTCATGGCGCGCTGCACTTTTCATGGCTGAAAATTAATGAACAAGCCTCCCCTCGCAACAAACATGCACCTGTGCTGCAGAGATGCTAATCACAAACATTTATATTTATTAGTGAACGCCCGCACTAAAACCGGAGTTGTGGAGGAGAGAGAGGGAAAAAAAGAGAGAGGGGAGAAGAGAGGATGGGGAAAAACAGAAGGAGGAGAGTTAGTTCCCTTTTTCAACCTGTGTAATGAAAGGGTTGTAGTTTCTGTTGTGCAGAATTGTGTTAAAGACATTTGTTTGAAGTACTTTCTTGAATGGAAGGGTGGCTTTGGGGGTGCATGATATGTCTTCCAGGAAAATGTCATCTTCATGCTGTGAGGATTATTTTTCCAAAACTATTAGGTGAAGGACGCTGCTCCGAAAAACGAAACCACAAATTTAAAACAAAGATAAAAAAGAAGCAGCCGATGCTTCACAAAATCTGTAGAAGCAATTTCATTTGTGAAGGGACAAACCCTTAGTCCCTGCCACTACACAGGTGGAAATGATGGACAGTGTTGATGACTGCCTCTTCTTCTCTTTTGGACGTGTTTCCTCACCTCTATTCCTCTCTCCTTTCCACTTCTCTCACTCTCATCTACCACTCCATCCCTCCGTCTCCCCTCCTCCTCCTTTGCTCACATTCTGACAGAAGGTGGCTCTCTCCCTCAGTAAAGGCTATGCCTCTGCCCGGCTAGGGGAAGAGGAATGGTGCCTGGCACCGGCCCACCTTTGTTTCCCCCCCTCCTCAAGTCTGTTTCAGGCTTCAAAGAGCATTGGAAAAAGACCTACACACACACACACATATGCACACACACACGCACATACAAACGTCTGAGGGAGCACTGATGTCTCACTAACTTTATCATTCTAGCAGGGTGATCATAGCCTCGTTGAGAGGCTGTGGATGATGCTTGAGGGTGTATGAGTGTGTGTGTGCGCGTGTGTGTGTGCACGTGCATGTGCATTTATGTTTGTGTGCATGCTGTCCACCACTGCCTGCATGATAGCACAAAAGGCAGATGGGGACAGAGGTGGGTGTCTTTTAGGACATGAGGACAAGAACAATTACTAATGTGTTTGTCTGTGCATTTGTGTACACACACACTTGCCAATGTGTGTGTGTGTGTATTTGAGTGTGTTGTGCTATAATAATTAGGGTGTATATTCATCATGCCCCCTCTCAGTCTGTGTTGGCAGGAAGTGGTGTGGTTACCATTAGTGAAGGATGACTAGGTTGCTGTGTCTTTTACTGGGATACTGCTGGCTTCCTCTTGATGGATAAATACAACGAAAAGAAAGGACAAAGAAGGAAAGGTGAGGATTTGAGACAAGACATGAAGGAAACGATGGGAAGGACAGGAGAGGAGAGGAAATGAAAGGGAAGAGAAGGATAAAAAACAAGGGGTGAAACAACAACAAATAGAAGGATGCTATTAAAAATTAGCAAAGAAAACTAAGAGGAAGGAAACATGTCATACGATGACAGAACAAAGGAGTAGGTAAAGTAAAGCAGGAATGAAACTAAATGAATTGAGTCGAAGTGAGGTGTAAGGAAAAGAAAACACATCAAGCCACTGTGCACATATAGACTGTTGCCTACAGATGACAACCACCCTGTTGCACTGGCCCTTTAACACTGAATAAAGTAGGAGTCCTCCTAAGCCACCATTGATTTCCTATTCATTCTCGCGCATGCTAAATCAACAGTATGCACAATAGTCCAATCATCAAACTGAGCTACAGTACTACCACTTGTGTCCCACCCTCGATCCACCTGGCACCGGTCAGAGTCTTTACTGTACGCGGCATCAATGCTCTGCACACCGCAGCCATTAGTGCCGTTATTTTCCATCAATGAAAATGAATCAATTAAGCCTCATTAAGGGTGCATATTAAGGTGGAGTAATTATCTGGTGGGGAATGTACAGTGATCGATAGCTCGGGAGCATAAATGTGCACTTAAAGACATATATTACCACAAGAGGCAATGAACACTTTTAACAAGGCCACAGTGGAGGGGGAGCTAAAGTGGGTAAATCTGCTTCATGTCATGCATACATATTGTGTGGTGTATTTGTGTGTGTGTGTCTGTCTGTGTGTGTAGTGTAGGTGGGTAAGAAAGAGAGAGAGCGAGAGACACTACTGCTCACACCGTATCCTGGTCAGACTGTAAATCCAAAGACCAAGGACGCGTCCCGTTTTCCTCTTCTATGAACTTGTCCAGCGTCTCGGAAAATGAAATAAAAAGATTTATACTGTAGCTGCAAACATCCTTCCTGTGTGTGTGTGTGTGTGTGTGTGTGTGTGTGTGTGTGTTCGTACAAGCACGTGAGACGTGACACGAAACAACGACCAGAAGAGATAGAGCTGTGTTTTAAAAATAAATGAGAGGAAGGCCCTGGTTTTAGTGAGAGCGGGGAAGTTTTTAAATGCTAGAGGCCTTCACCCTGTGGCCACCTGCATTTAAACACACACACACACACACACACACACACACACACATGCATGGACACACATGCACACAATAGCATGCACACACACACAATCCCATGCATAACGCCTATTAAAGAGCACGCTCTGTCCCAGTCGCATAATTTTAATTTGTTATGAAGGTCATTGACAGAAAGTAATAATCACCATTGGGGATCTAACAATTTGCCATTTCAGAACACTGAGGCACTGATGACTCAACTATTAATAGACTGAAGTGCACCCACACCCACCCACCCCTTGTCCCCCTGCCTCTACACCCCCTGTCTTCTTAAATGACTAAAAACAATTCCAGTATATCTTTTGACACACACACCACACAAGTACTGCCTAAAAATTCATCATGTGTTATCTGTGGAGGGATATATGACATTTGGGGGCAAATTAATGGGAAGCCTAAAAGGAACCTGCTAAGGGGGTCTCTCCTGGAAAGAGACTTACACTGTGAAAAGAAGAAAAAAAAGTAAAGCAGTCGGCTTTTTAATTCTCATCTTTGCTTCTCGCTTTAAGCTTTAACAGTGATGTCTCGCGCACGAGAAAACGCCAGGGCTGCCTGTGCTGAGCTGATGAATTGTTAACCATTTTTCCCCCTCTTTTTTTTTTTTTTAAACAAACAAACACGCAGAGAGACACAATGACAAGTTTATTATAGACCAACTCATTTATTCTCTGCTTTAGCATCACCCCAGCCATTCAGACATATGTGTCTGGCATTTGTCGGCAAACAAATAAGTCCGAGCTTAAGCTATTTTTATCTCGCGCAAGAGCGTTTGTTCTTTTTAAGTGATCGTCAGCGTTTGGGCCGAATAGAATGGGAGTTGGAATCCTTTATCTTTCAGAGGCTCAACAACTCAAGACTAATTACAAATTAATCTGGATCTGGATATCTGCAATAAGAGGGCCCCAATAAGAACTTGTGGTGTGCTAAGAGGGACTATCTGTTATATATTTATAGGGGAGCTCAACGCATGGAGAGGGAGAGGCAGGCCACAGATGCAGGCGGCCAAAACCCAAAAGAGAGTAGCACATAATTGCCTGCTTTTCTATATCCAAGCAGCCACATCAAGGCTGCGGATTGTGGATATTAATAATTGATCATTAGCTTGATAGGGCGGCACGTGCTCAAGTTTTTAGTGGTGGAAGTTTGATGGCCGTTTTAGGTCTCTCCTCAGGGCCTAGAGCACAGTTGCTATACTTGTGGAGAAGGTCAAGTGGGCTCATTATTGTAAATAAAGCACTATTGCCCTAAACAAAAGGAGGTCATGTGTGTATTCAACTGCTTTGTCTTGTGCACATTCTCGCTTTTCTGTTGGACTTATTAAAGAGTCTGATGGGATGTTTCAACAGTAAGAATTCAGAATCAATTTGAGTGATAAACATACAGTTCAATAGACCAAACATAATTGAGACAAAAATGATCCCACAGGTCATCTCTGCAAGCAGATTATTATGACCTTTAGATACCTTAAGGACCTCAAGTGGCTTCAGTAAATTTTGCCAGAGGAAACTTTGGGTAACCCTAATATGCAAGTCACAAAAGCCTTGTTAGGACTCAAATGGATTTCCATTAAGGAGGCTGCTGTCCATTTCCTGTAAGAAACCAATATCAACACCATTTTTCACAAACCTAACCTTTTGTGGCTGTGGTGATGAAGGTCTTCGCACCTTAATAAGAACATAACTTAAGCGAAACCCAAAATCTTTTCTTGTGTAGGATGTGTCTAAACATTATCAAACTCCGTTCTACAACGTTAATGGTGTGTTTATGATTGTTACTATGATGGCATTGTCTGACATCGACACATTTCTAGAGATTGTGTCTCTGTTACCATGACAACAACGGTCCAGTTGAGTATACAGCTAATGCTAGCAGTGGTTTACGCAACTACATGAAAGCCACAAATTTGAAAATCATAATATAACTTCTAGGCCACTCCTCAGGTCTGTCTGAACCTAGCTGCTCGTGGACAGATTAGCCACAGCTAGCACGACACACAGGCCATGTGGACTGCCTTGTAAGTGACGCGTAAGCGTCAGACTGTGACAAGAAGAATATGCGATAATTCTGGTTATGCTCAAAATGAAAATGTTGAAGGGAACACAATACCATTGGCAGAGGTCTATTCAATTTGATGTGAGACAAGATCAGTGCAGAGTAATTCTCAATGTAATTTGCACAGCTCTAAGGTTCTGGAAAAATGACTGCACAGCCATATTTTGAGTTTCAAACTTTGAAGTGCCAAATCACTGATACATTTTAGTTTTCAATGAAGATAAGATTTTCTTTGTAAAAACTTTGCAAATTTCCAACAGCCATAAGAAACAACCATAAACTAGATCTGATCCAAAACTGAATATGCATTTAAATAAAGCTCAGCCATTAAATTCAATACAAACTGATAGTTGAAACTGAAAAAATAGGCTATGTCTTCCTCAACTTATGCTGCCACTGGCGGCCAGAGGTACTATGCATCACTGATACTGATTAAAATCTTAGTCTAATTTATACAGTTTGCTCAATCTGTTGGAGTTAATCATGTTTTTTGTTAATTTACACCTACCTGATATTGTTTTTTCCAGCCTTGCATGTCACTAAAATGCCTCCAGCCAACAGGAGTTTCCAGCAAATTTTATGAACGGCTGGATTTTTGAACCAGATCCTGTTTCCTGATGATGATCTATCTCAGCAGCTATGAGTGTTTCTTTTACAATTTATTCCACAAATGCTCTTAAATTCCTATATGTGTTTCCAAAAGTGGCACTCAAGAATAAGTGCAAGTGCATGCCACTAAGAACTTATGAACTGAGGCTGTTTGTGGTGCTGATGATGATGCTGAATGCACTATAAGGTAACTTTGCATATTTTACTGTCTGTTAGCCATGCCATATATTGAAAATATTTACATTACAAAGAAATATCTTACACTTGGATAATTGTTCAGCATGAAAACGCAGCCTAATGTGCAGTAAATAGTCTGCAGCTTTCAGCAATGCTGACCATTATAATTCATATTCCTGGGTGGAACTGTGTTCAGGAAAGTAAACTTGGGCTGATTTAACTGCTTCTCGAGGCAGATGTTACTCTTTATACATTAAATATTCAACCTCAAACAAGCTTAAGGCTGTTAGTTTGGTGAATGTTGCAGATGTCATTCCTTATCATCTCTGTGCTTAACAAATAAGCAAATGGTAAACAGCAAATAAACTACAAATTAAAATATGACATATATGCATATTTAACAACAAACAAAAGAAAACCGAAGTAGCATCTCAGCCAGATGAGATGATGTGGCGAGGAGAGGGAGAAGAAAATGACTACGACAAATTAAGTTTGATGATTTTGATTTGTGTCTGTCTCTTTTCTCATTTAATTTGTATTAATCTTATGTCACTTAACAACATCGGTGAGAACAAACAAGAGAAAATTAAATAAACATGTATAGTTTTAGTTTCCTTATGTCGCTTCCACAGTTCTCTCAAGATGCTTTTCTAATCCTCCATGGAGCTACTGTTAATTTCTGATCATTTTTAAAAACATCCTCTGGCCCAGTGGTGAGATGGATAGCCCTAGGATGCATTTGGGAAACTTTGCCCTGTTTGTGTTCCTTCCAACTGCCATTGATCAGGACGAGGAGAGAAAACATGTCTGCACGGAGACCCCTTTGACCAAGATGCCATGCATTCCTATTCATTCACATTCTGCACTTGCTCTGGATTCAACAAGTGTACCAACCTACCAACCTTTTTTTTTTTCCCCTCCGGTGGCTGTTGAAAGCCTGGCTACACCAAAAGAATTAAATACCAACATTTGATCATGAAATAACTCCTGGAATGCACTGAACATCTGACTTGAGTCTGTGGTGGGTACTAGTTAACTTCCTGCTGGGGAAATGGGCTTTGATTTGCTGCCTGGTAGCCGGGGTATGTCGCTCTCTATTACTCACTCTGTCTGTAGAACTAGTGTACTCTGTGCTCCCCCTCACTACAACCCCCCATCCCCCGGTCCCATGGTAGGGAACCTCTGGGCACCTTGACTGTCGTTTAACTGCTTGTGGCACAAGGCAGCTGAGGAAATGGGTCATTAAATCCAACGAGCTGGGGCCAGCCCCCCCAGTGCCCCAGATCTGTTTCCAGTCAGATAGCCTTCTTTTACAGGAGAGATAGAGTGAACCTCAGCACAGCAGCCCAAAGCAGACATTAGTGTCACTGCAGCCCGACACTACTAATAGCAGCAGCTAACAATGACTGGGGCATTTATTTATCTATGTATTCTCATCCCAGTGGTATCTCAGCGGTGAGATCACCCCTGTCCCTCTGCGGATTTCATGGAAAATACAACTCCACACCTGCTTTCATGGACAGGCCCTAAAAATACTTGTGCTATGCACTTGACCACGAGTCATACACACACACATTAATTACTGCTGACAAATATATAGGCTGCACAAGGTTCATATTATAATTAAAAACAGCAAAACTCCATGTAAAAAAAATAAATAAATAATAATCTCAACACTGGGGGAAAAAAAAAAAAACTGAACGTGTCTGGAAAGATTTACAATTTCACAACTGTTGATGGTGCCAGAAGGAAAATAAAGGGTCATCAAGATCAGAAGGGGTCATCCTCCGGGGAGCATGAAAATGTCATGGCAATCATTCCAGCAGTTGTTCAGCCTGTACTGAAAAACATATTGATGGCACCAGCTCTAAAGCTAATCAGGTATACTGGCTAAAAAAATTCCTTCCCGTACCAAACAACTGTCGTGACATTTTTGCACATATTCATTGTCCCCTGAGGAAGCAACCCATTGATTGTTGTCCTTCCCTGACTTTTTATCTGGTGTCACCAGCAGGTTGTGGTCCAGCGCGAAGCAGCTCTTGGTTGTTTGGGGCTTCTGGTTCTCAAACCTTTTTAAGTTAAGACCCTCTAAACTGACCATAGACCACCATTTGATAATGATTTAAAAAACCCATGACACCAGTAGTCAGACCTCTTTAGGGATACTTTATGGTGCTGTTCTCCTGGATGCCTTCATACTGGTGCTGCCCCTGAGCAACGAAGGATTAAATCTGGCTTCCTGTCACATCTATATTAAAAGCAACATGTTTAGTCAAGCAGTCATACTTTGGGCTTCACTTACAGTTTAATGAAAACCAGCACATGAACACCACAGACTAATTTCCCAAATATGCAAGGTTACAGTTTTAGATCCCACGACTGTTAAGAGTTCCTATTGTATGAGGCTGTTATGTGTTACTGTGTTCATCCAGATGCATGTCAAGATTTGCTTCACACATCTGTGTAAGTGAAGCATTTGCTTTGATGGTATTCAACAGTGTTTTCATAGTAAGGTTTACTTGTAAGGAATAAATGTATACGGCTGATAAATTCTCGCTCACAATTTGAGGGTGAAAATAAATAAATATAATCATGACAAATGACTGCACAGTCCCTGATCACTCCCCTTGTGACATCTCTTCTTCAGCTGGATCTCTGTCACTTTTGAACACTGACTGATCTCATCATCAAAGGAAAAGGGCAGACATTTTCCAGGAAGGTAAATACTTCTAATATTTGCATGGAGTTTCTTCGATTTGTCCTTTAGGAAGATGATAACGTGTGATACATCATGCCCTCCTCCCCTGCCTCCCTCTTCTTCCCACCTCCTCTCTCTCTCTATCTAAGTCGCCCTCACAAACTCATCTCCTTTTCTCTCTTTTCTTCCTCTGTCATTGCAAAATGCAGGACCAGGGATATGAAAAAAAGGAAAAAAAAAACTACACACACTTGTTGCCCGGACTTTATCTCTACATTATTCCCGCCGCTCCTTCCGTTCATTTCAGAGAATAAGATAAATGAACAACGTACATTTCGTGCACCTGTCCTCCCCTCCCCACCTTCCTCTTCGCCTAACGATAAGGGATTTCATTAACGTGAGAATGCTTGGGCTCAAAGAAACATAATTGCTTCAGTGTTGTTGTCCTCTCTGCTGCCGACGCCCTAATTTCCTTCTTGCCTTACTCCTGACTGTTAAGTGATCATTATATCAACACAGGGGATGGTCCAAGGGTAAAATATTGACAAACTGTGGTCATGTCCGTGCAAAACACCAGGAAGAGGTGTGCATTTTTTTTGCACGGTAGATGATGTTGAAATATTAAAAATAACAATAATGACAATAAGAAGGAGAGAGTAGAGCACAAAGAGGGGAGAGTGGGCGGGAAGGGTGGGTGAGGGAGAGAGAAAGGTGCTAATGGAGTGACAGTGAGGATGGGAAGTGATATGATCAATCAAGAAAGATCACAGAGCCTGGTGATAATTTAAAGACCCGGTCCGATCTGTCACCCCCTCCGCCCCCAGCACCCATCCCTGTTGGATATCTGTATGTAAAAGATACATAATTTTTTGACTTGCCATTTACACAGCATTGCACCTGAAAGCCAGGCGGCATAATAGACAGTTTAAAATGTCAGGGAACTAAGTAAGTAAGAGAGACGGGTCGACCGGCAGAATCTTAATTAGAGGAGGCTCTGTCTAATGGCGATGGCTTTCTAGACTGGCTGATGAGTGTCTAGCAGAAATACACACACACGCACACAGCCACACATGCACAACTGTTAATGCTGACATATGTGTGAATATAATACTTACAGACTAACTGGCACATAGTTACCTCAACAGAGAAATCTGTACTATGCACAATTACAATTTTATGACCAAAAACCAGGAAAAGAAACTGATTTTGAATGCACAGCCACTTACAGATGCCACGAAGACACACACACACTCTCTCTCTTTACACAACATCAGTGCAATTAGTAAAATATTCAACATTAATTTTGTGGCTACAGCTGACCAGTTGGTGACCAAATCTATCGAGTTATGGCACAGCATCACAAGAATGTTCAGTGGTAGTCTGGAAATGCATGTATAGGATTTACCTATCTATCCCTGAGCAGACCTGGCTATTGAGCCCAAGCCAGCGCCACATGATTGTGTTAATTAATCTGCCATTGTGAGCATGGGGAACAGCTGCACGGGCTCTCGTGGCTGCGTTGTCAAAGCAAAACAATGCAATGTTAAGCTTCCCCCACTGAATCTTCCATTACAAAGGAGCCCCAACAACGGGGCTAAATTCATAAATCCACAGATCAGTTTTTACCAGTGCTAATGTCTGACCTTTAAAGCGAAAAAGGGATTTTTTTTAACATGCTTCATTTGGGCTTGAAATATGGTCAGATATGTGATACCTAGGATTTGGGCCAATTTTTTTCTCTCCCCCTCACCCCTCCCTCGTGTCTGCAAAACAAACTGTGGAGAGATAGAGATGCAGAGAAAAAGAAGGACGGAGGTGAGGGGAGGGAGGGATGGAGGGACGGAGGGATGGATGGATGGAAAGACAGAGGTAGAAAATGAGCAACAGAGAGACGAGGAAGGAGAAGGGAGAAAAGAGCGGCAGAGATCAGCACAACAGAGACAAACAGATGAGTGCTAGAAGCCACCAGCTGGGCTCTGGTATTTTAAAACAAAACGTCTAACGCGATTAGCAGGGATCCATCGATCGCTGTTATGTGGCATTAATTTAGACTTGGGAGAGATGGGGGAGGCAGGAAGAGGAGGAGGGGGAGAGAAAAAGAGGGAAAAAAGAGGTGGAATAAGCTTTACATGTTCTTTAAGGTCAAATCATAGGAGGACAAAGCTGTTCATGTAGGACATTTCAAATTAAGTCTTACTGTATCAGACCATTTGTCAGTATGGGGAGATCTGAGCAGACGGCTTAATTTGCGCTTTTTGAAATCTATGCATGTTTTTATTTGACTGGTGTTCACAGAGACTGAATGGATTGGTTAATACACAGCAGACAGTTACATGTAATTTTATTTGGTTTACACACAAAATCCCAGCATTAGCGCTCCACAACAAGACAAAAATTTCACATTCATTTAGAAACAACATTGACCAAGGGAATACATAAATAAAATTAGGTAAACTGGTGCTGCCACTGCAAATTATGTCTGCAATAACAGACTTCACAAATAAATGGTTTAGCACCTCTAATCGAGTTCACAAAATGTTTCACTAGACAACCATTTCACTGCATTCATTACAGCTTCGCTGAATTACAATTTTATTGCTTACAGAAATCACAGCGTTTGTCTTTAATGTGGCAACCAGATTCATCTTTGTTTCAGAGATCCACGAGATGCCTGGAAGAGATGGGAGATGGTGTGCCCCCTATCACACACTCTCTACAGTGAATGGCATGGCCTTGGTGCACACTTGGCGCTTCCAGAGAGATGGTGATGCACCCTGAAAAAATCATCAAGATGCCTGGCTCGAGCCCCATTCTGCAGCCGAGCCCTTCTGTCTAGCAGAAAGCCCTCCAACAGCCCACTGAGCACACAAGACGCTGGGAGAGAGAGGAGTCGCATACATGCGTCGAGACGTCTTGACGTATCTGACATGTCCTGTCAGCCATCATTGACTTGGCGTAAAGCAGGAGGTTAAGGTGACTGATCATTTTCTTTCAGGTCGGAACGAGGGAGAAAGCTTAGGAAAGCAATAAGTGGAAGGAATCTAAATGGCAGATGAAGAACAAGACATTCCCTTCTCCCTGTGACACTGTCTCTCAATCTGTACCCTGTTTTAGTCTGCCAAACACCAAGTCAAATAGTGACACTGAATATGGCAGTGAATTCCAAATCAGTTGTTTAGTTGCCATATTCTTGATACTGCACAAATGTTCTTTTTTTTTTTCCTTACAAGAGTTTTTATCACAATTCTTGGACACACAAGTGTACAAAACCAGTTTGAATTACTTCAGACTCCCTGAAACATACGCACACATGCCGAAGAGAAAAAAACAGTCTAACACAATCTTGAAAGCTTACAGATGGGGAAGGGTGACATGGTGCTAACTCACATCTCAAAAGTGACACTCGCTGCAGCATCTCACCTGTCCAACACACCGGATTTCAGAGAGCCATCAGATGTTGCATTTACCGCAACACTGAACAGTGGAGAGCATCCGATCAGAAGATGTGCGCAGCCTGAGGTTTGGTGCACTTACTCCTGACAACTCAACAGGACACTTAGTTAAGCTAGAATGGAAATTTGTAACGCCAGAAAAGAAGGTTGGTATCTTGTCATTATCTTTTCCCTCACGGCTTTGTTAGTATTTACAGCTAAAATGTTACAGAGGGTGTATCGAATTGGAAGAAGGACTTTTTTTTTTCCTCCTGTGGCACTGTGCTGTCGGCTCCCTGATTGTTGGAGTATAAAAATAATCGTCATGGAAATAGATCTCATTGACAACGTGCCATGTTCACACTGTGAGCAGCTTGTGCCTTGTGAACATAATCCAGAAACGTCCTCCAAAAACTTTCCTCCACAAACTTTCAATCCCTCATCCTCTTTTTGCCCTTCTCTCCAAAAGATGAAAAGAGGGAATGCCAAGGAAGACAAAAGACAAAATCCTGTCTTGTCAAGTACCAGCAAAACAGGTAGAAATGTGAAGTAGGGGGTGGGCTCAAGGATCAGGAGGCAAGGGAGGAGGGGGGAGGAGGAGGTGGTGGTGGTGAGGGGGGGGACAAAAGAGGCAGAGAGCATGAGGGAAAAGAACTGAGATATTGAGAAGGAGGGAGGATTGACCAAGACAGCTTTCCCATCCTCCTCCTGAAAATCCACTCATCATCTCTGTGTCTAATAGGAAATACCTGATTCTGGCCCGGAGAGTACTGCACCGGCACAATTACACCTTACATGCGAGGCCTGCCAGGAGAGGTGGCATTTGGTCGATCCGTCCCCCCATGAGGGTGGCTTGTGGCTTAGCCTCGATTTAGCGCCATGTCTTAAGACGGGAGATAGGAGGAATGAGGAGGACCACTGGGGAGAAATGTGAGTCTTTCTCAACGAAAGCCCCGGATAAACCTGTGTCCTCAGGAGGGAAGGAGCTAACTTCTGGCAGCTGGATGGAGGCCCAGGGGTTAAAAAAAGGAAACCCCCAAATCTACACCAACGTCTCCTGAAAGTCTCAACCAGGGAACCTTCTGTGTCCTTGGTTGGTAAAGTTGTTGAGGAAAAAGACGGGGAATTTGTTGTCGTAGAAGAAAGGTGTGAAAGGAGTTGGGTTCCCCCTGGACATCACTTTTAAGGTTTGTCTGAAAGTCCTTGAATAACTTGTCTCCTACAGTAAAACGCCTCCTGATTTAGGAAGACCTGGAAGCTCCATGTGTATTACGAGCAGGGATCTTAATCTAGCTCTGAGAATGGCTGTCTGAGATCCTCACATGGAGATTTATGCTTCACACTGAGAGGATTCAAGAAACATTCACTTCCTATAACAACGCCACATAAACATATGTTCGCCGCGTGGACCATCGGGCGACATTTACTCGGGGGCAGAAAAAAGAATATAAGGAAGTTGTGAGAGATGACGAGACTTGGGTTCATTAGGAAGGCGCCTCATCAAGCACATGTTCAACACTTGGTCCATAAGGGAGCTATACCTGGGGCTGTCGCATTCGGAAGGTGTTACTCTAATAAGACAACAGTCGCTTTTATTTACAGCGAACACAAGGTGACATGAAACATGCATTAACACATCTTCTGTTGTGCCTTTGGTGAAACAAACACCTTTGTTATTTTGTAAACAAAACATCTCACTAACAGCCCCTTTTTGTGAGCTAAAGATACATTCAAATAACATATGCTCTTGACGGAAAAAAAAAGAAAAACACAATAAACACAATAGGTGTAAACCGTCTAAATTGCAATTGCACCACATCTTGGAAAACAAACACTTTGCTTTGTTACCAAGACAACTGAGATAATGTGATTCCTGCGGCATTGTCAGAACTGCTACTTGCTACATTATGCGTGACAAGCTTAAGAGTAGATCTAGAGGAATGAATGCACTGATTCAGACTCCAGCCTATTGCAGATAGAAGATAGTCCGGCAAACCACATTTGCATGGGTAACCTTGCCAAAGAGTTAAGCTCAGCAGCTAACATTGTCTCCATGATTGCAAAACCCGGGTTAGAAGTCGGCACTGATGTGCTCTAAGACTCTATAATGCTTGCTGTGATTTGACAGTTTAGTTACTGTTACTTCCCATTGCTAATGCTCAGCCCATGTGAATGAATGCAGTTCCATTCTGCTGGAGGATTTAAATGTGATCAGCTCCAACATTTGTTTTTAATATATCTATCTGGGCTAACAGCAAATTCATAATACAGCCTACAGCCCATATCCGCCTCTTTCCTCTTTGCCTTCCATGGCGACAAAATGAATTCAGCTCTGAACCTAATTAATCCACAAAGGTTTCATGTCTTAATCCCCAAAGTCAAGGGGGTTATTGTCCTCACAAATGAGGTCAGTGTTCCTCCCAGTGGAAATAAGGGGAAGAAGGAGCAAAACACTGGGAGTAAAGGAAGGGACAACGAATGCTTACAGAGTGGATTTCTTTTTCTTCAGCTCTCCTGGTGAATAGATGTGTGATACAGTGGCAAGAGGCCCTGCATATGGGGACCGGGGTTTCCTGCTATCGGCACAAGGATGGCTACACGCGTAGAGGTATCATGATGTGAAAAGGCCTGAACAGTTAACATGGCATCATGAAAGAAGAGCAGATAGAAACACAAACAGAGGACTGAAATGAATAGCACAGCATGACAGCAGCGAGAGAGGGAAAATTAAATGCCTGCCAATCTCCAGCACACAGACCTTTTGAACCAGGTGGATAAGAAAGCTGGTTCTGGTGGTAATTGTCACTAAGGCAAGTCACTGTCAAACTCTGAGGCGAAGAAGCATCATCCAAGTGTGACAGGACGATAGCCATGATACAGCCCTCCGTCTGGTGGGATGACAAGGGGGGATGTGACACACATGGCCACACCATGCTGCCTGAAGCGCAGTCACCACCAGTGGCCCACACAGGGTTTCTGTCGGGGACAAAGCCGAGCCAGCCAAAATGCTCGTCCGGCATCGGCGCTCTGTGGGTGCATTGTGGGCCCTGTCTCCGAAGACCAAGTGGCAGCCAAGGAAAGCGTGGACGATTGACCATGATAGTCCACATCTATACTCATTTACACCATCCTGATACGAGCTTTCCAGAGATCTTTTGAGTCATCCAATCAAGGCTTGGCTGAAGACAGGCAGGGGTGGGGTTGGGTTGGGTGGTGGTAGTTGTATGGTTGGTGGTGGCAGTGGCCGTGGGCGTGGGGATGCGGTGGGTCAGCCAATAGCAGCCATGTTGAGGGGCGGGTCAGCCAAAATGGAGGCTAGCTAGAAGAATAAAGTCCAAGATGATGTAATCAACAGCTTGGTGAAATCTGTTGCAGTCATAAGTCCGTCCACTGGACTGCATACAGCAGGCATGGAGCATCAGAGTAAGCCCAATGCCTGGAAAACAACGAGCTGGGAGAGAATGCTTAACCGCTCTGTATTATCTAATACTGCGTTTAAGATTTGCCGTAGCAATGATGTTTTACGCATTAAGTTGTACTAAGTTTCTGCCTCTCTGTGCAAATAACATATTTTGTTGGGGCGGTGTTCAGCTCACTGGGTAGAGCTGCCGCCCCATGTTGAGGCTCAGTCCTCGGTGCAGGCGGCCCCGGTTCAAGTCCCACGTCGGACGGCCCTTTCCTGCGTGTCATTCCCCCACTCTCTGCCTCCCCATTTTCCTGTCTCTCTCTCAACTGCACTATCAATAAAGGCAATAAAAGCCCCAAAAATATACTTAAAAAAAACAAACATATTTTGTTGATATAAAAGAAAATAATACAACCCCTGTAGAAAGCCAATATTGGAAATATAATGTTACTTTTTATTTCATGAATTTAGAAAATAAACAGTAACAATGGAATGTCGAAAAGTTTCATTACTTCATCAACTCCTCAGGCCTTAATTGACTTATTAGGATTTGTAAGGCAGGTCAAAAACTGTCATTAATTATTGTCAGCTGATGATAATTTCCAGAGGTGATAATTTCTCTGACTCTTCAAACCTTGAAGCCTCAACAGCACGAGCTTCTCCAAGCAACCGACTGAGGATCTGAGAGTGAAGCTAATAGATGCCTAGGAAGCAGGGGAGGCTATAAAAAGATATCAAAGCGCTTCAAGCTGGAAATTTAGCACTGTCTGAAATGTCACTGAGAAGATGGCAGTTAAGAGGGAAGTGTGAAAGTCAAGAAGACAACATCTTTTTGACTTCCCAACCAAAGGGAACCTGCAGGTTTGCTTTAGTTCACACAGGAAAAGTGTGTGTAATTTTGTCAAATCAAGTGACCAAGTGCTGACAAGGTGCCCAAACTTTTGCACATGCCAACATCACTGTTTTTTTTTCTACCTCATGAAATGAAGTTGCAATAACAGTTGAAGAAAGATTTATTCAAATGTGTTTTCACATGAAAAAAAAAAAAAATCAACAGACTGTCAAATTGGTGCAGGGTTGGTCTTGTCATCGTCTCCAGCATCACTTTTAGGTACAATCCCTTGAATACTGTATCCTGTCTACAAAGGATCTGCTCAAGTATGTTCGGAAAAAGCTTATTTCCCACAAATTGCTTTCTTTCTGTGTGATAAATGATGTGGCGACACAATATCATGAATACATCAAAAACATCAGCCGAAAAACCTGTGCTGTTTTTGATCACTGATAATTACTGTATCTGCACTCCAAGAAGACTGGAGGAGTAAACAATGTGAGAGTGAGCGCGCATTTGTGTGTGTCTCTCTCTTTCTGTGTACGTGAGTGTGTCAGTGTGTATGTTTGTGGATTGTAATTTCCAACTTCAGTGCGACTGGTGGAATAAAAAGTTTATATTGACATCTCGGCGCTGCTGAGTTTGAAACATGAGTTGAAACTGACAGAGGGAATTAAAATCTGTAAACGCCACATTTTCTGATGCCTAATTTGAAAATCAGCTGTCAGAGTTGGTGTTTGTTGATTTTTATCAACTCAAGGGTTATTACATTTCGAGAATGTGACAATTAAAAACCCCTCAATCATTCCCGTGAGCTTTCTATAACCATGAAAAGTTGAAAAGTGATATAAAGAGATGTGACAAAAGTAGATGAAAGTGCAGTTGGAAACTTTGAACCTCGTCTGTCAGGTCAAACTACAAAAGCCAAATCTAAATTCTAGTCTGAGTTACGACGACAACACGCTGTGTCCACGTCACTAATTTCAAATCATGCGGGGGGGAACGTTTGCTTGTCTGTACGTAAAACTTCTCCTTTTAGTAGATGAAAAGAAGACACTCTTATGTGAAGCAGAAGTGCCATCTGTGATGACTGTGTTAAAGTCTAAGAAGCCCACTCCTGGAATAAACAAAACTGGATAATAACTCTGACACCGGTTGGTGAAAAGCTCACTTGACTTCAAGATTGTGAAAGCAACGGTTACAAAGCTGTTTTCCTTTCTCCTTTTTTCCTTTTAACACCCACCCCCCTCCACACACACACACACACACACACACAGTCCTCACTGCCACCGCCTGCATGCCTCCCCTTCATCTCAGAGGATATATAGAGGAGAAAAAGATTTAAAAGCACTGGAAAAAAAGCTCAATTGTTTATTGATTTTATAATAGGCTTAGAGCAAGAGAAATAAAGTGGGGGGGGTGGTGGTGGGGTGGTGGTGTGGTCAACCACAGGCGATGGCGTGACAAACACGTGGCTTACAGGCAGGTAACAGCGGCTAGAGTCCAAATGCCAGGATATTGGCTTGAACCCTTTTTTCTCTTTCTCCAAACTCCCATTCATGGCAATGTTATCCTGCTTTTAAACCAGTGTAGACATAATCGCTCCACTCACAAACAGGGCACGGCCTCCTCGGTCTGAGAGTGTGTGTGTGTGTGTTATTTGGGGGGTGGGGGGGAGAGGGGAATGGAGGGGGGGTTGGGGGTGGCGTGGGCTGGGTGGGATAGAATGAAATAGCTCTGTATGGGAGTGTGACAACACAGGGGTGAGATAATGAAAAGGGAGTGTTGGTTAAATTTTGACCCTTGATAAAAGGTGGAAGTAATTAAAAAAAAAAAAGATTTAAAGTAAAAGAATATAGGTAGAATTTGGGGGCAAAAAAAGATGAGGGTTTTTTGAGCAGGCTTTTGTGAGTGTGTACAGCAGAGTGTATGTGTCTGCCTAAGAAGGAATGGGTGTGTGTAGGGTCTGATGTATGGATGATAACACTAATTAGCTCGTTTTGTTTGGGGCACAACACTCATTAAAAACCCAGTGGGGCCATTAAAGTTACCATCCCTCCAAACCATTGCTGCCACCATATCCATCTAGGCTGCTATCTCACCCAGCTCTCCCTCCTTTTAATGGTCTCTGCTTCAGGTTGTTGGGTTGAGCAAAGATTTGTGGGAGTCAGATCACTCCCCCTCTTCCTCTCTTCTCTTCCCCCCCGCCACCCACGTCCATATCTTTTGATTTCTATTTAAATCTCTCTCCTCTTCTCCTTTTCACCGCTGTCTCTCTTCCTCAACATCACTCACTTTCTCTCTCTTTCTCTCTTTGTCTCTGTCTGTCTTGCTCTACCACCTCCAGTCCGGGGCTACATGCTCCTTCCATACACTAACGACTGTTTGCTGAAAAGAAACTGGGGAGGGATTTGTGCTCCTCGCTCCCCACAAGGAGGAGGAGGAAGAGGGGGGTGATGGTTGTTTCCAAGCTTTACACAGCCATGTCGCTGTAATACCGACAAACCTCCCCATGATTCAGTGCGGCTTTGCCGTGCCATAAGGCACCCGTTACTCTGCAGCTGGAGAGACTAGAGGCGGAGAGGCCTGCCGGGATTAGACGAGCAGGTGTAGCATCCCGCTAAAAGATACAGCACAAAGCCATATTCGAGGCCATTTTCTCTGGGGCTAGCTATGCTAACGCTAACAGCTTCTGCTAAACTAAAACCAAGGGTTCAAGTCAATCCACTACAAATATTACTGCCACGATAATGTTTCATAGAAAAACATTTTCCAGGAAGTTTGTTTGGTTTGGTAACTGTCTGTGCTGTTATGTCAACTTCAATCAATAGTTCTATTGCTAAAACATGTCATTGTATTTTTCTTATTGTTAACAAATGCCATGAAAAAAAGCTGGGGAAAAACAAATGGATTTATCCTCCTAACAAGTATTGTCTAAGTTCTGAAAGCCGGATATATCTTATTTCCCTGCGCCATAAAGCTCCATTGTTGTTCAAAAACTATTAAGAACACTACAATGAGCCACAGGGTTGCAATGGGCGACCTGTCCCATCATAACCATGAAATTGGCCATTGAAACTGCTAATGGCCACAAGATCCTGGAACTAAACAGAGAATTTTCGCTCTCCTTTACTTGCTGCATTTCTACTAAACAGGACAAATTTACCCTTAAAAGTCCTGTGTGTTTCTAAATATGTGTTTATAGATTATAAAGCAGGTCTAGGTTCTTATTAAATAGTTGTCTGTATTCAAAAACTGAGGTGTCAAGACTTCTGTAACTTTGTGATGTCACAATGAAGCAGTGACCACTCTCAGTCATTCACAAAGCCTCATCTACCTGGACAGAACATTAAAACTTTGCAGAATTTGTTTTCTTAGTGTAAACCTGAAATCTACCATATTCAGAATGGAACGCATATAAAACAGACAGCCAATCAAAAGACAGGCTCTCTTCTGATTGGCTAACCCAACTGTTGTTACTAGAGCTCTAGAGTGAAGCCTGAGAGAGAAGATGTAAAATTACATTGAATTTTGATTCCTTAAACCAAAAATATATCTTCTTAGAGATCAACACTAAAAATTAAAGACAGGAAACAAATATGAGAAATGTGGGACCTTTAAATAGATCTAAAAGACATATTAAATCATACAGGCCTCTTTCAGTTTTGGGGAACACAGGGCCATATAGAGGCAGTCTGTGCAGTAAGTGGTTAGAAACACATTTGGTGAACCAGAGATTTTTTTTTATTATTTACTGGCAAAAATGCAGAAGATCTTAAAGCTCAACAGAGCAGAGAAACAATTTCAAAGATGAAACAAGATTAAAGAAAAATAAAGAATGTCAGCCAAAAACTATGAAGTGGTTCAACGCTGTTTCACTCCGCCTACTGCATGAACATGCACTAGTCCACCAAAATGTGTATCACTCAGTCACTGAATATAGATGCACCACTCACTCGTGTTTAATTAATGGTTGATAAAAACTACAGTACCTGGCTGTAAGAAAATTATTTGATGAAACAATACTTAACTATTTTAATATATATTTTATTATAGATTTGGGAAGAAGTCTTTTCATGAGACAATAAGGAAACTACAGAACGACACCAGCAGTTTCTTATAAAATCAGTGTAAACAGGCCTTTCCAGACACACATACACAGTACCCTCCTGTAATGTGTGTGCAGTGCTTAGCAAAGCTTACATGACACCACAAGCACATACTCTAAGTGCCCGGTCATATCCCGTACACTCCCTTTAGCCTCGCCGCTGAAAGGCAAGACTCTGAAAATATCCCTGGTCTCAGGTCTGGATATTAAGAGTGTTGATTAGATATATGAGTTTGCCATTTGCCCACGGAGCGTGGAGTGTCTCTGACAGAACTGGGGACCATATGGCTGGTGAGAGATTTCCCCCCCTCTCTTCCTCTTCGCGCAGCCTGACAGCTGGATGGCTGCTAACTGGGGACGAGGAAGCTTGGCAGCTGCAGCTGAGAGCAACGCTTTGATGCTGCTCACCCTTTTTCACTCTCTCTCTCCCTCTCTCTCTGTCTCTCTTCCTCTTCCTCTCTCTCCCTCTCTCTCTGTCTCTCTTCCTCTTCCTCTCTCTCTCACACACACACAGACACACACACACTGTCTCGGAGAAGAACCTACACACCCACTACCAACCAGTGTTAACTTTCTACAGGTTGGACAAGAGAAACAATACAAACAGGAGGAGGAAGTGAGCGTTAAGAGTCATGACTGAATCCTGCCGCGCTGTTCAATGTTGTATAGGTGGATCTGTCCCTTAGTTTTGCTCCTTACAACTAGATTTACTAGTGTAGTTATCTTTAACAACAACTACTTTGTTGGGTGGGTTCTAATGTTTTTAATAGATCTTTTAATAAACAATGACAAAGGATGAAAGATTTAAGTTTCTTCTGCTTTCCAAGATGTGTAAATCTGCTGTCGTGAACATGACAGCGCGAGGAGAGGAAGGAGGGAGTGCACCCATGGGTGAGAGGAGAGGTGGTGGGGGCTGCACTGAGGTGGAGGAGAGAAGAGGAGGAAGAGGAGGAGGGTGAAAAGGCCTCTGGGAACACATTAAGATGTACAACTGGCAAGTACAAAAAAGTCTTGGATTTTTTATTTCCCTTTTTTTCTCTCTCTCTTTTTGTGTTTTGACTCAAAGGGATCTTTCATCATTTCTTAAGCAAAAAAAAAAAAAAAAACTCCTTTGGATGTTTAGATGCAGATACCTGGATGCTTTGTGCCAAATGAAAGAAAACTCAATTCTTTCACATAAAAGTGTAACAGCAGGCAGGTGCTTTTTCTTTTTTTTTCGCCTTGTTTTGTTATTAATCTTGAACCTCATCTGCACCATGTTCATCGCACTTTAAAGTACAGCAATGTGTTTACAATGTGCATTTTTCTTCAATGAACGCAGCTTTACGTAAGTGCAGAATATACAATGCTTTTAATTGAGGTCACTACAGACTACTATGTCTGTTTCTTTGAAGAATAACACTGTTTATTCCAACTTCTCTCAGATCACAGACTCATCACAGTTCACACCAAGCGCTGCACAATATGAGAAAATGTAAGTGTGACCACAAGGTTTGACAAATGTCACGTAAAGTGTGACTAGTGTTTTTTTCATCCTCCCTTTATGCTTCTACACTTTCTAACCGTCTCTCAGACTACATGTCCAAACTGTAATCTCACTCTCTTTTTCCTCTCTATCCTTCCTTCCCATTTTACTCTTAACATCCCCCTTGTGTTCAGCTGCCACCTGATCCGAGTCTTCGAACGGCTGGCCTCCATGCCCTTCTCTGTTTTTTTCCCTTCTTCTCCCTCACTTTCTCCTCCCCTCTCACTCATTTGCCTTTACTGTACCCCCCCAACCCAACCACCACTACCACTCTCGCAATATATTCATCTCACTCTCTCCCTCTTTCTTTCTACCAGCAAAGCTCCTCCCATCCCTCCCCTTGTTGAAAGGCCCCCTGTTGCTGCTTTGCTATCAACCAGCCCTGAACTGGTGAACATGGTGTAGAGAGGAGAGGAGAGGAGAGGGAGAAGAGAGGGAGAAGAGAGGAGTGGAGAGGAGAGGAGAGGAGAGGAGAGGAGAGGAGAGGAGAGGAGAGGAGAGGAGAGGAGAGGAGAGGAGAGGAGAGGAGAGGAGAGGAGAGATGTATAAGAGTAGGAGGAACAGGGAAAGAGGGAGCGGAGATGGCTGGAGCCAAGAGGAGAGCAGCTGGGCACGGCTAACAGGGAATGATAATGACCTCAGAAATCTGCTGTTCGCTCCACAACAATAGGGTGCTCAGTCGCCTGGAAAATTGTGTTCATCAGCTAGCTCTGCTCACTTACTAATTGACATTGCCAAATATTTTAAGAACAATTGGAAAGTGGCAGGGTGAGAGAGTGAAAAAAACCAAAGCCAGAGATCTTAATCCCTGGACTTAATTCCTCCCTCACTTTTTGCTTCTCCTTTTTTTCCCCCTTTCTCTCCCTCCCTCTCTCTCTCTCTCTCATTCCTCCTCTCTCTCTCTCTCTCTTTTGTGATGAGGAGATAGCTACAACTAAGAAAAAAAGCACATTTTTCATGTTGCTCTCTGCTCTCATGTCAGCACCCTGATGTTGATACAAAAGGCTTTTTATGTGACCTGTCAATGGGGTTAAGAGGAAGAGATTGGGGGGTAGGGGTCGGAGGGGGTTTGGATGGGCGAGGGGGGCGAAGGGTGGGGGCGGCAAAAATAGAGAATGACAGAGCAAGGAAGAAGAGAAGCACAAAAAGCGGAGGGAAAGCATGAGAAAGTGAAATAAAAGAGCATGTAGGAGATTCCCTCGTCATGGTATCACATGCCTGGCTTCCATTTTTAATGAGGCAAAGGTCAATGTATTCTCTTGCTCTTTCACTTACAGGAGGAACCCCAATCATCAGCCCAAGTTAACTTGTTCAAACAAAGCCCCCCCCACACACACACACACACACACACACACACACACACACCCACCACCACCACGTCTGGCCCTGGTCTATCCACCATCCAGCGCTGTCCATTTGCATTCCTTGACCAAGAACCCTGCCTCATTTCACAGGAATCCCACACTGACAGAGTCAGACAGCTGTCACCAGACAGAGAAAAGGGAACTTGGCGTTCACCCTCATTCAGCTTTGCCCACTCTCCCTCCTTCCCTCCCTCCCTCCCTCCATCCGTTAAGCACACACACATAAACAATCAAAAGAAGATAAACTTTGCTGTTTTTTTGTTGTTTTTTTTAGCCAGTGTAGTTTGACTGAAAGAGCGACAAACGCCTGCTCAGCCTGAATCTGTGCATTTTTTATGTGTGTCCTCAGGTTGAGACTCAGTAAACACACTCAGGACTGCATACAAGTTGTGACTGTGATGTTAATTCATGTCTTTCTTTTACTCTCGCTTTCTTTTCTTTTTTTTTCTCAAGTCTCTTTCTCTGGTGTGTTCAAGGCGAATTCAAGTTAAGTTCCTCCTGCATTTCAAAAACTACTCTTACCCATCTCCTCTTCCTCTTCCTCCTGCATTTTGCGAGTCAACTTCTCTTTCCTCTATTTTTGCTCAGTTTCAGCAATGACACCGGAGAAGATAGCTTGTTGATGTATTAAGAATATTAATATGCAAACAGTCTACCTGACGGAGTAAGGCAGCCTTCTGTTATGGAAAGATAAATATTATGTTTTAATTATAAAAACATAAAACAGAAACGGGGGGGAAGACAGAGGAAGGGGGAGGAGGTGTGGAGGTGTGTATGCGCCTGAGTGTGTGCGTGTGGGTAAGCCAAGGAATCTTGTTCTAGGAGAAAGGTACGCTATGTTTTGGCAAAGATTTGGAGTTGAAAAGAGTGGATGGCATAATGTGATGCTGTTTACGGAGGAATGTGATGCCCTGTCATCTCTCGACTCAGTCTCTTCCTTCTGGATTGCCCGTGTCATTTTTTTCTTCACCTCTCCTCCACTCTCTCAACAGTCTTTTTTCTAGTCTTTTTCTTCCTTCTGTCCCCGCTTCATAACCAAATGGGGAATCCTAACGTGATCATTAAGACATAAAACGGGCTGATAAATGTTTCATAAGAACAAGACTAGCCACTGATAGCCACCCAGGAATACTGAGGAGCAAACCGAGTCTTGCAGTCCTTCTTTCGCTCAAACGCACTCGTCGGAATACAATTGGAATTTTAAAATATCTAAAAAGCCTGGGCTAATTCCCACCATGGGTAATATTTACAAATTGAGTCTGAGAGACGGGGTAGGAGAGAGAAAAAGAGAGAGCAAGGAAGGAAGAAAGAAATCAAATGAACTGTGCAAGGAAAAAGAGAAAGAAGAACAGAGAAATAAATTGCCCTTTTATATTGTGCAAGCGTGTACAAAAATACTAAGTCTGCATTTATCCGAGACATGTCAATCAGCACAGCACACTGACAATTAGTGCGTTTGAATAGAACTTTTATCATTTACCAGACACCAGAGTCCTGACCTACTGTACAAAAATACAGCTCGGGGAATGAATGTGCCTGTAATACAATGACTGTCTATTTAAGTTTGGTGACACATAAAAAATACAGATATGACAGGCCAGGCTCCTTCAAATGAGCGGGGGGTAGAAAGCTCAGGTTTTGTAACCATTGAGTTCTCTGATTATAGAGAGAAGAAGAATAGTGTGAAGGGTTGGGGGTGGGTGGGGCGGGGGGGTATAGAAGAACGGATGTCAATTACAAAGACAAAATAATTTATGCAGAGCGGAGAAATGGGAAAAAAATCAGAGACATAATTCATTATTTTTTAATGCACATAGTTTTACACACATATATTATGGTGCACACACTCACAGAGGGCTGGCCTCATTTTACAGTTTGGTTTGAGGTGGAAAAGTAGAACTGTAGTGAGGAGATATATGTTATTTGTTTTGGTGTTCCATAGTCAAACCATCAGACAATGAGAGATTGATTTATTTCCTCTCCCAAGTTCATTTGTGTATTCAGTAGCCTACATGTATATAGTAGATTGCAAATTCATTTGCTCTTTGTTCATTCTAGCACCTCATTGACTTTTTCTTCAAAGTGAACTTTTTTTCATGTTCTCATTTACAGACATAAGCTGGGACAGATTCACTGACTTGGCTATGCTGAACACAATCAAATGTTAACTGTTTGCAATTATGTTTGTTTTTGATCATACTGAACACTCTTCACTTACTCATGTACATACAATTTTCAGTTCACCCTAAAAAGACATAGGCCACATTTAACTTTACACTACACCACAGGCAGTGGACCTGAGGCAGTGCTGCCTGGGTGCTGACTGAGCAGCTTGTAAACCCACTGTAACTAAAGCTCTTGGGAACTAGTAGGTAAAAAGCTGTTAATGCTAACGCTAGCTAAACAGCATTGCGAGGCCCCCCGTCTGACATGAACAAATATCTTAAAAACTACCAAATAGCTGACATGGAGCTGCCGACCCAGAGTGGTCATGTAAACCCAAGATGAACTACATCAGATTATCTCAAATTGATGCTCGGGTGTCGAGTCATTAGCTACAAATTTCTTAAGAGAATCTGTAACACTACACACACAGTACACACTGTATGGTGAGACAGGGAAGGCGCAACATTCCCGCCTTGAACAGGCTGTGTAAAAAGGGCTTAAGGTGTGTAAATCCTAGATCATTTGAAAGTACAGTATGGATACATCCCTTGGTTCATTTTTACACAGTTCTCCGAGAACATTCAGAACCCACAATATTTGGTCAATGAATAAACTGTCCTGACACTGAATGGTTACTCTCTATGCCCATGGATGTATTTATTCTTTTGTTTTATTACATATTTCATAGTATTCATAATACTCATAATCCTCAGAAGGTATTTCTGCTGGTATTGACAACACGTTGGCTAATATTAGCTAGTTAGACTGGATTTGTCACGTTGCATATTCATAGCAGTATGGATCTTGTTCAAGTCTACTTTATTTCTGTTTTAATGACACAGTAATTACACTGTAACAGTTTGTCTGCATGTGTAATTACGCCCCCATTGTACTGTCGCAATTAGATGAATATCCACGCTTTATAACCTAAGGCGTCAAGTTGGCAAATCCAATTTCAATTTGTATGAAGCAAGCATTTTGCCTGCTTGTTTGAGCCACGGTAAAGACCAGGGATATGCAGGCTAATCCTCACCATGTTAAAATGCTGTTCCTCTTAAAGAAAAAAAATGTAGACATGGGGGATTCTCTGGAGAGAAAGAGAGAGAGAGAGAGAAAGAGAGAGCTAGAGGGAGCATTTGGAGTCTTTTACAGCCCGGAGCCAAGAGGTGGGAGTGAGGTTTAGGAATAGTGGGAAGGTTGTGGAAGTGCGTGTAAGAAGGAATTCTGCTGCTTTAGGCCTTGTATAGTGCAGAAAAGCCTATTTTTTACACATTCAGCTACATTTCGCCCGCTCTATGGCAGCAGAACGGGGGAGACACTATCGTACAAAATGAGGATTTTTAATGGTGGGTTACGGGATGTAAGAGCTGGCACAAAAAAGGCAAAGCTTTCCAACGCAATGGTCTATTTAAGATGCGATGAGCTGTATTCCCCCGACAGGTCTACCTGTTGCTGAACCTCCCTAACATGCAACGTGTTTTCTCTAAACACAGTTTTCTTTGAGGCATGATCATCACAGGAAACAATAATGATGTAGTGAAGTCAGCCCAAGGATAACTAAACAAAAAAAAAGGATGGTGATGGGCATAAATGTAATTACCTCTTTGTTTACTGTTTAAAAAGAGAAAAAGAAAGACAGAATTTTATTGAATAAGAAGCATGCTCAAGGTTAGCTGCTGAGCTATCCTGTAACAAGGAAGGTCTTTAAAGGACATCTCTGACAGAGGCCTTTGTTTTTCTGCTCTTTTTCTTCCTCACTTCTTTCTTTTTGTCTCACGTTGCTTTTAAACAAGTGCCGTCTCAAAGACAAAAGCGGCGGAGTTGACCTTCTTTCACAGTTGAGATGTTATTGTTGATTACTATAATTTAAGTTTAACTCAAAATTGCTGTGGGTAGGTGGCGGGGCAGAGGCTCTCACATAGACAGATGCATTCTTGTCTGCAGGTGCACACACACACAGTTGGAGAGAATTACAAGCTTTTCTTTTTTAAACGTGACATATTAAGATAAAGACAATGGTACAGTAGCCACATCCTGTTCACAACAGAAGAGAGTGATATGCACACATACTGTAAAGCACATAACCCCCTCTCTGTTTCTCACACACACAGAAACACACACGCACACAACAAAACATGCATACAGAGGAGAAGCATGACACCTTTCTCCACATGAGACTCAGACACATTTTTTCTCACACATCAAAGCTTCTAATTTGAGAGTCCCTGAGCTCCTAATGTGAATCACATTGTGTAAGTTGCGAAGAAAGACAAGTTTCACTACTTCTGAATCAAAAAACAGGAAGTAGCAAAACAAGCATATTTAACATTTTCATGTGTCAAATCTGTTTACTTCTCAAATTTAAAAGTGTATTTCTCAGATCAAGTGCTTGCTTATTAATTTTATTCTAAAAACTTTAAAAAAAAAAGTATATTCATCAGCTTTACCACACTCACTAGCTGCTACAGTTTGACATCCTGTTTTGGCACAAATCTCAGTGTAAGGACAGCCTTTGAGATAGGACAGTGGAAGACTGACAGAGTTTCAATAGCGCCTGTTAATCTCTGTGACTACCTGTACACAAACCATACACATATGCACAAACAGCAGGAAGGCCTTGTGGAGACCAACTTGCTTTTTTGTACAATGTTACCAACACGTATCTTAATTTATTTTTCGACTTATATTTCTGTCTTTAATCCTGCCCTCCTTCTCCAAAAAATAATGACTAGGGGGCGAGATTTAACCACTCAACGAAATCTAATGCATTCATTTGTGCTTTGTTAGCATTTGCTGGTAAATTCTACTAGTTTTATTTGTCAATTATTATTTTAATTCACTTTTTTTATACTGCACACTCATTGTTAATACAGTACTTCTGAAGCTGTTGAAACACCACAAGCTGTACCCATCAGATTCAAAGTGCTTGAGTCAAAAGAGACATACAGAGAGAGGGAGAGAGAGACAGATGGAGAGAGAAACTTCCAGCATTAAAATTCAGAAGATAATTACATCCGCTACACCCCCACCCTGTTGAGAAAGTGTTATGTTTAATAGTCTCTATAAAGAAAATAGGTTTTTATCTCACTCTCATTTTCATTAATTCCTAATTGGGGTGGGGGGTTGTCTGTTATTATTTCTTAGATTAAAATAAACATAGCCTATCCCATGTTCAAACCCATCACACTACACGGGCATGATAAGGACTTTATGCCTCTGTGAATAAATAAACAATTTCGTCTCCACTGGTGGAATTAAGTTGCTTACAGCCTTAAGCTAAGCCACTCTGATTTATATTTATATTTATTTATATTTTTCCTCATAGGACTTAAAAGCACATCCTTGCTTTTGCAAATGAAGTTCACAAATTTTTTTTTGACCTGTTTTATATGTATAGCTTTAATTAGTGTCTTGTTTAGCTTAAACCGACTGATTATCGCATAGTCGTGACCTAATTACCACGCATGTACTTAACGCCAGAATAGTGCCCTGAGGAGCAAGCGAAAGTTACCTTTAAAAACTTGTGTAATCATTAGCAACGAGCCTCCCTTAATCCCACTAAACATACACTTATCTAGCCCCGGCCGGCCTGTATTTGCCGGGAAGTGAGAGGGGAGGGGTATGGTTGTCTCCAACATGTTTATTAAAGACATTTATTAATCGCTGTGGTTAAAACGAGTTCGTCCCCACGCTCCCAGTCTTTACTCAGTGTTCCACAGGGATCTACAGTAGGCCGCTAACCTGCAAAATGTGGATGCAGTGGTGGGGCAGGTTTCTTCCTGGTTTGTGCTCTCTCGAGCCTTGTGTTTGGTTTAATGTGAATTGTGGCAACAAGCAATGTCAGGGGACTGTTGTTACCATGTACAGCATAATTTAAGTATCTAAGTTATGTGAAGAATGTGGAGTTCTGATTCTTTGGAGGGTGTTTGGATACATTTTGATCCCAGTTTTAAAGAGAGGGATTTGACACACTATTATGGCTACACAATTAGAGAGCTTGCTAAAAAACTACAGATAAAA
Source organism: Trachurus japonicus (assembly GCF_045865225.1). Lineage (NCBI taxonomy): Eukaryota > Metazoa > Chordata > Actinopteri > Carangiformes > Carangidae > Trachurus > Trachurus japonicus. The sequence goes on from NC_140909.1 coordinate 25,745,298, forward strand.
ATGTGGGACAGTAATAATGCAAAATCTAATGAATGAATAAAAAAACTTCCCCGGTTTATGTCAACAGATAAATTTAGCTTTCCATTTAGACTGATCAAAGAATTCAAGTAATACCATTTATTCTCTGACTTGTCTCTTACCTGAAGATGGTGAGGAGGGATGTGGGCTGTCATCCTGGACACTTCCAGTCTGGGAGTGTCCTCCTCCAGCTCCGCTCTCTTCTGTCACATTGGAGGAACCAGGGGTGGTGGAGCGACTGATTGACTGGGACTCAGGATCGCTGGCTGACCCGCGGCGTTCATCCAGACTCTGTTGCTGGAGCACTTCGTCAATGCCTCTCCTGTCCTTGCCATGGATGCGGGAGTGGACAACCATCTGATGATAGGTTCTAAAGATGCGGCCACAGTCAGGGCACTCTGAAGGCTTCTCCTTTAGGCTGGAGAGGCTGGAGAGGCTGTAGTCAATGTTTGGGCTTCCCAAGCCGGCCAAGGCTCCAGGAGCCTCAGCACTACCATGGTGAGACATTAAGTCACGGTGACTGTCAAAGCCTCTTCCATCCTCCTTCATTGACATCATGGCCCCGCTGGCCTTGGTTCCCTGCAAGGCCTCTGAGAGCTGCTTCTGCTTTGAGCTATCATTGGAAGAAATCAAGGAGTAGTCTTGTTTATCCTTTGAGAAAGAAGCCAAGGCCCCAGTACTACCCATATCATCTTCTTGGCCTGGGGCTATGTGGTGCTGGTGCTGGTGCTGGTGCTGCTCCTTGGGCATGAAGGCCCTATCCATGGCCATGCCACGAGCCATTATCTGCCAGGCTTGGTAGCTACTGAGGGAATCCATCTCTGCCACTTTTGCAGCTGCCTGCAGGCGCTCCATGCAGCTCGACTTCAGTGGTGGCACAAGGTTTAGACAGCCCAGGAGTGAGCGCTTCTCATTTTCACCCAGCCCATGGCCCATACCTCCTGCCATTGGCCCCAGCAGTTTCCCTAACATCTCTTTTTCCTTCATGGCTATCCCTGCTTTAGCCAACATCTGGTGCTGCTCACTCAGACCTTGTTTGTCTGGAGAAAGAAAGCCCCCCTGAAGACAGGAGATGTAGCGAGAGTAAAGGTTGGCATGAGCTTCTTGAGCCAGATTGGTCATGCTATTGACGGCAGCAATGTCTTGCTCACTGGGCTGGGGCGGCTTGCTCTTGATGGCCAACTTGTTCAGATGTACCTTCATATGGTTCTTGAGGAACCACGGTTCCTTAAAGCGACGGCCACAGATTTGGCAGCAGTGTTCAAAGGAGTCCTTGTGCTTGCGCATGTGACCCTTAAGGAACCAAGCTTGGCTGAACACCTGTCCACAAACATCACAGCGGAATTCGGTGGCCGTTTGCGTGCCGCCAGAACCAGTGCCACCCTGGCCCTGTGTGGTCTCAGCAGTGATGTGGGCCTTCTCTACATGACTTATCAGCTCCTCTTCATGGGAGGCAGCAAACTCACACAGAGTACATTTGTAGGGCTTGTGGAGTATGCGAATGTGGCGGTCCAGCTCCTCACGCTTCTTGAACTTCCCTTTGCAGAAGGTGCAGCGGAAGCCTGTAGTTGGGTTCAGGGACTGTTCATCCTGGGTGCCAGCTGGCTTGGGTGAAGAGGAAGGCTGGGAAACTGTGTCTGCGGTGGCAAGACCAGAGGGGGGAAGGATACCACAGGCTGAGCCTAGTTGCTGCTGATGGGTGTTAGAGCTGTTATTGAGACCCAGATGGGGTGTTGGAGGTGTCTGGAGGAGACTGCCACTCCCTCTCATCTGCTTGTCCCTCAGAATGGCCCTTTCCTCCAGTTCATGGAGCAGTCTATTCTCCTCTCGGACACGGCCACGGCCCTTCCCAAGATTACCCAACTTATGGGTGCGGAGGTGGATCTTCAAGTTGCCCTTTTGAGCAGCTCGGTGGTCACAGTAGGGGCACTTGAAAGGCTTCTCTCCTGTGTGTGTGCGCATGTGCAGTGACAAGATGCTGTTAAAACGGAAGCGCTTGCCACATAAAGGACAGGGATACTTCCTATTCTTGCGGGCATCATCTTCAATATCATTCATCTGGGACATGATGCCCAAGTTCTGGCCATTAAGAAATTGCTGCAGGTCAACGCGTCCGTTCAGCCCACTTAGTGCCCCTGCGTCAATATCTCGGTTGAGTTGATTAGCTAGCAGGGCCATTTGACTGCTTATAGGTTGACTAGCCAGGGCTGCGTGGTGGGTCTTCTCGTCCAAAGGTGTAGCTGCTTTCTCTTCAGGGATCTGTTGTGGGCGGTGTAGGTCAGGGAAGGCGTGTCCTAGCTGGGCAGTAAGCTGGTGAAGCTTTTGACTTATGGGGTAGCGGCCATTCAAGACTGCACTGCTCAGATGGGCATCAGCATCAGGCACAGCTGATGACACACCAAGACACAAACTAGAGTCCTCCATCCTGTAAAACAAGACAAAACAGGAGGTGCCACATTAGAAATAATAGAACTGCAGAATTAGAAATATTGCATTTCAAAACAACGTATGTTTTCAATGGCACTGAAGGGCCATGTGACAATGGTCCGACCAAACAGCCAGAAATATTGCTACTACATTTAAGGAAAACAGCACCTGTCCTGAATTTTTTTTTGTCTTTGACACACAGAACATCACCTGAATTGTTAGCACCGAGGGCCTGGAAAAAGCTGTGACTCTGTAGAACTTTTTCAAAATGTAACACCATTTTGGATGGAATAATTACCCTGTAAACACAGTCAGCAGTGTATAATTAAACTACTTGTGCCCATCCTATCAGAATTCTTCCAATTACATGCCTTAATGAAATGGAGCAACGGCATTGTCAGGAAGCCACCGCAATACTACAATTATGATATTAACAATAGCACTTAAAACCAAGGGGTTACTCCAGTAAACACAACACTCTTATCTTGGTGCAATGACACTTGTCTTGGCGCAATATTCCATTAAAGAACCATAGTACATTTGATCTGAATCACTTTGCTTCTGCTTTTTTCTACTCTCCCAATTCTCTCTCTGTCTATCCTCTTTTCCACAACTCGTTTACAGCTCCTAGGGAGGAGGAAACACAGTTTTCTGTGCAGTAAAAAACTGAAGGTAAGATAAGCACACCCTCCACTCTGAGAGAAATAAGCAGGTAGCACTTGTTTTGTTGTGTTCACTCTATCTACTGCATGATACATGCCAACTGAAATATATCATGACTTTATGAACATGCTGTATTATCACTGTAAGTGTTTTCATTTCATATGTACAACGTCAGTGCATAAATAATATTTTTTTTAAAGAATAGCATTGATTTTAATGCAGATCCATCTGCTCTCCAGATGGTGAGGTATAAACATCTATCTGAACACTTCCTCTAGCTGCTGACTGGGGTCAAACCCTCAGAAACAATAACCACGGTTCTGCTTTGGTCAACAAAATATTGTACAATATCTCATTACACTGATTAGTATGCTGCCTGGTAACGGTGGCAGCCACAGTGCTGTTACACATTATTGTAATCATCAAAAAGCCTTTCATGGGGAGGCAAAGTGCAGGCATTAGGTGAGTTCACATGCAAGAAAAGGTGGTATCATTTTTGACGGCGTATGGGCCCAATCTGGCAGCATGAGGGGCACACCCACATTAAATATGTTCACACATGTTCAGTATACACTTTACAGGTACGAAGGGCAACTAGGGTCCTGCCAGACTCTGTCTTTCTGTTTCTCTCTCTCCACCTACAGTATGTTTCTACAGCATGGAGGACTCTGCATTCATTGTGCCAGGCTCATTTGTTTTCTCATTCATTTGAATTTTTTTCTCTCTCTCTTTCTCTCTCTCTCCCATCAGTAGGAGGTTAGTAGACATAGGGGGTGCCTGTTCTTTGAGACACTGGCCCCTCCAACACATTGTTGATGGTTGGATTCTTATCTTGAGGACATGAATTAGAGACTGTGACCAGCTTCCACTTGTGTTTAAAGGAATGTGACACTTGTGGGCTGCCTTTTGAATTCTCCCCACAAGTATGATGGAGAAATTCTACTGAATTCATCACCAATATAATGGCCATGCTATGTTTTGCAGACTTACGTCTCAAAGCGAGATGGGCTGCTGTCAAAGCCTACTTAAATCTATGACATATCTTACGATTGTGTTTTCAGCTAAGAAATAACACATCTTAATAAAAACTAAACTTATATCAAACTAATTGGGCTTTTTCTCAGTAGTGTAAATGAAGTAAATGAAGCCTTAAAAGTTAATACAAACAATCAATCAGATCAAACTGTTACAACACACTCTGATTTCTTTTTGTTTGAAAGTTTGACATCTATAAGAATAATGTATTATGTTATACCAAAATAACAACACCACAAAGTTACAGAAGTCTTGACAGGTTATTTTAAGTATCAGTTTCTGAACACAGCTGTGTAAATTCTCTGCGGACTGAGGCATGCATACTTTTAACCCAGACTTGCATTATATTCTACAGAGACATGGAAATCTAAAAACAATATGGGAGCTTTTACTGCCATGCAGGAAGTAGCGCTGTATACTGCAGTCAGAATGGTGAGAAAGAGACAATTAAGGAAGACAGACCCTGAAACTATTAGAGGAACAGAACGAGACCATGGTTTCAAAATGAGTTTGGTCCCTGTATAGCTGCTTTAAGATGAACTGGACAGAAGGCAAAAGCAAAGTGAACAAGTGCAACACATTGGTGGGAAATTGTGCAACAGTGTTGGGATGAACTTTCCTAACAATATTTATTTTCCTTTGTAGAAAGAAAGAAAGAAAGAAAGAAAGAAAGAAAGAAAGAAAGAAAGAAAGAAAGAAAGAAAGAAAGAAAGAAAGAAAGAAAGAAAGAAAGAAAGAAAGAAAAAGTGTATTCAGCTGTATCAAAAGATTATATTAAATGTAAGATTTAAAATTCATCTTTCTTAAAATCATCTTCATGAATCTATGTTTACCATACACTCAGGCAATAGACTTTGTAAATGTCAAACATATATATATATATATATATATATATATACACACACATAAATATATACTGTATATATAGACGTCGTACATACATATATTCATAAATATAAACACACATACTATAGGATAGATGTGTACAATAATACAGGGAAAGAATTGCAAAGAAAGATAAAACTTTGTTAGGCTGCTTTAAATGACTTAGTTTTTAAATTGTATTTATGTGACACCCCAGCTTCCATCACCAGGCGTGCTTATATCGGCGAAGACCTTATTTGAATGGGCCTTTTTTACAGAGACGGCTGCCTTTTGGAATAGAAATCTGTGATTTAAACTAGGCTGATGAGCTGTTGCTCATTTGGGGAGATAGCAGCTTGCCCTTTTCTTCAATTTGATTTCTGCCTTTATCTTTAACATATAACAAAGGCAGATAGACAATGGAATAATGTGAAATGAACTGACGAATCCAGTTTGTGTTTTTTATAAACGTATCCTGGCTGACGAGCGTATGCAAATGAGGCACATTAATATGCTTGCTTTGCTCCCGAGTCATTTTATATTTTTTCCCCTGATTAAAAAGGACATTTCTTATGTGACATCCCCCCTCTGCTCATATCAACACACACATGCAAGGGAATTTGAGGGTGGTGTAAAAGCAGGAACGCATATGCACACACACACGCGCATGCACGCACACATCCCCTTTGACTACAGACAACAATTCAATATGCGAATGCCCTCTAAAAGACACGGTGAGTGTGTTGCAACTCACCCAGTGCTATCAAATGACTGCCTACAGAAATCACGTCAACAACTCTCTCTTTTTTTGACATCCTTACTGTTTCTGTTGCAGAATACACAGTGTACAGAATGTACAAAAGAAAACAACTCCACACAATGATATAATGCTTTCAGAAGATCAAGGCTAAGGATTGTCACTCTTACCCGTTGAATTAAGGAAAGACCTGGGGCCACTGTGACTCTGCCACGGCTGCGTAGCCTGTGTAGGATCCATTGTGAACAACACATCCACTGTGTAGCTTTACACTTCTGCCGTATCTTTGTGCCGTTATTCTAACCTGTATAACCTTATTATTTCCTGGCATGTAGAGCAATGCTGCCTCATTAAAACTACTGGTTCCTCTGATACCTCTAAAACCACAAAGACTTCCTTTCGCATTTTCTCACGATGGTTCAGTTGTTGTCTTTATAGTTTGTGGTTTAATATTCAGCAAAGCACCACGTGCACCCGTAAACACTGAAAATCTGCCGTACATATACACATACATACACGCACAGAGAAACTAATGTCACTCTGCTTCTCTTAATGCATTTTTCTTCTCTGCTCCTTTTCTCTTCAAGCCTCAGCTTAATTATAAGTGGTATCTGTAATACAATGGAAGTGTATTTCAGCATTTGAATGTGCTCAGTTCATTTCTGTCTTTATCAATAGTAGCGAGCATCATAAATGCATATGGGATTTTCTTTTTGTGCTCCTCTCTAATTGTAACCATATAAATTATTGAAGTATGTGAAAAGCAGTTTCAATATTAGAAAGAGATACCTATTATAAATTCAAATTAAAGTCAGCAATTTCAAACAAAATTCTTGATTCACAAGGCCTTGAGTTTGTCATAAAACTTTCTTCTGGCATTTAAGACACAATATGGGAGGGGGGACTTAAGGATCGAAAAGCCATTAGTTGGACTTTACTTTGTTATTTTGGCATGTATCGACACCAAAGCTATCGATTAATCACAATGCAATACCTCATTTAGTCCTAATGAACAAACTCACTGCGTTAAACAAATCAATCATTATTAACAATGTGCTGAATTCCATCATATTTGCACCAAATCATTAATGAGACGACTGAGTTGCTGCAGCAATCAGATGTTGAAGGGACAGTGTGGATGTTTACCATATGTTACATGTACTGAAAGCTGCAGGTTGTTATGAGCTATTCAAAAGCTGTAAATCTGCTTTCAAAGTACGAACACAGAGCTTCTTCATCTTTTCAAAGATCTGTTACTTTTCCTTTTTTTTTCAAGAAAAGTTTAGTTTCGTTGGAATTAGAGCGATTAGAGCGGGAAGGTAAAACAGACCAGATATGCATTTTTTTTCCCTTCTGGCTTGTGGTTTGTTCTGATGCAGGTGGTCTTTGCAAGGTATTTAATTAATCTAATAAAAAAAGCTGCCTTGTTTTCCTTCCCCTCTGTCTCGCTCTCGCTCTTTGACTTCACTGCATTATTACTTTCTGTAATGAGGCGAAAACACTCTGAACTGTACACGGAAGGCAGTCACACACAACCCGTACCAGATTCTATCCTAACTCTATCCCATGCCTGAAGCCTCCTCTTGATCAAAACTCATAACTTTGCACGATCAAATAGACGTGAAGTTTCAGAAATTGATCTTTTCTATTTTGAAGAAGAAATAAAAAAGCAGAGTTGCAGACGTGATCGCCATTAGATCTAATTGAGTTTTAATTTTAAAAGTAGTGATTGTTGAAGTTGTTTTTTGTTTGTTTTTGTTTTATTTTATGCATATGAGCATACAAACTTTACGAGAAAACTAATGCATTCATACATATATTAAGTGTATGGATGAATACTGTATGTGCTCCAAGTTCTTATTGGCTGGACAAAAGTGTGTGTGTGTGTGAGCACCATCCAAAATACACTACTGCCAAGACAAAAAAAGGAGACGTAATATTTTACATGACCACAGGATATCCAACAGTTTCAAATGTATGAATAACACTAAATTAACATAGCGCCTTACTCTGCTTTAACACAGAGAAAATAACAGCAAGGGAGCGAGGGATGTACTGAGACCAAGGGCTCAATAGATGCAGTGACAAATGAGTGAATGAACAGGAGCCTCTGCCTCTCCCTCTTTCTACTGAACAATATGTCATTGAGGGCTGTTTAAGAGGTCCTGTCAACAGGTAGTTCAACTTTCAGCTCATCCCTGCTGATCAGTGGGAGCCTTCCTGACAGCGAGAAAAGAAAGACACCGGGAGAGAGCAAGAGAGAGAGAAAGAAGAATGTTTTTGGTCTTTTTATCCGTCCGTCGCTCTGACAGCCTTGCAGGGGATGCCATGGGAGGAAGATCAATGCAGGACAAGCGGATTCCCACAGTTCATTGTTCTGGGCCAGCCAAATCATCTTCCCAAGACGGCCGGGAGCTCAAAGCTTCCCTTTATGATAACCATCCCTGGTATTATTCCCACTATGATGATGATGACCTGCAGATGTCTCTGTCTCTGTGTGTGTGTGAGGGTATGTGTGTGTGTGAGTGTGTGTGCATGTACATCTGTGAACACCTCTCCCCTCCTGAGCGCGCTACAATAGTGGTCACAGTGGCGCGGACAGACCCCTGCAGCAGCGAATAAAGCAGAGCGATGAGCACAGGATTAATAGTGCCAAACATTTGTAAAGCAGTCTCTCTTTGGTGAGGTACAGTGACGGGAGCGAAAGCCAAAAAATAAATTAAAATTATTACGAGCTGACATGATAATGATAGTGAGATTGCCTCATCTTACACTGATATGCCATATCAATCCTACTTTAGCACTGCAACTACTGCGGCTTATTTTTTAAAAAAAAGAAGTCTCAATCACTCAGGCTAGAAAATTCAAAGGTCCACTGTTGTATAAATGTGTATGTCAATGTGTAGTGTGATTGTAAAGCAGGTCTAGGTTCTATATTAACACTGTGAAAGTATTAAAGTCTCAGTCCACAGAGAATTGCACACAGCCTGTATTCAGAAACTAAACCTTAAAAAAAACTTATGATGACTTTGTGATTTCACAATAATGCAGTTGCCACTAAGCCATGCACCAAGCCCCGCTCTCTTGGATCCATCATCCAACCTTGCACGAGTGTTTTACCTGAAATCTGCTATGTTTTTGACGAATCACTAAGGAAACAGATTCAGAGCCTCCTATCTTCTGATTGGCTCACTGACCTGTTGTTACTAGAGCTCCAGAGAGAGGCCTGAGAGTGGAGATGTTAAACTAAAACACTAAGGTGCTTAAAACCACGAATATATATATATGTATTTTTAATGAATGTATTTTATATACAATTATAGGACCTTTACATTTTTATTTCCTAAGCTGAAAAACACCAGCACAGCCTTTAATAAAAAGAAAACTAATTTCCTGCCTTAAGATTGATAATCTTTTGTTTGCTCACAGCTACATCATCATAACCAAATTTTAGGTGTTATTGCTTATCCTTATAAAAGTTATTTCATATTTCATACACCTGATTTATTTAGATATTTTTGTGTTTTTATTTTCACTAAGCACAACTATGAATGCCAAACTTCAGAACAGGTGCATGGTGTCGCTCTTGTTCAAAATGAACCTGTACCTGTCTGGTGATCGGTCTAAAACCGACAATACTGTGTGTGTGTGTGTGTGTGCGTGTGTGTGTGTGTGTGTGTGTGTGTGTGCGTGCGTGCGTGTGTGTGCGTGTGTGTGTGTGTGTGTGTGTCAGACAAACAAACATGGTAGTGTAGAGCGCTCACGCATGGTTAGACTGGAGGAAGAAAGAGGCCAGAGAGACAATGAAGACAGTGTATCTGTCATAGCTTACATCACTGGTCACCCTCTGCACTGCATGTCAGTGCTGCACACAAACACACACACAGAGAAATGTGTAGGGCACATTATGGAGCTGTGCTGCCTGTATGTCTGTATGTAGAGTGACTACGGCGATGACGTGCGAGACTGAAGACTGAGACTGAAACAAAAGTGGAGCCTCAGCCTCACTCTGTGCGAGAGAAAAAAGTAGTTGAATGTCAATATGGCCTCAATAAGAGAATATCAGAAATAATTGCTGTTTTCTTCCACTCATGCTGGGAGCATTCTGGTTGAGTTTTGCATAATGACTACAGTGGAAGGGGGGGTGTGGAGGTAACAGTGGTGGGTGTGTGGCGCGGTGGAGGTGGTGGTAAAGGGAGGGGTTGTTGTGACAGGTGCTGAAATCAAACTAGGGAGGCAAGGGAGACAAAGGTTCAATTTACTAAGAGGAGACTTTAATTGTTACACAGCTAATTAAGAGAAGAAGGTTCTTTTGTGCACTCTCGACTATTTACTGAGGTGTATGTCTCTGTGTGTGTGTATGTGAGTGTGAGTGTGAGTGTGTATGTGCATACACCAGGAGGTAAATTGTGACTTCAAGCCATGTAAGCCTATAGCAGAGAGTCACACTGCCTGTTTTGTGCATGTGTGATGTGTGTGTGTGTGTGTGTGTGTGTGTGTGTGTGTGTGTGTTTAGAGAAAAGATGGGGCGCTACCTCAACATACAACATATCTTTTCACAGCTCCTCTGCTGTTGGGAGTTTGGGACTTTCTCTTTCTTTTTTCAACTAAAACAAAAGTCTATGGCTAATTAGCAGCACTCATTACAGGAAGTGAGTCAGGTAATTATTTTACATCATGCTGCCGATAATTGAATGATTCTTCAATGTCTGAATGTCTGTTTGAAAGTATCTCTTTCTCTTCGGCTCCCCCGACCCCCTCCTCCTCCTCCTACTCCTCCCACCCCTTTTTACCAGTTCTTTCTCTTTGTCTTTGAGGAAGATAAGAGAGAGGCTGAATACAGGTACTGCTGCCATATGCTCTTGAATGAAAAAGCTCCTCTGTCGAAGCAAATGGGATTTTTAAATATTGAAACTGCCGCATGTCTTTTTAATATGACCGTGTTAAATCTCTCTTTATTCCATCACTTTGATAAACTCCCTCTTTCTATCTCTCTTCTCTCCCACTTTCTGTGTCTCCTCTTTTAATCTGAGGAGTTTGAAGGGAACTTTAGCTCTCTGAGAAGTAGTCAAACTTATTATGTAACCATGCTGTGTCTTTTTTTTTTCTTTAAGCAGCACACTTCCTGTTTAAGAAAGCAAACTAATCTTGTCAAAGCCATCAGGAAGCTGAGACTTGAGTGGAAATGCTTGTGATTCTCTGCATATGTTACAATATCTCATAGTGGCCTTATGATCGCTATTGTTCTCACGCACTTCTGCCACAAGAAGAGAGAGAAAAGAAAAAATAAATCACGCACACGCTTCGTGTCAAAGTCAAATATGTACAGCGGACTAATGTGGCACTTGATATAGAAGGGAAGAAAGAGAGAGAGAAAAAAAAGTGAGCAAGAGAGCATTATCTACTTTAAGGCCAGGGTGTATTTATTACAGACTAATTGTAGCAGAGGAAGTGCTTTACAGGGTGTGCTCTCGGGAGAGAGGGTGGAGGGCCTCAGGGACATAAGAGCATGTTTATCTATAAGACTTTATCAGAAAAACACAGTGGCGACTGCTCTTAAGATCAGAGATGGGGTTTGTTTGTGTGTGTGTGTGTGTGTGTGTGGAGGGGGGGTGGATGAAAAGGTTTACAGGACATAATAAAAGAAATGAAAGATGGATAAAGTGGGAAAAAAGTAAAAGAGGAAGAGACATGGCAGCGAGGCAACGTCTGCATCAATGCCAACAACTCAGTGAAAAGCAGCTATGATTAAAGCAAGAGAGAGAAGTTGGGTGAAACCTCAGAGGAGCTTTTTTTTTCTTCCCCGCAGGTCTGTCTGTGAACCGGACTACAAAACACACTGTTACACACACACACACACACACACTCACACACAGGCACGTAGGCATCACACTTTTGTCAGTGCAAAAGTCATACCACAACAGAAGAAAATCATGCATGCAGTAATTGTGTGTGTTCAGATAAATCCTTGAGAGTGGGGCCAGTTCTCACTTCAGTAAAGGGACAGATTAGAGTTCAGATTTATGGTTGACATTAGAATCAAATATGGATTTAAATGGCGTGTTATATAGTAAAAAATAAATCCAGTAAATTGTCAATAAAGATGCTCATGGTGGCACCCGTGTGTGGTGTGTGTATGTGTCAGTCTGGGAAGGTCTGCTCTGGCCGTGTCCCAGGATTCCTTGTGTCTGTCTGCAGTTCGGAGGAGTGTGTCCCGGCCAACACTGCATTTTCCTCATTCTTCTCTGCCCTGCCTGACCTTCAGCATCGTCACCGACTTATCTTCCACAACAAAGGCTACAGTACACACACTCATTAAGAAGACACACACACACACACACACATTTTTTTGAGCATGTGTGGCTCTGGTGGGGGGGCTAAGTTCATTAAGGCAGTGGATGTTTATAATGAAAAATGGCCTCTTTGTAGTACACTATATGAAGTTCCCCCTCAAGACATACATACACACACACACACACACACACACACACACACACACACACACACACACACACACACTTTCTACATTGAAACGTACAAAAAAAAACATGCTTCTGCTACTGTCCCACCACAGACCCACACACACACACACACACACACACACACAAAAAAGCAATGTGTATGCATGTAATGATATGCTATGCGGTGAATTGAATACATCAAACTATAACAGACACATCAACATGCTGCTCAGGGAGGTCATGAGGGAGGGCTCTGTGTTTTTTTTATCATTATTATTATTTATTTGATCAGATGCTAAACTAAAATAATGCATTACCAAAATCCACCACAGTTCAGCGGAGGCCATAGGGTATTACTGAGAGCCACAGCTGTGGTCATTAGTGTGGAAGTGCCTGCTGAGGGTTGTAGGCTTGTACCTTGCAACTTCTCTTGTTTATGACAGAAATGTCTTGACATTTACAGTAGCATTATGGACATTTTGGACACTCTGGCCACGACAGGCTAGCTTAGTAGCCGCTTGCTAAGTGCTTATGCCTGCCACTTTATGTAGCGCTGAAGAGACTTACATCAGCTTCCCTCAAATTCTACTTCTCGCACACACTCTCACACTCACACACACTCACATGGAGCTTGTCCTCCATAAGTTCCAGAGCAGCCTCAGGGTGTTGGATGTGGGCAGTGGTGGGAGGTGGAACTGGGGTGTGGGTGGTTATAATCTGCATGCCCTCTGCCATCTCCTATCACCGCAAAACCCCTCTTCCTTTCTGCCTCACCTCCCTGGCAATCTCCTCTCTCCCCTCACCCCCACCACACTTCTCCCATCCCTCTCCATATTTTCTCCCCCTGCATCTGATTAAGTTAACAATGTGGTGTTATTTGCATGCTGATTTTCGCAGACCCCCACCCGCTCTCTCTTTCTTTCTCTCTCTCCCTCTCTTCCTCTGTCTCTCTCTCTCCCTCTCTCTCTTTCTCCTCAATTCCCTGACAAACAAGAGAGGCAGGATCAGAGTAATGTGATAGCACAGCAGCCAGCCAACGCAATCTGCCTCAAAGACCAGGTGTTCGCAATCCACCTCCCTCTTAATTCCTGCCCCCATCATTTCTCTTGTTTTTATTCCTGTTATTCTTCTCTTTTCTTCCCTCCCCTAGTTCTCCTTCTTCGTCTCCTCTCATCTATCCCTGGTGTGTTTATAAGGTTGTATTATAATCAAATCTGGAGCGAGGGAGGCCTGTCTTTTTTTATTAATTATAGGCCGCAGCTGATGTGAATGTATTCCGAAAGCATCTTCCAAATAGGTCGGCGGTACAGTTTGCTATTCTTATCACATTTAAATGTCAACACGGTGCAAAGCCCTACAAATTAGTTCAGGCAGGCTTCAACCCCCATTTAACATTTAAAGCGCCATTCTGTAGGGCTCAAAGAGCGATTTAAATCAGTTTACACACACACACACACACACACATATACAGAGATAGCATTTCGTCTTTCAAACTTCTCATTTCAACACAGACATTTAACTGCCAACCTTTGCCTAAGAGAATTCAGTGCACCATCAAGAAGAATGCGGGAAAGAGGGGGAAAAAAGCAGGATGAAAGAACAAAAAAGAGATTTAAAGCAACAGAAACAATGCATTAGCTTTTATGAATAATAAATTTGCCTGTCAATCCGTGCAGAAAAGATCCAGGTTTTCAGCATCTCTGCATACATTCATTGTCCGAATGAATAAATCAGAATGGGAGGGGGTGGGGGGGTGGTGGTGCATGTTCTTGAGCTCTACCCTATCACTGGTAAATAACAACAATGATTTGAAACACATCTGTTCATATGCAGTGCCAACTAACCCCTATAGAGCAGCGCAAGACAATAGAGGCCTAGCACTGTTGTTCTACATATTGGTGGCTGGGCATACCAAATAGAGTTTACCCATCTTACACACACACAGATCTACTGATACAAACAAACATAATCAACAAATAGAAAATCACGTACAATCCACCATAAAACAGTCGACATTAGTATCCTCCACAAAAGCACAACTGTATTATCCCTCTTTCAATGGAAAGTCTGTGTCGGCTTGCCCAGAATTAAAAGCTGGCCCATCGGACATGACAGCAGGACACAACTGAAGGAATACAATATTAATGAAGTTAACAACTTCAAGCTGGAATCCTGCTTTCAAAACCCTTTTTTGTTTTTAACATTCTGAACGTCATAACACCCCGTGAGTTTTAACTATGAAGCTGAAATCCTTAGACTGCCCATTTATGGAGTTTGCTCTCGTCCTGTAAAATATGTCTGATGACACGACAACATCATATTCTCAGGCCTCTGGAGTGCAAATGTAATGTTGCATGTAAATTTAACAGCCCTGTGGTTAGGCAGGATTCTCATAATTAATTATCCTACAAACCCACTGCCTTTGATTTATTTTTATTTTCTTTTTTAAATTTCTAAAACCCTCATCTTGACTTAATATTATACTCATACTTTCCCCCGATACAAAATATATATGCAACATGTTTTAAGGCATCACTTTTTAACATGTTTTTATGTGTTGGCAAAATGTTTCTTCAGAAATTGTCAGGATAAGGGTTAAATTAAATTACTATTCCAGTACCATTGATGTACATAACATAGAAAACAGTAGCCTGTCACAAACAGTGATTTCGACATAAATGAGAAAACAAATTTGTACAATACAACGTAATTCGCACGAGACAAGGGAGACAATCACGGGTTGTGGAATCATCAACATGAATGTAATATAGTCGTAGTTTAGCTAACTAATGTTAGCTAGCTGATAGTGTGCCTTTTCATCTCTGATGTTTGCTTACAGTAGAACAACATGAAATGTCATAATTATCTAGTGTTAACAATCACTGTTGATGACTCATTAAGAGAAAGGAGGATTTGTTACTGTATTTGATGGTTAGGTTAGTTTACAGATTTTTAACTGTTGGGTAATTGAACAATATACAATAAGTATGTGCATGCCCAACACCTCAGTTCACTGCAGCACATGCCAGCACTACTGGGCTTTCTGTCACCCTGGAGAAAGAGTTGACCCTGATGATTGTCATTGGATAATTTGCACTCGGTTCATGGCGATAAGAAGTGCTGTAGTGTTTGTGTCTGTCTTTGCTCAAGGATATATATTGGTGACAGTTGCCTTCATCCTTTACCCTTTTCACCTCAGAATCTCTGGTTGTTGAAAATGCAGCCAGTGTAAATATACAAAAAAAATAAAATAAAAAATACTCCAAAGTAGTCTGTCACTGGTGTTTTGAAATGATAGCTCCTGCCGTATGTGATTTGATGCAACTATAAAACACTGCAATCAAAACCGCTGACTCCAGTCAACACTTTTGACCTAACTGGGTACAGAGTTGCCTTCAAGAAAAGCATGTGATGATGTGTGCACTTGAATACACACACAAGTAAGAGCCCCCAGGTCGACGGGGGGGGGGGGGTTGGTTTGACAGAGGGGAAAGGGAGTGATGTTCAGCCTTAAGGATAAGTTGGCCCTGTCAAGCTGTTTCATGCCATCAAGACGCAGGATCAACTACAGGCCTGGCAGACACTTTTACACACACACAAACACACACGAGCCCTGAAGCTGCTGGCTTGTTCTGAAACTTGCTTTGTGTCGTTACACTGCTGACCCCAGTTGTTCTAGTGACTGTATGAATGAAAGTCTAGTTTACAGACCAGCTCAGGCTAACAGAGCCAATCACAATCACAGATTTAGAAGAAAGAAAAAAAACAGAATGTAACAAATGTCCCGCTGGAAGGATGTTGTGAAGATTCAAGAAGTCTAAATGATGATGCACAACTCTAACACACTCTTCTATTGAGTTCAGTCCATTTTTGTAATTTATTAATTAGGCTTTTGTTACACTATATATGCATTAAAATATATTAGGTAGCCTAATATGAGAACAAGAGCCAGTGTAGGGGTCACAGAAAGACTTCAGTATCAGCTTACAATTGCCCTATTACATCAGCATAAGTAACTGAATCCTAAGAGATAACTAGCTTATAAGAGACCCAATCCCTCTGACTGGCTTCCCTCTACCTCTAGGCTTGGCTTTGACTCTTTCCCATCCAGCTCAAAGCAGAATGCTCTATGGGTGTGCCTAATGTGGACTCGCTGAAATGTCAAAGCATTATATATCCTTTTATGCACACAGTGGCCCCTAAGGGTTTAATTGACTATGCTGTAAAGTGAGTTTGAGAACCGCAAGAGAGCGAGATGAAGATGAATATGTTTCATTAGAGGGCAAACAGAGCCTGATGGCTGGAATTGGCATTGAGAGAGGAGGAAGAGTCTAATACGGATGAGAAATACATTTATCCATTCACAGTCTACAATGAAATGTACAAGCGGAGCTGTCCACTCCTCAGCTAATCACCTTTGGTGAACTTACCAGGGCAGTGATTCATATTTAAAATGTGTTCTTTTCTTCTCTTTCCTTTTCCCCCACTTTCTTCTCTCCTGCTTAGCCTCTGTCTTTCTCTGAACCAAACAAGGGAGGAACAAGCTTCCAACGAGTGCCTGGCAACTTCAAATACCCATCAAACAAACAACAGAGCAGAAGACAGAGAGTAGAGAAGGGGCCCCGCTACTATCCCGCGGCCTTCGTTTACCAATTATACTGAGTACCTGCTGACAGGTGGGTTGTCACAGTGTCTGCTTAGCCACCCAACTCCCCTCACATTCCCCCCTTCAACATCCCTTCACGTTCCATCCCGCTCTGTTTCGGTTTACCACGTGCTGAGGAGAGGAAGATCCTCGCACCTTCAGGCAAATGGAGGAGACAAAAGAGGAAGGAGGATGAAGAGGAAGATAGCGGAGAGTTTGGCTTCGAGAGGTAAGGCTTTGATTTTAGAAACATTTAAGAGCGACAAGACAGGTGATGGAAAGGGATTCAGGTGAAGTGAAGAGCTGAAGTAACTCTCTTAAAGGAACAGCTCGACCAGAAAACAGAGAACCACCTTAACACAACTTTTACAGGTAATTATGATACTTATCACACTTATGTGATAGTGTAATGTAGTTATTATTGAATATTTCTCTGTTAATACTTTCAGAAAATCCTCAAGGAGCCAAGGACATCAAAAGTAGACAACATTAACTAGTTCTACTTTTTGATCAAAAACCAGCGCAACTTTTTTTCTTTTTTTTTAACAGTTCTTTTCTCACTTTTTCTCCAACGTCATCTCTCTCCAACAGCTTCTCTTTCCCGCAACAGGAGGTTTGAAGACGGGGCCTACCCCCACCAGCACCATCACCAGCAACAACACCCCCCCACCCCTCCCTATCCATTTCTCCTCTGTCTTGTCATCTCAGAAACTCAGCCAGCCAATGTACACGACTGAGACAAAACATAACCATAATGGCTCATTAAAGGGAATGGAGATGACTTAGGCAAACAAAGCAGCCTTCACTGGGCTGTCACCGAAACTCCTGTGATGGTGCGTCCAAACTCACGCTGGTGACAAGGAGGCGAAAATGTCTTCCTCCCACCGAAAACTCGCGACGGTTTTCGAGTGTTTTGACTGCGCTCTGTGTGTCTCTATTTGTTCTGTGACAAATTTAATGTGTGCACAGCAGAGTGAAAGACCACTGTGCTCCGGAGAGAGGACAAAAGTGTGTGTTCATCCTCTTCTTCCCTTCTTTTTTAGAGAGGAGGTGTAATTCAAGATGTATGACTCAAGCATATGAGTCACATATCACACTTCCATACTCATCAAACCATTCAAAACCGCTTGTTCCCCGGGAGGAGGATATTAAATTTCATCCCCTTTTGTTGCCTACTATTGATAAATATAGTTAGATAAAAATACATGTTTCTAGAAATCACACACATTGCATGTGACTGTGAGAATTACACACAGGTTCAAACACTCTCACTAGAAACCCCACAAATAGACAGTCATGCGTCACGTCTCCACTATGTTTGACTGGACCGGCGACAGGCCAGCACTACAGTTATCAATGTCCATGACTGACTGACTGACTGAGTGATGGCGTTGAGTGAGTGACTAAGTTACACCTTTGGTGGGTCGACCAAGTGTTGAATTTCTCCCACTGGCTGATGCTGATTTGGTGCTAACTGTTTCCAACATGTCATCAGGGGCTTCACAGCTGATCCACGGCAGTTTTCAGCCACAGCTGTTACCAGTTCACTGGAGTTCAGAAAAGCCAATAGAAGTGTTCGAAACCCATTCCTTGCATGATACAAATACTCTACTCAACCCTGTCATCTAGAACTTTTCTTTTTCTTTTTTTTTTGCAGTAAACATAATGTAAGATCTGAGACCGATGACACATGGCTATGGAAAGTTTGACAAGGCTACTGTATGTGTGGATAACGCACTGGAAGAATGATTATTTCTGCATATTAAAATAGGTTGTCTATGAATATGTCACCGATATGTATAAATATTGACAGGATTGCAAGTCCTTAAATACATATATTCAAAACATATCCTTGTGACATTACTTCAAAAAAAAAATGCATTTTTGTTTCCTGCAGACAGGCCTTTCTGTTGCAATTTAGGAAGTTTTATTGAGAAACTTGTGAGTACCTCACATCAAATTTATGACCTGGGATGAATGAGAAACAAGTGGCAATTCAGCAGCAAGGTGCAATCTGTAAACTCTGTCCGTTGTCTTAAACTCTAATGAAGCTCTTTGAAAAATGTTTCTCTTTTATTTTGTGATTGAAGCTGGTCTGTACAGCTAATCCCGTAGGCTGCCACTGACCCAGCACCTACTGCAGTGAAAGCACAGTCGTATCTACTTAGCAATCCCCCAGTAATTAAGGAAGGCCCGCACCATGCCTAAACCTCTCCCTGACACAGTGTTGTGTCTGCACAGCATGGAGGCAAGGAGTCATAAGAAGCTTAAGGCTCATGTACCTGCCGCTCTGTGTGTATGTGTGTGCGTGCGTTTCGAGAATAGACAGACAGATTAAAAAAAATGATTGGAAAAGTAGAATTAACCACCTTTACTGCTTTCTTAATTACTGAAGTCCACCTTTGTGTGAGCCATGCTATTAATACTCTCCAAAACACCAGTGGCCCTGAAAATCCAACTTGTAAATGTATAAACGCGCAGACACACACACGCGCACACACACACACACACACACACACACACATCAGAACACGCACACACCCATTTCGCAGGATGACCAAAAACTGAACCCAGCACTTCTCAGAAACTGGGCCAAACCATATGTCCTTCTGCATATTTTGGGATCAGACTAATTCATTTTGATGACAGCATAAAAAATGATGTCTTCAAAAAAAAAAAGAAAAAAGAAAGAAAAGAGAAGAAATTTGAAGACAGCAAGAACAGAGGAGACGGAGTGAAGTGCCATGGGGAATAGATGTGATGAATTCAGGTCTTAGGGGGAGTTCCAGGAGAGTGAAATAAGGTTGAACTTCAACCAGATCAGCATCCAGGGCAACGTTACAATAAGGGAAGATTTTTTTTCGACAGCGATAAAATGATCTGTAATTAGGACAAACAGCACTAAAAGCAAGTTCAGAGGCATTTTTTCCCTTCCTTTTCCTTTCAGTTTGCGCGCTTAACGGCTTTGTGTGGATTCCCAGGATGGCAGGAGTTGAAAGAGACAATTAAAAATGAGAAAGAATAGGAGATGGAGAGACACAGAGACAGTATGTTCTTTAAGAGACAGAACTGTGGCAAGGCATCATAAGGCAAGGCATGAAAAAAATCAAGCTAAATAAATAAATAAAAATAAGTCACAACAAGTGTTCCCCAACACACACACCTCTTTAAACAGCGCGGCGAATGGCTGAGGCGGCGAGCTTAAACAAAGAGCTGAGCTGATGTGACAAGCTTGGTTTTATAAAGCTGTGTTAAATACAACATGCTGTTCCTGTTTATTCTTCTTGGGTGTGTTGAAACAGCAACCTCATGGAATCAATGTGATAAATACCACTGTAGTTAAACAGCTTAATTAATGATTGTTTAATAAACTGTGAAAATGTGTGTTGTCATCCATCAACCTCACTGATTTACCTAAAAACCATAATCCAAGATACTGTGGATATTTTGTTCTACTATGTTTTTTTCTGACCTCAATATGTGTTTAGGTTGAAGAGAGTGGCCTGCATTTGAAGTTATTACTGGAAGGAAGTGGGGAAACTGTCAAAAGAGCTAAAAAAAAAAATGAAAAAGAAATGAAAAAAATCTATGGCCCTGATTTAAACCAAGGAAAATGTGCTTTAAAGTAGAGTAGTATGAAGGTAGTTGAAAAGAGTAAAATTGTACTTACATAAATCCAGCAGTTATAAAGATGCATAAATCACCTACAAGAAGCAGAACTATGTCTGTTACAGCTTATGCTTGATTTGAAACTGTGAACCTAAACTTTCTGTCTCATTCCAGCCAAAATAAAAATATACACCTGATTGTGTGCTGATGGATCCGTGAGATGACGACCTGAACGCCACTTTAACACACTGCAAAATAACAATAACATGTGGGCCTGGAGAATAACAGGGGTGGAAAGGCTTTAAAAACATTTACTCAAGTACTGTACTTAAAGGACCACACCTGGGGCTGCGCACATGTGCGAACAAATGGCAACCATGCCCTAGTTTGTGTGAGTGGAGAGATTAATTTTAGGTTTCACCTTGTTGAAATCACCACTCCACTCCCATGGCAGTTTGTGAATTAGTTAAAAAAAATTGATTATTTGTGCACATGGACAAAAATTTTCATTTAGATTTTCAATTGGACATATTTTTTCTTTAATCGAGTGCAACAATTCATTTCAAGGAGTTGGTCGGGGTGGATGGCTACCATGACACCACAGACTGAGGATAGTCCTGTGGAGGACCACAGGTGGAGTTGGATGAGACAGGAAGGGAACAGGGAGGAGACACTTCTCTTTGACATATCATCACATTAACCAGTACACACTGGCCAGGGGGCAGCCTGTGGTGTTCTTGTGACTAACACATGCTAAACAATGACGTACGTACATATTTCCTGCATTTTAAAACCATTGTTGGAGAGGTAAACATTAACCGGCATGTGGGACAAAACATCATCATTTTTATTTTGAGATTAAAAAATGAGAAGATGAAATATGGTTGCAGAATTTTCTAAACAGCAACAACAACAGATCTGGTGTGGCACTGTAAAGTCTATGCAGCTCTTTCACTTCCGCTACATTTACCACAGCTATATTTACTAGTAACATTAAATGTTTGACGTAAAGAACATGTATATGAGTGATGCATCCAGCAAAACAGCTCAAATTAGTTCCACCTGACTCAGCTTTAACATTAAAATGCAATTCAATAGCATGAGAAAAAACTGTAGTTAGAATGTAGAAATGTGGATAAGTACTTGTGTTTTTTTTTTTAAATGTAGACTTTGCTGCCATGTTTCCAAAACTAATTTTAAAAAAACCCACTAGGCGGATTTGAACTAGAGCTTCATATTGTGTTTAATTCAGTCTTCTCCAATCTGAAGTCAGTACAATTATGTCAGAAAACATAACATAATTGTCTTTCAGTTGACAAGAACTAAAAATACAGACAATAGCTTTGAGATGAACAGAGGCAAAAAAAAGGGGGAGAGAAAATGTTTTGTCCTTCAGCCATGTTTTCACTCCACTTTCCCACCCCACGCCAGTGACTGCAGAATAAACGGATATGTGAATTAAACCCCATTGTTTTAAAAAAGATCTGCTGCTAAATTTAGGCGCCACTGTCGTTCCCCCCTCCATGTGAAAGAATGTGCCAGCTATGTTATGTTTGTGTGTTTTATTTTCTTCCTTTCCTTTATCCTCCACCGTCATCTCGGGCTACATACATTCTCGTGTTGTTTGAACAAGTGTGAGTGGTGTATCTATGCAAGGCGAAGGGAAAAAAAAAACAAAAAACAAAAAAAAACACATACACACACATATAGTTCAGCCAGGCGATTTTTGCAATTAGAAAAGACACAAAAATAATTATTCTGCAGTGCAGTCAGTCGACATATCCTGAGTCGATGATGCACGGATCACGTGTTTAATAAAAAAGGTTAATCAGTTGTTAATCAGAGGATTAATAACTTGTTATTTTCTTTACAAAACCATTAATATTATGCCATAAATATTTAATGTTGATAGGTCTTTTTTTTTTGTGGGAGTGACAGCGTGGGGGTGGGGTGATATGTGCTTGATGATGCAGGGCAGAGTGAGCTATATTCAGGCATTAATGTGCATTAATCATGCTTTGGTGAAGACAAATAAATTCATTCATGTTTATTAATACAACCTTGGAGAAAACAATACTCTTTACATTATTCACCGAGTTATTAATAAAGGATTTATGAACAGGAGGACCACAGGACAGAGACTGGAGGATAAAGGGAGAGGAGGCTGGGGAGAAAGAAAAGAGGTGAAGAGAAAGAGTAAAAGAAAGAAAGGAGGAAGAGGGAGAGACAGACAGACAGAGAGAGAGAGAGAGAGAGAGAGAGAGAGAGAGAGAGAATAGAGGAGGGACAGCAGAGTCACAAAGCCAGGAGCAAAAGTTCATTAATGTTTAGGATGGAAGGGGCACGTTTTAGGGAGGGGAAGAAATGTGTGTGTGTGTGTGTGTGTGTGTGTGTGTGTGTGTGTGTGTGTGTGTGTGTGTGTGTGTGTGTGTGTGTGTGTGTGTGTGTGTGTGTGTGTGTGTGTGTGCGTGTGTGTGTGTGCAGTCTACTGCTGGAAAGCTGGGGGTTAAACACAGATTTTCTGCCCTCACTCTTTTTCTCCTTAACAAATTACCCTGCCCGTTTGCTAATCAAAGCAAAACAAATATTGCTTTTCATTCGCTCCATTTGTTTGAATGAACATACAGACATTCCCAAAATACTCATTCCCAGCTCAAATGTAATTAAATTGTGCCTTTAGTGAAAACATGCAGTGGTACTCCAATTAGTTGTGTTTTTGTCGTCGGGTAAAGACGGAGAATGGCAGTGGGTATGCCCCGGGCACCTTGGTGTCCCAAAATGGAAGTAACGTCTTGATGGGTGGGTTAGAGGGGGGAAGTGTGTTTGTTAGGCAGTGTTTGGGTGTATAGTGCAATGACGGGAGCAAAGTGTTTGCAGAGTTGGCGGGTGATTTAGTGATATGATGATATTGTATTTGTTGTCCTGCAAATATGATATGACCAGCGTGGCGGTGTCCTTGTGACTCTGTAGGAGGGGGCTGTCCTCACAGGAAAAGTGGCAGCATAGATTGTTTATTGGAGTGCGCCGGTATGACCAGTGTCGGGTGGTTTTTTTGGGCACGTTACCCCCATATTAGTAAAGACTTGGAGTAAAGGGGGGGAGTCAGGTCCATAAACCCCTGAACTCAGCCATTTATCCTAATAACTAAGTTTCTGTACAACTAAACCACACACAATATTATGCTTGTTTTCTGGCCAAAACATACAATCCAGTTTTAGTTACTATATAATTACCAAACATGTTTTTCATTTAATCCAATGATGGTTCACGTTTGATGGCGATGCTGTGTTTCTGTGCTGTCTCAGAATCTGAGGTCAGCAAAAGTCATTTTCATAGACCATTGAACACAACTAAATGTTAAATTTATGATATTCAGGGCTGAATATTCATTTGTATTCCACTAAGTATGGAAACAACATTGGTTATGAATGCAATGCAGAGTGGCAGGGGAATGACCGAGATCTGTTATACACCAGCTCCATGGAAGGAGACACTCTGTGATTCCAGCCCAGTCTCATGACACTTCATGAAACAGTCGTGTAATTCAATCTACTGATTAGTGTATATTACATGAACTTTCCTTTTTTTGTGACAGTATTATGGCATTTATTTACGGCTGTGTTTACACTCTTGCAGCATTTGGTTTAAGCAATGGAAAGACTGTTTTCTTGTTTAATATAGAAAAAAATTAACCTACCTTCGGTTGCAATGTGTGTAAAATCGGTATCTAAACCAAACTTGAGAGAGAATACAAGAAAGATCAACTTTTACTGCTAATTTTATTCTGTATAACTTCATTTTAAGTCATATTAAAAGTCCAAACCAGATTAATTTTCTCATTTCAAATATTTAATAATGTTGTATTAAGCCTGCTGATTCGCAATTAAACGTACTGACTGGTGGTTATTCTGCATGTTTGCCCTCTGTTGACCACCTGCCACTGGGTAACAGTATGGTTAAGGGTTGGGAAGCAAAAATACTGTAGTTGCAGTTAATAAAAAGGTGAAGATTAACTACAGCCTGACAGGAAGTGACCCCAAACTGACATCCATGACCGCACCGTTGCTACACAAAGGCTACAAGCACTTTCCGCACTGGCACTGAATGTCTGGTTTGATCCCCAGCCAGACTCAAACCATGCATCCCATTTAGTTCCTGTGATCCATAAGGACAAACAACAGTGGATGGATACAAACAACAAGCCATCTTATTATAAATCCATCTTCTAATCACTGCTTTCTCTCCTTCTCCATCTTAAATGTCGTCTTTTTCTTCTCTTCTTTTCTTTTTTTCTTTTGTCTTAAGCTCCAAATTGTGTTTTTATCGAAGGTCTATAGGGATCGCTCGGGAAAATGTCATCCATCAAGCTGTCGATGAATCCATCCTTTCATTTAATGATCAGCCTACCTGATATGCATTTTACATGGCTCCATATACCTATAATGGGAATCAATGGAAAGCAAATAAAGCTGGAAGCCAGTAAGCTGCATGTCTGACGGATGGATGTGGACGCTGGGTATTTGTCAATACGCACAGCTCTGCTCTTAGCCGTGTGGCTTTGTACTATATACGCCTGGATGAGTGTGGCTGCAAAGGTGGCTCACTGCGGGTTAGGGACTGGCTTACATGTGAGTCTGTACAATCCCACTACATTCTTTGTCTTGTCTTAAAAGAAAAAAAAAAGTAAGAGAGACGAAGAGATTGAGCGAAAGAGACAGAAAGAAAGGAGAAGTTGGAAGTGATGACGGCAGGAAGAGATAAAGAAAGACAATTAATGAAAGAGGAGGAAGAAGAGATGGAGCGCAGGAGGCTTAAAAAAAGGGGGGATGAATTGAAAGGGGCCGAGGAAGGAGAGGGACGGCTGCTCTACGTGGTTTCAGTTAAATACTGATTTCATCATACGACTGGGGAAGGAGAGGGAGGGGAGGGAGGGGGTGGCGATGGTGGCTGTGGCTGTGGCAGCTCTAAAACACATAACTTTTTACGAAGTGAAAATCAAATATTAAAAATGACAGGCCTTATAAGTGTGCTGAGTGAGCTCGGGTCACGGAGGGAGGGAGGTGCGGGCGGCTTGTCAGCTACTATCTGTCAGGGCGAATTAGAAACAATCAGGGCCGAGTGAAAGGGAAGGTGATTGTTATTAAGCGGCGGGGCCCTGCGAGCGGGCGCCCCAGATGTGGCCGTGCATATAAAAGAACAGGAAGCCGGCAGTTTAATTCAGGAAGCTTGCCGAGGCGAGCGAGCAACGCCACAAAGGAGGGGAGGGAGGGAGGGAGGGTGGTGGGCGCGGGGGTGGGAGGGGTGGGGTGGGAGAGGATATGAGGGGGTTGGGGGCTTCTTGTTGCTAATATGCTGGAAGTTACTTTGATAACACATTAGGCCTTTTGTGGAATGATGGACTGTTTAAGTTTTTGTTTTTTTTTCTAAGTTTTTTCTTTGTCTTCTCATCCATCTCTGTCCATCCCACACGGGGACGTCACTGGTTAGCCCACAGAGGAGGAGGGGAGGGGGCTGTGAGGGTGGAAGAGGAAGAATCATGGGTGAAATCTAGATAAGTCCACCTAAACACACACACACACACACACACACACACACACATGTGCACGCACACACACGAGTATGAGAGTGAGGTGGGGAGAGACAGCCCAGCCCATATATCAATTACAACTTGATATCCTGGGAGGATGATGGGACGGACAGAAAACCCCCCCTGAACGGATGTGTGTGAGAGAGAGAAAGAGAGCGAGAGAGCGATGGAGAGAGAGAGAGAGAGATCTTTTTTTTTTCTTTTTGTAATCATCCGACAGTCCTTCCCTGTCTCTCCCTGAGCTGCTGTCAATGTTTGGTCCACATGCACATCCTGGTCACGACACATTGATGGACATGGACACGACACTCGTTTGACTCCTTTGGTTGCCCTGTTATCTGTCAAGTTGTACACCCTCTAAAACTCCAGTGAGGCAGACATCAATGTCAACGGATCGCTATCATCAGGTGGAGCGGGGGTCACAGAGTGGGGGGGATATAGACTGGATGTTTTGGGGTGGGATGGGGGTGTTTGGCGAGATGAGAAAGTAAGTGCCAGTGATCTTCCCAGAGGCTACAAACTCAAAGGAACGCACTTCTAACCTGTGAGCAACTCACAGTGGGAAAAACAAACTTAACTTAATGTCTCAGTTTAACTTTTAAATGTGCTGAATGGACATCAAAGGAAATCTGATCGCACATCAGGAATAATAAAAACACATGTTGTAACAAAGACAGATTTGTTAGAGTATTTTATTTGACTATAGTGGAAGCCAATTTGAGACAGAGTCAAGTGGATCCATTGTTTCTCAAATAGTTTCACTTAACATCGGTTATGTGAAATCAATGGGAAGTACAGAGGGAAAAAAGAGCAGAAATGAGGGAGTTGTTACAATAGTTTCTTTCATATATTGCTTTTGTCTCAGTGCTTGAAGGGCTTTGATTTCTATTTACTTTGTAGTGAGAGATATCGCAAGAAATTATTCCTCCCCTTAAGAATCATTGATCATCCAATAGGTTGAAATAAAGCAGTCTTGTCACACGCTCTCTCTCTCTCTCCCTCTCTCTCTCTCTCTGTGTCTCTCTCTCTTGTCATCTTTATCGTGGTGATCAGTCGAACGCTCGCCTAACACAAGCCGTCTCTAGTTTCTACCTCCCAGGTTTTTCTCTCCGTTGCCGCTGCTGATGTAGCGGAGGTTATGGTGTTAAACACGGAGCTGCTAAATGTTCCCCAAGGTAATAACAGTCAGTATATATACAGTGCTGTGCCGTACGGCGACAGGAAGTTTCAGAGCGAGTGTGGAGGGAATGGAGATGGAGAGGAGAAGCAGAGAGGGAGGGTGAAGAGGGGTTGGGAAAAAAAGAGTGGAAATAAAATAATTAGCAGAGAAAGAGGTAAAAATGAAGGGTGCATTTTGAAAAAGAGATGGAAGGTGGCAAATGTAAAGACAATGACAAGTGACGCAAATGCTGCTCTGTTGTGACACTGTTAGTTTGTGAGTGAGCACAGGTGCAAGCATCCTGATTGTGATTACATGGGTTAAAAATCCACCTTTTAGTCTTGTCAGCCATTTAATCTATTTATCCGCTCCTGTTTTCAGTTCATCTGGAATTATACGATGAGCTGTGATTAATAGAATCTGTAATTTCTTCAAAATCAGTCTTGACTCTGTCCAACTATGTCTTTCGTGACCAAAATTTTTTAAAGACTGACGAATTGAAGTCAGCACAGAGGATTAAATTAGCAGAAAGAGCACAGCATTAATAATGCCAGAGACAATAACCGAGATATAAGGTTGTGGTTGAAAGCTCTAACAAATACAGTAAATTTGAAGTATAGACTGTGGCAGTCAACACATGGTTCCAACATCTTCCATTCAAAGGGGCCATTCATTGTTTTTATGTCTTTATCATGTGGACATCAAATAAATTATTTTATGATCCCAATCTATAAAGGAATTGGGTTATAGAACAGAACTCAGGGATACGCATGAGTTTCCTGGATCGCTAATCCCTAATTGGTTGAGCCCATGCTGTGCCACCAAAAACACCAGCGCTGACTGTTGGGAGGGAGACTGGATTCAAACCACTCTAACCCTTCCATCTCCATCTAGTTTTGTTTTATATTTATAAAGCATTTTCATAACATAGGTTTCAAGAAAAAGTTGTTTTATTTTTGAGTGAATCACATTTAGGTTGCTTTTACACTTGACTGGAAGTCAGTTTTATAAATCAGCAAAAGGAAGACTCTTAAAACTTCCATTTAGTGTGACTCTGTGACTTTTCTCTTACCTGTTGATCTGCTAGTTGAGTCACCTGTGTAGAAATTAACTTAATTAGCTATGAGAAAAAGCTGGCCGACAGTTAGCGATGCTGCTCAGTGACAAGCGACAGTATCGCAGAAAGCCGCGTCGCTCACATTGGGATTACATTGGGTCACGCCGCGAGTGCGACACCCTCACGGCTTCACCTTGATGTGAACCCAACACTGAGCAAGCGTTGCGTGTTCCTGAGCTCTGGAGACATGGCTTCAGAGAGAAGTATGAGGAAAGGGGCTTGGACTTTTGTATTTTCAAAATATGGCCTGATCTCCAACCCTACCTTTAAGAGCCCAGCGGTGCATTTTTTCCATTATTTAAGTCAAAATTAAGTTTTGAATGAAATGTGAATTTCGGTGCTCTATTTTCCAAAGAATCTTTTAATTCTTTGCTGCTCCAAACATAAACCGTGATTTGTAGAAAATTGTTTTCTGAAGTGTCATAAACTGTGCTAGAATTGGATTGTACCTCGTTACTGCACAGACGAAGGGAGTGTCTCTCCCTCTCCCATATAACCTAAACCTTTGACTGAAAGGAAAAGAGTAAAGGTGTAAATTTAACAGTTATATAAAAAAAATAAAACAAAAGATATGGATACTGTGGGAGGTGGAAATTGCCTCCTTCCCCAATCCAATTCAATCCTCCATTTTTTTCTGCAGGAGGCCAGATCCAGGCCATGTCTAAGATTTCACAACGATTAGCGAGGGAGGGATGAGAGAGGATATAGAGATGTACTGGAGCAGCATTAGCCATTAATCACCAAGGAGGGAGAGAGAGGGAAAGACAGAGACAGGGAGAAAGACAGAGAGGGAGTGATAAAGACAGAGAGGTCCTATCATGGCTCAGCATGAGACTTGCACTTTTACTGTCTGGACCTCCAGGGGTCTTGTTTGACTACAGAAGAGTGGCTCAATAGCAGCAGATGAGCTTCTTAATCCTGGGAGCCAGAAATTCAAGACCTGAATATATGCAACATATCTGTACATGTAGAAGGGAATTGTATCTAATCATGTCCGGAGTGTAACCCGCCTCTCACCCAGTGTTAGCTGGGATTGGCTCCAGCTCTCACACAACCCTAAAAGGATGGGCGGTATAGATAATGGATGGATGGATGGATGGATGGATGGATGGATGGATGGATGGATGGATGGATGGATGGATGGAAGGATGGATGGATGGATAGAGGGAAAAATGAGAGCCTTTATATTGCTACTCTACATGTACAGAATTTATTTTTTGTTCCTCATTGACTCAACTGATCCATACAAAAGGAAAGAGTTACTATAATAGCAACCCTGTAAAAAAACATTCAGTGTTCACCAATTGTTGTCCTCTTCTTGGTACTGGAACCTTTCAGAAGACCCAATCAATCATCTCAAGTCAAACCAATATAATTAATTTTATTGATATAGTGCTAAATCACAACGGACGTTATCTCAAGGCACTTTTCAAATAGAGCAGGTCTAGAACTTCTCTTCATAAAAGTAGTTATGGGGACCCAACAGCGAGCAGACATGGCCACATTCATGAGGAAAAGCTTTTATGAGGGAAAAACATCAAGCAGAACCAGACTCAAGTTGGGCAGCCATCTGACTCGACTGGTTGGGTTGGAGAGGGAGAGGAAGAGATACAGAGAGATACTATGAGTACTCGTGAAAACTAATAATTCTAACAGTGATTACAGTCAAATTTTGCAGCAGGCATTAGACAGGGTCTTGCAGCAGATGGTGGTTTACAGTTGCACATCCAGACTAAATAGCTTTGGAGATTCAAAACAAATCAGTCTGGCTCTGGACTTTCTGACCTGATGTCTCTATATGAAAGATTGCGGTCAATGGTAAAATAAACCAATATGACTGTTGTTAAAAAAGCGTAGGGGAATGTGTGCCGTCTCCTGTGTCAAAGTCACATGCTTGGTTGAGCAAACCATTTACCCGACCTCTTTCTACTGCTGTAAAGTCGCACTTCCAGCCTTTGCTTCTGAGAGACAATAGTTATTATTCACACACAGCCACAATAGTTTGCTTGTCAGATAATGCAAATGAAGGTTTGACAAGAAATTCTCATGTCAAGCTCCGCTTACTGACACATGGCCATGTGTGTTTGCAAGTGGAATTTCGGTCACATGATAATGGGTACTCTTATATGGGTGGAGATTGTAGCCACTATCTCTGTTCAAGGATGGACAGGGGGTTAAGATCTCCCCTATGTACAACCACCTATTATCAAGCAACAAAATTACATACTTACATAACATGAAACAACTAAACTGTTACCATGACACCTACTGTACAGTAAGCAACTCTTTCTGCTGAGGAGGGCCATGGAATATGGTTAGAAGCTCCACAAATACATCAATGGACCTTGTGAAAATCAGCTGTTGTTATACTGCTGTTTCCAAAATCAAGAATGAACCTTTAAACTCATGTACAGTAAACACACTGGTTGGAGTGTTTCAACACTGAACAACACGTGTGTTTCTTTTGGTGCTGTCATGGGGGTGCAGTGGTTGGCACTATGGCCTCACAGCAAGAAGGTTCCGGATTTTACCCTGCTAACTGGGTGGGGCCTGTCTAGGTACAGAGGATACTCTGGCTTCCTCCTACAGTCTGAAGACATGGAGGTTAATTGGTGTTTCTAAATTGCCGTTAAGTGTTAATCTACCTGTATATGTCAGCCCTGTAATAAGACTGGTGACTTGTCCTGGTACACTGTCACTCTCATTAGAAACACCATTATAGCTACTGGATAGATGGACATAAAAAAGTGGGATAGAAAAGTGGGATACAACAATTTATAACCAGTTTTAATGTTGCTGTAGAAGTTATTCAGGTAGAGATTTCACAAAACTAGCCACAGCAGCTCCAACCCACGATTTGATTAATATGTCTTCAACTGAGCCCATTTGTAAGTTTTCTCTGCTGCCAAACACTGCGTCTTGCTGGGAGCTGTTGTTGGTGGTGGCATTTGACAAGGGCTTCATTTTTTCATTGTCTTTATTAAAAAAAAGACATGTTATAATAAGTCCTCTGAGCAGATGTGATAGATACAATAGTGTCTCGACACACCAATGGCAATGGCCTGTGGTATAGGCAACAAAGGCCGTCACCTTTAGAAATAAAATGCCAGCGGGGTTGTTGCAACAGATCGGTTGGTTGGTTGGTTGGTCACGAGTTGACAACATGATGAGCACTGTCGGCTATCATGACATGATGCATGTAACCAGTGCATACAGCAAATTAAGCATCATCCAAGACCGTTGTCTAGGTCTGCCTTTGAGCTGCAGCTGCAAAATTAGTTCAAAAAAAGGACGACATTATCAAGTCAGGAAGCACCAATCAAAAATCTGGCCAAGGATGGCGACATTGCCACAGCCGGCCCTGCCACGCTGGACAGCTGCTGGTGACTAGATGGATGAGGTTTCATGCTGAACTCGCAATGTTTCTTCTGGACTGGTTAGTAAACAGCTGTTAAAGCTAACACTGGCTATGTGGCTATTGCAAAGCTTACTAACAGCTCATTTAACATGCTGGCTGGGTATCGTGCTGCTCGCGCATACACTACTTTTTCAGATGGACCCTCCATGACAACGGTTTCCACTTGTGTGGTGTGATCATCATTACCAGCCTTCTCATATCCTATTACATATAAGGTCTTCCACCCTCCACCCCGCCCGCCCCACCCCACTTGGTGTTCCCTGCACCCCCTCCCTTTCTATGTCCCCCAGTCCCTCCTCCCTCTCCCTACACCTCTTCCTCTCTTCCTATTTTTATTTTATTTTTTTCTGTACTATGAATAAATTTTGTCTGTCCCGGACATGAAAATGTCAAATACCTAAAATACACCTAGGCTAAATAGCATATTAATTTTTAATGCCTGCTCATCCTATGCTGCTATTCTCATATCAGGCCTGTCTGCCAACAGCTGTTGCTGGCTCTCTGGCTGGGAATTTATCATCCATCTAGCGAAAGGAGGGGAGAGAGGGAGAGAATAAAAAAAAGAGATGGGAGACATTGTTCAGAAGACAAGGAAAAAGGGGAGGGACAGATCCGTGTTTTCATGGATCCCTAGCTTGCATTTATATCACCCACACCTCGCAACTTTCTTTCTTTGATATACGAGTGGGATTCAATTACACTAATGCCAAACATAAATTGTTCAAGATTCGTTCCTATTTCCCCCCTTCGCGGTGTGTTATAGCACAAGCCTCCTCATACATAAAAAAGAAATAAGGAACAAAGTAGTGACATTGACGCTGGAGGTAGTGACATTGGGGAGAACAGGAGAGAGAGACAAGATGCACGGAAGCAATGTGCCAGTGTGGGTGTTGAATGCCACCCATGTGCGTTTTTAGGTGGCATGTGGTGGATGATTATCATAGATTATCACAATCCAGATTGTTACAAGTTCTGTCTGCGCACATAGCAAGCAGGGTACTGTAGCTGTGTGACTGTCTCTGTGTGCGCGTGTGTGTTTTGGTTTAAGACGGAGTGCCTTTGGGGATAAGACTAAATGGTGAGTGAATGACGAACAGTTGGAGTGTGTGTATGTGTGTGTTTGTGTGCATTTTTTGTCAGTGTGAGTGTGTGTGTGTGTCTTGTTCTTTTATCCTTACTGTGTGAGAAGCAAATAGACAGGGTTTTAGAGCTGCAAAGACGACAACATATTGCTACAGGTGAAGGTACCAATCGTGTGGGAGGTTGAGCTTACCTTAACACACCAGCTGCATACTGGAGTCCAACCTGTCTGTCAGGATCAACTGGCCTCTCGCTGTCACTCCTGACTGACTACTGCTTACTGGAATGGCCACCTAGAGGGAGAAAACAGTGGAGGGGGACAGATTAGAGGCAGAGGTGATAATGAAATATAGAGCTGAAGAGGCGAAGAGGAAGATGGACAAGGGGATGCGGTGCGAAGACGGTGACGTGGAGGAAGAAGCAGATGAGGTGAGGCGGCGGGGGGGGTTGGAGGGGGGTCAATGTCGAGATGAAAATCTAACAAATTCAGCAAGCGACGCTGCAGAGGTCAAGGGAATGCAGCCAGAAAAAGGTTAAAGATGAAATCAAAGCTGGCTTGCTGTGGTGCCCGGAGGCACAGCTGAAAATCTATCCCTCCAAGGCAAGGCCACCGCTGACGTGAGGCAGACAAGAAGCTAAATACTGCACGCCACTCGGGGATCTTTCATTTTCAACCGATCAATAAGGGCTTATATTTATCAGGGCCTCCGAGCAGCTGCCACGTCTGACAACCTCCACTTCATTTTTGCACTCCTCCTCTTCTCTTTCCTCCTCCTCCTCCTCTTCTTCCCTTCCTCCTCCTCCTCTCCACCCTCTGCACGCCAAATTGAGACCCATCGACCATGAAAAGGGGCAGAGATCCTGGATTGCCATTAACCCCCCTTGTGTCACTAGACTGTCTAACACACACACACACACACACACACACACACATACACACACGCCCTGGAGATATAATTCTGCTAAAGGTCTGTCTCCCCCTTCTTTAAAGAAACATGCCTTATCATTATGGCCTTGGCACAGACACCAGCACCTCTTCATGTCTTTTGTTCCTCAAGCTGCCCAAATGCACACACACACACACACACACGTCTCTCTCTTACACACACAAACTAACACAAAGACACACACACACACACACACACCACCCTGCGACAACTTGATTTCACTTTTAATTACTACCATCTTGTACATCTCTCTCTTTTTTTGCCAAATTCACTTCATATAACGAAAATATCAAATCCCAAATTACTACTATAAATCTGAGGAGCATCATGAGAAGCGGAAGATTGGGTTTAGGGGGTCTGAGTTAAAATAACTGTCTGTCTAATCATCTGCACAACAATATTTGCTGTGAGGCATTCTAAATAGATTATCGCTAGTCCATCTGTGTCATCATTGATTTATAAAGCATTAAGCTGCTTGGAGAAGAGATAGGGCCTTGCCTTCTCTGCTGTTAAAGGGGCTTCTTGTCGAAATCAGGGGCACGCCAATGGAACAACTGTGGCACTCGTCTAACCTCCCCTTTAATCGTCAGGCGAGAGGAAGTGAAAATAGGACGGGCGTATCTCTGTGTGTGTGTATGTGTGTTTTCTTTTTTTTTTTTTTAAAGGGAAGTATGAATCCAAATTTTCTGCATCTCTTTTTGTTTGGTGATACAAAGAGACTGGGAGGAGGGGAGGAAGTACAGAAAAAAATACACACACAGAGAGAGAAACAAATAGCGCACATAAACACGTATGCACATACACACATGCAGGAAGAAAAGAAAAAAAAAACAAGGGACATCATTAACATATGAATGCTATATGCAAATGGTAGGGAGAGAGCAGATGTTGTTGCATTTAATTGACCTATATGTGAATTGCATCCAAACCTTTCACTGTGTTTTCTGGGCCCACTGAGTACGGTTTTGACTTGCTTTCTAGTACCACTCAATATATGAGCAGGGAGCACAGCGATGTTAGCAGTGTTTAAACATAAAGACGGAGACAACTGAAAATAAAGTGGAATACAGTCAAATTATGGGAAGGAGGAAAGACACTTTGCATTGTTACTGATGAAATCTCCCAGAAACGCTCAAGTTATGTATTTTTTGTTGCAATTTTTGGGGGGAACATTTTAGCTGAGTCTTTTTAATTTACGCTCCTATCAGTGTGATTCATTAAGCAGGCTTTTTTTTACATGTTACTTTGAAGAAGTGTTTTACATAAAGACTACTACTGATGTGCTGATAAAATATTGTTCAGATTTTGTTACAGACTGAGTTACCCAACACAATGTAAAATTGCTTCAAGTGATAAAATGTTGCTTACATGCGTATACAGTCATTAAGATAATGCAGTGTTATCATTTGCTGTATGTCATATGTAAGGGAGGCATTGTGGATAATATGTATTTTAATTTCTCTTTAGTTATAGTTCTTAAAGGGTTAGTTCCGGTTATTTAATGTGGGGTTGAGTGAGGTTGTCATTGCATTATCTGTTTTAGATTCTGATTGGCCCACTCCCTGTTTCAAGAGACCCAACCTGACTGACTAGCTGACTAGCTAGGTGACTGTTGGATACATACCTGCCCCCAGCTTAGTTTGAAAACTCCATGGGCGTCTTTTACTTTATGGAAATCATCACCCAGACACCCACATTCACCTCCTGATTTGGGTCTTGCCTATCATGATGTATCACATTGCTTTCAAGTGTCATTTGTCCTGGCTTTGTTCTCGTTGCTACAGCTAATGTGCTAATGTTTTAATATTATAACTGTCTATGGTAAGCTCATGACTGTGAATGATCGTGTGATATGCTTCTTCAGGCAAGTGAGTATGGATGGGCATCATTTCTGATACGGAATTTAACACTGCTTTGGTGTTTTTTGTTTCAAAATGTTGCTGTTGCTTTTTTAAAATGTAAAAATGTTTAGGTGTGGACAGAGCTTCAGTCTTTAATGTGAATTAGTTTATTGAATCTGACTCTTACCCAAAATTAAGTGCTTTATTTTTATTTTTTTTTCCTAAACTTAACTAAACTTTGCCTTAACTCTGGCCTCAGTGTGCCAGTCGCAGCTGCTGTTAATACATTTGGCACTACATTAAAAAAACATGTAACCTCTCAATATTTACACTGCTTGTGGTTATATTATATTTATTTATTTATATTATATAAGATGATTTCAGAGAGACAGGTTTACAGTAGGTTGTGGGTGGCGGGCTATCAATTATTGATACTGTTGTCTAGGTCGGTGCGCAAAGCTTTAGCTTTTAAAAACTGTTACATCTACCCAGTCGCTGAGTATCACACATTTTAGAACTAATTTAATTGTTTGAATGAAATGGAGTGCCTGAGTCTCCCTCTCTAACAATAAACTACAATCTGTGAGGTCCTCAGTGGGTACTCATCCAATCACCCTTGAATTCACATGTTTCATTATTCACAAAATGGATTAATTTCAATAGTTAATTTTATACTGTATATCTTAATTTGAAATAATATTCCAATACAAACTACCACTTGATGATTACAAATATTTGATCGTCAACTTGGTGAATTAAGCTTTGTGCTTTCGGGACATGTCCCCACTTGCTTTAAAAAATGTTAATCCAGCCTTCCAAAGCAGTGTTTGCAGAATTGTTCAACTTTGCAGCCACATTCACTTGATATGTTTCCCCATCATGTTGAGCTCAACATCATTTTTTGAGGACACTGTTGGGTCCCATGGGCTCTGGCTGAAATTATATGTTTTTCATATTGTAGTGTGACATGTGCACATGCACCAGCTTTATCTTCTGTATCATGTCTAGCACATGCACAGATGATTTCCTGTGAATCCCTCGTGCATGGGTTGGCAATCTAAATACAGGACAGGAAAAGCCCACTTTGGCAGTTACAATGAAAACCACTAGTGCAATACACTGAAACTGATAATACGACCATACATTGGGTTTGATATCATGAAGATTCAAAGGGTCAGATGATGTCACTGACTTTCACTGTGGAGTCCTTTTGTTTTATTTTTTTTACTCATTCTACTGATGTGAAAAAGTAAAAGAGTT
Source organism: Trachurus japonicus (assembly GCF_045865225.1). Classification (NCBI taxonomy): domain Eukaryota; kingdom Metazoa; phylum Chordata; class Actinopteri; order Carangiformes; family Carangidae; genus Trachurus; species Trachurus japonicus. Next base: position 25,782,186 of record NC_140909.1, read on the forward strand.
TCTTCCACTGTTTGACATCTCAAGCAGTTTGCCAAGGCCAAGAAAGAAGGTGATTTTCAAAGTCTATTCATCTTAAGCTCTATCAGTCCCCTCAAAAACTAGATTTTGTTCTTCAGCTTTACACACAGATACAGATACAGAGGAACACGTAGAGGAGGAGGAAGAGGAGGGAAAGTCACACATTTTTACACTGCAATGTTTGCATGGGTGAGCCATGAAAAACACAGATGCTATTTTCATCTGGGCCTCTGCCTTTTTTTTTCTTTCTTTTTTCTTTTTTTTTCTATCCCACACCCCCCCACCACCTCCACCACCACCACCACCACCACTGCCGCCACCGCCAATCTTTGGGAATGTCATTAAATTGTATTAAATAGCCTTTTGTCCAGGGGGCAAGGACCACCCGATATATGATAATACATTAAGGCCCCAGTGTAGCAGCCACTGAGCCGAGACCATCTTAAGAACAAGCACGGTGTGTGTCATTACGTGCGTGCTCGTGCGTGTGCTTGTGCATGTGTGCTAAAGAAGTGGAGCTGGAGCGGCAGAGGAAAAAAAAGCTGGAGAAAAGGAGGATGAGGCAAGTTATGGGGTAGAGAATGAGATAGAGAGAAAGAGGGAAGAGGAAAGGGAGGGAGAGAGAGAGAGAGAATGGGGTGGTGTGGCTGCCTGCCTGCGCATGTGGCTCTCTAACAACTGTGACACATACTAATAGAAACATACCTAATAAATTACAAGCTTTCAGGGTCTGGCAAGCTGACATTTTCTCTGTGCGCGGGACAATTTCATATCTGCGGCGCAAAGTCGAGGGGCTGCTGGACCAAATTGCATCACACAGAGATGCCAGAGGATTAGCATAAAAATTAACACTTAAATTTCAGCTTATTGTCAACCCTACTCCTGCACCGGCTGCCTCACAACAATCAATTCCTCTTAGAAATCTGATTAGATTCCATGACGCTTATTATCCCAGTCATGTCTGCCTGCCCCCTTCACCACCGCCACCCCACACACACACACACACACCGTTGGCATAGTCAGAACACTGGCTGCCATGACTGCTCAGACCATTTGTTTAAATGGAATTAAGGAGGAAATAAATCTATAGGTGTGGCATTTCTTTTGACACATGATGCCTCATTCTCTGCATGCGCGGGTGTTTATCTTGTGATTTCGTGTCTTCGCCGTGCACAGAAAATCCATCCTGACAATGTTGATATTGTATCTCTTTGCGAGACAAGTTCATTTAAACTCTCCTGAATGCTTCACCGCAGCGATGGCTGGTGGTCAAACACAAAATATGAGCGGTTATTAGTCAACCCCCCCAACCCCGCTTTATTGTTTGGTAAGACGAATTAGCATTTAATTTAAGTGTTTAGATTACGATCTCAATGATTTGTCTCAGTCTTACTCATGATCAAATGCCACCATGGTTTTATGTCTCTTTATTTCCACCTTCCCCGGTCTCTTTTGAAATAAACTTGACCACATCTAATGGTAGAGAGCACACCAGTCAGAAATGCTTTATGTTTACAGCCAAGAGCTGGAATGATGTAAAAAAAAAAAAAAAAAAGAAGAAGAAAAAAAAATGTTATGAGATCTCATGAGGCTGTCGCAATGAAATATTTGTCAATAACAGTTTCAGTTGAAGCACATTGCACAAGTATGTACTAAAAGCACAGCACACGTTGGGTGGCTTTGGTAAGACTCTTGATTGTTTAGACAAATGGCATTTCATCGCATCCAGATGTCTTTAAGCTGTGCTCAACCGCCATCGCTGCTTTCCAAGACACAGTCTGAATGTATACAAACATCTCCTCATAACTGCATTCCTCATCTGGGCCTGTGAGCGTCACGGCGCTCGTCACTGAAGCTTGGATGACAGCCCGCGGCACGGAGAGTTAAGATTTGATATTTAGATTTTTGAGGTAAATCTTCACAGGGGAAGAGTCTCTCCCTTGATTAGTTTAGCTCAGTTTGAGGTAAAACACTAAATTAAATTCTGACTTTGGGTTTTTGCAGTAAGGGGTTGAAATGAGCAACTACAGTTAAAAAAAAAAAAGAAATGCAGTTGAGGAGAAGTGGCCTGGGGAACAGGGTACATCCTGGACCCGGACAGGCGTTATAACATAACACTGGTACAAAGGGTCCAGAATAAAGACGCCCACAGGGTCGAGTGAGGGAGAGAAGAAAGAGGGAGAAGGAACAAATTGTCTGATGTTCTAAGTGGATAACAACAGCTCCTGCTATGCAGCAGCGGAGGCGCAGAATAATTTAAACCGGCTACCCAGCTAAAGCCCCCCACCTCCCCACCGCCCTCTCCTCACCTCCTTCTCCTCCCTCACCCCCCTGGCCACCACTCTATTCTTATGTTAACACGGCTAAAGAGGAGTGGGCCACCCAGCAGCAGCCGAGAGCAGAAACTTAAGTCCATCCTTCAGGAAAAATAATCCATCTCTCGGCCTTCTCTTTTCGCGATGTAACTTTACTCACTCACACTCACACTCACACACACACACACATACCGCTTGGTAAGGGGAAAGGCTGAAACAGATACAGAAGGGGTTGGGGGGGGGAGCACCGGCACGTTTACTGTGCCTTTAAAGCATATTACTTTTCAGACAAGAGTTTGAAGAATAATAAACCGGCTGCTTAACTGGGCTATTTTCCCTTTCAGTTAATGCCACGCAATGGCAAGGCGGGGGCGAGAAGAATTCATAAGTCTTTAAATGCAGAGTAAACACTGCTTTCTTTGTTGATTGTAGAGCTCTGTTGTGTTTTTTTGTGGATCTTGCACCCCCCCCCCCCCCCCACACACACACACACACCCTCCTTCCCTTCCCCTTCTTTTTCCCTCCTTCTTTTTCTTTGTATCACTCTTTTCCAATCGAGCTGCTGCTGTTGTGTTTGGTCTCCAAACAGCACATCTGAGGTGCACACCTCGGTGACATTTTATAGGTTCAAATCCCCAAGAATGGGAGCGCGAGAGAGAGAGAGAGAGAGTCATATTTTATACCGGCGGTTTATTTTAACGGGCGCTTGTAATTAACGCAGCATGTCCTTTATCTCCCAGCCATCTATGCCAAGGACTTTATTTAAACAACTTTATTGTGAAATGTTTGCGTTCTCAGCATTCGGCCAGGGCCCACACACAGAATATTATTTCATACATCAAGGGGAGGGTGGGGGTGTGTGTAGAGGGAGAGGGGTGGTGGGGGGCGGCTTTGGAAGAGTTTATGCTTTGAGCGGTTATTGTTTTTGATTACAACAAGACTCTTTTTAAAATGGATCAAGCCCAGTAACCTTGCATACACACACACACACACACACACACACACATCTACTGACTCATACAGAAGTTGCGCGGGGCCACAGGAGAACCTGTTTACAGAAGGTCTGTGCGAACCTGAAGCCTTCAACTGGGCCAAATGTACAATCTCAGCATGATTTATGAGAGTAAGATCACACTATTTATGTCCAAATGAGAGCACTTGTTTAATGCCGCTGCTTGGGGGCTTCTTTTTTGGAGTGTGTGTTTGTATTCTTACAGAGTTTAATGGAATTTGATGGGGGGAGATTGCCTGTTTACACTTTGTCAAAATGACCCGGAGTTGAACACACAGTCCTCGGCGCACACAGGTGTTTTTTTCACGGGGGTTAACAATGCAACTTGCCAGATCAAACTGTGCAACAAGAGCGTCCTGTCAAAAAAAAAAAAAAAATTCTGCATGTGCTGCAGCGTGGGCTTGTCTATTCCCGCAACAAATCTCTCTTGTGTTGAACATATGATCGCGGCCTAGAATGGTTACACGTTTCCTCACGAGGAAACTGATTTGGTGAGATTTTGAGTTTTAAAAGTGGACGGCTAAGCTGGTGTAAGCTGTCAGCACGTTAGCAGCACTTCTGATTCGCCTTGTTTTTCTTTGTATGCGAGTCCAACTGCAGAGTTGGACGTTGGACAGGAGACAAATTTATATTGAAACCAGACGATAAAGCTCATCCTCCCGCTGCGGTCTTATGCACATCTTAGTTAACGTGTCCCTTATAAACACAAACTATAAATGCATCATTAAAACCACATTCTACTAGATTATGGGGTTTATTAATATCAGAACGCAACCGGTGTGATAATATATAGAATATGAAAAACAGTCCAGATCAGCACTGAAATATCCCTGATTCAATTCCATGACCTTCATAAAACACTCGCAGCAGAGAGTCTGCTCTTATCATGTAATAATAGAGCATTCATGCTCATAATATCTACAGCGCCTTTCGGTGCCCTGTGCATTATCACGCCTGCAGTCCAGCAAATCAGATTGATCACAGCTAAGTTTAGTGTTTTCTGCTTTTAGCACAGACAGAAGATTGACAGTACTAACGTGCACGAGAGGGAGAGAGTGACTCATGACGAAGGTTGCGAGCGAGGAGAGCCGTACGGCTGCAGCCTGCTGAACCACCAGAAACACTTCAACAAATGGATTTCAATAGAGGGTTAGTGTGAGTGATGCCTCGGGCGCTGCTGTGTACAAAGACTTCACACACCATGACCTACTATAACAGTGGTGCACACACAGCAGAGACTCCAAACAACTTGCTTTTGACACTTCAACACACTTTAATGCAGCCTCACCCCGTCTCGTGTGTCCTCTGAGATCTGGCTACTGGTTTGCTTTTTAACACATGATCACTGACATTCGTATACATAACACATACAAGGAAGGTACTCTAAAAAAACAAAAAGGCAAACTTTTTTTTTTCTCTCAGAAAAAGTCACAGTCATACTCTGACAAATTACATTCCTACACCACACCCTCATACACCTCACCTTGTATAAATAACACAATTCTAAGATGATATAGGCCTTTTTTCCTTTACTTTGGTTTAATAATCCAATACTACGGTAACTTTTTCTCGAGACTACAACTGTATTATTGGGTCCCGGAACAAAACCAGATGCTTGGGTACATTATGATCCATCACTCTGTGTTTTACTTGTTGTAATCATTTTTTAGAACCACATGGAGTCAGCCTATACGAAATGAAAGTCTCCAGAACAACAGTGTCGATAAGCGCCACAAAATCTGTTTTCCCAGAGGTCTCTAAAGTTTTCCTTCTGTGGAGAGCAGCGACCGCAAGAACAACGCCAGCTTCCCGATATTCGTTGTCTTTCAGGATGGTGCCGCTGCTTTTGTGCCCGTTAAGTTCATCTCCTCGTCTGTTAACGCCTGTTTGAACGCAAACAGTCGAGCAGCACGGCGAAAGTACTCGTCCCTGTGATATAACATAATGCCACTGCAGTACAACAGCAGTGAAAGTCGACACACACGTAAACAAACCAGAGTGTGCAGATGAATATGCAAGGCACTCGGGTCAACTGACAAACTGTAGCAAGCAGCTAATTTCTGTGTTTATTTTCAGTCAGATTCAAACATTTGAAATGATTTGTGTAAAAGTCGTGTTTATTTGAAGAGCTGTGCGAAGCCAACGCTTTATGTTGTTGTTGTGCAAGTCCCTGTTTCCCTGGATCTCAATAGGTGGTGAGTGCAAAGTCACAATAGCCACATGGGAAACATGGAAATGAACTGGAATTATCTTTTAAGTACTGGCTAGTGGCTGATCTCTCAGTAGTAGGAAGAAAAACAAGTAACTACCGGTTTTGCAATGACATCTCTTCAAGGCTTAGTCAAGCGGGCCGACGCCTTACAAGGCAGCTCTCCATCTCTCACACACCATATTGGGAAAATCTTTATGAAATGGCCTTTTAGCTCTGTCAGGAGTCATTAATTCAATAATTTTGCATCTAATTTATATGCGACGTGTGTGTGGGAGAAACATGAAAAAAAGAAATTAAACATTAAAAAAAGGATTTTTCAAGAATCTTTTAACAAAATCAATGTTTTATTGTTATGAAAACGCACACACACACAGGAGTCAGGACCTTACACTGCCACCAGAACAAACTGCAGTTTTATCACAATGATGAGAAACACATATGAGAAAACATTCCTACTTTCCCTGTGGATTCTTGTGAGAAAGGTGGAATCTACCAAACCGTTTTATTCTGAAAGGGAGCCAATAACACGGCCCATGTTGGCCTTTGCGCTGCTCGCTGTGTGTCTGCGCTGCTCTGCTATGCTATGTCTACTGTATTATCTCCCTGTGATGTATAAATGCCACACAAGGCTTTACTTAAACAAAGCCTCTGACCAGACGGACCAGAGTATGTGAGCACATGGAATATTTGTGTTTTAGTTAAACAAATTTTTCTTATTAGTGGAGCTGCTGGGGAGGGAGAAATAATATCAATTGTGGAGGCTAAGGTCAACAGGCAGAGACAAAGCAAAACACCAGTTTTACACCAGGATAAAGACGAGTTTAAACTGTGTTACCAAGGATAATAGAGGGGTTAGCTAACGTTTAATGCCTAGATACTCTAAGTCATCAAAGCTAGTTAGCTAACCAGCAGCACGAGAACACAGATCCTTTGTCTCTCACTGACTGTGTGCATTGTACAAATGATTTTTCTCTTCCTGGCTCACCTCCTCGTCGCCATTTCTTCCCCTTCTTTCATCCTTTAATTTCCCTTTCCTTCCTTTCCTTTTCTTTCCTTTCCTATCCTTGCCTTTCCTTTCCTCCCTCTGTATCCTGTGCAGCCCTTTCTCAGTCTCCTCCTCCTCCCGTCTCCCAGATGTTGTGGTGTAAGAGGCTATAAGGGGATAAAGTGAGATGTAGACACTTCTTTAGCCCAGCGGAGGACAAACAGATCGAAGCTAAAGAGCACCTAGCTGCTGGGTAAGCTGCACACTTAGAACTCCCACCCTCTCTTTCCTTCCTTCCTTACTTGTCATCTCTCCTTCTCCTGTGCACCATCACTGCCCCTTCTTCCTTTGATTTCTTTTCCAAATGAATCAGATATGTTGAGTTGACATTTTCTTCAGTGTCAGACATTAGAGCAGCCACTGTCAGACAGATGGTTACATATTGAGGCTGCTCAAAAAGACCCCAACAGTAGAAGTGCTGCAAGGAAGATAGTGTCTTTTTAAAGAGTCATTGGTTTACTCACTATCTGGAGTCATAGCATACACACCCAAAATCGCACACCCTCTGCCTTATACACACACACACACACACACACACACACACACACACACACACACACACACTTATTCCCAAGTGCCCTCCAGGCCAACAAGCGAGGCTAGTAGCCATTCACCAGAGTTCTATCGATCGTACCTGGCTATGCCAAATCCTCTACTGTGTCATTCAGACCTTTTCAATTTTTAATCACCAGCTCCAACATCAGAACAAGTCCCTGTACTGCCAAACCCCTCCACACACACACACACACAGTTATTGTACACACACAGGAAAGAATGCAAAAAACCACAAACACACACAGCTGCACATGCACACCAAAAGTTAAAAACACGCATAAACACCCCTCTACTCTTACTATCCACAGTACTTCAAACACCCTTAGCCCTCCATTCCTACACACACAGAAACACACACAAACACACACACACAGCTCCCTCCATCACACTCAAAAAGACACATGGATGCACAGATGTGAGCAACAAAGCATATTTCTGCAGACAGTTCAAAACCAGGGTCTGTTCTCTCAATTCCAGTTGACAAATAATATTAAGATCTACATGCACTACATGCAATATTGAGACTGTGTTTCTGTGATTGTCTTTGTGTGTGCGTCTGTGTGTGTGCGTGTTTGTGTAAGAGCGAGAGGGATGGGGGGTGGGGGGGGTGCATATAAAACCATGTGTTATCACCTGGCCCTGTCTTGTGCCCAGCTCCAGACTGTAGCCAGCTTTGACCTTGGGCTCTGCCATATTCATTACATCATTAAGTTACCTCTTCATTAACTTTTCATTGTTTATGGAGAAGGCATCGGGAAGGAGAAGAGATTGGGGGGGGGGGGGGGTTCTCTATCAAAAAAAAAAAAAGAAAAGAAAGAAAGAAAAAAAAACGTATCCATAGCTGGGCATCTGGGCGCTGTTCTGCCTGCATGAGCGTCCCTCCCCTGCAGTGTGAGGAGGGTAGGGTGTGTTCTAGAGATTAGAAGAGGTTTTGTTGAAGGTTCTTGATTTGCTTCTCCAAACTGAAAACTGTCTCGAGTAGGGTGGGGGAAAAATAGGGGAACAATATGCTCTATTAAATACTACCCTTTAGCACCCTTGAACGTGATACTCAACCCCCAGCTAGAAGGTCACAGGTCCACTTACTTTTAGTAACCGATAACCAACCTGGGTCTTAATTACTGATTATCTGATCAAGTTTTGTAGTGTGCCAGTATATTAATGTGGGCTTTGGAACTGGTGGTAAAAATGTCTAATAACGACAGAATGAGCCCTGATCATAATCAGAGGTAAAATGTATTAAGGTGAGAGTTTACACCAAGAGCTGGAACTGTAGCAACAGCAGACTAGATAAAAACATGTTTAGGTACTGGCAAAGCCTAAGCCTCTCATAATTACTACAACCAGTAGAGGTCACCTATAGAAACAAAACTTAACTATAGGTCATTACCTGCTGCACTGATGATCTCTGGGCCTGTTTCCTACTGGAGGAACTTCTCTGTCTTTTCTTTGGCTGGCCTAGTGGTGGATGAGGCTCATCAGTTTACTCAGGTGCATTCAGCGCTGAGTGAAAGCCACCACATTGTCCACTTGTCTTTTAATAATTCAATAAAAACAACAAACATTTTTTGTTGTCAGATCTCTTTTTGACCATGGCGGCTTGCTAAATGATGCATTGTAAGGATTAATACGGTCGACCACATTTTGATTTGTGTTGAATTGTCCTCCGGTCGTTCGCAGACTGGAGCTCGGTGTCGTCTGATCTCTTTTTTGATAAGATCTCTGTGAAAGTGTGTTTCTGCATGTTGTTTGGGTTCTGAACGACCTTCACCCCCAACTGCTCCAGTATTTTTAATGTGCAACTCCCAGTGAGAGTGAGTGTAACTGTGGAGTACGGAGGAGCAGAGCGTTACAAAGTATTTAATATCCTTCATAATGTTCAACGTGACTTTTGACAATTTTTCACCTGTGACAATAAGCACATAAACTGAAAGAACTGCCTACAATTGTATGGCCGCATCATCTCTCTCCCAAAACATCATCTTTCTGAAATCTGATTGTGAACATATTTGCAAGCACTGGCCTTGTAGCCACCAGGCGCTGTTGTGCTTCCACACCACTCTGGTTTTCTGTCATTAGCGAAGCATCGCCCCGACCGCAGGCACAGATTGTGTTTAAAAAAAAAAAAAAAAAAAGAAAAAAGAAAAAGTCCTTGCCAGCCACCATCTACCATTGCGGGCCAATTATAAATGGCAAATCACTATACAGCATGGCTCATTCACTCCCCCTCCTCCCCCCTCTCGCTCTTTTTAACGGCGATGCCTGGCCAGACTCCACTGCTTCTCTTGAATAACATGTGTAGATGGCCCTTTGTGTTACAAGCTGCTGGACACTTGTTAGTTCACACTTTTTCATGGAGAGAGCTCCGAGGGGGAGGGAGACTGATGGACAAAAACCTTTTATCACCTTAACCTTTTTTCAGACGTTACAAAGTGTACGGTAAGAGTACGGTAAAGGTAAAGGTAAAGGTACTTTATTTGTCATATACAGCTACAGTAATGCTTTTTTCCCCCCAAACACTTAAACATGCATGATCATAAGAGGTAAAATCACTGTAAATACTCTCAGTGCAAGGCTGGTTGAGCATACGTATACTGAATTTGAAATCATTAAGGATGGTTAATCCTCAGAAAAAAATGGGAGGAAAACAAAACTAGTTACAAAATCCTAAAGAGAGGCGTTAGTTTTAACCCTTTGCTCCACAAAACTAGCTAGCTTCCTTTCTGTTTGTCCTTTTTCTTTCACTGATGATTAATAATGATAATGATAAGTGTCTTATCTGTATTTTGGGTGCAAATTAGTGTACCATTACTACTTCCTGTTTGATTGCTCTCCGGCACACAGAATAATCAGATCTTGTTCTTAACTTCACTGGAGCTTCAAGTATGAAAAAAACATAATCCATGTCATAGGCGTTAAAAAGGGTAAATGTAGAAAAAGGATGGCTGCAACTGCAAAAGCACCACCGTCTGTCAATCGGCTGATTTTATCTTGCAGGTCTTGTTTTCCAGCAAGTCATACTGCTGAAAAAAAGATGTGTGCAAATACATCAGATCACTTTTTTTAGTGTGGTTTACTGTGGCAGCAAATGAGAAGAGGTGTAATTGGCAGTTAACTAAAAGACCAGATCAGCAGAATAATGTCCCTTTTCTCTCATTTCTTATTGTAGGCACCATGGTGTAGAGTAAATAAAAAACATTAGGGAAAAAAAAAACAATCAATCAATCCATAAAAATCACGCACAATCAGTAAATGTTCTATGACAATCAAAATGTGAGTTTTAAAAGAGGTCACCCATTCTGCTGACCTGATTTCCTCAGGCAGCTTGTCCCACAGCTTCAGGGCTCTGACTGAGAATGCTGTGTCATCTTCCGTTTTCAAGCGCACCACTGAAACAGATAAAAGATCTAAGCCTATGCTTTGGTTTACACACAACTAAGGGATGAGATATATAGCACAGAGGAAGGCCATGAAGTTAAATATAATGGGAGCCAGTACAAGGAGGCTAGGATGGATATGATGTGATTTTCAGTAGCTTTTTACATTATATTGGTCTTCAGTAGTGAACCCAGCATGGCAGGATGAGTGACTCTAACAGGTAGGTATATTTGTGCATCATCAGCGTAGGTAGAGACGGCTGGGAGACGATGTACAGAGAAAATAAAATAGGTCCCAAAATTGAACCCTGAGGGACACCATCCTTTGCAGGGGAACAGATTATCCAGTTTAACAGGTATGAAGAGAACAATTATACAGCTGTCCTAGATATTTCCACTCAGTGCCTCAGCCTGTCAAAGGCAGTGCTGAGGTCCACAGGAACAAGAACTGAGCACATCCCGTCATTAAAAGGTCATTAGTCACTCTGAGAAGAGCAGTCTCACTGCTGTGATGCTGGCCAAAGCCAAAATTAAATTTATCAGAAATTATATTATCTGCTATGAAAATCAGTCTCTTGAATACATGTTTTCCCACAGAACAAGTACAAGGTTTCTTGAAGTTTTTGCCCCTGTAAGCACACTCATAAAAAAAGCCATTCCTCTGTCCTCTTCTGATGAAGCACATACAAGAAGCCTCGGTCTCCCAGCAGCACAATGGAGGACGTGAGCAAAGCAGAGCTTCATAGAGAGCGTACGAGTCGTGAGGCGAGATAGATTTTTGTCTTTCTGACAGGTAGCATCCAACCTGTTTTCTTCTCTGTCTCAGAGACAGTTGCGTCTGCCTCACAGCGTTACTGTCAAGCTGATCTATGATGGAACCACTCTGACTTCCCTTCTTCATGTTAGCCTTCTGGCTGTATTCACAGACAGTGTGTTCAACACTTGGAGGAAGCCCGGGCCTGAGCCTCTTTCTGTTCTAGAGACATGTGTTGCACAGTGGTTCAGGCTTCAAATGGTGAGAAGAACAAAATGAAAAATATTTTTTTCACTGGTTCTCTGCAAACTAGGCTTTTAGGAAAGGTTGCCATGGGGTTAACGTGTACAGATATGTGAAATCATCCAAAACTATCATTGCAGTTTTATCACTGCATATTAACTGAGTAATCTCTCAATCAAAAGTTTAAGCTGTGGAAATTATCACAATTTCTGATCTCCAAACTTTGAATGTGAATGGGGTTCAATTTTTCAGAGATGGCGTTTTTACATTTTATTATTGTATGATGGTGCATGTGAGTCTTTTGTGTATTCTGCTGTGGTTTCTCCAGTTTAGTGTGACGCACAGCACAGTGCTGCCTGGCTCCAAATGATTCACCTCAACTTCACAAGTGTAAGCAGCATTCAAAACATTTCAAAACAGATGTAGGTGGTTGTTAGTGGAAATATGAGTTGGTGTGTAAAACGCCGAGGTGACAACGTGGATCAATAGCGTTAGCGCTAGTGCTGAGTGTACAGTGCCGTCGTCGTCATACCGCACACACCGACCTCGCACGCATCCCGTAGCAGCGATGGCAGCTTTCACTATCTGACGGAGAGCACCGCGAGGGAAATGAGGCACTGTGAGTTTGTGTGTTGTGCACGTGTGTGCGGGAGAGAGAGACCTCAGAGCCCTGGGGATAGTGTGTCACATAAGCTCCATCACACGGCTGCTTTATTGGGCCTGGCATGGGTCAGACCCCTACTGTCATCTTCAAATATGCCCGCCACCTGCTCACACACAGACACACGCACGCACACACACACACATACATCCATATGTGTACACACTCAGCATACACACACACACACACGCTCATGCATACACAAACCAGCACACATGGCTTGCAAAGAATTCATCTGGTGTTTTCTTGTAATTGCAACAAAAACACCAAATCTGGACATGTCACGTTCATTTCCCAGGACCCCAGAGTGGAGGGCTAATTTCAAACAGCCTCCCCCTTCTTACTCGGCAGACCTCTGTCCTTTTTTCTCCACCCGCCCCTGCTTCTTCTTCCTCTTCTTCTTCTCCTCCTTTTTTTCATCCTCTCATCTCAGAGGAAAAGAAAGGCAGTCTTTTATACGGCGGCCAGTTTTGCAGACGGTTATTTGCTTAAGAGAGGCAAAACTGACTGAAATTCTTTATTCGTCTACCCGGAGAGTGTTTGTGCCACTCTGCCTTCAGATTCCACATGTCTAAGATATACGCCCAGGCCTCCGTTCCAGCGACTCAGCCACCAATAATATAAATTAGCAATGCAATAAGATTTGCAATGCTGCCACAATGAGCTCTGAATGCATAAGCAAATCAGCCGCTTTCTGCGACTCCTTTACAGTCTGATTTTTTTTCCTCAATCATTTCAATACAATACAATTTAGCACATAGGATGATGCAGACGTGCTTCATATATATATTGTATACACAGCCGGTCTGTTATGTGTGTGTATGTGCGTGTACTTTGAGTGTTTTATGTATTTTAAAGCATTTGAGACATTTGAATCCCCTGATTTGATCCTTTTAACTTTTAAAAATCAGCTCATGTGTGTAAAAGTGAGAATGATGTGTGTGTGTGTGTGTGTCTACAGAGTGTGTGCCTTTTTTTTCCTCCTCCTTTTCACGAGCTTAAGTACGGCTGTGTATGTGTGTAACTGCATGAATCAGTTTGTGCACGTGTCTGTTCTGTTGTGTGCCTGCCTGCCTGTGTGTGTGTGTATGTGTATGTGTGTGCGTGTGTGCATGTTCCCTGATGGAGATAAGTCTGAGTGGTTAGGAGGGAACAGATGTCAGCTGGTGTCGGCTGCCAGGAAGACTGAACAAAGCCAATCACGTTGCCTTCCTGTCCAAAACGCATGGCAGAGGGAGACCTGCATCTAACAACAATTTGTGGCATTAACTCTGAGCATGCCACCCTGGCTGCACGCACACACACACACACACACACACACACACACACTCCACACTCACACACATAAATATACACACCACCATCATCCTGTTTGGAATAAATCTGGTAAACAACTGGTGGAGATATGAAAGATTGCAGGGGGAACTAACAAAATGGCGTCTGTAATATGATCTGCCCTTGTTGCTACAGTAGCTTAATCATTCATAAGCCTGTACAATGGAGGGACTGGCGGGCAATCACTACTGGGGTCCTTTCTTTCATAAAATCTGTGTTCAAATATAAATACACATTAATACAGATATATATGTATACATATGTGTGTGTACATAGATATATGTATGTATGTATGTATGTATGTATGTATGTATGTATGTATGTATGTATGTATGTATGTATGTATATATATATATATATATATATATTATATACACATGCGCGTGTATATATGAATATACATATAACATCATACTGTGTCATAATCTGACTGCTGATTATGACAATCTGTTATGACATTGTGCTGCTATTTGTTAGATCCTCATTTGTCTCACTCAAGTCAATCATCTGCACACTGAGCTACGTGGAGAGCAGTCTTATTCTGCTGTTGACTCCTTGTCGTATGGTGTGAATGGCAATAAAGTTCACTTTGACTCTCTCGTTCGGCCCGTCTCACTCTTCCTGTCAGACACAGTGATATTAACAGGAAGAAACTGGGATCAAGGTGGAAAAAGTACAAATCTGGGAAACACAGACCTAAATTATTTTTGAAGAGGAGAGAGAGGGAGAAAAAAACAAAAAATATCTAAACGTATTAAAATCAAATTAGGACATATCTCAAAAATGTCCACTACCATTGCAATTTTATTGCACATATGTAATTATACGTCTAAACAAATTGTAGAATGTGTATTTTCTGATTCAATCTTGGGCTACTTCCACACTATACTTTGGGCTACTTCCACACTATACTTTTATTCATTTTATAGTGTATTCAATTTATAGTGTACTTCTTAGCTCTGCCTGGAATCTAGAGTCTTGTAGAGTCGGTCTCAAGTTTGACCACACTGCAACTTCAAGAAGAAGAAGAAGAAATCACATGGATGAGAAGTGGAAGAAGAAAAACAGCAAAGCAGCCTCACTTAAGCATCCAAATATATATGTATGTATGCGTGTGTGTGTGTGGGTCAGTCATTGTGGCATCTTAGTCTTGACTGACGGATCCTTAGGGATTGTCTGTTACAAATCTGCTGACCTTTGACCTCCCCAATGAGTTGTAAAAACCACACTCCATTTCCCTTAAGACGTTAACAGCCTGCACAAGTGGTGAGTGTGAACGTGTGTGTTTGTCTCCGTCTACATGTGCACGCTGTGTTTGTATGCGTGTGTGTGTGCGTGTGTGTGTGGTGTAACCCTGAGGTTAAAGAGCAATCTGCAGCCAATTAAGCGCTTCACTAGGAGGGCCCTGCTTCCATAAATGAGAGGAATGCTCTACAGGCTTAAGAGAGAGGGACTTGACTCAGTGCTTTGGAAGAAGTATACAGTACATGTGTGAGTGTGTGTGGTGGCTGTATGTCATGGCTCAGATGATTACATCGCAGGTTTGCGTGCTGGTAACAATTAAGTGTCAGGGAGCTAATGGAAGAGTTTAAAAGTTCACTACAGACAGAGAACTGGATTTGAAGAGCATGGAGAGTTGGAAAGCAGCAGGCCTCACCTACAGTATACCACCCACTGAGCCAATCACAGCCAGGCGCTCGCAAACCTCTGAGGAACAACAGGTACAAGGGGTAAAAGTTTAATATAACGTTGATATGCATCTATGTGTTTGGACAAAATTATATTTAGCGGAAAAAAGAAGAAAGAAAAGGCCGTCTGCACCTTGTCACTGCCTCTACGTGTTTATTTTCTTTTCAGCTGGATCTTGTGGTTTTCAGTAAAGTGAATCGCTGTTTGTCGAGTTACCTTCCTCTTTCTGGAGTAACACTGTACATATGTATATACAACTAAGGCGGAATCAGGCTTTTGGGGTTTGTGGTGTACTTTTTGTACTGTTTCTTTGTTTTATATATACAAAACTTTAGGAAATGAGAATTTGCAAAAGATTAAGGCAAACAATCATCTTGTGTCCATGCTGATTTAAATTGTTCGCCAAAACGCTTAGATCCTGAGTTTTGATGAGGCAAGATAAGAAATGAAAAACAGGGTAAATCATTAAAGGGACACAACATGCAAACAGCATGGAAAAACAAGAAATGTGAAATTAGTGTATTAAGAAAACACTGATAAAAAAGAGAAAATCTAAGAATAAGAAAAGGAAAATTAGAAATTGTTGTGTGTCTGCCTTAACATGTCTTTTGTATAATGTGACATTTAAACTAAATATGTTTCTTTTCTGACATTTTGTTCACTGCTTTGGTAAAAATGATGAATCAAAATATATCTACTAATGAAGTTAACATCAGTACTTTGAAAATAAAATGTGAAGGTAAATAAAAAAGTTATTAAAATCTACCTTGTGTGCAACAGATGGGTTTGCTGGTTATTTCCTCTTTAGTGTGTCTGTCAGTTGCATAGAAAAGATGAAGTTCGTTCATTACATGAAAATTAGATTCAAAGCAAGAGGTCGGAGGAGGAAGTGTAAAAACAAGAGGGCAAAGATGGATGGAAGAAGAGGGTGGGGGGGTTGGGCAGGAAGGAGGGTAGGGTCGATGTCCGTCCATCCCGCTCCCCCCCATCCCCCACCCACCCCGCCCCCACCTGCACCTCCTCCCAGCTGCCCTTGCCATCCATCAGTGGGTGAGCAGAGAGGATCGGGGCCCAGAGTAATGAGCCGTAAGCCCCCTTACACGTGTTGACGCGCCGCTAAATAAGATCCATTTACCTAGGCTGCCGCCACCACGCCCCGCCGACGACTGGAGGAGAACGCGCCACCCTCCCCGCCACCCCCCAGTGCACCTCAAACACACCTCGTGTCACACTCTCACACACACACACATACATGCATGCATACCGGTTGTTTCTATGTGTGTGTGTGTGTGTGTGAGATTTCTGCCATTCCACCCCTGTTAATAGGAGTATGCCTGTGTGCGTGTACGAGGAAGAATATGTACATGTTTGCACTGTTTGTGAGCGGGCATTAATAAGTAACAATGGTTGTGTGATTGTATGTGTGCGTGTGTGCCTATGTGCGTGCCTGTGGGCAGGGAGGACGGTGAGGTGATCCAGTTACTGAAGACAGACAGAAGCAATTGTTCTCCAGTTACAGAGTTTTCTCTGAGACTTGAGGGCATCACTGTCAAGCGTTGAGGCCATCAGGGAAGTCTCGCGTTAGACAATTACACTCGATCTGCCTTGTGTGTGTGTGTGTGTGTGAGTGTGTCATGGGAGGGGGACCACAATGTGACCTCCACTCCTGTAGCTGGGCAACACTGAGGGTCAGCTTTCTTTCTCTTTTTTTGTGAATGATTTTGTAGTTTTTTGTTTTAGTCTTCAAAATAAAAGTTGCTATAGCTACTCTTCAGTTTCAAATAGGATCGTGGCCACCAGACACAGACACAGACTCACTTTAGATAGAAGCTACATCCTCTTGGTTTGTCTGCCTGTCCACCATCGTACCAGCTTCACAGCAACCTGTCACATGATCGCTGATGGATTTGGGGGCTTGTGGGAAACAGTCCAGTCCGTCCACAATGTGGGGACAGCTCAAAACAGTTAGAAGGTGTGTGTGTGTCATATTGTGTGAAACCCTCCCACTGTTTACACAAAGCATCCTCACATAACAAAGGAGGAGAGCAGTAAGAGACACGGAGAGGGGACAGAAAGACGGAGGAAAAAAATGTTTCTATATCACAAAAGATAGGTAGACGAGAAAAGTCAGAGAAAGATAGAGAGATGGAGAAAGAGAGAGCTACGGGAAAGAAAAAAAAGGAAAAGAGGCAGAAAAAGGGACAGATGAGTGAGCAAGGCTTTAGTAGCGCTGTTGGGGTGAAAGAGAATGCCACTATTAATGAGATGTCTATTTTACCCACCAGCTCTCTGTCTCTCTCAGTGCTACGCCTGTTTTCCTCTGGCCCCCATTATCAGTGCACTTGAACCCGGGGATAACAATGAGTTCACAGAGATTGAGAAGTGCCGAGGCCTTAATTGTATGTATTTAGTCACGCAAACAGAGGCAATGGCCTGAGAACGCCTAGTTAGCCAATGACATCATTTAGCCACACAGCCACTTTAACTCAATAGGGCTGCTGTGGCGTACAGCTCTCTGTCACTTTACCCTGCCCCTGCCTGCCATCGTTCGATGTCTCTCTGTCTTTCACCACAGAGAGATTCTCGAAACGCTCTGTTTCTCCTCCGTCACTGTCCTTATTGTTGTGATTTTTGTTCTTATCGCTGTCTTTTCACAAGGTCAGCATATGTACGACCAGTTTTACACCTTTTTTTGTCTGATTTGAACATTTGCTCTCAAAGAAACTGAAATTGTTTACATTTTATCTGTAATAAAAGGTAAGTCTCTTGTGTTCATGTATCAAAAAGTCTAGGGTGAAGTGAAACAAAATCACCATTATAATAGTGATTTGGTGATTTTCACTTTGATTAAGCAAATAAACTGGTTAACAAGACTGATTTAAAAGTGTCATAAAGAAGTGAAAAATACTAACTTTCAAATTACTTATTTTACCAAGCCAACAGTCCGAGTCAAAATAAATTAAACAGAGAAAATCAGCAAAATGCTCACATTTGGAATCTGGAAGGAGATAATTGTTTGGCTTTTTTTTGCGTGATAAATAATCAAAATAATTTTTATTTTCATTATCAAGGGTGTTCATTAATTTTCTGTCAATCAGCTGAACAATTTATCAACTAATGGTTTCAACAGTATTCCAGTCAAAACAGATTTTCTTTATGAATTTGAGGATTTTATTTTGACAGTGTTTACATGTTCGCCATTTTTAAAGCAGGATCTGCAAATATGGGAAGAGAGGAAATGACCTCTCGCTCTGTGATAGTGTGTTTGGATGACTGTGAGTGTGTGTGTGTGTGTGTGTGTGTGTGTGTGTGTGCGCGCGTGCGTGTGTGCGTGTGTGTCTGTTTGTTTGCATGCATACTTTTGTCAATCAATGGTGGTTGCTGGCAGTCACAAAGATGATGATGGCACCGAGATGTTAGTGTGCCTCACTTGCTCGGCACAAAGAAGGGTATGTGTGTGTGTGTCTGTGTGTGCATGTGTGTGTCTGTGTGTGTGTGTGGAAAGGAGGGGTGTTTCTCAAGCAGGGATGTCAGCACTTGAAAAATCAATCACCATCTGGGCTCATTTCATACAAAGGACAGAGGGAAAGGAGAATAACACACAAAACCACGCACATATAAACAGACACACACACACATACACTTCTTGCATCTTTCATTTCATGCAAAGACAACAGAGGGCAAAAATGTACAGCAGCGAGGTGCCCCTCTTGTCTCCTGCCTTTGTGTTTTAAGTGAACACTTCACTCCTCTTCTGGATCCTGCTGCTATAAAAGCAGGTGCAATTTCCCTCCTCGGCCCCACACCTCCGCCTCCGTATTTGTTATAAATCGGAGGTTGTGGTGGTCCTAGCAAACAGCAAGTGAAAAACTGAAGAGGTAGTGGTGGGGGGGGGTTGTTTTCAGGGCAAAGTATTGGCCATGCTGGGACCTATCTAAGCCATTAGGCCAATGCTATGTGAACACACGGCATCGGGGCTGGTGTGCAAGGTCACCCAAAGCAAACTGGGATAAGAGAAAAGAAAAGCAAAGATTCATCTGCTTGAGTTAGCACCTCAGGTCAATGGGTTTACCTCCTATTCACCGCAGCACGGTCCTCGTTTACAGATGGAGCTTTAACCTGCTTTCAAGACCTGTTTTCAGCTCCACATAAGACATTTTTATATGTGAAAAGTAAATGTTTTATGCAAACAAGATTTTTTTAAAGTGTACACAAAAAGCATCAGAAGTTGAAAGCATGTGTCTGTGTGTGTGTTAGTGTGCGAGTGTGTGTGACATGATTTTTGCTGCGGCGCTGCCTCCTTTCAGTTGCACAGCTGTGTGAGAAATACCAGTGGCAGAGGCTGCTGAGGCAGCGAAAGCATTTAATACTCGACAAACAGTTATCTAAGCCCATGTCCAATAGCTAGACACCACTGTAATGTGACCTACATACAAAGTGAATAAGAATTTTTTTTTTTTTTTTTTGTATTTCAGTTGGGGGTGCGGTGGGTGTACAGGGGCACAGGGTGGGGGTTAAGAAGGGAATGTGAACAGAACTCATTCAAATGTCAGTAATAAAATAGCAAGTATTTCTTTTCGCTCCCCGTTTGCCTCCATTGCTGCCGCTCTATTTCTCCCCCCAGAGCAAAAGTGAAAGTACAGTATAATGTAGCAGGACATATTGTTCACTGCCAGGCTTTGAACTCTCCCTCCTCTGTTCATCTCTACCCTCTGGAAAGAGGAATCTCTCTTTTTTTTTTTTTACATTTTATGGAATTAGATTTTTTTTTCTTTTTCCTTGGGATAGAACACAACAGAGAGTCAAGCCTCCAAAACTGTTTTCACACACCCAACAGTATCTACTCACTGGAGGTGGGCGATCTGGCCAAAAGATCACATGACAAACTTTTTGAGTAGAATCAAAATCCAAAATCCGAAACATGATCTGCATCCTGTCCCAGCTCTAAATTTATTTTGAAAGTAAGACATTTGTTTCGTCCCCGTTATAATAAAACTCTTGGATTTGTTTCTATGGAGCATTAGTTTGGATAGCTCTGTTATTTATTTATGATGTGCTAAGTGTTTTTATTTGAAAGCTCAGTAGCTACCATCTAGCTAGCCTCAGTCTGCACCGCCTCGGGTTTCCCTGTCTGCAGGCAGGTCTCTCGCCCCACGGATGGCCTGTAGCTGGTGATGGTGGTTATGTTCTGCTCCGGTGGAGAACTGGTACATGTGGCTCAATGCCAAGCTCGCCAAGGCTGTAGGAAACAAGGACTGTCTTTGCCAGCTACCATAAGCAGGTTAGCTGTTTAACAGTTAGCATCAAGTGTTGATTGCAATGAAGATGCATTTGTGGTTTTATGAACCTAAATCAATGTCAGTGTAGCTGAGCTCTAGAAAAAACAGGCCAGTTACATGTTTTCTGAGTCATCTAATAAAAACAGAGCAGATTTCCAGTAAAGCACAGTGGGGCTGGGTCCAGGTGGGCGGGGCTTGATGACTGCTTCGATGTGACATCACAAAGTTACAGAAGTCCTGACAGCTGGCTTTAAGGCTCAGTTTCTGTTTCCAGGTTGTGTGTATTTCTCTGTGGACTGAGGCTTTGATACTTTCACATGTCTTGATATCGAACCTTGAGCTCATTATAACCAAACTACACATAGGCATTTCCCATTATACCGAATAAATGATTCACAAATCTTTTAGATATTTAATATAAATATCTAAATGTGTTGTTGTAAGGATCAGACCTAGACTAATTCACTACTATTTCACCATTTAACACTATATAAATGCAAGGTTTGAGTTTCTTACTGTGTCCGGAGTCAAACACTGAAAAGGACACTGTTTCAGCGAGTTGCATGGCACAAAATTAAAAGCCCATTATGCATAATTTGAGGCAGAAATGGACAGATTGACTTCAGAACAATTTTGATAGGTTTGGTCCCAGCCTCAGCCTAAAAATTGATGAATGAATAAAAGCATGCATGTGCGCGCGCATACACACACACACACACAGTCAATCTGCCTGGCCACATCAACAGAGCAGGTGTCCTTAGTAATGCACCATCGCGCACTTGGATCTCTGCATCTCAGAACAGAGGGAAAAGAGGCAGGAGGGAAAAGTTAGAGAAAGAAAAAAGGGGCATTTAGAGGAAAGACACAAAAAAAATCTTTCTCACCACTGAATTTTAATGCATAGAACAAGTATTAGTGGTGCTGTGTTTATTCTTTGTGTTTGCTAGCTGCTGGAATTCGGGGGCAATATGAGAATCTATCACCAAACTAGAGGTAACCCAAGCTGTGTTGGTTTGTCTGTCTTTGGCTCAGCTGATATGATGCACCAGTGAAACTTGCTTGAATGCACCTCATTTCTTATTGCGCGAGAACGGCAGACTCCTACACTCGTTATTTTGGGAATGATCAAAAACATAAAGATGATGTATTTTCTAGTATCCGTATCAGAAATATTTATCAAGACGACAGGCCCAAAGCCCAACTGAGGAGAAACTAAGCGGAGAGAGATGTACTTAGTAAAAAGCATTCCTTTGCCCCCTGCTGAGTCTCAGCTACATGGTACATAAATAAGCATTATGAATCACGCTGTTTGGTCTCACCCTGCTATGTCTCAAACAAGATCCAGTTTCCATTTAGCCACCATGGTGATGAGCGAGCCTCCTGCAACGGTGCACCATTTCGAAGAAAGCAACAAAATAAAACAAGTCGTGTGTTTATCTAGTGCTTTCATTTGTTAAAATGCACACAAATCGAGTAAGTTTATCCACTTTTAAGCATCACATCCAGCTGCTTGTTGTTTACATTTCAACTTGTCTGCCTAATAGGCTTGCATCCAGTCAAAACCTTCAAGAGGCCAGAGGGCAAACCAACAACAAAATAGCCACACAGCTCAGATGAAAAGACAAACTGCTGCACAAATACGACCATTAGTTTGCACAAAAGAAGACAGCTTAAAGGGCTGTTATCATAAGAATAAGCCAAATTTTCTATTGTAAAGTTTTCCCTGGGTCAAATGTGATAAAATGCAGTTTGAAAAAAAATGTTCAATCATATCATTAACAGTGTCACTGAGGCATCACTGCCTAGGAGTTTGTCGCCTTCCTCTTTGGCACAAGTTCAGAGGCAATGTCTTGGGTGGTTCACTCACATCAGATTACCCTACACAAACTTTATCCCATGCCAATCTATCCTTAGAGCGGGTATTTTAAACCTTGTAGCAAAAATCAAGCCTCCATTCAGAGAATCTCCTTTGTAGAACTTAAATACATCCCAATGTGTCCATCAACAAAGGCCTCTACCCTTCCTCCTCACTCCCTGTGACACTTTAAGTTTAGGATTGTTCAGCAGGCCTGTGGGTGGGTTTTTCATTCTTTCCCATTCTTCCTTTATTTTGCTCCTTCTTTAGAGCATTAGGGCAACCAGCCATTGAACTTCAACCGCTACTATAAAAATTCATCAGGATTAAAATGACCTCACACACAAAATTAAAGTTCCCCAATGTACACAATAAGAGCCTGTATCTTTTTTAAGACATTCTCAGCTTCCTTGGGAACAGGATTGTTTCTTGACAAAGTGGTCTCTGCTCAACAATGAGCACCTTTCAGACACACACAGGGACTGCCTTTAGAGCTGCGCAGAGAGACGGATTTCACATATCAATCAAAAGACCAGAGGGGGTGGTGGGTGGGTGGGTGGTTGGTGAGTGGAGAAGGGGGTGAGTTGAGAGTGGTCCTTCAAACACCATGAACAGCTTCGAATGGAGTATATGCTTTTCTGTGTTACTGCTACTATTCATAATAACAGCAGACACGGGAGTAATGGGAGGGAGGGGAGTCCTCTTAACACTATTTTTTAGACCTGCTTTCCCTTATATGGGGGCTCCTCAGCCTGGCCCTGAAATAATAAGACTGTAGTGGAAGCCTAGATTGTACAACACTGCAAAAAAAAGAAAAAAAAAAGAGTTGCTGCTTTGTGAGGAGGCCACGAGGGTCCAAAGTATTCAGTCTGTGTGCAAGCTTTCATGTTCTGGAGTGTACATGTGAGGACTCGTATGTGTGACTCTATGTGTGTGTGTTTGAGGGAGGAGGGCTCCATTACACCTGTGCGATGGCGTAATGAACCCATGAGTGTGTGCAGTGGGCCACAGCCACCCACTGTGCCAGCCATGCACACCACTGCCGCTAATCATGTTGAAAATGAATAAGGTGTCAGAGTAGGTAATTCACAGCTGTATTAAAGCACCGCAGCCCAGATATAAGGTACATAAAACAAATTAGATATAGTATTCTATTATAGAATATTTTTGGACAGCTGTATTAATGGGAGTACTTCAAAAGGTCTTCTTATTAGGTCACTGGCTGCACATTTCACCTTGTACACTTTTTGAGCCTATGGGGTTTCATATCATCTCCGACTCTGAGCTCAAACACATACGTATGGAGGTGATGGGAAGAGAACTGGTGTTCAAATTGCATCTGAGCTGTGAGACGGAAAACAGGTATCAAATTGTAAAAATCAAACACACTCAAGAAGCTATTCCACTCCCGTTACAATCCAAAAGTTGTACAATTTTCTAATAGATTTGACTGTGGATGGAGTCATTTAAACAATAAAAGAGCAGTAATAAAGAAAAATAGGTTGAAGCTCTGAAGATGGTTTAGTCTTTAAAGGTTACATTTCCATGTGTTGTGTGACTATGAAGCAGGTCTAAGTTGGATATCTACACTGAAAGTATCAAAGGCTCAGTCAGAAACTGAACCTTAAAACCAGCCGTTAGGACTTCTGTAACTTTGTGATGTCACAACAAAGCAAGCACGGCTCTCAGCCACATCAAGCATCCATCCTTGAAAAAATGTATTTCTCTGAATGTTTACCTGAAATCTGTTATATTTTGACTGGATCACTCTGAAAACAGTCAGCCAATCAGAAGACAGAGGTAAACTATATGGAGCTTTAAGTTTCACAATTTTGAGGATTATATTTAGAATATGAAAAAGATATTCCATTCTTCCCAATATTACTAAAGCTGCATGCTTTCTAAAACCATTGCTGACTCAAATAGCATTACAGTTCACCATGACTGTTGCATTTTCTACTGTGCAAGATTACGTGAGCATGCGTCTACAAAAGAAGGGAAACCTGCGAGATCGCCCCACACTTGTTCACTGCCTCCTGAATTACATCATTTCTCCCGGCCTAGACCTCTGTCTGACATTAAAGTAGATCTCCGTATAACTGGGAAAAAAAGCATTAGTATTCACGGCATGTATGCGTGGCACATGTGTGCTATTTTTAAATAGGGATGCTGTGAAAGTGTGGAATTGGGGACAAGGCAGCCTTGCACCGGGCCGTGACACAGACTTATGTTAAACCTAATTAGATCATGATAATAGCTTTAGGGCCCCAGTGATCAATGCTAGAGGTCTGTGGAGATGAACTTTCCTTAAGTTTCATGCTGCACACTGGTTGTACTCATTTTTTTCATACACATACACACAAATCACAGTGGTTTGAAGGCAGTGGGCTGTACGATAGTGTTATTTTAAACGTGAAACTATATATCCTCTGCCCGTTTCAGCAGTTTGTCATTTTACTACTGGCAGTGTTGAATGAGTTTGACAGATACATATGGTCAGTTTTAAATAGACTGCATCAGTGCTACATCCACCACCCATTTGATGGATATGATTCAGTATTCCTCTAATAGTGCAAATTCATAAAGCCCATTTGACGTCTTATCCAAGCCTCTCCCATAATGCAATGCCCCACAATGTCTCCACATCACAAAAAAAGACACTTGCTGATTGCGAGCTGCTTTCCATCAACAACGTTATGGAGGAGTCTAGTTTACAGCTTACAGACTCCTCGGATCACTCTAACTGAAGACAAAGAGGATTCCTTATGCTTCCATTACTATCTAATGTAATTTGTGTAATGTAATATTTCAAAACGTCTGCATTTGCTGACATGCTAGCTTAGCTAACTTCTGATAAATCTTGATACTGGATGCTTTGGGAATCCCTGCACATATCGGTTGTGCTTCCAGTCTGCCATCTACCTCTCTCCACAAAGCAATAGGCTTAACTTTATTTTTTTTTTTTTAAATCTTGTCTAACAAATCAAGACTAGCTGACATTATCTTGTATTGTGTTTGCTTTTTGCAGACTGTAATTAGACTAAAGTTTGGGTTTGAAACCAACTTTCGTGGCTTTTCCGAGAACTCACCATGGTGGTATGTGCTCACCTCTGAATATTCATGTCTGGTTAAGACAAACAATAAACTTGTACTACTATACAATGTAGTATTTCACCCTTAGGTCACATCTGGGGTTTTGTTTTGAGGATGCCTTTTTAAAGGCCTGCCATTGCAACGCTCTGTTGCATCTATAAACCTTCTTTTAACCTTCTCTAGGGACCAGGACATCAAGGTCCTTTGCCTAGCCTGTAGCAACCATGACCCAGACTTGGATAAGTAACATTTAGCAAGGGAAAAATGTACTCTAAAAGGTCTAGAATGGTACTCAGTGGTAGTGAGTATCCTCACCAAAGCAAAACAATCAAGATTCATTATTTCACGGAAAACAGACGTAATTGTAGAAGCGCTCACCAACGACAAATGGGTTTGTCCATCTAGGCACCACACCTCTACCAAGTTTGTTGCAAATCAGTTCTGTTTGCACAATCCAGCTGACCATCAAACATAAAAACCATATCACATACAAATGTTGGTGAATACATAACCTCCTTAGGATATCCATCTGTATTGACCTTTACAAAACCACTACAATTTAACCTCCGTTGAAAAATAGGAAAAACTTGTGTGTGTGTGTGTGTGTGTGTGTGTGTGTGTGTGTGTGTGTGTGTGTGTGTGTGTGTGTGTGTGTGTGTGTGTGGATGCAGTGCTCTTGTACAGAGAGATGTTTGTTTTGTTGCCATTGCTAAGCTCTCTGCTCTCCACCACTCAGGCCTCATCTCCCATAACATAATGGGTTCCATAAACACGGCGATTTGCCAGAGGTCAACTTGATTCATAATCTATTAGTTCTGGGTCACTTTGTCTTTTTAGTGGCAATACCCAGCCTGGTCCAGTTTGACATGCTACCCTGCCTAGCACTAAGATGACGGACTGCTATAGTTGTTTGAATTTGATTGATACATTTTTGGTTTGCAATTCTGTCCCTCAGACTGTGATTGTTTGTTTGTTGTATATGCTGTAGTTGTGGTCTGGGAGGAATTCTTCAGATGGAGTGGAACCCTAGCCCTCACTCAATCCAGACTGAATCATTTAAACAAATACATTTGAAAAGCACCCAATCTAAGCCATGGATGGATGTGTCTATTGACGTAACAAGCTGTCTAGACAAAGGTGTACTGATATAATTACCACTTGAAATGTAACAAATACTGGTTTAACATCATTTAAGATACAAAGTCCCGGTAAGACAAATACATCCCTCGGCTTTGTGTTGAACAGTGAAGGTGTTCAGCTTTCCGTGGCGACATCTATCTCTCGCCACCACCTTGAGGGCATCTTTTAAGCAGAGGAATTTAGCCATTATGTGGCATTAACCTCATTAGAAAACACTCTTTAGCTGCTCCAAGATAAAATTGATTTACAGCTGCCATTTCCACCACTGCTCTCGATCAATGGTTAAACTATCCATTTTATGGCCCTCTGCACACTCTCTGCTCTTTTCTCCAGTTTTCTTTAACGGCTCCTGCCCTCCCTTGTGCCAGGTAGGTAGTCACAGAGAGGAATAGGGTCTCTCAATCTCCACATGATCAAATATGGCACTGACTGCATGTTTTTTTGTTTTTTTTTTGTTTTTTTTTGTTAGAGTGGATGGACATGACAGTATCACTGGCAGTTTTCTTGAACCAATTAAGCACAAAGTTGCTGTCTACATCTTTTCTACATGTGAGAATTTCACCGCAGTCAGCGAAATTTGCATGGGCGGTCTTAATTGAGGGTATATTATGTTTTTTTTTTCCTTTCTTTCCTCTATTGCCAGGGCTGCTGTTATTCACATTTCAGGAATGTGATGAGTCTAAGCAGCTGCAGATGCATGACCATGTTTAAAAAAAAAAAAACTAATTTTGGGGGGATTATTGTGGTCTGAAATTTATAGGAATATGAGGTCGAATTGGTGTCGAGTTGTGATTGTCATTATGGAAAAGTTATGCTTTGAATAAATCTTAATGTGTGACTGGAGCGGGCAGGTGTGAAGAGAATGCAATGCTTTTGGAATTTGGCCTACCAGTGGATTTATCTGTTAAATACAGACACCTGAAGTTCCTGGAATTAAAATGAAGGATTTCACAGGTCTGTTCAGTTCTGAGAAACTGAGATCTGAGTCAGGTCAGGTCCAATCCAATCAGGTTGAGTTGGGTCTCTCCAGGGAACGGAAGCTGGACTTATTTCAGGAAAATTAGTAGCTGGATTTTTGACTTTAAATAACAATTTGTCTGGGTTTGACTCACTGATGTTAGGTTAGAACCATGGTTCTCAAAGTAGGGTCCAAAGACCATTGGGGGTCACTGAGAGGAAATTAAGGTAGGACTTTGATGATGATTTCAAACACTAAGAAAAGCAAAAATCTTCTCAGATAGAGGGTTCCTCTTGTCCCACTTAATGTGATAAAACATTGAGAACCACTGGTCTAGAATATTGTTGTGTGTCAAGCTGACATCCAGGTGAATGGTGCAGCAGCTGGAAAAAAAAAAGACTCATTGCATATGAACTGGTCTCTGATTCATACCGTAAAAAACTTTTTTTTTAGTTTTCTTTACTGGCTTTACATTTGCTCTGACGGTGTTGTGCTTATTATCCTGCTGCTCTTTTTCTCTGCGGCTGCTTGTTAATTGACTGAATTAACTCATGTCAGTGTTGTGTTCTCTCTTTGTTTGGGTCGGTTCGGGTTGGCCGCATTTTGGATCAGGTCGAGCCATCCTCCAGTCTATTTAGGTCTGGCTGTTCCTGGGTCTCACACATGTTGGGCTTTTTCTTTTTTTGGGAAAATGAATTAATGTTCATCAGATCAGTATTTCCATGGGTTCATTTTCAGGTCAACCTCTACCTGGAAGATTACTGTCTGGACCTCTCATGAATAATGTGTGTTGTATTAGCTTACATTTTTAAAATGGTTATACACTAGCATGTTGTCATGAAAGGAAAAAAAAAGTTAAATTCAATGGCCAAGTTATATACGTATCTCATAGAGAACTCTGAGCAATGCAATGCAATGTGGAAACATCCATAAAAACCAAGCAAGTGGACTTTGACTTAACTCAGCCAGTGCAACGTATTATGAAACAAAGCACAGTTCGGTCTCGTGTCTGTTTCCACATGAAGCTGACGGTTAAAATTATGCACAGCCAAGCCGAGCAGAAAATCCACAATCCATGTCTGTGTGGTCAAATGTCAGCGTAAGCCCGCCCACCTCTGACAGCTCAGGTTTATGTGGATGTTTAAGCAAAACACGCAACGGTGTATTTCTTTGACAAATCAATACAACCACCATTTCAGCTCTTCTTCCTCCTCCACCTCTCCCTCTCCCTCCGTCCTGTGGCCTGCTCCATTCTTATCTCCCTCTGTCTGGGAGAATTGATCCGCACGGGTGGAATGATATCAACCGACGGATAGAGTGATACACCCCCCCACACACCCCCGCTCCCTCCTTCTTACACTCCTTTCAACCCACTTTTGACACATAAATAAAATATGTGGCCTTTTTGTTTCGATTCACCACGCCGTTAGTTCTGAGAAAGGAATATGGTGCATGGGGCTCACATGGAGCCGTCAGTAGACAAGAGGGAGCTGAGAGTCGGCTGGTTGCCATCACTCACTGTTCGCAAGCGCCCTCCAAAATCCCCTGAACTTTCCAACATACGCATTTGTTAGAGTGACGCAGTCAGATTCTAAAGAATGGCATTAGAAAATAATGTGAGTGCTAAATTATTCAGACATTTTTTTTTTTGCCATAATGCTTCACTTTACAACCACACACAGCTGCACACACACACACACACACACACGTATATATCCTCCCACTCACATCTGAATTATGGCAGATCCATTTAGTGTCAGCGTCCAAATTTGGCAAAGGAGCGGAGGAGAGAAGGTGCTGTGAGGAGAGGAGAGTTCACTGACTCTGTCATGTTACTGAGTTAAGATGTCAAAGCAGCATCACAGTCAATCCACACTTTAATATCAATTGAAATAAATCACTACCGCGGCTGCATGCACCGGCCTCTGCTATTAACGGACGAATGCAACATGTTCATCCGCACCTCGGCTAGATATTCCTGATATGATGGTAAAGGCATTTCCACAGCTGGATAAGAAATAGCTGTCGGGTGAACTAACCTCGTGTCCTCGGAGCATCGGGGGCCTGCAGGTTCTCCGCTTTGGTCTGTCAAACGCACGACGCCCTCTAAACTTCGCCTCACCCTTCAGGTTGCACCTATTGCACCCCTCCCTCCCACCCCATCTCCCTGCTCACCCTCACAATGTAGGTCAAGTCACTGACACATGGATGCCTATGTTACATAACCTATAGGCCATGCTCAACACACAGACACACAGACAAGCTTCTGGTCTGGACACTTGGAGAAAAGAATGACACAGGAGATAAGAGACGGCCAGCTTGTACTTAAAGAGAGACAGAGTAAACCTACTACAACGGATAACTGATGGGATTATTTAAATAGGAATTATCTGTTGATATGTCCATGCTGGCCTCTGTACATCTACAGTCCATACAACGGATGTCCCTGCAAAAGTGTATCTGTGTCTGTGTGTGGGTGGGTGTGTGTGTGTGTGTGTGTGTGTGTGTGGGTGTATTATCATGATCATCCTCATCATCACCCCAGACTGATTGCATCATCGTGCATATAACTGTAACCAGAGAAGCAGCCTTATGGGACAGTTCTCCTCTGTGCTCCATCTCCTTTATTTCCTTCCTTCCTTCCTTCCTCCCTTCCTTTCTTCTCTTTTCCACTTAAGTGTTAGTGAATCACTGAGGAGCACCGCAACTAATAATTGTCTGACAACAACCCCAAGTTATTGTTCCCTCTTCTTGGCCTTTACTCCCACCCCCCTGAACCATCCCCCCCCCATTTTCCCTCCCTTACCTCCTTCACCTCCTCTTGTGTAGAAGCCCTGAGTCACCTCAGACAGTGGGTGGGTAGTGTCTTAGACAGCGTGACAGTGTGCTTAGCCTCGTTAAGCCAGCGTCAGCTTCAGCTCTACGTCTGGTCGCCACTGATCAGGGAGCCCTGAGAGAGAGAGAGAGAGACGGAGACACACAGAGAGAGAGAGAGAGAGGGAGGGAGACACAGAAGAAAAGGAGATAAGGAAAATGCTGAGTTCACCACTGCTCCCCTTCCTCCCCTCCCTCTCTGCTTCTAGCGTCCCCTCGTCATGAAGGGGTTCCCCACCCTGGAAAAAGGAGGGGAAGGTGAACTGACTGATGTGCTGCTCTGCAATAACCTCTGATCACAACCAGCTCTGCCCATCCTCCTCTTCATCCACCAACCTTTCTCCTGCCTGCTCTTTAGCTTTCTTTTTTAATTCACTATTTTTTCATCTATATCTGCCATCTTATGTGTTGTCAA
This sequence comes from Trachurus japonicus, assembly GCF_045865225.1. Lineage (NCBI taxonomy): Eukaryota > Metazoa > Chordata > Actinopteri > Carangiformes > Carangidae > Trachurus > Trachurus japonicus. The sequence goes on from NC_140909.1 coordinate 25,813,016, forward strand.
TATTCCAATAGCAATGGGCAAAAAACGAACTTGAAAAATCTCTAAATGATAAAATATCATTATCAAAACTTAAAAAAAGGATAAGTCCAGTGTCTCTGCACTGTGATATTATTTCTCGTCAAATTCCACCTCTGCAAACCTTTAAATGTTTAACTCCAACACAATATTCACTTCAATCATTTATTTTAAGCAATTACATTTGTTCTAATGAATTTTGTGTTTTATGCCTGGTATATCCTGTTTTATATTTTACTGTGTGTTGTACGTTGTTAAGTGCTTTGAAAGGTACCAATAAATACAATGTAGTATACCAGCATTGTGTTTACTCCGTCTGTTTCCCTCAGATATACAGTATAGGCTAGTCTCCAGTGTAAAGTATGTTGAGCTTTAAAAGAGGCCAAATAATAAAATAAAATCTCTGGTCATTGTTCTAAGACGATGAATTTGATTTGTAGGAGCTTCTTTCTGACACAGATCCAGACAGAGCCTTTTTTGTTCTCTGTGTTTCTTAATGGGTCGGTGTGCACTGGTAAACAGCAGAGCTCATTACTAAATAAATCAGGTGTTGACTTGTAATAAAGTTATCAAATTGATGTCCTATGAAATAAATGCTGTTGTGTATGAAACAAAACCCCTTGCACTGACATAGAACATAAAAGTATGGCAGTAAGTTATTATTAGTTTAGAATGACTGAGTTTAAATAAATGATAATACAATCTGATCACAATGAGTGTTTTTTTTTTTTCCTTTTTCTATCCGCCAAGCTATTGTTCTTGTTGATTTGATTTGAGGCCATAATATATCATAATAATTATATTGAAGCCCGATATTGCGAATAAAATGTTAAAGTGCAAATAACTGTGATAATTTCAACAAAACAGATGTGTGTACAGATGTGTGTGTGTTTTTTTTCTTTTCTTTTCTTTTTTTTAATGAACATTTTCCCTATGGATACTACCATTGGCTATCTGCTTTGACAGAGCTGTGACCAGGCTCAAGTCAATGAAGTCAGGTTGATGTTAAAAATAACAGTTATACTCTGCACAGTATTTTAGGATCTGCATTAAGAATTTTCTGTAAAACTTTCTAATAAGTGATCTCAGCTGCAGACTGGGGCTCGAAAAAGTCTTGATATCATATAAAATCAAAAGTAATATTAATAAAAAAAATAAAAAACACCACTCATTGTTAGTTCATTAAGAACAGACATTGTTATACGGTTAATATTAATTATAAACACAGTGTTCAAATCAAAAGAAACTTGTTAGCAAATATTATCTCCCTAATCAAAACAAAATGGTGCATTTGACGGTATCAGGTTTTCTGTGTTCCCGACTTCTCCGCTCACACTAAGTTGTTTTAAACATCTCAACCCACCCCCACTGCCCCCACCCCTTCTGCACATTAAGGCATTAAAGAACAAAAATACAGCTCCTACGTAGATGTGCAGCTACATATTTCATGCAGTAGATATCCAGGTCATTAAGCAACATTTTGACACCTCTGTTATTTACTACCCTGTGTGGTTTCCCACCTCGTTTAATCAGACTTTACTAAAAGCCGCTGACGAAGAGAGAAACCTTCTCTCTCTCTGCTCTGTTTATGTTTATCTCCTCGACCCCCCCCCACCACCATCACCACCACCACCCTGCCTTCTCTTCTCCTTCTCTTTGCTTACTTACTCACATTTTCCAAAATGTCTGTCTGTTTTCATGTGTCTGGGGTTTGGAGGGGCTGAGCCACAGAATAATCAGAGAAGAACAAATAAAGTGGAGTAAAACAGAGCGTTTCCCCTCTCGACATGAAAGCCAGGTTATCAAAGGCAGAGCGAGTCGCAGCCATGTGTTGAAACATCCAGATGCTGAGTGTAACTTAACATTATCGCAGCCGTCAGGTGACAAAGAGGAAACTTTGTGTTTTTCTGACATGTTTTACCAAAGCAACTGTCACAACCTCGCTTCCATGAGAGGGTGATATTTAAAACATCCAAAGTGGTGTGCACTTTTTTTTTTGCCTTAGAAGTGGTTTACCTTCGATTTTCTCTGCTGGGAAGGGATCACTTGAGACAGGAGGGGGAGGCAGATTGAAGGGAATAAGATGTGGCTCAATACAAGTTATCTTTAATGGAGGGGTCCTGAATGAAGGGATTGAGGGGGGAAAATGAGAGGGGGGGAAAAAGCGCAGCGGCACGGACGGGGAAAGGGGGGAGGGGCGGGGAGATATAGATGTAAAGTGCTGGCAGCTGTGTTTGGTGCGGTCAGATTCTGGGGTCAGGTGCTGATGAACACACACACAAACAAATGTTCACACGGCACACATATATTAGCTGTCCCTTGCTAAATGGAAGTTGGATGTAATATTGGTCTTGTCACGACGGCCATCTGATGTCAATTTCACACAGTGGCGGGACCCTCCACAAGCTGCTCTGTACACCAGCCACCCCGGCACCAAACAAAACCAGCACACATACAGAAAGGTGTACTGAAGCCACACGGTCGCATGTGCTCTTTCTCTCCCTCTCTACCCCCGTGTCTCTGTCTGCCCCTCCCTTCTCACACACGCATGCACACACATACACACACTGGGATAAGTCATGAGGAAATGGATGCCCATGTTTTGTGGGACCACCTGTTCATCCTGGATACTAGTCTAAGAACCCAGTAAGGGTTAACCCTCTTTGTGGGAGAGAGCCAGGACAGTGTGTGTGTGTGTGTCTGTGTGTGTGTGTGTGTGTGTCTGTGTGTGTGCGCAACTTCATACATGCATGCATGCGTGTGTGTGTGTGTGTGTGTGTGTGTGTGTGTGTGTGTGTTTGTGTGCAAGTGTTGGCACCTCCCTGCCTGAAACGTGCCCCATGAGTGGCAGACTGGCTCAGGCTGTCCGGCTGGGAGGGAGCAGAGCCCACTGCTGGACCACCTCCCTGGCAACACACACACACACACACATACACACACTCAGACACACACACACACACACAGACACACACAGTCAGACACATGCAAACACACAAACATAGACACCTAATCCTAGGCACATTCCATGGAGAGCATCTTTCGTCTCCATCACCCATTCCAAACTACCTACCTACCAACCATGTAGACAAGAAATAAATGGATTGATTTGTGGTCAGGGGACAATTGTATGTAAATAGTTTAATTCAATATATATAGACGAGTTCCATATACATTTATTAAAAACATACATATTTCTAAATGCGCCTTTGGTGTTGATTAAAATTTATTTTTGTCGAAATTAGAAGGAGAAAGCACAAAATTGTTTTACTTTACTTTTTCAAGACCAAAATAATCTGAACTGAGGCTGCTCTAAACCTCAACAACACAGTAACACACACATCATGTTATACTGGACCACACACTTATAGCAACCTGTAGACACACACACATACACACACACACACACAATCACACTTCCACACAAACCACCTTGAATCATAGCACCTTTCATCACTCTCATAAGTGTCTGAAAATAAGGGTAGTGTCATCACTAACCCCCACCACCCCCACCCCAACAAATAATCACCTCCTGGGAGGCAGCGAGACGGAGGGAAAAAAAAAAAAAACAGCAATCTTGTCTTTCAAACAAAAAGGGGAAAATATTTTAAGGGGCAATGAATTTCGTGGAGCTGAATAGGATGTTGGTACATGTTTTACTAAAGGAAATATAATGGCAGACTATTATTAGATCACATTAATCACGAGTGTGCCAAAGGCAGTGACAGCCGCGCTGAAAAGGATTGAAAACGCTGGTAATGGATATAAATTACCCATTGTGTGATAAAAGGATTTTTTCTTCACTAAGAAGGTAAAAAGGAATAAAACACTGAGAGAGCCACTAAACGTCGTGTGTACATATTTGCATGTGTATATGCGTACGTATGTGTGAGTGTCCTGTGTGTAATGTGTAATAATACGGGGTTATCAGTGCAGGATTAAAATTTTAAGGGAATCAGATAGTGACAGTGGGGCCTTGTATTAAATGCACCGGCGACAGAAAAGAGGGAAGGATTAAAAACAGATTAAATTGGTTTGTAGTGACGGAGATGAAAGGAAGGAGGAAGAGTGAAGGGAAGAGGGGGGTGGGGGGTGGGGGTTGACAGAGGTCTGTCGGGCTTTTGGCACGGTGATAATGAGTCACATCTCCCATGCACTGTTATTTATTGCCGACTTGGCTCACAAACAAAAGATCAATAATTTTGAGCAAATCTAATGTTGTCCTCGCCACTAATGCGCTCGTCCATCACATCTGCCATCTCCACCAAGGAGATGGACTGATTCCCTGTTTATTTGGAGATCAAATGCAATTATATCACATGTCTATAATAACAGAGGAACCCCCCCCCTTTCAATGTGAATGTGTGCAACGCCTTGAATCATGCCCATGCATATGTATACATACGTGTTAAGACATCCGCAAAAGGTGTCACGTATGCATAAATGATAATATATGTATGGAATGGGCAACGGGTTGCCGCGCTATTTTTCCACATCAATCTTCATTTCTTCCTCAGACCTTGCCTTTGAAATATGAAGTGTGTCAACGGCCCGTCCCCCCGCAACACAGGAGGCACACAAACATCCGTCAAAGCAACACACCCGATGTTCACTAGTTAGCCCTGCAGCACAGAGAGATGAGAAGACAGCAGATCCTTCACTGACAACTAGCCCTGGGTGAGACACTTTCCAGCCACCTGAACTCAATCAGGCCCCAGTGGAGGCAGCATTTGGGTATTTCATTTCATCTCCATCGCCTTATTCACTTGAGGTACATTTGATTTATCTCTCAATGCCACACGCAGGAATGCAAATCGCATTTGGAATCTAACGTCACTTTCGGCGCGGTTATCTTCGTAGCAACCGCTTCCTTTTGGTTCCGAGTGCGGCTCGGAGCAGACGCCAATATAAAGGCCAACCTTACGCACCCATTCTCTGAGGTGTACTTATCAACTGTTGGCCGTGTATGCAAATCATCTGGGACTCGCTGTCCTTCGTGCACCAAAATCAAGCGCAGCCCGTTGCCAATAACCCAGCACTGTAACAGAAAAGCCAGTGGCAGGTGTAAGGCACTAAGCTCCTTCCCCTTCTCCCTGGGTGAGGTGTGAGGAGCAAAACAATGACAGACAAAGGTCACCTGGCCCGCGACGCCCCACCCGCTGAGGTGTTGACCTGCCAAATGTACCGCTGAGGCTTGAGGAAGAAATGCAGGAAGGAAGGAAGGAAGGAAGGAAGGATGGAAGGAAGGAAAAGATAAGGAAAGATAAAGTAGAGCTAAAGTAGATATCAAGCAGAGATTTTAAGGGACTGTGGTTGCCAAGAGAGTAAAAACCTGTTTGAATGGGGTATTAGAGTATGGAACCTCTTTAAGGGTCTTTAGTTGGCTTCCAATCTCATCAAGCAATGGAAGAGAGCTGCAATGATTATTTCAATTGTTAGCATTTATCTGTATTTTTTTCAAATAATAAATTAGCTGTTCAGTTTATTTTTTTAACATATTTTTTTCTTTTACTGTTTTAACTGATTTTCCTTCACTTTAATTGTTTTTTTTTTAATTTTCTAATGTATGTATTTATCTTGCTAAACCACTTTAACTCTCTGTTCAACAGATGCAGACAAAAATACTCTGCATTGACTTCATATGGATTTGTCCAACTAACAATCCAAAAACAATCTATTTAAAACTATATAGAGAAAATAGTTTTGTTTTTTGTTTTTCCTGGTGATTCTATCGATCACTTCAGCACTATGATGCACATGACCAGCCATGTTTGATTTGTCCTGCATTTATAACGGTTTTCAACATGGTTTTATCAAAGTTGTTTGTTTTTTTTTTTAGTGCAGCAGGTCAGGACCTTGGCAGGTGAAATAATAAAGCCTTGACATAAGGCAGAGAGCAGGGAAGCACACCAAGACCCAGCGCAACCCAAGGCACCTCCCAAGTGCACCTAATTCCCTTTCTCACTGGGTCTCTCTTCCCCACTGTTAACATACCCACACACACATCAGACATTCTCGATGTTCAGAGTCAACATACCTGGAGGCTATGCAGAAATTAGCAACAATGTGCTGTTCCCACACTGAAGATTTTTCAAAAGTTACTCAAGCTAATCAAATGCTACAAGTCAAACAGACAACATCACCGGAAACGGTGTCAAACGTCGTTTCTGAGAAGCAGGCCAAGAGGAAATCAGCGAGAGGCTGTAAATAGCCCATAAATACATGCAGGAATCGTCACCTACACTGTTTATTCCTTCCCCTGTTTAATTGACATCCGTACATCGTGCCACAAAATGCAAATACACAGAGACAAATGTGGTGTTAATGACACAGCCGCACACAGTCATCAGTATCTCTGGAACAAGAGTGACACGAGTTTGCACAAAGCACGTACGATGACAGGTCAACATCTCTGAATCAGCCCAAGTCTTGTGAAAAGACGCTGTAGTCGACAGCGAATCACATGTTGCACGCGCTTTTCTATCTATCTGTCTGCTGAAAAATATTTTACACCTACATAAGAAATGTGTCAGAGCTCTGAAAGTTCGGTGCATCTTAGCTGAATATGTAATAATTCACTAGTATGACTGTAATGACCACCTTCTGTAGCGTTGTAATTATTATTGTCACTGACAGCGTCGCTATCATCGTCAACACCGTCATCTGCAATCATCAAGTCCATCAAAAGCCATATTTTTTTTTAACAATAACTGTGACATGGGCAGTCAAGGGATGGTGATGAAGTGGTGCTAGGATATATTCACACCAAGTTTAGTTGAGATCGAGAACACGCCTATTTTATTTTATTTTTTGTGTGTCTGGAAAATTTCTTTCACCAAATGCAGTTGCCTTCCATCTAAAATTTCAAAACCTTGGAAAAATGCCTACAATATATTTACCAGCATCATCTATTTTCAGATACAGTGAAAACAGTGACACAGAAATGTCCTGCATTTAATTTAAAGCAACTTTGGAAAACAGTTGAACAGTGAACTACTAAAATTAACTCATGCTGAACATAAATTCAAAATTCCTCAGGTTTTCAAGTGTATATACCTACAGTAAAAAGATTGGGCCTGAAATGGGCCACAATGGTTATAATAAGAGGTAATGAGATATAATAAGAGGCTATAATATGTCCTCTGAGCAGGGTTATGTCTTCAGGGCAGATTGAAGGCTACAATAAGTCACTTATGTAAAGAGATGAGACGGTTAGCCTGTTAGCATGCTAACATCGGTAGAAGAAAAGATGTGATAGAGACGAGAGATAACTTTGGTGTTTGTTTCCACCTCTGTCGACTGCAGTTTGTGAGTAGCCTAAAGGATTACATTTTAAGGCTGAATTCACATTTCCTCTCAAGTGGTAGGCTGTGTGAACTCTTGCTAATTTTAGCTGTGCATTTATGCAATAGCTAAACTAAAAGATTTAAGATTTAAACAGACATGTTTATATGCCTCCTCAACTGCTGTCCAGTTAAAATGGTTGCACTGTGTCTGTCATCTATTTTAACCAATCCCACAGCTTCACACCATCACCATCGAGTAAAGTACAGGGATGTGTTACCACTCAGAGATTGATTGACAGGTCGATACACTGCCAAACTAGATTTAAATTACATGCAATGTTAACGTCAAAACAGTTCATTCAACCATGATCTCTCCCTAAACTGACATTGTTGTTTCCTGGCTACAAACCACATTAACAAGCATAACATTTTCTACCTATCTAAAGTTGTTGAAACACTTTTGTCTATGTTACCGGTCTTCATCAAGGATTTTTCTTCTCTGTCAATAGAAATGCTGTGGTTTTGCTGTGGTTAGTTTTGAGTTGTCTAAGACTGCATGCTGTACCCAGCGTGATGACCTGCCTTGAACAACACTGACATCTTTCATTAGTGTGGAAACACTGGAAATCTTAAATCTTTTTTGTTTTTTGCTGTGTCTCCCTGTATGAAGGTGAAGGGTGAGGAAATCCTTTGACACGTAAAATCAACTCCAGACTGACATCAGTCTGGCGTCGCTATCGGTGCAGCCCTATCTTACTGTGCAGACAGGCTAGACTGACACCACAACAGCAGCCTTTGGTTCCCTCCACCTAACACTCCTCTCATAGCCCAAATATCGCCTGTGGGATTTCACCAGACTAAAGAGTCATGTCAAAGATCTCTACAATGCGTGACGTCTCCCTCAGCCACTGCTGTCATGTTCCCTCTGCTTCTTACTTCCATTTCCCCCTACCCCCTTTTTTTTCTTCCCAAGCCTCTTTTGACTCTGGTTTGAGCAGGAGACTTTCTCCCTGAGCATTTTTAAGTTGTCATTTTTTTAAACACACATATCAAAGCTGGGTGTAACAGCAGAGGGGTGGGGGGTGGGAGACACATGTCTCTTATGTCTTCCTACTAGAGCACAATGAAGCTTTGGAAAGGAGAGAGAGAGAGTTCAGAGTAAAAAGACATTTGCAGAGATCTTTCTGCAATCCAGATCCTTTCTCCCGACGACTGGCAATACATCATTTGTATTGATGCAATATTAAATTTCAATATCGCATGTCAAAAGGTACAAAATGATAGATCATAGCCTAACTAAATGCATTATTAAAGGCATACGCTGGCTGCGCCGGCTTCTCTTACAATCAGCTGTGTCAGAAGAGTACAGTTGGTGATACTGGCAGCATTTCAAAGCTTTGTCGTTTTTCTTTCTAGCTGCATCCCAGCTTTCTTAATCTAGCTTTCTGTCACTTATTAATGTTCCAGAGGAACTAAAAACCACAGATCTTTCCCTCCCAATAATCAGAGGCTTAACGCACGTCCTTTTATTTCTCCAGAAAAATTATTCTAAAAAATAAATGAATGAAGTCATAATTAAATATTGAATATTGAACAGAAGATAAGGAAAATATGTTCAGCTCTGTTAGATATGTTAAGAGCAAAGAAGAAAGGAGAGCGAGACCGTGGCTGAGGCAGTGACTCATTCTGTGTGGTATGATTTATGTGCTCTTTATGTGCTCTGCAACCCTGTAAGTTTATCTCTATATTCCCCTGCCTGATAGAGTGACTCTTTGGTTGTCTCCATCCCTCGCCACGATGATGCCGTGTACCTAACTTAATAGTTGATTCTAATTTATAACCTGAGTCAAAGGTTGCATCTTTGATGGTTTATGGGAAAAGGGGAAAATTTTAATTGAGGACAGAGGGACAGCGATGCTTCCCTTCAGAAACAAGAGGATTTAACAAGCAGAACACTTTTTGTGCACCGGCCTGAAAATAATAAACCCAAAATAAAAACAGTTACTGGCCTTGATTTCAGTCTTTATCCTGGATCCTGCTTCCAAAAACAATCTGAGGGCTCAGGTGAAAATTCATCTAAACCTTGAGGTGTTTCCCAAACTCATCAAAACTGATGAAAAGATTTTGGTTATTTTAAATGCTGCTTAATGTAAGATGAGTGATGATGTTCAAAATATATATATAAAAAAAAATTAAAAATAAAATAAAAAGAACCTCAGCTAACACACAAAATTTAGTGAGTTTCATGTGTCATCCTCTCCCTCATCCTCACCTAATCCTTTCTTCTACTGGCGTGAATGCCTCGGAACTGCTGGTATATTTCCAATGTCTATACTCTCTTTTTCTTTATTTTCTTCTATTTCTATTTGTCATTGACTCCTGTAATAAACTGGTGACCTGTTCAGGGTACCCCACACCCCTCACCCAATGTCATGGATAAGCAGTGTAGCCAATGGATCACATACATACAGCAGTTCTGATACAGGCCTGATAACAGGGAGACGTTCACAATGCGACCTATGAACAATTCTGAGGCTCTACAGACAGTTAAATATGCAAAGTTACTTAACAGTGTATTAAGCATCATCTTCAGTAACACGGACAGCCGACATTAAGACGTATGCACATGCACTCATTCTTAAGTACTACTTATGGAAATGCATGTAGATTGATCATTATAAAGGAACGAGGGCTTGGTCTCTTTTGAGAGGTAATTCTTGAAGTTTGTTATTACAAAAGTGAAACTGTTTCACTGCAGTTTTTCTTTACAATACATTTCTATTTCCAGCACCTTTCAGGCACAATTTTCTGTAAATCTCTTTCATGTTCCGCATCAGCATCAAGTGCTATAGTAATGACCAAATCATCCACTTTAACCCCACAGACATGAGATTTAATCTGAAGAGCTCAATCATTAACATAAACAGAGTTGGTGACAACACGTCTCCTTGTTTCACACCAAATTGTTGGGGAAACCATCCAGTGCTGAACTCATTAACCTGAACACAAGGAACAGGCGCTTGATATAGAAATTGGATGGAGTTAAAACTTTACACTGGAAGTTACAAATCTCTGTACTTTGACGTACAAACATAGACTGGTCCTTCATACGCGATCAATGTGTGTTTCAGCTTTGCCTCTCAAGATGATCGAGAAGTCTATGATTGATGAGAGATGAACATTTTATACATAGCGATAATAAGGTTAATGGCTCTGGAATTAAGTGGTAATTTGGGATCATTATTTGATTGGTTTAGTGATGGTCTCAGCACTGAGAGGAGATAGCAAAAAAAAAAAAAAAACTTTAAATAAGGTTGGAGACTTCAACACTTTATGAACTTCATCAATAAAGACTTTGATGGAATGTTGGTGATCAACTTTCTGCTTGGCACTGACATAATTTAACAAAAATTGTCACTAGTGTCACTTGTCACTATGTGATATTGTTGACGAAAAAATACAAGACTTTAATAAAGTGTTTAAAAAAAACTCCACCAAATGAAAGGATAAATTAAGACTGCATGAGATTCACTGCAAGTCTGTTGTTTAAGATTCTTTTTGATTGTGAAGAGCATTTCTTTTTCCTGGATACTTCATGATTAACTCATATTACAAGTGTGAGATTGCACTGGATTTGTTAATGTCATTGCATCTTTCCAGACTTAATTGTTTATCCTCTTTCATGCCTGGCTGTATCGCTTCAATTAATAACATAAGACCAGACACGCTTTCTTACTCATACAACCTGTCATTTTGTGGCTTACTTTTGTTTTAATTTTCTTATAGCGGAAAATCAGTTGGATTAAATCTCATTAGAAAGCACCAGCAAACCCAACTGCTGAGCTTTGACTAAAATGCTCATTCTTGGGTTTGACTGAAATGTCCAATCTTTTTTTTTTTTTTTTTTTTTCCTTTTTTACCTTTTGACCAAAAATGGGATAAAATGTTAGTTTTCTTCTTTAACTAAGATGAGCTGCTGGTATAATTAATTAAATATGACAACTTCTACTATAATCTAAATAATGTTTGCTGAATGCTCTTGTAGAGCTTCTGAGCTGAGACTCTGAATAGATTCACCCTCTGCTCATGATGGAGCACATCCACTTTGTCCTGTTGAGATCAGAGCTCAGCTTTTATTACTCCTGGTTCCCTCCCTGTTGATCTCATATGCACCACACTGATGGAGTCCAGCACCATATAACAGTGTAACCCTTCAGACAGAAGGGAACTCACTCTTTCCAAAATACCTTCCCCTGCTGTGATTATCGCAGGCTAGGGGTTGAACAACGTTTCCAATCATTTGACTTTTCAAACAGAAAGTCGTCCAACATCCATATCAACATTTTCCTGTTTTTTTTTTCTCCTTTCTCTTTCGGTCAATCTCTTCTTTTTCAGTTCCTCTTGATTTCCAGTGATGAGCCGCTCCAGACAGACATTTTTAAGAGAAACATGCGTCTCGCTAATCTGCGATTTAGAAGTCTTGAACTACTCTTCGTGTAACCTGAGCTCTACCTGGAGAGCACTCAAATCATTACTGTACATAATCTATTAAAGGGCACACAGGCCCAACTGCTGCCTCCATTTCAGAGGAAGTTCCTGTGAAAAGTTACAGACTTGTTTGAATGAAGCTCGGGAAGATATGTGCAGAGCAGAAGGGCCTAGCTACATGCTTATTTCTGAGTGTGCTCGCGCGAGTGTTAATTCCCCTGTGCATGTGTAATGTCCTGAATCACTAACCCCCGTGAGGTTTTAATTGCAGGGTCCAGATTGCCAGGGCTGGTTAAGGCCTGGCGACCCCCATGAGAAGTCACAGCCTCCATTTAGCTTCCAGATCCCATGCAAACGAACACAGGGCCCCCGTGTTAGCGTGCTAGCACTGGTTGGCAAAAATTCAATTTTCACTTGCCCCCCTCCCCACACCCCACCCTCCCCCTTTCTGTATCTAAGCCTGCTGTCTTGCCCTAACGATGCTCCCTCACCCACCCCACCAACACACCCTCCACCCCCACAGCCCTTCTTGCCTTCTCCCTTCAACAACAGAACACAGTGGAGTCGTTAGGACCCTCTCTTCATTACTTCAAAAAACCAATCATTAGACACCAGAGTATATACGTAATTAGAAAATCACTTCCTTTGCAATCCCGGCTAAGTAGTTTACATACTGTAATTACAGGGACAAAATCAATTTTTAATCATTTCACTGATTGGGCTCATCAGCTCAGTAGGAACATTGTATCCTGCTTGTTGTGCGAATGCAACATCTGGGCTAAAACAATTACCCTTTTGTGTTCCAGAGCGGCTCTGAAAATGCCTTGCTGCCACTTCCCCATGTCGTGGACACTCTTTCTATCTCTATCTGTCTCCAGACGCCTTCTCCCCTTCATTTTCATCTTTCTTTCTTTCCTTCTCTCTCTCTCTCTCTCTCTCTCTCTCTTTCTTTCTCCATTTCTCTCTCTCTCTCTCCCTCCCTCTCTCTCTCCCTTCATCCCTCTTTCTCTTTCACTCCCTGCCCTTGACTTGGACATGGAGGATCACATTTAAAGCTTTATAAATCAATACGCTATAATAAGCTGTTCTTGACAGAGAGCGAAAGGAAGGAGAAGGAGAAAAAAACAACATATTGCTTTATTAACACCTCTTGTGTTTTTGTTTTTTCATGCCCCTGTTGTTGTCATTGATGTTTTGTTTTGTTGTTTTTTTTACATTGCTGCCTTTTTGGGGGCCTTGCAGAAAATATCACCTTATTACGCGTTTTCTGTTCGCCATGTGAAGGTGGACGGGGCGAGTGACAATGTCGATATCAGTTTTCACAAATATGTAAAAGCTGTCCTCTCACTGAAGTGAGACATAAATTCATAATCCAACTTCAAACCGTGTCGACTGTCCTGGTATGTTTCACCCTTCATCGGCTAATAAAATGCTTTGTATTCTTGTCTGAGAGAAGCCCGATCGATCCACATTAGTCTGAACTCTCTCTCTCTCTCTCTCTCTCACTTTGAAAACTCAGGAAATCAGATTTCAGAAGGGGGAAGAAAAAAAATCGGTTAATGTATTGATCACTTGGGCTGTATGCAAATCACATTTGCCTTTATTTTTTTGCTGATCAATAGCATTAATTAACGGCTTTGTTTTAACAGCACCCTGCAATCCCGTTAGACACCGTCGTCGACCTCAGAAATCATCCCTGCCTGCCCCGTCCGTCCCTCAGTAGCCATGGAAAGGAACAGCATGTGGCAGGAACCATAAATCATGAAATCCAATCTGACCATGAGCAGTGCTAAAAGTAAAATATGAGCACTAGCACAGCATGCAGGTAGATCCTCCAATACCATGCTATGTTTTAATACCACAATAAAAAAAATTGAAACTTGTGTTTTCAGCTTTTTGAACTGTGAGGAAAAAGTTATAGATTCAGAGATTTAAAGTAACCCCGATGGTGATGTCATTAGGGTTACCTTAGTTTAAATTTGAGATCTGAAATTCATAACAGAACTGTAGGCGTGGAAAATTGACGTGGGAGCAACAAGTCGAGATATCTCAGCCGCATTCTTATTTTAATGTTTCCCATGTGCCCCCCAATTTTATGAAATCTCAATACCAATCACTATTATTACTGAAATGGTCTTTTAAACAGCGTTTGCATTTGTTTTCTTGTTTTTTTGCATCAAGTTTCTCTTTATTTGTGAAAATAACAATAACAAAATATAAATAAAATTGTATTAAGTGTTTGTTTTTTTCCCACTGGACATTAACTTAAAAAAAAAAAATAAGGATAGATAACTACTATATTGTATGTCATAATGACTCTGTGTGTGTGTTTGTGTGTGTGCTAACCAGCCTAGCTGCTGCTGCCAGGGATGCTAGTGTGTGGGATTAATAATGGACGCTTTTTGAAATTATTATCATTCCCAAAATGCTCTTTTGTGATTTGCTTTGAAGGGCGTGAATGTGTGTGTGGGAATGGGGGTGTTAAGTGAGTAGGGGGGATGTGGTTGGTAAAGGGGGGGGCTTGCTTGCTCATTTGGAGAGCTTTTCCAATTATACAATTAGTCAGGAATGTAGGCCAGCAGCCTTGGTGTTCCTCCTGCTCCCCGACCCTGGATATCAAGTACCCTCACCTCACTTTGTATTTATCTGTTTCTTTCTCACTTGTCAAAAAAAAAGCTAAAATAGATTGAAAAAGGAATAATTTGTGTCCGTAAAAAAAAAAAAAAGCGGGCAGAAGCATCAGCTCAGTGTTCAGTAGGTGGCTGGAGCAGCTGGTGTCCCGGAGGAACGAAGCGTTGACCTTCTTTGTGAATCGGGTTGCGTGTGAACGACTATGGCGATTCACTGTGGTGCTAATAGATAAAGTCATGGGGTCGGGCCATCGCTGGTCAAACACTGTTCACTGCACTGAAAGGCTTTTTTGTAAATTAACCACTGACTCTCACTACGCCTCCAAACCATCACCCAACCACTTGGTGAAAATGAGTATGTTATTGGGAATGAACACACACACACACAGAATGATATGTGCTTCATTCTTCTCTGGGATGGAGTGATATAATAAATTGATTAATGATGAAGGAAAAACTGTTTTATAATTTGGCCCCTTTTTTTGATTGTCCCCTCACTTTTGCCTGCCTGCCTGCCACCGAGCGCCGCACTGGGTTTAATATGAAGCAACAACAACAGCCAAGTACCATCTGTTGGCATGCGGATTTTCTGTAATCTCTCTTTACTGATTACAACAATGACTACACAAACCTCTTAAATAATTATCCCACAATGTAAAAAAAAAAATTAAAAATTAAAAAAAGCTAAATAATTATAATCATTAACTCCCACCATGTCTGCCACTCCTCCAGTAAATGAAGGCTGTCAGAGAGGGAGAGGGAGAGAGTGCTGCAATGCCAATCATGTTGTATTTATACCAGCAGGGTAGAGCACCACACAGCAGTAAAAATCTTAACCCTACAACACTGAAGAGGGGAACTGTGGGAAAATTGACCCCTCTCCACCCACCACCCCTGCACCTTATGTTGTTCATTTGATGATTTCTTCAAAAAAAAATAAAAAAAGGGAAAGACAGAAAAACATCCTAAACAGAGTGCAGGTTACATGCTGTACTTGTTCTGACAGTAGGTTCAGTGGTTTAAAACAATGTAGCAATGATGATTAGTGAGAATGAGTGAAAGAGGATGAGTAACTGTGAATGGCCTCATAGTGCATCAAAGCCACAACCAGATGAACGACCTACACTCATACGACCATTAATGAAGAAGAAGCAAAAAGTTCACACCTTCTCTCTGGGGTCTACTGAAATGCATCCTAGGAAATGGAGGAGCTCACTGGAATTAGAAGAATTGGAAACCAGTCTTACACAGTGGTGTTGTCACAATGGGATGTCACTGACTGTCACTGTTATATTCCTTTATAAGAGACTCAAACTTCTTAATTAGTATTACTTTTTTTTGTTTTGTTTTGTTTTTTTAGGGTGTGAGGCAACATGTCATCAACTTAAAAAATTAAAAAATTAAAGTTTCAAAAACAAAAGGATTAGAAGACAGGCTGAGGCTAAGAAAAAAATAAATTACGCTTAATCTTTCCTGGAACGTACAAAAAAAAACTTGTCTGGCAGCAAAATAGTGTCAACAGTGTCCAAACATTTTTTTCTTTACGATATGGTTTCCAAACTCATTTTTTAAACATACCCGTGTCTTCTTTTCATTAGTGAAGAAGATCTTTCATTTAGAAAAGCAGTTTCAGAATGAAGAGTGAGTACCAGTCTGAAACACATCGGAGCCAAGAGACACGAGTCAGTCAATCAATCAACAACACTAGGTTGTGTTGTTGATTGTTGTTCACAAATTATCTGAGGACGAAGGAGCAAAAAAAGTTAACGCTCTCTGGAGGTTACTATAATGCATTCTGGGAAATGTAGGAAATCACTGGCAGGATTTAGAGGACTGAGGCTATGTGGGAAAAATAAATTACACTTAATTGTTCCTGGAAGTTCATAATTTGATGGTGTGTGGCAGTTAAATAGAGCTAATGGTGTCCAAGCAGTTTCTCTGTGGACACGGATTCCAAATTCAAGATTTTTGTTTCTTTTGCACAAACCTCAATACACAATTTTTTTTCCTTTTTTCGGGATTTTGTTTACTTCAATACTTCAGTCAAAGCTCTTTTACGTTACATCACAGTTATGGATGCACCCCCACCCTCAGTTTGTTTTACAGAATCAGTTGTAAAGATTTTATACGTGGGTGTGCATGTGTGTGTGTGTGTGTGTGTAGTGCAGGTCTATTTATGAATCTGTTTTCTATGTAGCTGAGCCATCTGATTGTGTGTGCATGTCTGCAGGTTTGTGTGCAAGTTGTGCGAGAAATGGTGTGAGAATACGTCAAAGGGAGCATGTGTTTGCTCTGCTTCCAATATGAAGGAAATCTGTGGCACATACCGCCTATATGACACAAGCCAAAGCCACATGATTCACCAGCGCTATATCTGATTAATAAAACTACAGCCTGAAAAACGTGGCCCAACACCAGCAGACCAGCACCGAGGCAGGGACTGTCGGAAGAAATAGCATCATCACCATTATTATTATCATTATTAGTATGATACGAATTGTGAGTAGGGCATAGAATCTTTACAAAAAGTAATTTAGTCTGAATGCACCATTTGCAGTTAAATATGTTTCCATTTTTCACCTTATTGTAGGGTGCTAACTCAGACAGGCCGGCTGTCTCATCTCATGCTGTAGAGGACAGCTGCCATATATGTTTAATCCCTGCTGCTCTGAATCTTATAATAAATGGTATAACATGATTTTTTTCCCAGCTTCAAGAGAAAAGGTTTCAATTGATTAGCACTTTACAAGCAATCAATTTTTACAAACCGGTCTGACCCCCCCCTCCATCTCTCTCGTCTCTTTCTGGAAGCCAACTCTCAGGACGATGGTCTATTACAAATTAAAAGAATACAGGGAAGTGAGAGCGTATGAGTAATTATTGGAGAGAGGAAGAAAGGAAGAGGAGAGATGTGCAGGGATTTAAAAGGAAGCAAAGATGAATGTGACTTTCGTGGGAACAAGACTCTGATTCCTGTTTGAGTAGAAACAACAACAATGGTGAGGATGATGATGATGACGACGATCATTATCATCATCATCCTCATCATAACATGCTGATTAGTGAGATGAAGCATCTTAACCCCAAGAAGTAAACATATCCCTGACTTGCACTTGTCATGTGATACCCGCATCACTCACTGACACACACAGAGACAGACAGACAGACACGCACACACACATATAGCACACACTCTTTAACAGCCCATCACTTTGAGAGATGGGGTGGCCACGCTCCTCCGGCTCCAGGAATAATGGCTAGCACCTGTTTACCGTGTCACTTCTGTTTGCTAATCGTCTCCTTGAGCTGCATAGAGAGGAAGTGACGGCATTGTGGCTTTTTGACAGGCAGTGGTTGTGTGTGTGTTTGTGTGTGGGCGTGGGAAGGGGGAAGGGGGAAGGGGTTTAACTGTGTTACTGTCCAGTGCGCGTGATAATATTCAAGTGATTGGAATCATCCAAAAAGTGAGAAAACAAAAAGGTGGAGCTCTAATGCTGAGTGATGACACATCTGAAAAGAAGCAATAGGCAACAGCATAAAGACAGAACATCGAGGGGAACAGTGTCTCCGTCTCTAATGGTCAGATCCCATCAACATTTTGGAAAGAAGTAGGAACTATTTTGTTCATGCTGTTAATTTGTACTGAAGACTAGATGTCAATATATCTTTATACTCTGGATAATGGGACTCTATTCTTTAAAGGTCACATGAATTTTAACCATGTATGGCTTGTGTTTTGTTTCCTTGTGTGCTTTCGAGTTCTAAATGTAATAAAAGAATATTTTCTTTCTTTTTTTTTCATTACTTTGTTGCATGAAAAAGGAAAATTGCTAGTAACTGAAAAGGTGACACATTTGCACACAGTATCTTGTGTATTTTGGAGAGTACTGTTTGTGTTAAAAGTTCTACATGTAATATTCAGAAAACTTTGACGAAAACATGAACTAACTTTGCATTAACGACACCAGTGGCCATCGGCCAGCATCCAGAGCATCAGGCAAACCAGTGACAAGATGGTCGGACTGGGAGAGAAACTGGGCTCTGTATGGCACTTGGATTGTGCCAGTTTAAGGATTATGAGGAGAAGAAGAAGGAGCAGTCTACCCTTCTGTCACCGCTAGACCATGTGGACGTTTCAATGGGATTAACAGGGATTGCAGACGAGGGACCGGCAGAGATGTAACAGCGAATCCATAGAAGGAACATTTACTGGCTATGTGCACCCTGAATGACAGACACGCTGAGTGGCCCAGAGAAGAGACTGACAGTAAAAACCCACCATTGCAGAGGCCCATTTATTTTTTTGTCTTTTGCTTGTCTATTATGTGTATTGGTGTTGTGCTGGAAGCCAGTTGTAAGCTAACATTAGCTTGTGTTGCACACGGTTGGTACTGAAGGGGAACCAAGTAAAGGCATTGAGACAAGGCTTTTATAGTCGGAGAAGTCTCATTTTTTAAGTTATATCACTAGCTGTTTATACTGTATATTGGCAATAAACTACAATTAATAAATGTCAATTGATTCACATGTCGTCATGACATTATAGTTCCAGAGTTAAAAAAGTCAAATTTTGTGCTAATCAATCCAAAAACTGAAGTTAAAAATAAAATAGATAAATAAATAAACTATTATTTATTTTCTTCCCCAAGAAGACAAACTGTGCTTCCCATAAATATTCAGAATACTTCTCTAAGTCCAGTTTTCCATTGTGACACAGTACAGATTTGAAGAGCTAGTGCTGACTGTTGCTTTTACAAAAAAAAAAAAAAAAAAAAAAAAAAAAAGAATTGCGCGTTCTGATCACGCTGTGTCATTTTGCATGATTTCCCAGTTAATCTTTAATGAATGTCAAATCAATATTTTAATCCCAGTAGTACTACATTTTTGGTGCAAGAAGCTCAAGCAAAACGGTTATAAATAAGTTGGGGGCTACAGGTGATTCCAGATGATCACAGGACGCAATTTCATTCTTCAGTTTTAATTGTCATGAATGTGATCCCTCAAAGATGTTTAAAGCCAAACCAAACGAGATTCATTAGTGCACTGGGCTCAGATCGTAAGAAATGTTTTCAAATCCCAAACCCAAGTAGCTCTCGCAATAGTAACGAGGTGTTTCATTGGGTGTCAGTTTGCACCATCACCAACATGTTTGGCAGGTCGTTGGTGCCAAAGGTGCAAACACATACAGTCTTAATGGGATTTTTAACACACTGTAAAGTTGGTTATAGCATTTCTAGTAGTTCATGTCCAAGTTCAGTTCATTCATTCACCCCAACTTGTAACCAAAGTGCCACATTGTCATAAAGTGCACATAGTTGTGAGCATAGTGTGGTTGATGGTTTGTGGCTGGTAGGTGCTCGGTTGAAACTATGTCTGCCTGGAACGATGGAAGTAGTGATTGTGAAGAACTGACTCAACTAAAACTTTGATGTGCTATGAAGTGAGCGGTTGACCCACCAACAGATGCCGCCCAAAAACGAGCGCTTCGGCAGTGTGACTGCACGGCGCTGCCTGAACGAGTGAGGGCACGGTCGACTTTCACTAGATGAACAAAGATTCAAATGAAAAAAAGAAAGACATGCACATGGACGCGCGTGTGTGTGCAAGTGTGACAGACACCTTTAATATCCTCCCCTTTTCCCCATGATCAATCGGTGTGATCGTACCTGCGTGTCTGCCGCTTTCTCCAACGAACGCCGGATGTCAGGGAAGAGCGCCGACAGCTCCGCAGAAGGTGGGACAACCAGAGTCTGTAAACAAAGCACACACATCAGGAAATTCACAAGTCATCCGCATTTGAAGCTTGACAAGTTTGCAACACTGGCAACAGAAGAGAAATACCCATTAAATGTTGTGTGTTCTCCGCCACCACCACCCCCCCACCCAGGTTTATTTTCCTCAGGACTTCCTGCGAGGACGTGATGTCATTTACACATCCAGGACTAAGCTAACAAATATATGAACTGTAATTGCCTGCGCACATCAATCTCTGCATTTTTTTTTCCATTTTCTTATTATTACTTTTTAATTTGACATTGTAATACCAGTTGAAGACGAGGGGAATCACACAAAGATGCAGGGAGGTTTTATCAACTGGGAGTTAAAATAAGTAAAAAAAAAAAAAAAATAGAAAAAACAGCCAGCTTTGTTCTCGTGAGCAGAAAACTTGGGTGAGAGCAGCGCAGCAGAGGGGATGTTATCTGATCCAGTCATGAAGCCTCGCCGCTTAACACCAGAAAAATAATCAAGCCGACAGAAAGTATGTGAAGTGAAAGACTGCCACTCCCCTTTAAAGTAGTATGTAGCTGTGAGTGGCATCCGAGCCGAGGCCTCGCAGAGAGACACGGAGGAACTGACAGCGAACTGCCTTTTTTTTTTTTGAGGCGACACTTATGAAATTACAGAGAATAAATATATATTTCCTAAATCCTGCTGTGAAAAGTTTTGATGCTCAGTCGAGGTGGGGGAAATCTGAGAAAGTGGTATAGCTTTGTTCTCTGTTGAAGAAGCCAATTTATCTCTTTCGACGCCGCTGACAAAACTGCTTCATCTTTTTATGACATTTTAAATGTTTGCTTAAATCTGTTGAACTTTGCTTCCATGGTAATCTGCGAGATCACCTGCTTTTGCGTGTTTACCTTCGATCTTCGGCACAAAGTGCTCGACGCTGAGGATCAGTCACGGTGCGAGCAAAACGCTGTCACCATTTGTTTTTAGCTTTAAAATTTTTTGAAGGGAGGATGCAACAGAAAAAAAAAAACCCAGCAAACTGACTGTCCCGGACAGACAGAGGCAGCCACGCTCGGAGAGGTGGGCTCAGTCCTGCAGCAGCAGTGGTGGGGGTGGGGGGGTAGCACAGATGTGGAGGGTCTGCAGGAGGGCCACCCAGATCTACCCACCACTACTGTTTTAATGGAGCGTCAAGAGTAAGACTCACACTCACATGCAGGGAACACACACTCTCATCCATACACACAAACACACACACACACACAAAGAAAGCCACGACGTTGCCTTAAGTCACAATCTAAATTGGCTCCCAAGGGCATACCAACTACCTTGTTCACCAAAGGCATTGTGTATGTTTTTGAGTGCTTAGCATATGCTGCTGTAACCTGAGATCTCTCTCTCTCTCTCTTTCTCTCATTCGCACACACACAAGCACGCACACACACACACACACACACACACACACACACACAATGTTGCTGCAACTTGCTGTGTTTTCTCCCATTACGTTTTTCTCATCAGGTCCTTAATTAAATTCAAAATAGTTCACATCTACCTATCAAACCATGTTGCACCAGTCGGCCGCCCGCCAGACAAACCTCGACAGAGACACCGGCACAGGCAGGGGCGCAGGTTTTCATTTAGAGGGAGAGAAGTGGTAGGAAGACAGGAGAGGCTTACAAGGAACTCCTCTCAGAGGCAATGAGGAATGTCATGTCTGTTTTACATATTATTGTATGATACTGTAATGCTGATGCACAGCGGGTAAACACGTGTATTTTCTCTTCATTTTTAATGTGTGTGAACATGATTATTAAAGGTGTTAGACTTAAAAATTAGAGGACCATTTTCTAAATTATATATGATGATGACATCTAAATATGGAATCATGAAAGTAGCTATAGTAGACTATACATACACAGTATATACTGTAGGTTATTGTTCTATCTAAATGAAATACCACAGCTCCTGATGCTCGATCAAATCTCTTACATCTATGATTTGATATCAAAGCGCACCGCAGAGTAATGAAAGTAGCTAACATTTTAAGACAGTCTAACCTTTCCTGTGTTTACCTTATTAAAGAGTGTGTACCTTAACTGGTAGTGCAATACACAAAGGGGTGGGGCTGGGTGGGGGGCGATGTGTATAAAGCTGGCAGTGTTTAAGCAGGCGAACAGTAAAGTAATAGGCAAGAGCAGTGAAGTGTTGATTCTACATAAAATGCTGGGTAAAAATTGCACCCTGGTGCACACACACACACACACATAGGCATAATACAAGCAAACACACATATATGCACATACACACACACACACACATACACCCACCCCAACCCCCCCACCCCTTCCTCAATATACTCCCACAACACGGCCGGCTGCCTGGCAGCCGAAGTTAACATTTTCAGAGAAAATATTCCTTGCCTCCAATAGTCCAATGTAATTCATTTTCCATCTCTGTTCATTAATCATTGTTAAAATTAGTGATCCATTTCTTCCACTCTGCCATCTGCACTCAGCTTCCTAACAAACATGACACCTCAGCGCATAATAAAAGCTGACAGCTACGAGGAGGCCTTTCCAAATAGCTTTCTGCATATGTGCACCTCCACGACTTGATGCCGTTGTCAGACAAAAGTAGGTTATTTAGACCACTGGTTAGAGAGAACGGTGTGTGAGCAGACACACATGCACATGCTCACACATAAGGACATATACTATATACACTCCATATTGCACTTTCATGTGCATGTATACACAGCTACAGTACATGAGCAGAACCTCTGGTCACATGCACCAACATACACAAAACAACAGATGTGCCTAATCTTGAATGGAATGTGCTAAAATCCTGATAACGGGGTAAAGTGAGGAAAATAAAAAAAGGGGAAACTCACAAAATATGAGCAATCACGCAGCCCAGGAGACAGAGAGAGAAGGAGAGAGGCCTTAAAAGTTTTAAGTATCCTGTTTACCCCTACAAGGCTTTTGCTTTAACTTCAGCTGGAGCAGTGATACTTTTACATTTTCGTTTGCTTGCAGCAACTGTGGCATCAGTGTGTATTTCTTGTGATACTGAACATCAGTTTGGCAACACCCCCGATCTTAACGGCTAACCCAAGAGTTAATGGCAGGATAGTGTGGGGAGAAAGACAGAGAGAGAGGGTCTCTGGGTGGTGAGACGCCCCTCTCGGCTCACCCGGGCCTCATAAACACCCCTCTAATTCACATAAAAATTCCTCGATAGAGAACTCTCACCTCCCCAGACGCCCCTGCAGCCCCCAGTGTTCAGGCTACCGCGTTGACCAGATTTACATTCAGGTGCTTAATGCTTAGTGGACCAGTGTATAGGCTTTAGGAGGTGGATCTATAATGTTTATAATTATGTTTCCATTAATGTATGATCACCTGAAACTACGAATCACTGTGTGTGTGTTAGCTTAGAACCAGTCTTCCACGCAGGGAGCTCACCATGTTTCTACAGTAGCCCAGAAGGACAAAACTAAACACTTGCATTTGAGAGGTCGGTCACAGGTCCTCCTATATGCTTTGAAATCAAATAGTGAGGGAAAGGGCTTTTGGGAGTACGTCCTGAAATAGTGCCCCCTATGGTGGCAGGTGTAGCAGGCCGTGGAGACGTTAGCTACAAAAGGTACAAAAACAACTTGGTTAGTTTTGAAGTGTCACCCTTGTTTGGGTTACAGATTGTCACCATGGATACGATAATACATATGCAGTGACAATTGTGGAACAGAACCACTGTCGTGTCTTTTGGTAACTTTTATCCATCCACCTGACTTCCTGTTTTGCTTCTGTCGTACTTAGCACAGTCGCTCGACATCAGCTAACAGTAAAACCTAACTACAGGTCGTAATATGTCGTTTTATAGGAGAGGGTGATCCTCTCTGAATACTTAAAAATTAGGTGGAAAGTGACTTCCTGTATTTTGTTTTTACTGCAGTGTACAATACATAAACTCATAAAGCAGGGCCGCACTTTAATATCTGTGAATTTTGCAAATCATTTGAAAATTGACCAAGAATACAACTAATGCCTCTCTCTTACACACACACACACACACACACACACACACACACACACACACACACACAGCTTACTCACAGCACCTTCTCTTAGTCCCTTGTCCCCTCTCAAATCTACACATACTACATATGCACACAATCACAAACACGCACATGTTCACATGTACCCACACTTAAACCTCAACAATCCTATGCTGCTATACTCCTCTGATTCTCTTTTCCCTCCCTGCGCACACACACACACACACACACACACACGGTCAGATCCCTCCCTGGCGAGGTGTGTGTGTGTCTCTGCCCGAGGCACAGCACATTAATCTATATAATGCCCTCAAAGAGAAGGCTTTTTCACACCGCTAACTGCCAAGGACTACGAGGGGCAGCGGCTGAGCCATGATTCAGCTGTTAGCCCAACTGGCGTCCCTGCGCTCGCACACGCACGCACACACACACACACACACACACACACACTAGCACCCCCTCACCACTCCCACACCCCTCGCAACACACACACACAGACACATACACACAATATGTTAGCAAGACTACACACATACACCCGTCGCTGGCAAGAAAGACGACACAGACACCTTTGTCAGCTCATGCAGGGACACAGTGAACAACAATACAGCTCAGACCTCAATATTGGTTTTGGTAAAAAAAAAAAAAAAAAAGTATCAAAAACTGATATGGAGTCGTACTCCTCCTCACCACCTTATCAGACAGCTCCTGAAATAATTCTTTTTTTTTTTTTTTTTTTTTGCACAGATGTCTGTAAATGAAAAAAATCATGTTAAGCTTCTTTTTTTTTTTTTTAAGTTTTTTGTTTTTGTAAATTGTAAAATGCTCTATTCTTCAGTGCAAGTTATCCAAATAATGTAAGTTTTATATGAACTTGTATCAAATAAGTATCAAAAAGATTTCAGCAATGACCTAATGTTGTCTGTATTAAGTTAAAGCGCCATGGTTTTCTAATTATCAATATGTGTAGGCCTATGTATGTATAAAGGGGCTGACTCCATGACTTATTATTGCAGGTTTGACTGATGAAATCCACAAATGCAGAGGAAGCCTCTCTCTCCATACAGCTCCTCCACCATCTGCAGATACCACCGAAGAAGACAGTTTACTGATGTTACCTTGCAGGATTTCCGGGCTTTAATTATTCTGGGACTGTAACCTCTTGCTAGTGTGTGAAGTTGCCCAGTGCAGATTTAATATTCATTTGTTGCACGGAAGGCCACAGAACAGACAGCACAGAGCAGTGATTGGAGGGCCAGTGCTCAGAGACAGACGGCGAGCAGAAGAGCAGCTAAATCATCTTGACATTCACCAAGAAGTAGCCATACAGAAAGCTACTGCTGATGTTAGTTCTCCTATCGACTAATTTGGTTCTACTTAACCCCTAAACACCCCGCACACACACACATATACACACGCACGCACATATGCACACACACACAGAAGTGGATACATGGCAAACAGAGGCAGACAAACACATGCACGTGCACACTCAAACACACACACACACACACACAAACACACACACACACACACACACCCGTGCGCCCCTTACAGTGACACATTTAATTCCAGGTTCTCAGCACATCTGAATTACAGCAGGCTGATGAGGGAGAGAGGGCCAGGCCCCTCCGGACTGATTAGCATCATTTAAGAAAGCCTTCCTTTTCGTCTTCTGCCAGCCTCGGTGACCTCTCCCTCTATCACTCTCTGCCACTCACCCGGGCAACCCACCCACCTCCCCAGCCTACAAGATGGGTGGCATTCCCACCAGCACAAGTCAATATGGAGTACAACTAATTTACATCCAACATAGGAGAACAACTCAAGTGCTGGTGCCTCTGGGGCTATTTTATTCCTCCACGTATTCATAGACGAGCACTGATTGTTAGCTTTAGATTCTGTCCTCTAAAAGCACAGGGAGACATAACCAACGCATATATACATCAGACGCCATATGATGCAGTTTTTCTGCCCATGTAAAGTAAATAAGACAGAGCCTGTTTTATTTGTGCATATTTCCCCCCTTCTAAATTATATAAGCCTTGCACATGGCTTAAAATTTTGTAAAGCTTTTCTCAAAATCCTACTTATGGTTGCCATTCTGTGCCAAAAAGTTCATCTGGCCTGTAAATTTAAGCATGGATTACAAATATTCAAATCATGAGCTTACTGTTCAAATAAACATTTCCAACAGGGAGGGGAAAAGTTGCAAGGCATACACTTTCAGCATAATTCCTCCTCTGGCACCTCCCCTCCCCTTGCTCCTATTAAAACAACCACAAAAAAAAAAAAAAAAAAAAAAGAAGAAGAAGAAGAAGAAAAAGCAGGGGAGAGAGAAAGAGGGGTTTGGGGTGGGAAAGGAGGGAGGGGGGGGCTGAAATGCAAAAACAAAAGACAGAGTTAAAAGTTTGGCTTCTTCATTTACTGTGTGGCTGGATAAACATTGTTGATGAAATATGTAATTAATGTAATTGTAACCACCTATGCAATTACAGTCAGCCGGGTGGGCTCGGCTGTGGCCCCAGTACACCCTGCCATAGGACAATAGGGCACCTTATTACAGTTTTAAAAGGGGGAGGGAGGGAGAGGAGGGTGAACAGAGGGGGGGAGGCTTAAGCTGGTCAGCTGCTCACCACATGGTAGAAATAATAAGGACTAAAGTCACAATCATTTCAGCTTTAGTTTAGCTTTGCTGATCACTGCACTTTATACTGGACAATACAAACACCTGACAAACTCCTGGGCATCCAGGCCTTTCTGACACACGTTCCCTTTGCTGCACAGATTAAATGACTACACACAATAGCGAGGAGTATTTATCTTCTAAATAACACACTGTGGAAATAATTCTTCATCAGTAAAAGTCCTGCATTTGACTCCAGGAAAAGTATATATGTATTACAAAATGTACTTCATGTCTCTCTTTCCGCTCATAAAAGTGCCGGTCAATGTTAGTTCTTTTATAAGTTTGACCCTCTCTGCTCAGTTCAGTTCATCTACTCAAGAGTGGAAAGTTCCTCTGTGCTCACCTAACATCACGCGACCATGATTTGTGATATCACTACTGGTTTAGGAGCCAATCCGATCCAACAGGCAACACGTGGAAACCTGAGGCCTGCGTAGCACAAACACCGACACAGTCGTCAAATATACGCATATTGACAGAGTCTGGGTTTTTCAATGAGGGGAGGATGTCACTAGAAAAAAAATTAATCAGGTAGCTCTAGTTTCTCCTTCCATCAGACCGTAAATCATAATTCAAAGCTAATCTAAAACATGGCTGCAGGGACTCTAATGTTACACTATCATACAGATCCTATTACTAGATCGTTATTGCTTGTGCATTAATGTTTGAGTAACATTTTATTGTTGTACTTGGTCCAGGACTAAATAAAGTCAAACTACATCATGGGTAGGATAATACTTTTTTATAAGCTGATCATGTTATTCAATGTAAAATCCAGATTTTGAAACTAACCTGCAAAATCATACGTCTCCCCAACATTGGCTTTTCATGAGCCGTGAGAAACAGGCCTGTTTTCAGCTTAATGATTCTACTTAGGGAGGAGGAGGAGGCGTTTCTCAACCTAGGAAGGAACAAACACTCAGCTCTTCAGATTTTCTGAAAAATATATCACCAAAGTTTGCAGATACACGACAGTGACAACAGCTGTCAGTAGGGTAAAAATATAAGATGGCATATGACTCAAATCTGTACTACCATTACTACTGAATCTGTTTAGTTACTTCTATGTGCTGTAATTCAAAGCATTTACACTTCTATTTTGATCATTATGTTTCCTTATGAACGCCACCATCTGCAATGACCAAACGGGCTCAAAATAAAACCAGATCTGCTCCTTATAGAGAAAGATGCATTTTGCAAGAGTACTACAGATGAACATATTGTCACCAGGGTAAAGAAAACCGGAATTTGGGCTAAGGTGCAGGCCGCTGCCCGGGCCGGTTCACACTGACAGCCGGTGTTATCCCAGGGATTAAAATAGCCTCTTCCCTGCTACCCGCCCCTGCCCAGCGTTAAAGTCTTCCACATTTGCAAAATTGCAAACAGATGCAACTCAAGTACCTGCAAATAATCTGCCAAGACCAATTTCAAAAGGGAGATTTCAGAATATGTGGGAGTCATTAGAGGGAGTATTATTTCAGCGATGAGCGCGAGAGGGCCAGCCGTGGATCACCCAACCAGATGGGTTCTGCTGCCTTTTATTCAGGAAGAAAGAGGCCGACATGTTCTTCATCTCCACCATTCCCCCAAATGAAGATATATAACGTGTATGAAGCAATTACGGCAGAATATTGGAAGTTTCAGAAGCAACCAAAGAATGTCAAATTTCCTTTTGAGTTTCTCAAAACAATCTTTTCATCTTCTACCCAGTGAGGATGCTTTCAGATGGGGGGGGGGGGGGGCTGGGGATGAGGAGTGGAGGGTTGGGAAGGGGGGGGGGGTATTTTTCGATGTAAACGAGGATACAGACACAGAGATCTGAGGCTTTTATTGTTTTGTATTGAGTGTTAAATATGAAGAGGAATTAAAAGGTAGACGCCTTAAAAGGGGCCTGTGGTGTATGTAAATGAAATATGTTTCAGAGCCATAATTTGCAACTGCTGCTGTTGTTATTTTTCAGACAGTTATCAGAAGTTTCTCTGGTCGCCTCAGTGCAGCTTTAAAGCGACACACAACAAAGCTCTCACCAATTAAAGACGATTTTAACACCAAGAACTGCAGCAAAACTTCATTAGATTCTCCATCTAGCTGCTGACAAAGAGCCATTCACAAGCCATCTTTAAACGTTGGTAATGAATAATGTATAATCAAAACACACACTTATATTTTTTTCTCCCTCTTCTTTCACACATTGCATTGACAACATCTACCTGCCCTTTAAAACTAGTGAAATGTTTATATCAAATGGAATTTGATTAAGTGGCTGGTTATTATTGCTAGTGGGGAAGCGGAATAACAATCTAAGGCACTTAAAAAAAAAAAAAAAAAAAAAAAGATCAAAATCACCAAACCCTTGAAACAATACACATTCAATCAAATTCTTCATAATTGTAACAGTAGGAAGCATTTTAGGCATTCCACCCACAACAAACAGGCTTTGTTCTCCTGTTATGAGAGGCAGCGAAGGGACACAATCAAGTGCGTGAGAAAGCCAGGAACATAGGATTTTCAAGCAATTCCCCCCTCTTTCTCTCTCTCGCTCTCTTTCTATATACAACCCCCCCCCCACACACACACACACACACACACACACTCACACCAACACCCTCCAACCCTCCAACCATCCAACCATCCAACCAACACCCCCCCCCCCCCCCCAGTTTTTTTTTTTTTCAGGGTCACCCATATTATTTGCTTCCTGTCACATTGTAGCTGGCAAAAAGAGAATTTGGTAATTGAGTGGTACAGAACATGTGCCCTCCCTGCTCGCAGATGACAGATGGATTATAAAAACTTCAAAGGCGAGCATTTGGAGCACCAAGGGAGAGATGCTAGGTATTTGAACTATCATTCTTTACCCAGGAGACAATGACTGCCTGACATGGCGCATACATCAAGGAATAGTGCAACGGCACAGACATAATCCAACACACACATTGCACTTGCACCCCTCCTTTTACTCCTTTTTCCATCTCTCTTCCTCTTCTTCTTCTTCTCCCTCCCCTGTGCTATATATTTAACATCCTGTTCTGTTCTGCAACTTTGTGCCAAGCTCAGGAACATAACAAGTGGGGGGTAACGCTGAGAGGCTGCAGAAGGGAGAGAGAGAGGGAGAGAGAGAGAGGAGGCAGCATTGGCAGGGGATGGAATTTTATCTTTGCATTTTTTTTCTCTCTTCTCATGACTTGTCACCTTTGTCTGTGTGTGTGTGTTTTTTTGTTTTTTTTCTTTTATCACTTTTAGGTTCTCAAACTTTTCCCCTCCTTTGGCCCTGCTCGCTAAAATAATCAGACTTTATCTTAACTGGTGGCTTTGTGTTTCTTTTTGAATATACAGCCAGATTAGTAGGCCTGGAGGAAAACTGTAAGCACTACTGTAAGTGAAGGGGAGAATGGTGGGCGGCGACGCCTATAATCATCTTATAAGCATGATTTATGAAAAGGGCCATCTGCTTTGCCTTACTTAAGCACAGAGGCAACCTTTAATAATATAGGGACATGAGGAAAGGAGGGAATAGAGAGGGGAAAGAAGAATCTGGAGGGGTGGGAGGGTGGGGGACAGGGAAAGCTCCCCTCTCCCCTACCACTCTTCTTCCTCTTCTACTTCTTCCTGTCTATTCTCATCCTCAGCATCCAGCCATTAGTTCAGATGGCAGCTAATCACTGTTGACCTCCCCTGCCACAGCATTTAACCCCGGCCCCTCCCATTGACCCTGAAGGAATTAACAGCCTCACTGTAACACACACACACACACACACACACACACACACTTCAACTGACAAACTACCCTCCACCCACAGTCTCACACAAGGAGTTTGCTACCTCAGTTTTTAATCAACACCATTTGATTATTGAAGCGAACACAAAGAATAGAATCCTGTGATCAGATTTTTGGTGACTCATAGGATCTTTATTGATTTATTAGGAGTCGATTAAATGTCCAAAATCAATCAGAGCTGAAGCCACTGGCTGTTTTTTTATTGTTATTGTTTCAAAAGAGATAAAAAAAAATATTAATCAACAGATTTGCTGCAGATACATTTTCTGAGAATCAACATATCAATTAATTTGTTTCAGTTGTGAATTATTTGATTATTGATTAATCTCTTTCTTAGTCTCCAAATGTTAGAAAAAAAAGGGACAAATTCCTCCAAAAACATCCCGGAGCCACAGACAATGTTCAGATTGCAAAACTCAGCAACAGTCGGGAATATTTACTGGAAAAATGTCTTCATTATTGATTATCAATATTTTTTCTGATCAATTTGATTGTCTCGGCCATCATTTATCAGCAAAAGAACCCGTTGAAAGACTTTGCTCTTCCACCAAATTCCAGCACAGCCCATTGCTTTCCTTTGGAGAAATTACAAAGCAGGACTACGCTAAGCTAGCGAACCAGCGAAGTGATATCACAACACACGAGGAACAAGGAGCATTCAAAGGGAAGCAGCTCCCACTTGATTGGCATTCATGGCCGAGCCGCTGCCCTTTGGCCTCGCTGTGACCTGGAAATGGCTGCGAGCGCGACCTTAAAGAGCAACGGCGGCAGCAAAGGGAGGAAGAGATGGGTGAGGAGGGGGGGAGTATCATAATGAGGCCATATGGCATATGCTATTGTGCTACGAACACACACACACACACACACACACACATTTCCCCCATGTGTGCATAAGCATACACACACACACATACACAGACTTACACACACACACACACACTCCTCCCCGTGTGGTCACCTTTTCAGTGTCCATCAGGATTGTCGGCCTAATCTTCGCTGGATCATCTCATCAATGCCTCGGCTGTTTATGTGTAATGGATCCCAGCTAAACCCCCCCACCCCCCCACCCCTCCCTCCTCCTCCTCTCTGCCCCCTCTGCCCCTGCTACACCTTCCCCTCCTTTCCCTCCTCTCTCTCTCTCTCTCTCTCTCTCTCAACATCTTCCCCTTGGTTTCTTCATAACCGCTCTCAGAGCTCTTAAGAGGAGTACAACAATTTTATAAATCATCCTTTGTTTTTTTTTTAATATTAGACAGTGGATTTAGATCTGCATTCAGTGTTTTGTACGTTGCCAGAGCCCTAAAAGGAAAAAGCCAAATCCTCCTCCCGACTACGTCATGTGTTTCTTCCGTGATATTTAAAGTTTTGATAATGTTTTCAGTCTAAAACACCTCGGGGTGATTTAAATGTGGGGTTAGAGGCTTTTTCCACCCTGATAAATTGACCTATAGAGGTCAAATTGTTTTAATTACAATCTGTAAAAATGATGGATACTTTGTGCTTCTGGGCAATATATTGATATTTTAAAGTCAAACACTTTTCATAGCACTCGGTTTTGGTTATGGCAGGATCCAAGATACATTTATGATTTCTGTTCTGCCTTATAATTTTCTTGACAAACCTGTCATGGAAACTGTATAATCATTTGTCTTCCCACCCTTCCCACCCTTCCTCACTCTCTTCATCATCCTCCTTCTCCTCCTCATTGAAGCCTTGCAGCATGTGTAAGCAGAAGCACACGTGCTCTCCTCGCCCTCATTACGAGCTAACTACACTGTTTGATTAAAAGCATGTACAGAGAGGAAGAGAGAGAGAGGAAGAATGAAGAGAGAGAGAGAGAGAGTGAGGAGGAAGAGGTGGGGGGGAGAAGAAGAAGAAGAAGAAGAAGAACAGGCCGAACCTCCATAATTAAGATCATTTCACAGATTACCTCCGGCAACAAAAGCGCGGCGAGCGGCCGCCCGCAGCCACAGAAATTGGATGAAAAAGGGGTGTTGAAGAGGAGACTGACCTCCGCAGAGTTCCGCACAAACACGAGCCACAGCTGGATCAAATGCCCCCCACCCCCGCACACTCTCCCACTTACTAACACACACACACACAGACACACACACTTGACAGGTACCGGCACATACTGCAGAGTCAGAGACAGCGGAGAGAGGGAACGCCACGCTTCTTCACAGGCAGAGGCAGACGACACAGAGAGGAACCAGCACCTCGGGGCTTACATTACAGGTCACACACGCACACACATGCGCACACACACACACACGTCTCGGCTAAGAAAACTACATGGAGAGGTGATCCATCCACTGATGTAAAGCAGCTAAGTGTGGAAAAAAACTGATGCCACATTATTTTGAGAGATGATTTCCTAGATTTCATACAGTTATAATTTATTCAATATTTAACGAGCTGCACCTCAAACCTTGAGATTTGCTGATTTGTTTGATTTTTTGTGGGACACATAAATGGCACACACTCATCAGATTTGAAACTCACCACCAGGCAGCTAATGTTTGACGTTTTTATCACAAATCTGATCTGATGCAAACCTGCTTTTCCATCCTCCGCAGTGACCAGCGGTCAAACCCACGCTTAACTTATTCCCTCTGTTCTCACTTTTACTCTCTCTGCTCTTTGCTTTCCTTCTCTCTCTCTCTCTCTCTCTCTCTCTCTCTCTCTCTTTCTCTCCTGCCTCTTTCTCTCTGAGCTGTTCACCTCATCCTCCTCAGTCCACCTCATTCCCACCCCTGCAAACCGACCCTGATCTCCGGCAAGCAAGACAGAAGTGGGGAGGGGGGCATTTAGTCTAATCACAGGGATCTAGCAAAAGAGCGCCTCAAAGCCCTCAGGGGCTGATCGGCAATCAGAAAGACTGAGGCTACAGGAGAGAGAGAGAAATAAACTCTGATTTCTGGAGCAAACCTCTGTGATCCCTGATCTGAAGCGGCTCTGCCATGAGACTGTCCTGTTGGGTGGGAGGGATGAGGGCGTTTAGGTGGATATGAACACGCAGTTAAGGACTTCCTGTGGCAGAGTGCGTACTGGTCAAAGAGTGTGGGGGGGGGGATTATAGGCAGGGTGAAGTGTGGAGGCGTGGGTCAGGGCAGGAAGGGGGCAATAAGTGAATACTGTGTGGTGTTCGATTGGGCTGTTTCTCAGTTTAAGCCACACTGAAGAATTTCTCTACTAACCATTCTGGCTGAGAGGAAAACTAGGTTTACTACAACCTGGATCTCATTGTCACAGTTTTGGCCCCCACTTCTATCAGTTACGATGAGATTTTGTGCGGGAGAATAATTACTGAGATTTGGGAACAAAGAGTCAAAAACAGCCAGAAAACCAGAGCAGTCAGACAATCCAACTGGTTGATAATAAATCTCTTTATTTAGAGGCAAAACTGGAAATTGTACGCCTGATGGGTTGGAAATAAGAAACTGTGTTTGCATTAACCTAACAGAGGGGGAACCAGGAAGCTGTAGAGCTAAATATGACCATGATGGCTCCCATTGATTCAAATGAAAACCCAAGACTTTGAATCTAGATGACAGCTACATAAAAATAACTGTTTCCAGGCTCCGAGGAAGTTTTACAAATACTGAACCTTCATGATTCAACATGACTGTGAGTCTCACAGCTCTGTGAGGATGGATGAACTTTGCAGGTGTAATATTTATCACGTTCACCGGCTGGGTTTCAGGGAGTTATATTAACACTAAACACAGACTGGTGGGGATTGTTCGGCCCAAAATCAAAGTATTGAACAAATGAAAATTTCTCGACCTGATGATGGTGCTAAATGAAAACAAAGTTCATGCGTGCGCGGCATGCGCGGAAATCCATTTGAGAGTTGTCAAGACATTTCACTAAAGGCCAAAAATGTCACCCTGATGGCAGCACAAGAGGAAAAGTCAGATGATCAGCAGGCGTCAAGCTCCTACGGGAACAATGAAGGTCAAAAATTTACAAATTTCCTGGTAAGCCATCCAATACTTGTTGAGGCATTTTGCTCGAGACCAAAGATGGAGATAGACCAGTCAACAAGCATCACTATCCTTCACTACAACCATACAGCTATGTAGTATCACCAATTTTCTTTATTGGGAATTTGAGATTTCCTGGGTTTTTTTTAATACTGGTGGCCTGCGGGAGAAATGTGTTTTGGTTTATAAGGGATTTTTATGTGTTTGTGTGTGTGTATGTGTGGTACCCTGCTTGGTTTCTAAAACAGTCTGGCAGTGAGGCTGACACACTGTGCCACACACCGCTCAGTGGGTTTGTTTAAAACCCATCCAAACGTCTGAACGCTTGCGTCTGACATCTTTTTAATCGCGGTCCAAGATCTCAGCGTTTGCTTTGGTACGTACAATCTCACCGTAACCTGTAGACAAGAAGATCCAAGCTGCAGTAAACCCCAACAATCCTTTAAAAGTCACTTTCCTGCTGGTGATTTTAGTTGCAAAACCATCAGTGCACAGCGCAGTTCAAACTCAGAAATAAGGAAATTTTTTTCTTTCTCTTCTACTCTGGAAGCTACAGAGTGACAGAAGATTAGAAACCGTGAATCTGTTCAAAATGACCCCGCAGTTTTTCGGGACACACATTGAGCAAACTTAAAGTGTGAACTCACTCCCCTCCTTTGAGCCTATCAGTGTCATCAACCACAACGTGGATGAAAATGCTTCAAATATTTATCCCCCCCCCCAACTCCCCCCTCTCTCTCCCTGCAGATCTGACAGTCCTGTTTACCAGAGCAGCCGACAGACGAGCTGAACAAGGGCCCGGGCCCCAGCACTTCCACTTAACTCTCTCCCTATTACTGCGATTGGTGTGAATGACACAACAAAAGAGATAAAATGCAGTTCTGAGACGAAGAAAACAACTGCGGCTCACGATCAAGAATAATAATAATAACAAAAAGACAGGGATAAAAACAAAAGAGGAAAAGGAAAGAGGCGAGGAGGAGGAGGAGGAGGAGGAGGAGGAGGGGGAGGTGGTTGGGGATGGGGAGAGAGAAAGATGATGAGGTGGGCCATTTAAAAATAAAAAATAAATAAAAAAAACGATTTAAGAAAGCTGTCGGAAATTGCGGGAGATCTGTAAAAGGTTTCTTTTTCAGCATGGGTGGGAATTCATCTTAAGACTTAAAAAGAGGTGTTAAAGGAAAGAGCCAGGCGCCGGGGGAATTCTCCCACGTCAGAGAGCTCTCTCTTTTTAAATTCAACCCCAGTAATAACACAGATAAATAATAGATGAATAGTATTTAGCTCCCACCTTGAACAACTCTTTTTAACGCAGTTCATGAAAGACTGACAGCTCTCGGCGAGCAAATACACTTACACAAACATGCATCCTCACGCCGCGTGCGCCCCCCGCACACATGTACTGTGTATTTTACCTAATTAAATAAAACACCAGGTGGTATCGACTGATTGTTTGCGAGTGTGTGCATGTGTGTGTGCATTTGTGTACGTGTGTGTGTGTGTGCATGTGCGCATGGACAGGAAAGAAGGGGGAAGCGGTGAAGAGAAGGAGAAGATCATTTTGGATGAATTTCATTAAGTTCATCATTAGCGGTTTCATCAGCAACTGACGGTTGGTTTAGGTTGAGAAACATTCAGAGAGGAACTAGTGAAGACCTAAATGTCACACAATGTGTGTGAAGCTAATACAACCACCCCATCCCAACCCCCACCCCACCCCACCGCCCCCTCCTTCAAATAATTTCTGTACAGTCCCTAACTTGTCAAATGAAATTTAACAGAGGCCTTTTAATGATGTGGAGGAAACATAAAAAAAACAACTTGTTTTGGAGACTCTGTCCTCAAATTAGAGCAAGAATAAACTAGAAAACATATATGTTTTTCAAAATTAAAATATATATATATATATAAAGCACAGTAGCAGTCCCTACTTTGTGTCTCTTGCCAGTTACGCCTCAGAGATGCGGTCGTGGCTGCACCAGGCATTTACAGAAGGCTGTGTGTTTAAACGCCTGGAATGCTCATTTGCCTTTTGGGTTTACTTATTTACTTTTGCATAAATGGAGAACAGTAATGTGGTATTAAGGGGCTTCTCAGGGGGAAGGTTGTGTGTGTGTTTTTTTTAAACGTAGCCTCCCTCAGTTTTTCTATATTAAGGAAGGTTGATGATTGATGCAACATAGATCTAATTTCTCTTGATTAAAAAAATAAATTAGGAAAATAATGCCAGGCATGAGAAGAGCTCAGCCCCAACACACAGACAGACACACACACACACACACACACACAACCCCCACTCTACCTCACCCCCCTCACCCCCACCCCCCAAAAACACACAAACACATACCCACCCACCCACCCCCCTCCCTCACTCAAAGTCATCAGATACAAAATGAGCATCCAGGCTAAAATAATCACAAAATTCCCAATAGCCAAATATAAAAACGTAAAACGACTGCCTTGATCAACTAGAGCCCAGTAATCTTTAGCGCCAGCCACAGATGTACCACCACCGCTGTCACTTGAAATAAAAACCTAAACCTTTCAGGGCTTTCGATTGATTCTTTAATTCAGCCTGATATGACATTAAAACCCTTTGGTTGACTTCCACTGGCTGTGACAAATGTACCAGCGCTTAATAGAGGTGTGCAGACAGGCCGGCATTTCAGTGACTTTTATCAAACTGAATTTATCAACGGCGGGCTCCCAGGATCGTTGGCAGCAGCTTGTTCAGGAGGAAGCCTACAGATACCGTTAAGTACATCATCCCTCCTCTCTGTCTCTCTGCCTCGCTCCTTCTCTCCTCCCTGCTCCCTGCATTTCTCTCCACGCTCCGTCCTGTCATCGCTCTGCCTACTGTATATTCATCTCTTTTTCTCCCTGGATCTACCGCTCCAATGGATGTGGTGCTTTGTAGGCTAATAGGTAGTAAGTATTTTTAAATTTGGCCAATTAAAAGAACAAAAAAAAAATCCCTAATGAGTCCTGGGGTGCAAAAGCACTTGTGCCACTGAGGTAAAATTGTTTTGTATTTAACAGCATCAGAGGTGTCATGAGTTTAAAGAAAAGCCTATGGATCATCCTCCAGCAGCTCGTCTGAGCAGGTTGCATGGGTTGGTTTTTTGGCAACTGTTGGGTCTCTCTCTATATAACACAGGCCTTCAGATTATATATGCATAACTTTATACTGTACTATAAGATTTGGTGCTATACAAACAATCAGACTTGAGTTCCAACAAGTTTTTCCTCATTCCTCACGCTATTCAATTTATTTCTTTAAATTTATTATCACTTAAAGAAGAGACAAGATCTGATTCACTAAGTCGGTGCGATGAATCACCGCTCGCAGGGTGTGGTATGTGGCAAATTAAAGGTAACTTATTGTCATTTTCAGCAACAAGTCCGGCGATGAAAAAGAATTGTGAATAGAGTGTCAGAAGAAGAAGAAAAAAAAAGAGAACAACATATAAAAAGACACGATAGATAGCAGGGGGGGGGGCAAGAGATAAGAGTGGGAGAGAGGATGGAGAGATGACAGAGGCTGCGGCGGAGAGAGGCAGAAAAAAGAGTGAAATGGTGGAATGAGGAGTGCGATAAGGAGGCTTTTGAAGGGTCCTCTCAGATGCTGGGATTGCTCAGTTCAGCGCCGTCAGAGCCTCTGAGGTACTTGAACCTTGCCTGCCTTTCCTCCACCTCTCTGTAGAGCTGCTGCCCTGCAGGCCACCTGTAAACCGCTTTGACACATGATCCACTCCCACAGATGTAGAGTGGAAAAACACACACACACACACACACACTCACACCGAGAGAGAGAGAGAGAGAGAGAGAGAGAAATGGAGAGAAACCACTGCTTGCAGGCAGCTAAACGCGCACAAACGCTTTAATGCGCCATCAACGCTTGGTTGTTTTTTAACATTAGCACTCGATTAACAACTGCCTGTCCCACTTTTCAATGAAGGGGCACTCACAGCTGAAACAAGAGAGCTACCTAATAGTCTCTCTCATGACATGTTGATTAAAAAATGTAGTTTTTTCTTCCGTCTTTTTTTGTCTCTCACTGTCAGTTATAAGCAATAGATCCTTGAGCAAGACAAGACAAATAACCTGCTATTATCCGTGGCCCTCACGTTGGCGTGAAAGTGGCACTAGGAGGATTTTAACCTTCACCTCCTGAAGGCCGAGGGAAACAGGACACGTTGGAATTTAATTAAGCAATTAGACGGATGTCGTGCCACAGCCACAAACAAGTGGCGGGGAGAGAGAATGGGAACTTTTAGGCAAACACACAAACATAAACATACACCAGAAACTGGGAATTAGACAAATTGCTGCTTCGAATGGAAGAAGAGTTCCTAACTCGCATGAAAATGCACACACACACACACGGAAGAAAAGACTGCTGCTGCTGCTCTGTCAGTGGAAGAAGGCGCTAAGCAAGCCCCTCCACCCCCACAAAAAATGGAGAGTAAAAAAAAATAAAGAATAAAAAAAAAAGACGATGGCTCCTGATTAGGCATTGTCAAAATATTTGCAATGGAGGAATTCCACCAGGCGAGCGCGGAATCGGCTCCTCTACAAAAGAGCGATCTTCCCTGAGTAACAAGTTGGTGCAATGAGTGTCGACAGAAGAGGAGCTGAAATCCCCCCCGGGCTAGAGAATATCCCGCTATTGTAGTCTTAACCCGCGAGACCTGGCGGGGAATGTACAGCTTTCACAGTCACTTCTCATCCTATTTGTAGCACTGCCACTGACGTGTGAGCGACTGGGCCAGAGCAGGTCACCCCCACCCCCATCTTTTTTTATTATTTTTTTTTTCTTAATCACTGTCAATTCCTCACACTTTCTCCTCTCCCACATCTTTAAAACTCTTAAAATAAAAATTAAAAAAAAGAGTCCAAGAAATATTTGAGGGATCATTCATCTATATCATGTTATTTTCTCTCTCTCACCCCCCGCCCTCATGCCAAACCACTTTTTTCATCTCTCTTTTTGTATTTTTTGTTCCACAAGGCAAGTTTCATTAAAGATCCAATTATGCAAATCAGGTGCTGGAGAGGCAGTTGAATATGCACTATAATGGTGTACAGTAATCGTTCGACACAATATACGGCATCCGGGGCCAGATTTACGAGCGCAACAGAACTGCAACGCCTCCGTCCTTTGGTGAAAACCTCTTGATCATAATTAAAGGTGCAGGAGTTCTCTCCAGCATCGTCATCCCCTCCCTTTTCTCCCTCTTTTTTCTCTCCTCTGCTTCCTTTTTTTTTCCTCCTATCCCTCTATCTTGTGCTACTTTGGCGTGCTCATTAGCAGAGGTCTGGGACTTTCACAGAGGTCACATCCGGGAGGTAGAGCAGCTAAAGAGCAGACATGACATGTGGGATGCAGTCAGTGATGGTATGTGAAGTGGGTAATAGACATAACCTGCCTCACACACGCTTTACACACACACACACACGCGCGTAACCTTCCATTTCATGAACACTGGAGGTATTTACCACAGTCTTAGCTGAGCGTGGCTGAATGCTAAGCAGTAACAATTCTCTGCTTCAGGACCTCTGATTGATGTGTGCTTGCCTGTTTGTGTTAAGCTGTTGTCTGCTGAAATGACACGGCTGAAAACGCAGCCGCCGTTCGACACATCAAAAGGGAAAATGGTCATGACATCGCATGACATATCCTTACATCCAAAGTGCTAACGAACTTTGAGGAAAAAGAAACAGCAACAAAAAAACAAAACAAAATAGAGCCAAACTCTTTAATAATGTCTTAATGTCAGAGGGTGTGGGTTGGGGTCGGGGTTGGGGTGGGGGGGGGTGATAACAACAGGGAAGCCAGGGTGAAAAACAAAGGAGGAATATCACGGGTTGTAAGGATTGGGTGTTTTACATTTTTTTCCGAACACATTCCTCGTTGGTGTTGTTGAAGCGAGCTGAAGCCAACTGATTACACAGAAAGGCCAAGGCCAGGCCGTCACCTTGACACTGGACTTTCTCCAGACTGAGCAGTTAAACCAGCCCCGAAAAATAAACACATGCAGTCGGCAGGTTCATAGGCGCACAGATGCAAACGCAAGACTCCCATGCACAGCACACGTTCCTGAACGCACATTCTCACGCTTATTTAACAAAGTCTGTGGCTGGAAACAGTAACGAGGAAAAGATTTTGCAGCAAAAAAAAGGGGCTCTCCCTTGCACCTACTCACTCCCATGCCCACCTCTCCTCATGGAGACCACTTCCTCTTATCAGCCAGACCTCGCCCGCCCTCCCTCACCCCCCCAACCCCACGACTCCTCCAGCTGCCCCAGACAGGCAGACGCTCCTTGTGATGGCACCCCGGCATGAGAGGACT
Source organism: Trachurus japonicus (assembly GCF_045865225.1). Lineage (NCBI taxonomy): Eukaryota > Metazoa > Chordata > Actinopteri > Carangiformes > Carangidae > Trachurus > Trachurus japonicus. The sequence goes on from NC_140909.1 coordinate 25,854,031, forward strand.
GAGTCAAGCCTATCTGTCAGAGCCTCGTCTGCCCCACACTCTTTATTCTTAGATCAAACTGACGTCTGTGATTATCCACCCCCCCACCCATACCGAGCCGGCCCATCCACCCCTCTGCTCCTCCATCTACTGCCCCAATCTTTATCAAGCACAGAAGAATATCAGGGAAAATATACACTCGCATTCCTGAGTGCAGAACGAAGCGTTCACACAGCACGATACTGCACACACACACACACAGACTAAACAGGAAAATTATACATAAAGTCTCATTTAAACAACAATTCAATAAAGACGATCATTCACACAGCTAGATTTTAATTGATAGCATATTCATTTCTAGCTAATGGTGCATTGCATATTTCCCATTTCTTTTTATCTCATGAATAAGTGAGGTACAGCACTTTCTTTACATTCTTATCCAGACAATTTCACTTGATTCCTTTTTCTTTACGTTGTTTCTTGGCTTTTAGTTAATATTTGACTTGTCTTGTGAGAGACACGCATGTCCTGTGCAAAAGGATGAAGTCATTCTGTCATCAGTTTACAATTCATTTCACAAAAAAACCCCCTCATCACTGCCTTAAAAAGGCCAAATAATGAGCAAAGGTCAGCGGCACAAACTTGATAAAAGTCTGAAGTCGTTCGTGTCCCCTTCAATTTGTCACCACGGCAGGATAAATCAAATCTTCATCACGATGACAGAAATTCAAACAAATGTGATAAAAAAAATTCTTTCAGATTTCTCTCTGTAATGTGTGTAATCTGGTGTGTGAGGTTTTGTGGTCGGGGAAGTCGCTTCTTGACTACACATCCCAAATTTGATCCAAGGCATTCGATTGTGTTTGTGTGTGTGTGTGTGCGTCTAAGTGTGTTTGGTGTGTGTGTGTGTGTGTGTGTGTGTGTGTGTGTGTGTGTGTGTGTGTGTGTGTGCTTGTCATATTAGCCTCACACGGCTCGCCAGCATCTTTCCCCTCTCACCGGCTTGAACCCTGGAGATCAAGGTCACGGAGCTACAAGGCTCAACCCAGACTAACGCCTGTGTGTTACAGCCCCCTTTAGCACCCTCCTACGGGACACACACACACACACACAAATACACTGACACACTGGAATACATGTAGTCAGCCGCCTTGCCCGGCTGCAGATCAGAACCAGAATGGAAATGAACACAAATAGATGGGGAGGGGGGAGGGGTATGAGGTGGTGGGGGGGTGCTGCTTTTACAATGACTGCACATATCAATTAATGGCTGGCTGATGAGCAGAGCCGGCCTGATCTGGCCTGCCCACCACCGCCCTGATCCCAGCGGACTGGGAGCCCTGGCCTCGCAGCCTGTACAGCTGGAGCCCTCTCCCCTATAATTACATGAGATGGGGATCAACTAACCACAGTCAGGCTGCCTGTCTGACTGTGGACTGCACTGTGTTGCAGATGCATATATCACAGGATGCAGGATAACTTATTTGTGTTTGAATTATGTGCTGTCCAATTGATTACACACATGTATTTTCTGTGCTGCGAGATTATGTAATTTGTGCAACCACTTCACTGTGGGTTTGTGTGTCTTTGCGATGTCTGCTCGTGGTGCCGTCTTCTTTATGTGCATTTGTTAAACAAGTGTGGGATTTTTTTTTTTTTTTACACCGTACTGCTTTTTCAGTCCTTTTTTTTTTTCCTTCAAAAAATCTGATTGTGTACATGTCAACGTGCAAATAATTCACTGTGAGTCGGGCTGACAACGCGGCGGCTTCAGTCGAGTGGGTCTACTCCACGGTGAACTGAGTGGCTGACTGACTGACTGACAGCCTGGTGAAAAGAGGACTGTTCTGATGCCATCCTTTGGATACCACGCTCCCTCTCTCTCCTTCTCTCTCTCCCTCTCTCCCTCCCGTCTCTCCCATCACTCCCCTTCTCCTTGGTTTTTCAGCTGAGAGACGTGCATCGCCGCGCTCACTCGTACCCCGCAGCCCCCATGTGCAACGTTGACACGGGCACAGGTGGGAAAGCAACTAACACAGGATCAGCAGCGGCCGCTGCAGAGCAGATTTTGAGCTCCACTGGTCAGAAAGTTGCAGCACGAGAAAACGTCAAAATACTTGTGTGGGGAACGTGTGTGTTGTTGTTGTTTTTTTTACTCTAACAAATCTCACACTGAACACGCATTTATCTGTCCGACTTGAAGTGAGGATAAATCCTGCTTGCACAATTTATAAGAATAGTTATTTCACTGACAGCAGTGTTTATAATTAAATGTATAATTCATTAATGAGCAACATGTAATATCACACACAACCTCACCAGTAGATGAGTGCAGAAAAATAAAGCAGAATTAGGCCTAATGAATATGAAATAACTTGCTAACACAAACCACTGAGGCCTTAACACAGGCCAGTCTGAAAAGTTAGGCCTCCTCTTAAAACACTGTGTCTCTTCCCAAATATTTTCACCCAAAAAGAATGACAACATTTCAGCTCGCAGCGGAGCAGGGAGGTGCAGCGAAAGGGCAAACAGGTCTGCGAAGCAGCCTGAACTGTCAGAGGAGCAGGGACAGTTATCCACTTGCTATTTCATCTCCAATGTGGGAATGAAAGGAGCTGACAAAAAAAGGGTTTACGCCCAGACACTATTTCAGACATAATATCCGCCCTGTGCATACCATTAAACAATGACAGCATCTCAACTCGTACAGTACATCTATTTATCCCTTTTCCTTCCGCAATGAATCTGAGGAAGATTTTTTTTTTTCCTCTCTCTTGTGTTTTGGCTCGAGACAACTTCGGGGAAGGTTAGAGAAACAGTGTGAAACAATGTGATAGACATTGTTGAGTATTTTAAGACAGATGACATGTGTCTTCGCAGCCATTGTGCAGCGCTGGTAGCTTGTTGGAAGTGGCTGGATAACCCAGGTCAGATCACTCAGGGGTCAACTCCAGTTCCAAGAAGAGGTTCCTCCCCGCCCCGAGACGCACGGTGAGACAGAGGCTTTAAATGGGATTACAAGCCTCATCCCTGCTGCAACATATAACTGATAATTCACTTGCTGCCCTCATCATATAGACTAAATGAATGAGAATAATAATAATAATAATAATATTTATAATAATAATCATTGAGATACTGTGAGGGAATTCCAGAGTTCAACCTGCTGGATCTTTTTGTTGACAGCAGACTAAACTCTGGTGTAATTTCTACTTCCCTCTTTCTCTCACATTCCCCAGAGTCAAATATGACACCGATCCCTAAAATGTCAATTTCGTGGCTGCTACCATGAGGACCCCCCAACCCCCACTCCTACTCCTCTGCCTTACATATGACATGGACGCCCCTCGTGTGAATGCCATCATAACCGTCTCCTCAAAGCATTATGCGGGGACTTCTTATTCATAAGAGGTCGATCACTGCACAAAATGGCAGGTCTCACCGGCTCTTCTTCCATCTCACAAGTTTTGACACATGGAAGCAAACGCAAAAAAAAAAAACTAAAATTAAAAAATAAACTTTACTATACCCCCCTCTCTTTCACCATGCACCACCACCACCACCACTACTACCCCCCCTCTCCACTCAGCACAAGTGCGGGTGTCGGTAGAAAAAGTTTTCCGTGCACACTCTCTTCGGGGAACACGGCTGGACTTTTCCAACATTAAAAAAAAAACTAAACTCCTGACAGATTTTGTATGTGAGAATCTGTGCGGGCTGAAATGTTGCAAAGCGGTGCAACCCGCACCACAGAGTGAAACACGCAGCGGTAAACATAAACACATTAGAGGATTTAGACGTTCCGATGGAATAAATAAAAAATAATTTAGAAAAAATGTTTATTGCGCGTTTTGGTTGCAAGGTGTCGAGCACGGCAGTCTGTGTTTTTTAAGGTCCCAGCTGCTATTTTGTCACCGTTTTTTTTTTTTTTTTACGATCGTCACTCGCTACGGATAATTGCTCTGTTATTTTCTAATCATGACTGGGGAGACATCGGGGTGGCCCCCGCTGCGATGCTCCCGCACAAACAACCACAATCCTCCCCAAAAAACTGACTTCCCATTGAGTAACACACTCCAAGCACCCCCCCAGTATAAAAAAAGAAGAAGGGATCACACACACACACACACACACACACACACACCACATACACACACCACACACGCGCGCGCGCACACACACACGCACACACTCATAATACCGCAAGCTTCATCCCCCCCAAAACACTTCTTACCTTTTTGAATTTTTGGCGAAGCGCCGGTTAACTCCTGCGCGTAAACGCCGCGTTGTGAGAGACAGCGTTCATTGAATAATGAGGCATGTCCATATGATTTCACCCGATCATATTCTTTTACGGATGACGTGGGTGTTGAAAAGTGGCTTCGGGACCTGTTAAATACTGTCCACTCCTCGATCCTGTCCCTTAACAACACAACAACTGCTCCCTGCCGCGCACCCCGAGTTTGAAATGAAAAACGCTGCTTTTTATTACTTGTCTCTTCTCTTCTTGCCTTTTTTTTTTCTCCACTCTGCCCCTTCTCTCTCTCACTCACTCTCTCTTTCTCTCTCCTCTCCCTCTCTCTGTGTGTGAGCCGCTTTGCCTGCTAAAAGTAAACGTTTGCATTGATGCCGATCCCCGGGCATCAGATCAGCATATTCCCTCTTCAGCTTGAACTCCCCCTATCTGGTAGGTGAAACGCATCGCGGCTACCGTTAAAAGGGAACTCCATTGTAGGCAACGCGGAGCTTGACTGGCTGTGGGTACATGCAGCCCGGGTCTTGCGGTATTCGCTCGTTGTGACAGAGAGGGGGGGTGATAAAAAAGGCAGCTGAGCCCAGCGGTGAACAAGAACCTGGTTTAAAGAAATAATCCACCCCCCCTCCTCCTTCATCCTTCTCTTCCTCAACGTTTACATGCCCCTTCAACCCTCCTCCTCCTCCCCCTTGATACCCCAACGAGAGCAAAAGAAAAAAAGCCGATTCCAAAGCACCTAACTTTGTTTCTGACCTTGAACCTGTCCACAAACAGTGCTTTATTTCAAACCGTATCCCTCTCTCCACTAATACATGAGCGTTCACACACAGCTCAGTCTCGCCGCTGAGGCACCGCGCGTTCAGCATTGCCTTGGATAACAGCCCCCTCTGTGCAAAAGACACCCGGGTCACAAATTCACTCCAAAAAAAAAAAAAAAGTATAATTCATTACCTTTTTTTTCTTTAAGTGAACTGTTTCGAGTGTGAATCCTCTTCTTCTGGCTCGCTTTGGAAGGAGAAGAAAGAAAGCAAAAACTCCAGGATAAATGAGTGATGTGCCTCCCTGTGCGTCCTGAGCGTCAGTCACCGCTTAAGAGAAGTAATGAGTGATAAAAATGACGCTCATCTATCTGCACTGTAACCTTGTGGCGTATTTAATGTAAATAAGCCCCGTTGTGTTGCCAATCCCCGTGCACACAAACGCAAAGCCGCTCCTCAGGAACTCGCTTTTTTTTCTCCTCTTTCTTTCTTTCTCACTGTATTGACGATTTATTCTTTCTGTCTGGGAGCGCAGGAGGGAATGAACATAATTATTTGAGACTATGCTATGGCAGTAATGATGCGAGCGGTCCAGTTTGTGAATGAGTGCATTTCTACACACCTCTCTGAAGATGTTTGAGAGCAAGCCACGCTGTCAGCAAAAAAAAAGAAAGAAAAAAAAGACGCAAATACTTTTTTTCTCTGTCTCCCTTGATATTTTCCAACAGGAGCCCTGAACTTGAAGTTGGCACAACTTTTTCTTTTTGCGATGCGTTTAAAAAAGAAGGGAGGAAAAAAACACAGACGACCAAAAAAGACGTCCCGCATAGGCCGAAGTGTTTGTTGGAACTAAAAAACCTGCCTAGCGGGATGGTTTTGATATATTACGCTTCTATAGAGGGCTGGAAGAGACTAAATAATGCAATTATAGATTCAGTGTCCCAGCGTTGACAAAAGACAGGGCTTCAATAGAGGCTTTGTTACAGGATTATATAATGATTATGGGGTAATTATGGGAACGGTTTGGTAATAATAAAAAAGTATCAAGCGCTCTCTTGCACGGGCAGCTTGTTTTCTATAATGTAAGTGCATGAGTAGAGGAGTGTGATAAGACAGACAGACAGACAGACAGACAGACAGACGGTGCTGCTGACAGCTAGTGGCAGGATGACGGCAGACAGCCCCGATTATTCAAAATGTCGAACCGAGAGACACATTAAAGCCACTGACTGAGATACTATCAGATGTGCTCAGAACCGGACATGGGCCCACAATGGAATATCTCGGGGTCATATTCATAACAGCCCCTGTGCGTAACACCCCCCACCCTCCTCCCACCACCACACCAACCCACACACACACACACACACACACAGCCCTCCTCCTTCTCCCCCACGACAGCCCCCCCTTTCCTCCTCCTCCAGCTCCTCTCCCCTTCAAATCATCCTCTCCCTCCGCTTGTGCCATGCTCAATGTGTCAGAGAGGGAGAGAGAGAGAGAGGCAGATACACACATGGAAATGGTCACTCTGTCAGAGAGCAACACACTCCATCCCTGGGTGACACAAATCCGCTCCTAGCTGCACATTAGAGTTATTATTATTATTAATAATAATAATTTTTTATTATTTAGGGAATTTATGGCAGCCTGTTTATGGAACTTTTTAATCTAAACTGCTATTTAGAGAAAAACATTTCCCCCTTTTTTGGCAGCTTTTTAAAGAAATCATTATTATCAGACACATTAAGTTATCTGTCACTTTCTTTTCTTTTTTTTGATCTTTTGACTCCATTGATACTTAAATATTTATGCTTTTTAAAAGACTCTACATAACAATATGTGTGTGCGTGCACATGTGAGTGTGTGTGTGTGTTCTGAGACATTAATAGATAGCCTAAATATGCTTTCTTCCCACTTCCCAGACAAAACATATCTTCCTCTTTAAAAGATACTCCACATTCATTATGCACTATGAAAATCTGATTCTCATGCTGCTCCTTTAAATGGTTATATGGAATTCAGTTTGATGCATATGAATTTCTTTTTTTTCCCCTCTTTTTTTTGAGCATTTTCCAAAAAAAAAAAAAAAGAAAAAGAAAAAGAAAGAAAATTCCTCCCCTACAGAAATTAGCATAACCATTCCCCATCAATAATATTGCTATCTCTATGGGAGTGATAGCAGCAAGCAGTAGGGGTGTTCCTTTTGCCGATTCTCCATGGATCAACAGCGCGTCATCAGCTCCTTTTGAACTTGTTATAGCAAGTCAAGTGATTCTTTATCGGGTGACAGGCCTGACAATGCATCGGGGATGGGAAAGCAGGTCAAAAGGAAGTTGCCATATGGACTTAAGCATGCAAATTTCTAACAATACATAGCAGTGAGGGTTGTACTCTCACAGGCACACCACTATATATATGTGTAAGCAGTCACGCAAAACTGTTGTCCAGCCTGTATTGTACAGGCTGACATAGATCTTACTGGCTTAGATTAATTGTAGGCAGAGTGAGTGGTATGAAACTAATTTCTGCTGCACGGAGTTAGAAGCTTTTAAGGTGGTAAAAGCCATTCATGAAAAAAAAACATGCAGTATATAGTTTTATATTCAATACAGTGCTTAAATGATTTACAGCATAATTTTTCATGCAGATTAATGCAAGTTATTTTACATGTGAAGCCTTATCTGCCATTGACTGAGTTAATAAAACTCACAAGTTTAAATCCTCAACTTCTGTAGGCTCCAGCATTATGTGATAACATGTTTATATTTTTTTATATTTCATTTTATAAAGTCCAGCATGTGACTGACAGGCATTATAAAGATGGATAGGAGACAGTTCGGCAGTGTTTTCATTTGTTTCTGCAACAGGTGTAGAGCGGCACAATCGCCCCTGAGCATTGGTTTAAATTCTCTATTTGCATTTAAGTATATGAAGCTTTATGATACTTCAATGGTTTTATATTTCAGGGTCGCATTTCAAACATGCAGCCTGACGGTTGTGGGCCATAACCTACTGGTCGTCTGCACATTACGTTTCACTCAGGTTGAATGGACGCTGGTGAGCCAGCAGGGAGGTCAGCATACTATATATCACAGAGGGAGAGAGAGGGAGAAGTGTGGAGCTGCACTACATAGACTGTCTGCTCAAGTGTACGGCCTGTGTTTGTGCTGAGGGGAGAGGGAGAGGCAGAGGGAGTGTTGGCCGGCAGTCCTAGGAGGGTCATCACTGCCTTATTACTGCCATGTTAGTGACTAGCAGCTGAAGATGGCTCTGCTCCCTGCCCCTCTGCTTGGGAGTCATCCAAGACAGCGTGCTCCAAAAAAAAAAAAGAAAAAAAAAAAAAACACAGACCAGCCACTGTTCACTTCTCAGATAGATTAAGACGTTATTCCACAGCTCTGGTCGTCTCTATCTGACTCTCTGTCTCTCTTTAACCCTTACCAGAACCAGATTTTTTTTTTTTTTTTTTAAACGACACACCCCGCCTGTTCCCTCAGAGGCCTTATTGCTAATTTCAACTCTTAGGGACTAGACACAACAAGCTAAGAGCATGGGTGCAACATGATAGCAATGTTTTCATGGCATCGTATGCGCCAGTTTAGAGGGAACTATCAAATTATGTAGTTGGGGGGTGTAGTGTGTGCATATGGCAAGTGTGGCGTGAGTCCTCCAAGTTTGTGTCTGTATAATGACTGCATCTTTAAAGCCAGATATTGTGCCCAGCTTATATTTAAATGCAAACAAGACGAGACTTTGGCTTCCCCCAGAGGAAAAGAAATGCTTTTTCTTTACTTCAAATTGAGTTTCTCAAAGTCTAATTTGTAGCAACCCTTTGATGAACAAATGTTTTCAGACTATCCTGCTTTAATGAAAAGGGAGTGAGTGCAATTTTAAACAATCTGAAGCTCTGAACCCTCTGTGACTGTAAACTTTAAAAATTAAACTTTAGAATTTATATCAATTACACTTTCAAGTTCTGACAGGGCCTTAAATAAGAGCCAGGAGCCCGGCTGTGGAAAACGCTCACCACACCAGATTCATTTCCACTGCAATCATCTCTCCTATTGGTGACATCAATCCTTCATGTGAGGCATTTATGTTTTCAACAAATACACACTAAATACACACTACTGTCTCAAGCTCTCCCCCAATGGCCGGGGTCAGCGAGTGTGCGTGTTTGTCAGCTCTGATTGTTAATGAAATGCTCACACAAATACAGTACAGGCAAATATTTAGAGGCCCAGCCTGGAGATTTCATCACGGACAAATCTGCGATTCTTCAGGGAACGCTGTATTTCTTTATTCGCCCGGACAGAGAGTATACCCGAGATCAAACTTGTCCGGGCTTGACGAATGTGGAGGAGCAGGAAGTATACCGCCATTGACTGATAACCAGTGTGATTTTAATTTAAATCATATGAATCGAAGTCTGCCCAGAGCAGAAATAAAATATATCTAAATGAAAACATCTGACTCTAATTGATTAAGAACAATGTTCTGCATAGTAGGTCTAGAATATCCTTGTTTTGAGACTGATTTGATTTCTTTCTCATCCATGACTAAGGGAAAAAGGAACTGCTGTGTGTGCTGATGCACTGAGCGTCTGGGTTTCAAAAATATATAACTAGCCAGAAGGTCGTTGAACAACACTGACTGCTGTTCTGAAGGTGCTCCAGACAGACTCTCCCAAACATGTGAATGGAAAAATATTCACGAAAAACTGTTTTTGTTCTTGTGAACTCTGCACTGATATATAATGATTACTTCGTGACTGACATGTGCGTATTGTCTCGAGTTTACTTTTGTTTCCTTTCGCCATTAGAACATTGTTTATGCATTCGTATCGCACTTTACAGACGTTCCCTGTTACTTTCGGTGTTACATTTTAAATTGCGTCACAAGTTGTATTGTTGCTTTTTTTTGTACAACATTCAATAAAAAAAAGAAAAGCAATCCTCTTGAGGATAGATAGATAGATAGATAGATAGATAGATAGATAGATAGATAGATAGATAGATAGATAGATAGATAGATAGATAGATAGATAGATAGATAGATAGATAGATAGATAGATAGATAGATAGATAGATAGATAGATAGATAGATAGATAGATAGATAGATAGATAGATAGATAGATAGATAGGGTCAGTGGTTCGATTCCCAGGCCCTTCGGTCTGCATGTCTAAATATCCTCACATGACCGCAATTTACCCCTGATGTGTCATTGGTGTGAATGAGTGACTGTGGACTGAGTTTCATCAAAACTAGAAAATCGGATGCTTATCTTTGTGGCTCCAACGTTACTCTAACACTTGGAGAACACGAACTGTGTTTTAGTTGTTACTAATATTTTTGTAATCCTGCGTCAGTCAGTGCCAAGAGTCCAGCCCTCCAACACCAGCTAACCGTCCAAGTGCAGCTCCAACTCCTCAACCTGTTTATCAACCAGTCGCTGCCCTATAAGCTTCGCAGCTACGTCTGCTTTTCGCCCTCCACTCTCAAGCTCTCCCGCTCGCCTGTCTTCTGTCCTCTCACCTTTCCACCAGAGTCCATATTTCCTGGATAGTACGCTATCATATTTTACTATTACCTATCAATTGGTTTCTAATCGCAGTAACGAGGCAGCTAGCTGGCTGGTGACAGAGCGCTAACGGCCTCACAGGGAACATTAAGGAGGCTGGGTTATGCTGTGGGCCGTTAACTACCTACAGGCGCTGGCTAATGGCTCCAAATGACCTCCTCAGTGGCTATTAGCACATAATTAGAACCTGCAGACCAGTGGTGACCTCCGCCGGACACACGTGATTACTCCTCTCCCCCTCTGCGTTCGCCCATACTCCTCTGCTCTCTCCTTTCCCTTCCTTTTCCTGCTCTCATCTCTCCACTTCTCTCTTGTCCATTCCTCCTCCTCCTTGTCTTCTTTTCCTCTAATGCTCTGTAGGATTACATTGACTCCCTGGTGGGAAGACTACCACTAAAATTAATCTCTTTATGGTGCCCCAATACAAAAATATTCCTCCTGTACTGTAGGTGCTGGGAAACTACATTAAGTGAGAATGTTCATTGCTACATTCACACAAGGTCTGGTTATCGGTATAATAACATATAAAAGTGGTTTCAGTGTCAGAGTAAATTCAATCATTTTTTAAAAAGCTTGCCATTCAGTGTTGGCACTTCAGGCCCTTTTTTTTCTTACCTTGCTGACAATTGGCTGCACCACCTTGACCTGATTCAGCAGCGCTTCCTTAAATCAGCAGATAATGTGGCTTCGCAGTGAAAAGAGAAGCTAAACGGCAGATAAAGTGCAAGGTGCCGCCGCACCACAAAAGGGCTCAGTCGCACTAACCTCTGTATACACTTCGGCAACAGTCTCCCGTTACCCAGAACAAAAGAGACGCTTTACTAGGTTAGTGTCAGGCTCAGGAGCAGCAGGGAAACAATGAGGGAAAAAAACAAAGGAATGTGCTGATTTTTGTGAGTGTGTATGTGTGTGAATGTGTGTGTGTGTGTGAGGGGAAAATGCAACACAGTACCAGTGCCTTAAATTATCAGTGAATTATCTCTGAGCCTGTGGGAATTATGTGGGTTATTTGTAACAAGCAGTCAAGGACAAGTGGGCCTTGTGTTACAACTATGAGATGAATACTAAACACACACAAAAAAAATTCCTGGCCAACTATCAACTATCTTTCCAGGCCATCTTCTACCCTTGGAAATAAGAAACAGGTACGTGTGTTCAACAATTGAGCTGCAGATGAGTGATGCTTGTGAGGACGACGTGCAGCCGGACTGAGTAAACCCCGTGACACAGTAAATACAGCTGTTGTACTCTTGACCATGTCACTGGCTTGGCACAGCAGTACACTATGGTAATGCTGAGAAAACAGTAATAGCACTCAGTCGGTCTGTTGTGAAAGACACTCAGTCAAGGTCTTCAGGGGAAAGCCCGATGGATCTGACCCGACCAGGACCCCGATGCCAGACGAGGACCCAGGACTTGTGCGTCACATAAGCTGCAGATCTAAAACTATTCTAAAGAGGTTGTTGCTATAATATCTTTCATTTGAGCTTTGGACCCTGATGAATCCAAACCAATATTTACTCCCTTTTCAACTCCGTTATGGTCTCCCAACAAAAACGAAAATGGCCATTGAATTGCCTTCAACCCAAAAACATTTAGCCTCAGTTTTATCACCTCAAGCTACAACTTCCACATTACACACTGTCACTGGTTCCATTGGTAACATATAAATACATTTGTCTCCTGAGTAGTATAAATTATACTTTTCTAGTAGGTGTGTGTTAATGTAATCATAAGGGTAACCACCGCTTTATAATAATAATAATAATATAGTCCATACATACAGTAGCTCTTTGCATATACTATTATTTAAACTATTCCTGACATCTGTCCATCTGGTTGTACTGTAGTATTACAAGAGAAACTGCACCAGACAGAACATCACTATTGTCCTGACAGAAAAACACAGTGAATAGACTGAAAACAGGACACAGACAGCACCCATTTTGGGATTATAAAAAATCTTCTGCAAGCAAAAATTAATTGAGTAACATGAAAGGTGCTAAAAATGGCTTTTAACTCAGACAGAGACTTGGCCCCTTTGACGATAACAAATTTTGCTGGACGATATATTGTCCCACAAATTATTGCCGATAAACGATATTATTGTCAACATTATTTTGAGACCAAATTAACCACTAATGTAATAATGATATTTCATAATAATGCAAGTACACCCTTTCAAATGCAATAAACTTTTATTTCTCATGAGTATTTTTTACCACTGTACATGTAGTTGGAATGTCAATAACTTTTAAATATCCTAAATAAATAAAACAAACAAAAAATAATAAACAGCACAGTGCAGCTCTTCTGTCCAATAAACACCCGAAGCTTCACTTTTCATTTGAACAAACTAAGGTGACTGCCACAGTTGCTAGATTTCATCAATGAGACCAACATATAACGTTGGAGGAAATCTCCTAACAGGCGTTATCTGGATAAACTGACCACAGACTGGGGATCTAAACCGTGAATTTCTTGCATGAAATAATATTAAAACTTCAAAAAGTGACGTATTAATAGCGCTGCAGCGAGAATTAAAACAGCTTTTAGCTGCTTAGCTTTACCGCCATTGCTCTCGGTTGTCACGAAATGCATTCTGGGAAACAAAGATACTGGATGACTGACAAGAGGGTTCACTCCGTTCATTCCGCTATGGAACAAGTGAACCCTCTTGTCATCCAGCCTATCTGGAGGTGAGATTCAAGGAAAACAAACACATGTGCATGCACAAGGCAATATATCGAGGCCAGAAAATTATCAAGTTTATTTTCATTTATTGTGTGATTAATTGATTTACTGATTATCGACCCAGGCCTAGCAGAGACAGATGTGTGTATAGTGTTGTTTAGGAAGCAAGTTCTAAAACTACTGTCAATTGTTATAATTCCTATGTCTACTGAAAAGATGAATCATTTAAACATAAATATATTTTGTTTTTTGAGACTTCCTTTATCTACTTTCTCTACATAATAAAAGTTTTCCATTGGTGCTGAACCTCAAAACAGCCAACTCACAGTCTGTAAAAACGCACTCCTGCAGGTTTTTTGGTCTCTTCAACCAAGACTACAGCACAACACTGTAATCCTGCCAGGGGTGCTCTGCACTCTGCCCACTAGAGGCTGAAGCCTGCTACTGCAGGTGGGTGGAGGACGGGGGTGGGAGCCATGTGTGAGGCCAAGCCAAGAGGTCTCCAGAGTATTCAGATATCCCAATTTCCTGTCCTGTGTCACCAGGTCTTAAGAAGCTGTTTTGGACTGTGTCATGAGTTAGACACACGCACCAATGCACACACACTCATACACCCACACACACACATACACACAGCACGCAGATATATAACAGCAGTCCTCACTGAATTAATTTGTTTTGCCCTCTGTCAGCAGTACTCTGGTCTTTGCTGCGGAGAGATCTCATAAGCAAAAGGTCCCTCTATCTTCTCACAGGATTTCATCTTCAGAATCAGCTCGCTGCCGCATGTAGCCTTAAAAGATACCATGGTCAGACAGCTATAAACCAAAGTGCAGTGAGGGGTCATATAGTGCCATGGTCCCCAACCTCCGGTCCGTGGACTGGAACCGGGCTGTGGATCATTTGGTACCAGGCCGCAGAGAGAGAATGAAAAAATATAAAACCGTTCGCTTTGTTTAATTTACACTTCCGTCGTTTTATTTTGGAAATTTGCCAGTTCCGTCTGTGCATCTTCCCAGCGCTGCACAATTGACAGGCAGGTCCACAAGCAGAAGAGTAAAAATCACACGTCGCCGGGAGAGACTCAATAATGAGACAACAAAAGACCCGACGACTGCCAACAAAAAGAAAGATGTTTTAAGAGAAAAAACAAGAGTCCTGTTTAAATTACGGGTTCAACAGGTGATTCACAGGCTCCAAGCCACGAGAGCATTGAAAACCTGCTTCCATTACAAACATCTTTGTGAAGCTGAGTTTTCTGCAGTGACAGCAGCAAATCAAGATTACAGAGTAGACTGGACCATCACCCCAAGATGACTGATTATTATATTACGGTGAGTTGTAACAAAGAACGTAGCCTATTAATTGAATTAAAAACGTAAAGGAAAACCATGTGACCGTCTACAATCGTGTAATGTAAACAGGAGAACGTGGTGGGGGCGCTGTGTCCAAAAATAGCCTCTGGTTTCGATGCAGTCTTGCTTTGGGTGGGGTGGGTGGGTGTGTGTGGGGGGGGGGGTTCATTCAAGTGTGGCGTCGCATTCGGCCAAATGTTGAGGATGCACACACAAATACATACACTCATAACCGCGCTGCTGATATGACAGTCACACACATGCAGCTGGAGATATGGCAACATGCAAACACGACTATTACGCAAACAAGATATATACAAACTTGAACGTACAAGCATGAGAAAAATAGCACACTGCTGGAAAAGAATGAATGAGAATGAATGAGAAAGAAAGAAAGAAAGAAAGAAAGAAAGAAAGAAAGAAAGAAAGAAAGAAAGAAAGAAAGAAAGAAAGAAAGAAAGCTTTAGCCAGCAAGAGAGCAGAGATACATTGGAAATTGCACTTCCATATCATCCATTTTCTGAAGATGGCTGCAAACCCCTGGACACACTTAATCAGTAAAAGGGCACACCTCCGAGTATCCATTCTTTTGTAATGGCATTACACCACACAAGTAAGATTTAGAGATCCTTTAATGTGCCAGAGTCTTCTGCATAAAAGTATATACAAAGGTTAATATTGCAATAATATGTTCCTGGAGGGCATTGCAATCATTATCTCTCTGGTGGTATCAATTAGAAGCACTTTACTGCAGGTAATGACTAAGATTCTGGTACAAAATGACATTATTATTATTATCCCCATCTATAATTTCAGAGTGGATACACAAGACATGGGGGAAAAAAAGAGAAGCATAAGTTCAACCAAAGGTAGGCATAAAAAGTGAAAGGACTTTTACTGTTGGACTGGAGGAAGGAAACTGAGGCTGGATTTGTGTGTGTATGTGTGCATGTGTGTATGCGTGCACACATCCACATGTGCTGGAATTTTCAAAGGCCCAAATAATACACAAATTAAAACGTGCATCCTCTTATTCATGGGATGACTGTCTGTCCTAGTTTCCTCAAAGCAGCTTGTGTGTTTACATACACGCGCGTGCGCATGTGTTTGTGTGTGTGTGTGCGTAAGAGAGGGAGACCAAGCGAGAAAGAGAGATAAATCCGAGGAGAAAGCTTCAACAACCTGGCGACAAATATTTGCATTCCTCAAAACACGGGAGTATTGTTCTTTGCTCCTCTCTATCCAAAGAGAAAAAGTGAGGGAGGGAAAAAAAAGTTAGAAGTGTCTAAAAAGATGTGTACTTGTGTGTGTTTTTGTGTTGTGACCTTTGTGCTTAGTTCCAAACATTCATAACGAGTGCTCTTCCCCTTATTGACCCCCTCATCAAAAACATGAATAATTGAGGAATAGAAAATGCTCTCGGTTGTCCTAGTGGGCATTAGACACAGAGAAGCAGACCCTCAGACTTTTGATTTAGCTGTTTTATATTTAATAAGCACACACAAGAGCCTCCGAGGCGCCTTTTTTAGAAGAATTTAATTGGACGTCGGTGACATCCATCACAATGTTGTCATGGCACTGACCTTTCCACGGAGGCTATTCATAACCAGGAAGTTACATGAGCCGGGTTGCTGCCTACTCAGTCACACCCACCACACTGATGCTCTATCATTCACGCCATCCTCCAGCTGATCGACCTCAGATGTGCTCACCGACAAACAAATTTGCTCGTCACCGCTCCTGTTAAGATAAGTGTTGAACGTCGCTTCCTGTTGTCTCATGGCAGCGTCCGATTGGGGTTGATCTCTGAACTGTGCTGGTGATGATAATTGCTGTATGTGTCACTGGAAGCCTCTGCGAGTTAAGCAATGACTGATCCAGGACAAGATGTTTGGGCATTGTGAAAAACTAATAACAGGCCCCTTAAATAGAAAGGATAAGATAAGGACCTAACATAAATAAAACTACAATATCCATATGCTGAGATATGCAATACGCTATAATATTCACAATAAAACTTTGCCTTGGTTTTCCTTGCTGATATTCAAATTAATAAATTGTTTATACATTGTCATGGTCGTGTTTGTTGACCTTTGATTTAGTCCGCCCTGCACGAAACAATACGCCCTTACGGATCGCAGGTTTTTGGTTTTACAATTCATTTTAGCGCGATTTACCACATTTAGGTCGCTTTCACACCAGAGCTGTTTGGTCTGCTTTAAACAGAGCAGGGTTTGTTTCCTGGGATAGTCTGCTTCCTTTGGGCATGTATGAAAGCTCATCCGAACTCTGGAGCAGAACAGACAAGCGAACCCTGGGCCGCCCGAAACATGTGTCTCGGTTCGCTTGCAAGTGAACCATGATGCGGTTCGTATGCAGTGTGAACGCTCACTGGACAAAACACAGGACCAAATGTAGAAAGTGCCGCAATACACACTACATCTATACACAGTGCGTCTGTGTGACATTAGCAACACAAACACCTCGTAGTCCGTCATCGATCGTATTTTCCTCCTGTCCCATTTTTCTTTCATTTTCTCACTGTAAGAGTGAAATGTTCTCTGCCTCGCTGCCTAACCTGATGGCCAGGCTTGCTGAGCCATGTGCATCTGATAAAAAATGTTTTTTAAAGAACGCAATCCTCAAAGCGGATAATTACGGAGGTAACTGTGGTCAACACACCACATACGGTGGCGTATATAAAATAAAACAGCTAATTTAACATGCTGCTCCATGTTTGCTGTTTGTTTTTGTGGGTCAGGAGGGAGGGATTTCCCCACCGAATTTGCCCAATCGACGAGTGCCCTTTTCAACTGCGTGACGTTATTCAGAAAGTTTGGTGCGCTTCAGAAATGGCAGTGCGAAAGCAGAACCGAACCAAGTGATAAATGCAACAATGTTACAACTTTTAGCTCCCCAATCGAACCGAGTCTTCTTGGTCAGGTGTGAAAACGACCTTAGTTTATTAGCGTTCCAGCACGACAGCTGTCCATGCGCACGTGTCTGTGTGTTTGTTTGCGTGAGAGACCGAGTCCAGCAGGAGGAGGAGCTGATTGACAAAGATGAGAGATGGTGAAATGCTATAAAAAAAAACACAATGATAACAATAATAATTTCTTCCAAACGAGACTGTGGCAGCGGCCGAAATAGTGAGGGGTCTTCCTTGACGGCAATATAGCAGGATTTTTGGTTTGGTCTCCCACCCATTCCTGAGGGAAACATCTGGCCATTTGGTTTATTTAGTTGCTAGCATCTTGTATCTCCTCTTTGGTACCAGACAGGGAGAGCTAGCTTGAGGACAGATTAATAAGATCAGAGCTGTAGGCCAAAACAGTCAGCTGAAAGACAATAAAACCCTCCAAAACTATCAGAATGAGCACAGTCAGGTGTGCATTTGTCTTTCATCCAATAAGTTAATTACCATTAACTCTTTCGCGACCACACAAATTTCTCATCACTTCCGCTCAGGACCACATGTTTTTGGCTATTTTTTTACCTTTTTTCTCACGTCGAACCGAACTCTGTACATCACCTAGAAACAAATGGTTTTCACGTGGTTGAAGAGTGACTTTCCAACGTGCTCCTCGAAAAAACAGCGAGTTTTTCCGCTGTTTCGTTCGTGAGTACGAAGGAGAAGAAGAGAGCTGGGTTTCTCCAAAAACGGAGCTCCCGCTCTAGTTTCCGAGAAAAATGCACTTTTGTGTCAAGTGGCAATCGGCTCATTTTACCGCTACTCTGCAGTGTGGCATGTCTCCCAAATCATTTCTACGGCTAAATAAATATATTCAGAGGCAAATCTGGGGGGTGTGGCAGCGTGGAGTACAGCGGTGCGGGTCTCTGGCTGCAGCGGAGCAGCTCCGTGACACTCCTGTGTGACTGGCCGGCGATGAGTGCTCTGGGGCGGGGGCGGCTGGCTCACAGCGCCCGCTCCGCTGCACGGTGAAAACAGCAGAGATAACGGGCTTTCAGATCCGAATCTCCAAACCAGAAACGTTTGTAACAGCACCGGAGAAAGTCGCTAGATTTGTCGCTAGTCGCTTGACAAAAAAAGTCGCCAAGAGGGTTTGGAAAGTCGCCAGATTCAGCGAGAAAGTCGCAACACTGTAGCCGACAGCCACACAGCGCTGCACGCTGTCCCCAGAGCAGCATTCAAGGAGACCGATTACTCAAACAAAACCAAGATCACACAGTTTATAAAAAACATTATGTTTTGATTTTAGTTTAAAACAGTTTTTACATATCAGAGGACTACCATATTCACACACAGGGTACCTCAGAGTGTCTATTATCATAATCTGTAAACGTTCGGCAGGCTGTGACGAGTTTACTCGTCAATGGTCGCGAAAGAGTTAATACAGACGTATTGGTTTGCACAGCTTTAAGATTCAAGTTCTTGATACTTCAAAGCTGCATCTGCATTTCAAAATATCCTCAGATCTCCAGGGACAATTTATCACAACCGGACTCTGTTTAGCTAGTTTAGGGGATTTGATCTGGAAAGCCGGTAGTCAGCACGTTTGTTTCCTTTGAATCAGTCAGCAGATGACTTCAGCCAATTGGGGCACAAGATAGCTGCTCTTCTGTACATAAAGGTATTCAACTAAAGTACAGAGGTTGAACAAATACACAAATGTAAAAAAGAAACAGGAAAAAAGGCCTCTGAAACTGTGCTTCAACCCTTCTCTTTGTCAAAGCAGTCTCCTTGTGTTTTGTCACTACTGACATACAGTGGCTTCCGTGAGTATTCACACTCCCTCAATTTGTTGTAGATTTACTTTTTAGCGGATTAAGTTCTCCAGTTTTGCTCATTAAGCTCCACTCAATAACTGGAAAAAATCATGTAAAAACATGTTTTTGGAGATTTTTGTTAATTCATTATGTTACAAAAATATTTAGATTTGCTATGAATTGTACCAAGAAGGTTAGTTCTCTTATCTCTAGGAAGGGTTATACAAAAAGTACTAAACCAGTCAGCACCAAATTTAGTGGCAGGGCGGTACATGGAGCAGAGTAAAGACGGCTGAATTGTGCAGTGAATCACAGAATCTTTCATCACATTCCTTAATATTGTCAGGAAGGGCATTTCTTGATAATAACACATGATATGAAAAATCAGACTCATCTACAGTATGATGTTGAGATCTATGAATTTGTATAGTTTAGTGGGACTGTCTGGCCTTGGCTGAGGTATGTGCTTTACTAAGTGGCATTCTTGAAATATGTAGCACTTGATTTGACTGGAGTCACACAGGAATTCTTTTACTAATTCAGATGTACTGGCTGCTATGGCACATGCACAGGGAGTATGTCAACAATCACAACATTCAAACCGCAGCTATAAAGAGAGAGCTGAAAACTATGTCACAAACTTGAACCATTTTTGGATTTACAGAATTGCTAAATATGGCCTGGTAAACTGAATCAGAAAACACAGGCACCAGGATGCTGACAAGCTCCTACCTTGATGACCATGATGTGCCTGCAGGTAAACCAGAGAAATCCACAGTCAATAAGAAGCTCTAGTCGAGTGGTTAGCTCATTGCAAGTCTCTCATGTTTAAGCAAGAAACAACAGCAAAAGATAGGAAGTTACAATCTGAAGTGTCTCCCATATTACCACAGATGAATCTAAAGTTAATACGAACAGGGGCGAGGTTATAGCACCTTCCTAAATGGCACCGCAGCGCACCACGGCACAATCGAGCCCGGAGGCAATAGGCAGAAACATAAGAGAAATGGAAAGGCTGAGCAATTCACCCAAAGGGATTAGATTTTAAATAGATATCAGCTCATATATGATTCCCTCTTTCTTTCTTTCGTCTGTAAGTGGGTGTAATTTGGAGTGCGTAATGAAGGAAAAAAGGAGCTATAGGTTAATCTCATTGACCTCCACACTCTGGGGATGACGGGTTATAGTTAGGAGATATATACCCATCTCCCCCGCCACCTAGCTCAGCCTGCCCTCAGAGAGGTAATGAAAGTTGTGAAAGTGACTTGGTGTGTGAGGGGGAGTGGGAGCAAATGTGAGCGCAGGGAGGAGGGAAAAAAGAGAAGGGGAAACCTGAGGAAAGTGAGCCTGCTTTGTTAGCCTTATTAGAGTGAAAGAAAGACAGTGGTTTTAGTGTTATGGCGTAATGAACATCCACACTAAAGGAGAATTTA
This sequence comes from Trachurus japonicus, assembly GCF_045865225.1. Taxonomy (NCBI): domain Eukaryota; kingdom Metazoa; phylum Chordata; class Actinopteri; order Carangiformes; family Carangidae; genus Trachurus; species Trachurus japonicus. The sequence continues at coordinate 25,874,818 of NC_140909.1, forward strand.
CATAATGATCTTGGATAAGATATGTGACTGCAGTTAGCAACAGTCTGAAGCTGATCCATGCACAGCAAATATAACTGGCAATGTGAGCACGGTGGCAAAATCCTACTTCATTTTACAGGTTTCATACAGTTTAATTTCTTTTGGACAATAATTGAAGTAATTCTTTAAACATCTGAAGGCCTAAGTATGCTTCATCTGACACGCCTCTCCAACCGAGAACTGGTTATGCATAGATATGAAAATAAACAGTTTGAACTCTCATTGATTCTTCGCACAGTTGTATATGGATGTGCACTGTTACCTCCATTTGTACTAGTGAACTTGCTAAGACCACAAATCATCAGCAGACTTTCTGCACCACTGTCAAATGTGGTCATTCACAACAACATCAACACTTTTACCTTTGGTGTCATTTATCCCAAGCCAACTGAGGCCTCTATGACATAAAACATTCATGATTTATTCAGTATCAAACTATATAATATATGTATTTTCAGCAACACTGATATAACATTTAAAACATGTGTGGTATATCCTGATATCCTTTAATGAAGTATGTGACATCAAATTCTTTCCAACTGCAGCTGCAGTTCAAAAACAAGAAAAGTGCAGGAACAACCAGTGGTCGCACTTGGATAAAAAAGTACAGACATGTAATGTCAGAGCATGTATGCATAAAAGCTGAAAAACGGTGTACACACACACACACACACACACACAAAAAAAAAGTGTGCATGCACAAGTGCAGGCAAACTTCCCTGTCAAAAATCACAATCAATTTGGAAATGAGCGCCCATGGGTGCCGCCCTCCATGCACCCAACTGGGCACATGGTCAATGCAAAGCACCTCATGAATGCTGATGCACATGAATTACCCTGTTGATCAACAGTTCTTTATGGCATTGATCAATGAATCATGGTAACAAGTGATGAGAAAGTGAAGGTGAGGAACTTCTCTGACACAGAGATCAAGGTGCTTGTGCTTGATGACACAAATGTCATCCTCCTGATGCATCCAAACATCACCATCTGCACTTCAGGAGATGGATGGAATGCGCCACATCTGAAAAATCCGAATAAATTAATTCCTCGATCATGTAAACGTTGTTAGATAGATATTCATCTTAAAATGAATTCCGGTCATTCTACACATGCGTCTTAACTGACTCGACGTTATCTGCTCTGTGTGTGTCGAGGTGATAACTTCACTGTCAAAAGTACAACACACACACACAACATAAAGTTACGGCTGCGGTGTTGTGAGTGAGTCATGTCGGGACAACCAGACTTCATGAACCCGTTCCACGACCCCGGTGCCTGGCCACACACCCAGGGAAGGCGATCCTGGCAGTTAAAGCAGAAGTAAGCAATCCGGTCGTTTTGGCTAACTTTCTGTCAGCCGATGGAGTTAGCAGTCCCCGCCCTCGTCCCTATGTCACCACATTCATGCGCATCCCTTGGCTGCACACACAGAGAGGACCGCCCCTTTATGCCGTTCTCTCTCCTCATTGGATAAAGGTTGTAGGATACAAGTAGAGCACTGGAAAAGAGAGTAACGACACACATTGGTTCAATGGAAGCGCCTCCTGATGGAGGAATATGGGTATTGCAAAAGCGCCCAAGAACTGACATCTCTGCATTGTTGGTGAATGAGCAAGTGTGGTATTTTCAATAATTTAAGGACATTTATAGATCACCCACGTTAATAGCATCATTGAGGATCCTTTACAGATAAATATTAACACATAGGCAGGTAAAAAAAAAACAGTTGTCTACATTAATGTTTCAATCTACATTTTGTAATAAACAAATTATAAGTATAATCTGATATGACCAAGACACCTAAAAACAAAAACACGGCAAGTGGGCAACACACATACATTGGAGTGAATGAGTTTTCTGGGCGCTATTGCAATACCCATATCCTGCCACTCAGGGCGCAAAACCCTTACCACGGGAGTCAATGGTGGTGTCGTTACTCTCTTTTCCAGTGCTCTAGATACAAGGAAAGTTGTCTCCTCGGTTTACAGCAGAGCAGAGTGACTGACAGACCCATGTTTCGGACCAAACACTCTACAGCAGGGGTCTTCAACGTTTTCCAGGCCAAGGACCCCCAAACTGATGGAGAGATGGAGCAGGGACCCCCTACTTATATATATATTGTATAAAATTGTGTTTTATATTTAACTGGTCCTGTAGTGCCATACAGGGCTGTTGTATAGGGGAAAAAGGTGATGATAATTCTAGGGGCCCAGCACCCAGTAGGGCCCACAAAAACCCCAGTAGTCTAATCTTTGTATGACTGAATTATTCTGCATAAGACCCTGACTGACTGATACTATACTCATAATGCTGCATTAGCAACAAAACAAAGTGCTGCATTAGCATCAAAAAAAAGTAAAATAATACAAATGACCAAACGTAGTCTATGAAAAAAAGTGGAAAAGTCAGGGGGCAGGGGCCCACTTTAATATTCTTTCAGGGGGCCCAGAATTCCTAGCAACGGCCCTGGTGCCATATGCTAAAAGTACCATATTCTGGACTATAAATCTGGCTGGTCATGGGACTCCTATATTTCAAAGGGACTTACATAAAAATATATATGCCATGTCATCTATGATCACAACAGGTCACAACTACGCTCGGTAACTGAACGCTGCTATTGCACCAATGAAAGAATTTCACGACTAAACCATAAAAAGACAGAGAAAACAAAGCCCCCTACTTTGTTTTTTTCTCTGGCTTTTTATGCATTTATTTTGAAAGGGCAGCTGGAGAGAGACGGGGGCACGGAGAGAAAGTGAGAGGGGGGATTGACACGCAGCAATGGGACTGTCTGAGGGTCGCTGCAGCGGCCGTGCTCTACCAAGACTCGCGACTCACCCCCAATCGTCAGCGCCGCGGTCACCAAAGCTGATTCTGGGAACATTTACACCGGGCCCGGCCCCGGCCCCGCCGTGTCATGTCTCGGTTCCACCGAGCGTTTCAGTGACGGCCTGATGCTGCTTCATTACTGCTGCGCTATGAGCAGACGTGGCGGCGCGCGTAAATGTCCCCGTCGTATGAGTGTGTGCTGTTAATTAACGAGTGTGTATGGAGAATGAAAACTAAAGTCCCATCGTTGTGTTGTGTAGCCGACGGTTCAGGGACCGAGTGTCACAGCACCATTGACAGTGGTGTGTGTGTGTGTGTGCGCGCGCGCGCGCGATGGGGCTGATTTTAGAGGGGGGTCGGAGGGGGGGAGTGAGCGAGAGAGAGTGAGAGAGACGGTGCGCCGTGTTTGTATCAGATACAATACAAAGGCTCCCTGACACCTATATTATAGGAAAACAAAGGATTTCTATGTAAAAATCAGATGTTCAGCAGCAGGGAACATCCCTATATTCACAATGGATCTTTTTTTCATAACTTTCATATCTTTTTTCATATTTTTTTTCCCTCAGCCAAAACTTTCGCGACCCCCCTGCAGTACCTCCGCGGACCCCCTAGGGGTCGCGGACCCCCTGTTGAGGACCTCTGCTCTACAGTATACAGTATAAGTGATTGCTGTCGAAAAATATAACTATTTAAGACTTATATTAACACAAACATTCCGCTTACTTCTGCTTTAAGAGGAGAAATGTTCTGCTTCTACTAAGTTGTCGTTGTTGTTTAGTTTAGGAGTGGCTGCAGTTCTCTTCACACACTGAGAATGGAGTTTGTTTTCTTCCGGTAGACGCAAATACGTAAACACGTGTGCCCCCTGTCCAATCAGAACCCTTCCTGACCCCCAGACGTTATAATAAAGGCGAATTAACGTGTTTTCCATGTAAACCCCATTTCGAAATTACTATTTCCATGTAAACTTGAAGGGGAATATTTTAATTCTGAACTATCTAATTCGTAATTATTGATTCCGAATTAAAAAACATAATGTAACCGTGGCCATTTTAATTTTCTTATCAAACATATAGTGTACCTGTCCACTGATTCCCACTGGAAACAGCCCAGAGGTAAGCAAGAAAGGTTTGCGCTGTCTCGGTTCAGTCTGTCTATTGCTCTAGTACTGGACCTACTTCATCCCACAGTTCCAAGGCCACGGCTCTGGGGAATCTAAATTGGCTTCTTATCCAGTCATTGTCATGAGCCAGATGATCATTGTGGTCCCTGAACACTTGTGCTCAGGGCCGGCCCGTGGCATAGGCCGTATAGGCAAATGCTAAGGGCGCCGTCCATCCAGGGGGCGCCAGCGCCACAAATGGGAAAGAAAAAAAAGTGTAACTTTCACTATTTTTATAACTAGTTGGTACTATTATTTCTTAATACAAAAAATAATCCCACGTTAATTTAAATGCAAAGCAATACCTATTAAAAAGTATTAATATAATATGTTACAACATTATTTACTAAGTCGCCCCCCCCCCCCCACATGCCCATTGGTACATGCCCTCCGCTCTCCCCGCAGTCACACACACAGCAGAGGTACCTGTCTGCAGCAGGAATGCTTTCAAGCCGTTTTCTTGTTATAAACGCCACATTTTTAATTAGATGTGTGGATACTTGGTTGCATTAATCCTCAAAGTCGGCGCAAATGCCGGCTCGTTTGCGCGACCGTCTCGATATGTTTTTGTTTATATTTTGGTCATTTTACGCCGCCCTTGACGACCTGTCAATCAAAAGAACAACTTTGAAACGCTTCGAACCCGCAGAATCGTTAGGAGAGAGAGAGAAGCAGTGAGGATGATGACGGTGCTTCAGAAGCTGAAAATTCTGACTCATTTGATGAGGAAGATATTGAAAAAAGAAGAGAGAGTTGAGACTTCAGCCTGCTTAGACAGCAGGGTCACAGCTCCAGCTCTGTATACAGACCTGCTGAGCTCTCAAACCATTTTTTTTTAACCTCTCAAACAGCACCACAGTAACAACACATGGATAGGTTAAATATTGTAAATGTTGTGTTTTTTGTCTGTTTAGTTGATATTTTGTTTGGAGAAAAAAGGCTAATTTCTCATTTAGGGCTACACACATCTCATGAAGTTTGAAATGTAATGTTAAGTCAATATTCAGCTTCTTTTATTTTACATTTGAGACATTGGGTGAAAATAGAATGACAGATAACATTTATGCTCAAAAAGCAATTTCACAAAATTTCACACGTAGCCTATCCATTAGCCTTTATTCATACAGTATATTCCACTGCTTTTGTGAAGCTAAGACTTTCGTATACCCATTTCAAGCACCACAACAGTTTATTCTCATGACTGCAGACAAATTTTTTTCATGTCTTCACCCAGGATTTACTTAATGAAATTTTACTGATTGTTGTGCAAGTTGTGTATCTCGGGGTCAGAGGGGACAGACAGATACACTGCTACGTTACGGGGGGGCGCCTGGGAGTAATCTCGCCTAGGGCACCAAAATGGCTAGAGCCGGGCCTGCTTGTGCTCCCTTCTGATTCTTCAATTCAAGTAGTCTTCTGGTAGCACCAGAGCATCCGTCATGCAGCATTGTCACCAAGGTATTTGTATGTTTACAGCCATCAGGTTGAGTATTCACACCTTGCCAAACTGATTGCTACAGTAGTGACCATTCTCACAACCCTACGTAAAATCTGCATCACCTCTGTTAGTATTCAGTTTAGATTTCATGCACATGTGTGACACTTAATTCCTATTTTGTCCTAAAGATGTCATTTTGAATTAATAAAATAAATTAATTTGCACATTTTACACTCAATCACTCATGATGATTAAGTGAAAGCATGTTTTGGGAATTTTTTTGAAATGTATTCTGTCATTAAAAAAAATTCTCCTTTTACTGTGTCACTCAAATGGTGACCAGATGCATCCTGTTTGCCTTAATTATCCTTAATTGTGTCCAGAGCCTGATTGGCGTCGACCTGTGGCAAAATGAATCGATTGGATATAGTAGTTTACACACAAGTTCCCACACCTCACACTGTAGCTGTGTCCCAAATATGGGTCTCAACTTTTGGAGGCTGCATTTGAAGACTGGTTGTGTCACAGCGGAGCAACAAGAGTGTCCTGTTTTCGGAGGCTCCTTCAAACAGCTCTCTTTTCTTGGGGCAACAAAGGATCCACCTGTTGGCCCAACCAATCTCAAGATTCATTGCATGACCGTAATGAAAGAAAAAAAAAAAGAAAAATGTACAGTAAGCTTTGGGCTTCAGCTCAGTTCCAACAGTGAATCTCTTAAATCCAAGGGTGTTAAAACCTCAAGGTTTTGTGAAAAAAAATTGAATGTTGCCATGGTTCCTTGGCGACAAAGGCCACGCTTTACGATGCAATGGTTACGACAGGCACAACTGGACAGCTGGTGAAGCATAGCATAAATCCTATGGTGACAAGATCATCTCATTTCAGTTCAGCCTTTGCAGTCTACAATGACAGTCAAGCAGTGTTAATTTTGACAAGAATTTTTAATTTAATTTTAGTCTTAGTCACTCACCAAAGACTGGATTTTATTAAAGTCAAATTTTAGTTTATTTTAGTTTTTTTAAGTTAAAATTTAGTCCGTGGAAATCAGTTTTAGTTTTAGTCTCATTTTAGTCTTTTGATGTAATTGTTCACAGTTTTGTTATGCTGTAATAGATTTTGCAAAAGGATGCTTGTCATGGTAGTAAAAACTCCATTGTAAGCATACCTTTAACTATGTGTTTAGTCATTTAAACTAAGAACGTACCATATTACTCTTGTATAATAAAAATGAATGTCTAAGGCTTGTTAGAAAAAGTGCAACACATAATCATGTCCTTCACAGGTTCTTGTTTATTTTCTAACTAACTAGGGATAGACAGATAAAATAAAAAATAAAAAACGTTATTTCCGACCAGCTGATGCATTGTTTATTTTTTACTTTAGATCGTACTCTTGAAAGGGTGGATTATTTTGAGACGGGACTTCTCATAGGCGGCGAAAATACGCTGATTAATTGTCCCTCATTCACAACAGTGCTGTGGGGGCACAGACCTGACTGAGAGTTTGAATTTGAGTTAAGATAATTAATTGGTTAAAAAGGAAAACAATCAAGGCATTAAGGATGGTTGTAATACAGATTGTCCGGCCGGCCAGCGTCAGCTTTTTCGTCACGTTTTTTTCACGTCAGTTCATAATCTTCAATAAGTCTTTATAATGGGAGCAGACCAATCTTACCTGTTTACGCTGTTTACATCCCTCAAAACCACAAATATTTTCCCACAGGCAGCGATGGCTATTCAAACATACATCGAGGGGTTTGTTTACTTGAAGTAGAGCTGTTCGATTTTGCCCAAAAATAAAATCCCGATTTTCTTCTCTCAAAAAACGATTTCCGATATATGATTTTTTTGTGAAATGACAAACTGTCATTTCAAATGTGTGCTGTATGTGTCTTTTTAAATGGACCTGGAGTCTAATAATAAAGTCTATCTATACTAAAACGTGAGGTCCACCTGCCTTCCACTGATTGGCCAGAGCGTTGTCACCGGAAGAGTCACAAGTGCGACATGCGACACGAGAACAATAACATGGTGACATGGCATTTGCTGCACCTCCACCGAGAATGCTAAAACTGGAAGTTTTGTCGTATATTATTTGAGTGTACTGCTGTTTAAACTTCCTCCAAAATAAGAAAGGGATGTCATCTGCATATGTTGGTCATATGTACAGGCACTAAGTTGCCTACTGTCAAATGAATATTAGAAAAAACCTCCAACATAAAAAAACTCCACATCAAGACAGAAATGTGCTGAACTGAAGAGTTGTCAGCCCAGTGCACCATTTTACTGCCCTCAGACTAGAAACCTTAATGTTAGTTTTAATCTGATAACTTTGGTCCTAAGTCTCAAATGCTCCAGTGATAAAATCACAGGTTAAAGATTTGGATCTCCAGTTTCTGTGCCCTAGAGAGAAGTGTCCTTTTCAAAGAATATTACAGGGTGAAGATTCGGTGTATATTACACGCGCCCTTAAAACTATAAAGTCAATTCTTTGTCCTAGGTAGTCCTCCCTGTTCATTTGACGATGACTGTGCATGTGTACTGTATGTTAATTATGGATTATGTAGCATGCTTGTACGCTCGTGTATTTTCTTGACATGCAATTTGTATTCCCTCTTTGATAGAATATAGAGTAAAAGTACTGTACTGTGTTTGTCAGCTGTGTGAGTGTTAGTCAGATGTGCGTGCGTGCGTGCGTGCGTGCGTGCGTGCGTGTATTTGTGTGAAATCGAGGTCAGAGTGGGTCACCCTGTCCCCTCAGTTCAGCAGATAACCTGCTCTGCTCGCTCTGTCTGACTTTGTAACTATATCTGTCCTTAACCTCCCACGGAAATAAATTAAAGCTCTGCTGCTGCTTCTCCCACTACATAAAGGGGAGGCATGCCTCACATAATCGTTTGGGACTGGGACAAACTTGGTCCATTGATATGTACTACTGTGTATTTATTACGTCTATGGCAATATAAGGCAGGGCAGAGTGAGATATCAGCTTACCCAGAGAGCTGTGAGAGAGAGAGAGAAAGAGTTTAAGATAAAGGATATTTAATATCCAGTGCACATCGGCAGGGGCCTAAGCCTCTAATAGCACTTGGGGTTTCTGAGCAGGTAATGCCTTCATCTTTGTCTAAACACACTTTTATGGACTTTAACTGTAATAATATAAAGAGAGAGGGGGTCACAGATAAATATAGCGTAATGGCTCAAAGCTGAAGATTAGCCATGTATCCTGTCTAGGGGATAATGCTTCAAGGCAGTTCCTCCAAAAGGTGTTATCTCCTACGAAGAAAGATGAGAGAGGAAAACGCACACACACGCACACACATACACACACACAAAGACACATATATTTAATAATAACCTTCTCTTCTTTCCTGTCTCTTATTCCCGCCTTTCTTTTAACAGCGCTTTGCATTTTGTCACATTGCATTAGAATCAATGGCAGCAGCGTTCAGTCTGTAATGAGTCTGTGCAGCCAATGTACATGTACATGACTGGCAACAAACATTACCGGGGCACATCCCGTGTTCGAGGACACATTACCTCCGCTTATTTTGTGTCTAAATGTTAATGAGCATCCACATGATAACCTATATCAATACACTGTAGATATGAACATGAATTTAAAAAAGAAAATTTAGTTCACACAAGAACAGAAGCACTTAAAGGCCATTTAGTGAGCCTTTTTTTTTTATTTCAAATCATGATCAGTCAGGTGGCCTCTTCATCCATTAAAGAGGAGAGGGAATCAAACAACAGCTACATAGTCATCTGGAAGCATGAGTGAGGAAAAAGAATAGTGTTGTTGTCCTAATTATGCACCGGGGTGATACATTATTTACCAATCCAACATACATCAGCAGTGCTGGATATGAGTAAAATAATTTATGATAAGATCCTCCGTTTTCTCTCTTGCCTTTTCTTCTCTCTATGTCCTCCATTTTTACCCCACCCCACCCCCCTTAAATCAAACTTCAATAAAACGTGCCACCCCTATTCATTTTGCATGAGGCCTCCCTGAAAAACATCCAGGACGGCAAGATCTGTTATTCAAAAAATTCTTCAGACGGTGCAGGGTCAAAACAACAAAACAGTAGCAAGGAGGAAGCGGCAGACAGTGTAACTCTATAACTCACCTTGGGCTACTGCAGCAGCCTCACAGAGAGCGAGACAGACAGGGAGGGAGGGAGAGGAAAGGTTGGCATGTGAAAGACAAGCCGCCACCCAAAAGAGACCACCCTGCCCGCATAAAAAGCATTCATTACAGCAGAGCAAACCTGGATTTCCTTCGAGGGTCATACAACCCCCCCCCCCCTCCCTCCCCCTATCTGGTGCCCAACCTGATAAGCCAAATTTCTATTTCTAATTTTATTTTTCACCTGTCCACTAGTCTTTCACAGAGCCAGTGCTGTGACCGCAGCATGGATGGATCTCAGGACTGCAGTGAAGCAGGTCTAAGTGCTTGATTAGATTTGTAAACTCTAGCCGAAGCTGCAGCAGCAAACTTGTATTTATTCTAGGCCTTTAATGACATAACTCGAGGCGGAAACACTGAGCAGTCTCATCTCTGTGATCTTTATCCCCATTGAATCCATGTCATAGATGTGTTAAGACGAGCAGATACAAAGCTCCATGACTGCACCATAAGACAAAGCAGTCCCTCTGTTTTTCATGGTTTTTGGCCCATAGAAACCAAACCTGGTCCAATACTGGTTTATGAACCAAACGCTGAACCCCAGTGTGGCTTATATCTCTTTTTTCTGTTTTGTCTTGTGTTGTTAATTTTTGTAACACCAAATTACTCAGAGAGTAAGCTAAAATTATATCAAACAAACACTTTGTATAATTGTGACACTAAAAGAATATAATTCTAAATACAGTACACTTTGATGATTGTGTATGGGTGAGTATTTTTACTCAGTATTTTTTTTTAGGTCAATTTGATATAAAGGTGACCTACAATTGTGTAGCTACAAGGCCGCAATCCCAGCCCTGCTGAAGGAAGTCATTAAAGTCAAGGCAAAAGTCAAATTAAAAGGGCAGTTCCAATGAAATGGGTGGATTACAAAAGACTGAAGACCAGTCAAAACTGATGCTGTATGCAGAATCCCTTGTATGTGTCTCAAATACTGGATCCCACATTTTCCAGTAATAAAGCTTCATAGTATCTCTTCAGTATTACTCTCCAATAGATGCCTTTCTTGTGTCTTTCAAGAAGACACAACTACCCATGGTCTGTAAAACAGTCTTCCTGTAATACATTTGTCGAGAAATCAATCCGTATAATTCAGGATATTTGAAAGTCTTTGTCGCACTCCCTGTGGCTGGCATTAAAGAACAGTTAGAAAACCAACTTTTTCCTATGTGTATCCAGATGTAATATACAACCCATTTCAATTAATGCACACGCAGTACATAGCAGGCCTTCCTTGATTACCCTGTTCTGATTGATTCATGGTGTTGCTCTATAGCTTTGAGTGTGTCTGCACAAAAGGCTGCACACCTGTGTATAAGCTCAAGAAAGGGAGAAGAGGAGATTGAATTTTGTGTGTGTGTGTGTGTGTGTGTGTGTGTGTACCTGATTTCATGCAGCGAGGTGGGTTCACACACACATGCATACTCTTACAGTATGCCTGCGCCACCTTTGGCTAATGACAGATGCAGTAAAACATTTGTAAAGGATGGGACCATCCATCATGTTGTGTGGGGCACAGGGAAGCAGGCTATCTTAAAAGCACAAACAAGAGTCCCCAGCACAGGGCGGGCAGACGGAGAGGGGAGGGGTGGGATAACGAAATTTATATCATATTACACACTGAAATGTGACCTCCTAATGATATCAGTGAAATTCAATCAAGTCCTTGACTCAGTATTACTTAAGGTAAACCAGTGTCCTTCCTGATATGAAATGAGAAAATTGAATACAGAGTTGTTGGTTTTACTTACTGCTTCAACTTTGGATGCAGTTTGTGCAAAATGATTTTACGAAAGAAAACATCAAGTATCTGCACATGGTTTCTAAGAAGTGGGTTCTGGTAGCAGCCGCTGTCAGGAGCAATAAATAGCAATAATAACAGCAGGGACAGTAGAAGTTTTGACTAGAAATGGTGTTAGCAGTGGATAGGATTAGTAGCAGTGCTAGCAGGAACAGTACTGGTTGTCAATGTTGGACAGGCTACTGGACAAATTGAATTAATTGCTTATTACTTGTAACTTTTTGAATAAAGCAATTACATTACTTATCAAATTACTGAGCAGCAGAGGCAGCCAGAAAAATATTATTATTATTATTGTTACATCATCATTAATTTAAAAATACTGAGATAATCTCAATGAAAGCTGCCTTCAAATAACCCAAAAGACACAGGCTCACATGTTTTATTGTTATCCTACAGAGTTGTTGTGCAAAATAAATTGTCTCATTGACACAATGAGCTGAGTGGAAATTATACAAATGACAATCATGTGGGTCAAATTTTGCTAAACAGGGTGCAAGAGAAGCCAGTGCAGTAGGTGCATGGTTTTGTAAAGGGTTACAGTATCCTGGTTGCTTAAAGCAGAAGTAAGTGATATATTTGTGTTAATATAAGTCTTAAATAGTTATATCTTCCAACAGCAATCACTTACCTAGAGTGTTTGGACCGAAACACGGGTCTCTCAGTCCCTCTGCTCTGCTCTGAGCCGAGGAGAAAACATTTATCGTATCCTACAGTTTTTATCCAATGAGGAGAGAGAACGGCATGCAGGGCTGTGTGTGCAGCCAAGGGACGCCGTGAATGTGGCGACGTAGGGACGAGGACTGTTATGGTGCGTTCAAGGAAACTCGTGTTTTTCCGACCGTGAACTCGTACCAGTTCGATCTGGTACGAGTTCACCGGTCGGAAGTTACGAGTGGCCGTTATAGTGACTTTCACCGGTAAAACAGGTCGGAAAAACACGAGTGGGTTGCCTGGAAAGCTACAAAGTCGTAAGTTGTGACTTGAAGCTGTAATTTACGATTTCAAAAGCCTGCCTGGAACGCAGCATTAGCGAAAACGACCGGACCACTTACTTCTGCTTTAAATAAGATGTCAAATAACTGTAGTGGAGTGAAAAGTACAATATTTCCCATTGAAATACAGTGGAGTTGAAGTAAAAAGGAGCATAAAATGTACATACTCAAGTATAAGAAACAGTGAAAATAAGAAAGTAATGTGTACTTAATAAACTGGTCAGTTAACTAAGGCTACTTAGACTTACTTACAGCATCCAGGGGACACAAAGATTTGAAAACATAAGTGAGGTTATCAGGTCTGCCAACAAATGCTTTTGCTGATTTTGGGGGGAATCCGGTCCCAATCTGCCACCATTTTTGTAATGACAATGAGAAGAGCAACATAAACTTTAATTTGACATTGTGATTCTGGTGGCTTGAAAAATGTATGTTCATATTGTTTGAAGCTCTGTTTTGGTCTCCACCAACTCAAGAGAAAAAATTGCTCCTGGTAGACACCAAATATGTTGACCCCTAAAAATGTCAACGTATTCCTTATTAATCCATGTAAAAGTATACTGATTTTATTTAATATAATCTCTGGTCAGTACTGTTTAACAACATAACACTAGGGCTGTCCCGATTAATCGATCTCATCAATTACGTCAGTGACGTAAATACGTTGACACATACAGTACAACATACTGTCGATAACGCAATTTACACAAACACACACAGCAGACGTTAACATTCACAAACAGAAGTGGACTCCTGTTAACCGATTAATAACCATTAACTGATAAGATTATAATGCTCTATTGAATGTCTGTGACTAGGCTTGTGCCGATCAGCAACGTGAGCCCAAATTGAGAAGACGATCGATGTGTTGTTGTTTTTTGCCGCTATGAAACACACATGCTGCTACAGCTGTGCAGCTCCACATCCATTGAGCTCTGGCTCAGATGACGGTGCTCAGATGGAGGTTAGGAATTCACATGTTGAACTCTTTTTGTACAAAGTGCAGCCAAACACCAGGCGAAAGAGAGAGGAACAGCACAGCGCCTCTGACAGCTCGGTCAGCTGCAGGTGAGGCAGCCCCGTCCTTTTTTTTTTTTTTTTTTAAGATGCACCGTCCTTACAAGTGACAAACATGCAGATGTCCATCATGGGGACTGTGCTGCAAAACTGGAACATAAGTGGGCAAAAAGTTAACCAATAGTATTAATCAGCAAAGTTATTGTTATCTGTTAAAGGTTAAATGATTAATCATGTGCATCCCTATCTGCAGCCTTTGCAAAATGGAGATGGCGCACCACAGTGTTTTTGTAAATTAATAATTGCCAACCAAAAAATAATTTCTAGATTAGTTGAAAAATGTATTTCTGACAAATCGACCAATCAAAAAAATAGTCGATTGATTAATCAGGAGAAAAATAATCGTTTAGGACAGCCCCAACTCCTGGTAATACGAACTAAGTTGGGCCAGAATACTGCACACATTACAGTTCTTTCTGAAATATGATTATGTTGTGACTCGCATGAAGCTTCACTTGATAAACATAACACTTAATACTGTTAGTTAGTATGATCTGTTTTTTTTTTCTTTATTGTTTACTATTATCAAATTTCCTCATAGAGCTGGGAAATAGGCCACATGCCTTTATTTTTTGTGATGCACTGGAATTAAGTTAGAATCAAAGTATACAGCAATGTGAATTATTAACAAGACAGGGATGGCCTTACAGTTACAGCAGTTCTTGGTGGCATCAATTGGAAAGCTCGACCGAAGTGTTTGATGTAATTCAATACAGTTAGGCTTGATAAAATGCCTCAAATTATAAATACAATCTGGACCGTTGTTTACTCTCAACGTTTCAATAGGTAGATCTTGCCTGTCACCAAGGCTGAGGTCAGGGATCTTGGGCCTAAAAAGGTTCGTGATCACTGTATTAAGAGTATTAGTACTATAAGTACTGTAGTTGCAGCACAATGAAAGTACCATTTTCTTCCCAATATGGTATGTAAATTTGGCACAGCGCAAGTTTATTCACAACACAAAAACATCTACCTGCTTTCAGATGTATCATCCGACACACTGGGCTGATGGAGTGTAACATGGATTTAAACAAATTCACAGCAGTGGCTGTCAATAAGAAATACTGCTGTCACTGCATGAATATCTAAAATGACGAGTTACCAGACAAAGAAAAAGTTGTGTCTTAGTAACGATTTTGCTCTGATCAAAGCGACTGCAGCTACAGGAGACGTGGATTAACAGCCATTTAATGATGAAGTAAAGTTTGTGTTGTGTTGCACTTGTTTGGTGTTTGTTTGTCTTTCCCATCTAGCTCTGAACAAGACAAGCCAGCAGAGAGGTTTTCTTTTTTTCTTCTTCTTCTTTTTGTTTTTTTGGTTGCAAACTCGTGGGTGTGTTTGATAGAAGGCATGCAGGCACAGTGTTGCCTGTTGAAGCACATCATCTGCATCAACAATGAAAAAAAGGAAAAAACGGCAGGCAGATATAAATGAATATTCCTCACCTGTCTGCTCATGTTGACTCCTCTTGTTTGGATTTCACAGTGGGGGAAAAAAATAAAGGCGTATATTTACTTTTAATTGAAAGGAAATTAAAGACGCATCCACATCCGCATGTGACAAAGGAAGATCACAAGGCTCGGGAGTGACGATAGCTTTTGTTTAAGATGGATTTCATAAAGGAAACCCCCCACTGATAATGATGAAAAAAATCTTGGACATTTCTCCAAATACAATTACCTCGGCATCACCTGATTCAATCAAATGCATTTGCATTCTGTTTGCATGCAGTGTTCCGTGAACCGGTAAACAAGGCAGGCAGAATAAATCTGATGTGTTTTCATGCTTATGGTTGCTCTTCTGTTTGCTACATTTTATTCTGAGTATTTGAATTTTTATGAATTGGTAAATAACTGCACAAATGTACGCAGAGCTGTGTGGATGGATGTTCTGAAGTTGAGCGGGGCACATTCTTGCAAGCCAAAAAGAGAAAAACTGAGAATGTTAGTTCATGTTTTGAGACAGATGTTGTTTGGCTGGCAAGCGTGGCAGATTAATATTTGACTGTGTCTGATGTGTACTTAAGAATGTATCAAAGAAGATGCATCATTCTGGGGACTACCAGGGGATGTTGCAGCTGGCACCATGACAAAAAGCATAAGGCCAGACTTGGCACCAGTCAATCATACACTCATGGTGATGAGACCAAGGTCTTGTTCACTTGTAATCCCTGACCTTCTTTCTCCCCGGACACTCCCAAAGTCACTCAGTGTACAAAATACTCACCGTCTCATCTGGTCTGAGACTGATTTGTCTTTAAAATATTCAAGAGACTCTAACGTTAAAAGATCTGCAGTATATATTGTATTATTGTATATTATAAAAATAAATGGGGATGAGACACCGTCTATGATTTACTCACTCAAAATCCTAAATCTTGAACAGATACTTTGTCATTGCTTGCTTGCAAAATAGCAGTGATCCATAGTAACTAAATCTATATAGAGCGGTTTTATTTGAAAGCTTTACATTTGCTGCAGTGACATTGCAGTGGTGTGTTTATGTGTCCCCACATGAAACTTGCATCTCCACAGGCAAGAATAAAAGATGACCTTATATGTTTTTGTGTGGCAGTAATTAAGCCCTGTGATCATGGTTAAACATTGTTACACACAAAAAATCTTACTGCACTGCTAAGAAATATAAGATGGAGACGGAGAGACAGCCGCGTTTGCTCACTGCTGTGGCGCAGGGTTCGGTGGCAGCTGTGAAACAATCACCAGTTTACCACGAATATGAAGCCACATGCCGTTAAAACGGTCGGGCTACATGCAAAAAACAGAGGAGCTTGTTTATTTTTACTGACGCCCTGTCGCTGTGATTGCCGGTGTTGCAGATTGTGACTGTCTACACAGGAAACACATCAGTTTCTCGGTTGTCCCCCTCACAGACGTCTGACGGATCACATACACTTCCAGTTTAAACTATCCAGCTGTCTACACAGGCCACACCTCAGCTCATGTTTAACTTTGAGCTGTACTCACATAAACGCACCCTGAAGTGTAATTTTAAAGGTCCAACTTTTTCTTTCTTTTTTTCAGTTTTTTTTTTTTTCAGTTTCTCTGAGTTCTGCTAAGATGTGGGTGACCTACACTCAGTGCTGTACCTTAATGCATCCTGTGCAGACATGAACAGAGGACTGCAACTGTGGCTGCTGATCTGCTAATGCTCTGCTTTGGGTAAGCAGACTGTGCAGACACACTGACATGTACTGTGCTGCTGCGTGTCCCGGACAGTGTCTGACACTGGGAAATATTGAACATATTTCAGATTATGTATTATGATTTTGCAGAAAAGTATTTTTTTATAAAATTGCACTGTTTAAAATAAACCAAAAGAAATATAAATGTAACAAGTACAATAGAAATCATATTCACTCTGAATATTCACTTTTTATTCTTGCTTGACTAAAGTTTTCAGATTATTCACTTGAATGAAAGTAGCAAAACTAAAACCTTTACACTCTGCTTTTACATCAGAATTTAAATATGTGGAGTATCAAAATCATTTAGCAGAATTATTCATTTTGAAGTGTTTTAGTTTCTACATTTTATTTTATTGTTTTGTTATTGCCGAGCATTTTAATGTTACAGATGTCAAGGTTCAAATTAACCTTTAAAATAAGGTTAAACTGTAAACGATGCATTTGATCTGGTTCTGGACTTTAATGTGAAATGTAACACTTAGGTAAGGGTAAAGAACCATACATGGAAATACCTCACAGCTGTTTGATACATTTCTTTTGAGTCATTCTTCTTCTGTGTCTGATAGTTTTGCTTAAAGCAGACCTATGCAGGACAGCTTTTAATGGCAAATGGGGGTTAATGGTAAATGCTAAACTAAAGTTCACGAGCAGCAGTAATCAGACTAATTTCTCTGACTCAGTTGTGTCAGTGACACAGCAATGTTTATCTTAACTTAGTGAGCACTAAGCTATTGGTCATACCAGACCAAATATGGCTGAGGGTAATGAAACAAACATGGGTGAATTTTATTGCTTATAAATCCAGCCCTTCATTTGGAAGGGAAAGAATGAGTTGTTTCCTCTTTAAAAAGTGACACTGTCACTTTAAGAAAAACCCAAGAAAAAGGCCTGCAAAACTACAAAAACAGAAGCTGATGAGGAAACACAATTATTATTGTTGCTCTCATTTCTCATTTTCACAACTCATCATTTAAAAATCTAAGCTAAGATTACATATACAACACAGCATTTTGGAAACACACATGGAGGTCAAAGGTCGTTACCCTAATGAAACACTATCACTCCCCTTCATTCATTAATACAGGTGATAATGATCATCTCCTCGCTCCTGAGATCACGGCTAGGGCTGATGTACGACCCCACTCTAACAATTAGACCAGAGCTTATTTGCCCTATGAGTTGTATCTTTCCTACTTGTTTAATGTTACGTCTACTGAGACACGATTATACAGTGGATTGAGGTTAGCTGGGGTTGCTGATGTCTCTGTTACGGTACAGTGTTAGCTTAGGAGCTCTGCACATACATTAAACATGGTGCAGAATATGAAACGATAGGCCTGAGGATTGGTGGTGATGCATATACATTATGAAATACATAAGAGAATAATGTATGGTATCATCCCTAATATGAAATATAGAGATGGGAGGGGGGGATCAGCAAGGTAATAATAGACACATCTGTGTTGCAGGAAATGTTTGAGAATGTAATACAGACGCATTATGTGAATGAAGAAACCTACTTGTGGATATTTCAAACATATCACTGTGTTCCCCAGTGATTTCTAGCTGCTTTTTTTCTAAACAATATGTCTGTTTCCTTTCAAGAGCAAGTCCCCGAGGCAATGAGAAATAATAGGCCTTCAGTATATACCCCTAAGCTTCTGAGCAAAAATCAAAACAAAGAGCCAGAGTCAACACTTAATAGACAGACCAGACGTTAGCGTTGTGTAATTGGTAAAAGCATGTCATCCACAAAGAACTGTTTTAAGTAGGAAATGAATAGTTTCTTTGAGCACTTTTTTTTTTTTAAATTGCCATCCTCTTTTTTTTCCCCCCGTGTACAGTCATTACACGATGACTCACAAATAAGCACATATTGTGAGTATTTTTTCATTTCAAATGCTGATAACAACATCATAAGGCTTAAATACAGTTTGCGCACATACAGTACAGCGGGAAAAGAGGGGAACAGAGGCGCGCACAAACTGACGGCATACCACTGAGCTGTACTGTAATAACTAAGGAGACTATTTACCCTTAATTGATATGGCCTTTCTTACCATGAAAAGAACAATTATTTCTAGCACCACACGCTTCTCATGTGCACAGTAAGCTATCAACACAAAGTGCCCTGAGTGAAATGAACAGAACTAACCATCAGCCTTAAAAAAAAAAGCCTTTTTCATCTTTTGTTCTTTTTTCTTATTCCCTCCTGCTATAAAAGTGCCAGAAACAAGCATGGAGATTATAAAAATATGGCAGTGTAATACCAATTTAATATATCAATGGTATTTATAAGGCATTAAAGTCAATGACACATGGCAAGCAACAGCATAAAACAAAGAGTCCTTGTTAAAGTGGATGCATACCACTTTCATGGCGCCCTGCATAATTTTGTTGGAAAGCATCCTTATGAAAGTCATCAGTGCTGGTTGGCGCTGTGCAGAGGAGTTTAGTTGATCTCACTCAGTCCGCAGCGAGACTGTATTTAAGGCCCCAAATTGTGTAAGGGTAGATGTCTGCGTCGTTGATTATAAAGCAGGTCTAGGTTGTATAAAAAACAAAACTGCGTAAGTATCAAAGCCTCAGTCCTCAGAGAGACACTCACAGTCTACAGTATATTCAGAAAATTGATCCTGAGCCATGAGGACTATTGTGACTTTATGATGTCACAACACAGCAGACATTTTTTTTCAGCCTGGCCCCAAGCCCCACCCACATTAACTCCTTGTGTAACCTCTGTTTGTCTGAGTATTCACTCAAAAACAGTCAGCCAATCAGTGGAGAGGCTCAGAGCCCCCTCTCTTCTGATTTGGCTGAAAGCACAACTATTCATTTAGACTCAGACTCAGATCAAGAGTCTGTTGAGACCAGAACCAGAGACTAGCAGACATCAGAATAGTTAGCGTAGGTAGCATATTTTATGCTGTTTGTTAGCTTATAAATGGCAGTGGCTTACACAGTCTTAGCCGTTGTGGTAATGCTAACTCTCAGATTTTGTGCTGACAATGTTTCAGGTTAATTTAGCCCCGCCCCCTGTCCCACAGGAATGGTTATTTGGGTTATATGAGGTATAAAAACTCTGGCTGTCTGAAACTGGCTGTATTTATGAGACTGTCACTGTTTCTGTAGAAAGACTAGAGGTGTTGCATTATAGAAAAAAACAAAATATCGGCATGTTAACAAGTTGGTTTTCTGTGGACAGTCTTTCTCTCAGAGTCTTTAAACCACAAATATATCTCCTTATGGAAATTGAAACTTTGTAAATTTGTAAAATGTGGGACCTTTAAGTGAGAGCAGTGGAGATGCAGGACAGTGCGTCTTCACAGTGAACAGGAGTTGGGTCGATGTTGAAACAGGGACTTGGTGGCAGACGGGTCATTGTGCCTTTTGACTGCGTCTGGTTAAAAAAGATAGACTGTGGGTCCACAATCCAGTCCATCTCTATATTTTAGAAGTCTCAATATTTCTTGGAACAGATGTCGGTAACAACACGCCAACAGATAAAACTGCAGTGAACAGACGTTCACTTAAGATTCAAATGTTTACTGCAAGACACCAGATTTAATCAATACTATGAATCAGCAACAGGCATGAATCAGAATTTCTGTGTAATAAAGCTGCTATGGCTTTAAAATCTCTTCTTCTGTTCATTCATTACACATGTTCTATGAATTGTGTCTGCAGTAATGGCAGAAACCTTGAGGATGAAGAGAAAGACATAATCCCTTTCTTTAATCCCTGTTTCCTGGACTCATAAAAGATATTGGTTTGAGGTTTGAGGATATGTTGCTATCATTAAAAATACATGTCTTATTCCCTTTCTTCTCCTCAGAAAATTTGACTTTACGGTGGTCCGTGTTCTAACATTGAGGCGCAACTTTCGCCCCCTTCGTGTACTCTGCATATTTAAACACTTTGTTTATTTTGTGGCGAAATAGAAAAGTCAGTGCGGTAGTACATAAAAGCAATCAGTCTGCATGATTTAACAAGAACCTGAGCCCATTAAATGAACTCCGGCGCTATTGGAGGAAAAACGATCCACAAGCACATCAGCAGTTTCCCCACCGTCCCCCCAGACAGCCCGAGACAGGGCCCGCTCTCAAAATGGCACTTCTGCTGAAAGAAAACGGAGGAGGAGGAATAATGTACAGTGAGTTATCTATGTACAACATCTCCAATGGAAAAACAATTAAATGAGATTGATGGAGAGATGAAGACAACTGGGTGGGGGGTAGGTAGGAGGAGGGAGGGGAGAGGGGGGGGTTTGGATCTGACTGTCTGTCTATCCCTGTTTGCGTACCTCCTGGAGGCACAAATGTCAGCTTTGAGCAGTTTGTGGACTCCCCACTAAGCTCTTGGCCTGCTCCGATCCAGACTGGTTCTATCTTCTGGACTCTTGGCATGCCACGTACGAGCCGTGGCCATCAATGTGTCATTCAAATGCCACGGCTTCGCAGCCACCACATACTTCTATGCTCATGTACATCAGGGTTAGTACTTATCTGTGGTGGTAACAGTGTTCTCACTTTTACCAATGTGTAGATGAACTGCACTAAAATTATCTTTTTACTCAATTTCCACTCAAATAACATTTTTATTTATTTATCAGAGATGAGAAAGATCCAGCTTCAAGTCTCTGATCAACAACGTGACAGATAACTGAGGAAAGACGCAAAGGTCACAATAATGACATGTTCACACGATATAATTACTAGATTATTATGAATACATTATTCAAATAATATATGACTGAGAAAAGGGGCAGATAGGAGAGGTTTCGCGAGAACTGTGTGAAGAGTCATTTTATAATTTCACCTGTAATTTTAATGATTGAGCAGACAGTTTACTCAATGTAGATATTGCTATCACATCAAAAAGAATCATGTGTCCGATATTTGATAACAAACAATAGGCTACAACAACTAATAATCACCCCTATCATTGACTGATCTGCTGGTTATTTTCACTAATAATTATTTGCTCAATAAAATGTCAATAATTTGTGAATAATATTTCAAACATTTTGTATTGTTTAACCAACAGCTCAAAAACTAAACAGGATTCATTCATTTCATTTAGTGCAACAGGAGAGGAAGAAAAACAAAGCTCCTCATATTTGCCTAAATAAATCAAATAGATTTTTACATTTTTAAAAAATGGCTTGCACGATTAATCATTTATCAGAATTCTTACAAAGGAAATTTCCGTTGATCAACTGAACAAATAAATACGGGACATGTGGTCCGCTGTTTAAAAGCATGCATGGAGCTCTGTTAGAAAACACTGGCATCATCCTGTCTGCTATGAGGAATCTGTAAACTGTCTTATTTCCTCGTGTCATTGAGCTAATCTGAAGATGAAATGAACAAAAGAGCGAGCGTGTCTGGCTTCTTGCTAAATTATAGAGTCAGGAATTTGTTTTGAAATGCAAGAAGTACAAAGTCCTCGCAGACGGAGCACAGAACTGACAGTTTTCCTGTCTTGTCCGCAAGATCTCTCTGGATAGCACAAGCTACTTTTCCACTGGTTAGTAAAGTGAGGCTAAAGTTTATTCATATCAGCTTTTTTGGGGGGAAAAACAGAAGTGGTGTTTTATCTTTTAGAGGCCACACTCAACAGTTTGTGCCTTAAAAACAAACTAATATACTAACAAAAAGGCCGATGTCAGTGTGAGATTAAGGCCTCCGAAGGCATAAAGACATAAAGATCAGTTTATTTTCAATACCAAGGGGCATCTGGTATAAGGTTAGTGCAGATGGTGGAGAAAGACAAATTCACTTCTAAAATGTAGCAAATAAACCTCCCTTTCCCAACGGTTTTTTGTTTGTCACCCCTTTTCATTGAGGCATTAACTATTGAAGACAACTGCCAACAAAAGTGATGATGCCAAAAAAAAAAAAGAGGAGGGAAAATAAAGACACTGCTAAAAAAGTGCTGCTACTGTAAAACGCAGGTATTGTTTAAAGATAAAGAAAAAACGAGGAAGACGAAGAAGTGAGAGTATGGAGCCGGTGGCAAAGAGAGGAGTGACAATAACTGCTGCTAAACAGCTTTGGCAAGAGATGACAGGAAGCAAGTGAAAGAAATAAACAGTCAACACACTTTGTTTCTGCTACTTAAAAATATCCTGTCCCGTTTTAAATCTTGACACATTCTGTGATGGGGCTGTGTGCGGATAAAGGGGGTGGGATAATATTGGCGAAGAGAGGGCTAGCTTTTCAAATGGCTCTGAAGCAAGTTTTTTTTTCTCTTCCCCATAGCTATTACTACCATTACTATGTGAATCCGAGGGCCCCTATGGATTTGCTTTCCATGTAGTGCCAGCACTCGCTAAAGAAAAACCCCACATGGAATAAGCTAATCCCTTTCAAACGGGTCGCGGCCAGCTCGGACATGACTTTGCAGCAGGCGAGCGACAGCGGCGCGGTGAGGGGAGCAGCAGCAGGAGGAGGATGGTGGTGAAGTCATATGCTCAAAGTTTGGATTCAAAACACTCGCCCCTCTCTCGGCGCGTCTCCCTTTGATCCCCACCGCCAACTATAATAATCTGCTTCTCCTCCAAGTATTTATCAGATAGAACACAGACAAGATTACATCGAGAGCAAATATGTGTCCCTATTATCCTGCCAAGGAGGGACTCATAAGACTGAGAATAACAGAGGTGACAGAGTGAGAGTTAGAAATGAGGGTGGAGAGGAAGAGAGCAATATGTAGTGTAAGTGAGAGGGGGAAAGGTTGTTGTTGAGTGGAGAAGAGCAGCGAAATGACAACTCATTATCCCAAACCCCAAAAAACATCCCAAGCACACACAAACACATGCATGCAGTGTGCACTCACATTTTTCCGGTCTGATTTTGTACACCACTTTTGTTTGCGTGCTCTGTCTCTGTCATTTTGCTTTACTTATTTATGAGACTTTACAAGTTCCTTGGTGGAGATGCAGAGCGTTGCAGTTTATGTCTAATTTAGTAAATATCCTTTTGCCAGTCAGGCCTGTCAGCCATTGTTTTTCTCTCTTCCCTATGTTCTCCCCCATCTCCGTCTCTGCCCCCACCACCACCACCACTTCCATCTCCAGTCGCTGGGTGACAGAGAAAAATTAAGTCTGGGAATCCGAACGATATATATTCTCTCTGATTCGCGCCCCTTTTGTTGTTTGTGGGCGTCGCTGCAAAAGTTTTAACTTCTGAACTGCGTGCCACAGACAAGGTCAGGTAACTAGTGCACGGTGGCAGGCTAGTTGTGTGAGACGTGTCAAGCCCTCATTGTCATTTAATGCAGAAAGAGGGGGATAATAGCCTGCCAAACAGGCGAGTGTCTCCGCACAAGTCTCCTTTGCAGTACCCTTCGTTAACGATCACAGCATGGCAGTGGTAGCATACAAAAGGGAATGAGAGAGGGAGGAAAGCAAGAACAAGAGCAAGAAAGATGAAATGTATTTTGAATGTTTTATGGAAAAACAATCTGACATAAAGTAATATTCATCTCCTATGAATCCAATATTCTTTTTGGAATGATATTAGATGGTATCTATTATATCTTCCATTGTGTTCCCATCTGCCCTTTTCAGGATCTAAATTATGTGCATTAGTACGTAAATGGGCTAATGCCTGTCTGTATTTAGCTGGCTACATGCCGTGAATATATTCTCTGCTTCAAGAAGTAATTGGTAATTACAGTGGTCATTTAGGCAATCACTGTCTCTCCGAGATTCATGTCATTCTTAAAAATAACTAGCTCTTAACCTTTGACAGAATTCTACAGAAACTGTTCATCATCGCCCCCGCTTTGATTAATTTTTACACACACATTCGCACAAGCGCACACAACGGCCACAAGTATTGCCAAGAGACAAAGATGGACACACACCTACAGTATGCAACCGACACACGCATATGTGTTAAGGGTACACAGGCGTGGACGGACGCACGCCGTCTCAACACAAAGAGAAAAAAGAGATTTCCCCTATCGAGGAGCAGACAGAAGATCCCACCTCCGACACCATTAGTTCCATTTCATAAACAGTAAGTCTACACATATATACAGGTCATTTAACTTATCTGCCCACGTCCTCCCTCCCCACATCCATCCATCCCTCTCTCTCTCTCTGTCTGTCTCTCTTTCCTCCAAATTCACTCTGGATTTATCTCACCTCATTGACAGTAAACAGCTAAGTCTTCTTCATCTATTTCATCCCTCCATCTCTCCTCAGCGTAGCCCCTCTCTCAGTTTAAACAAGCTCTCTAAGACACCAGTCATTTCCATGCATAATGATCCTCCATAGACAGTAGTGGTTGTGGGGGAGTGTAAAACTGGTATTGTATGTGAGAGATCATCAGGTTGGCGATATTAGCATCGAAATACTTATTCGCTTACTCCGATGCCCTCCATTACAGACTGCTCCTCGCGACTCTTTTGCATCTTCAGTGGCTTCTGTATGCAGAAAAATTTATCATTGTTTTCTTTTACCGTCACCCACCGGCATATCAGCAATTTTACAGTAATAAGCTGGCAGAGTGAGTGTTTCATAAATTCTCCATATCCCTAGAACTGGTTTTATGAATCTTTAATGTGAGAGCCAATGACCTCAGTCTTGATATATAGAGTAAGAGCCACAAGGAAATAAAAGCTTTTTATAATGATGAGTAAAATGTTTAGACTCAAGATGCCCCCTCCGAGTCGTTAGTCATCTCATTGGTTTTTGTTGTAATTTTTATTGTTTTATTATTTTCTGTGTCTTGAATGAAAATGGTTATTTCTGATTTCTCACAAATAACATCAAACTAATCTTTTTGTGTGTGCAAAGGGAAACATTTTGACTGAGAAAAACTCCAATCAAAATTAAGTCAAAACTTCCGAATTTTGTTTATTTTGTGATTATTGAAAAGAAGTGAGTTGTGAATACAACAGAAAAGCTTCTTAAACCGCTAGAATCACACCATGAGCTGTCTGAACATGCACCTGCTGCTGAGGCCGTTCAGCTTTCCTAACCTGTCAATTTAACCTGTCTTGACGTGAAAGCTGTGATCATTTTCAAAATAAAGTGTACACCTCAATTTATGTCAGATTTTTTCAGTGAGTATTATTCAATACATATTATCAGTTTTTTTTATTTAGGCTTAGACTAGCAGTAAGAGGTCATCAAAACATTTACACACAATTAAACCTATAACACACACACTGTGTTATGCCTCAGAGCAGCTATTTAAGTCACAAAGAGCTGAACGTAGGTGTGCTTGTGTGGAATACCACAGTTCAGCTGTACTTCAACTGAGAAAACTGGGTTTGTTGATCAAACACATCCTTTGGCTTCCGTGACAGTGCCAATGTCTACTTCTACAAACTGGGACGGCAACGATCTAAGTCTACTGCAGGTGATAGACTGACCTACCTCACACAACCCCACATCAAATGCTTGAAGGCAAAGTCTTGTTCAATGGCTTGCATGCGGAAAAAAACTTGCAGTTTGTCCTGCACCACCCAAAATATCTCTGCTTTTAATTATCTTAACCTGTTGCATTAATTAACAAAATCTTGCATCCTCGTTACTAGATCTTGAAAGAAACAGACTGATGTACTAAAACTGGGGTGTCAAACACGCAGCCCGCGGGACAAAACCAGCCCACCAGAGGGTCCAATCCAGCCCGCAGGATGAATTCGCCAGTGAAAATCACATAATAGACATAAGGGGCAGAATGTTGTTGAAAGTGCACATATTTTTTCTCAAGAAATTTGAGGTTGTTCATAACATGTTTTTGTAAAAGGATAGTTCATTATGTGAACATCTTAATAATGCACCTGTACTACTTTGCCCTAAAAAAAAAAGGGAAAAGTTCCAGAGGTTATTTATAGGTTATAATGCTATTATTATTTTACTGGTCCGGTCCACTTGAGATCAGATTGCACTGTATGTGGCCCCTGAACTAAAATACTGTAGGTTTGACACCCCTGTGCTAATATCATCAACCTGAGTGACCTGAGCTTGATGAATAGCACACCAATAATAATAATAAGATATAGCTTCTCCCAGGAGAAATATCACTACCTTAACTGACGTTTTGGCTTCTCCATCTGGGCTAAGCCTAGACAGTGCATTGTGACAAAGTGAGTGAATCCAGCTTCTGGATAGTTTGCTGAAGTGGAGAGCCCAGGTAGATCAATAGGAAGGATGGAGACTCAATCACAGCTCGGAAATGACACCTAGATCTCATGATTCATCAACTTCAAGTTAACTACAGCAACCAAGGACTGCTTTGCTTCCACTTAGTATCAAGATACCCAAAACCTTAGCCAAACTTGAAGTTTATGCACAGAAACATCCAACACTTAGAACTCTAAATACACTGCAAACCCAAAATCCCAATACATGTAGAGGAAAACAAGGCAACACAGCACTCAAACACAGCACTCAAACATCGTGCCAGATGTTATACACCATGTATCAACAGCACTTTGCTGGCAGAGGTATTCATGAATACGGACCACACCATCAGACTTTATACTGACCAGTGTTAACTAACGAGTTAGGTAGCATGCAAATTGATGCTAGGGACGAGGACAGGAGAGCAGTTTCGTTAGTGGATCCCTCCGTCAATAAATAATTTACTGAGTAATTTTGTTCATAAACGCAGTATAAAAATTGCCAAAACTATGCATAACCTATACCAAATCTCTGTCTAGACTTAAAACACAGGATACACTTAGATAGGCTACTTAAATATCCCACACTCACATGAGGTGATGAGATTTCTGACATTAAAACCAGGGACAATTCTAGTTAAACAGTAGATATGCAATTGAAATTTCCAACATTTTATCTATGAGATTAAAAAAAAAAAGAGAGAGCGAGAAGAGCAGAGCAGTCCAGGTTTCATGTATCTGATTAAAAAAACAGCTCATATTAAAATTCTCTCTAAAGAAAAACAAGTACAGGCATCATTCACCACAATTTTAGGCTGTTGTTAAGGTTTTCAGTGGATATAATTTTAGATCTTTTTAAAGATTTTTTCATTGCCAAATATTAAACTGAGACAAGTTTTTTTTTTTTCTTGTGTTTTTAAGACTAAATTAAAACTGTCCTGTCCCGCTGTTTTCTACTACAATCAGATGGTCCAGTGTAACTGTGGTTTTTAGTATTTCTACAGGAGACTTTAAACAGAAGGTGGAAAAAATAAAACTAAGGAAACTTAAACTCCATCTGCTTGCTGTGGACCAGCCTACAATTCACCTGTTCATTTCATATCACAGAAACTGAGAGCACAAGGATGAATATATTCAGATTCATCAATGTCATAAACCAGCAAAGCTGTGAAATGGTGTTGACTTCCTACCTTTGAAGGCCATGAGGCTGCGTTGTCCATCTGTTGCTTTGTGTTCCTTGACTGTAAAGGTCTGCAGACCAAAAGAAGAGGTTTTCCCTAAAAGTATCCAACATTGTGTAATTCAGTCAGGTATAGTCCGTGGTAACCTTCAGGTAAATTCCCTCCTCACTGCTTCAACATTGGTCGTTGGCCCTCTTCTTCAGTGTTTAAATGGCAGCAGACATTGAAGTCGCCATGCGAGTTACCGCCATCCCTCGGCGACAGACGACTCCCACGTTGTTTGGTCTTGTTTAATTATTCTCCTGTCGAAAGTCGAAAATAATCCTCTTCCCTGAACTTTTAGCCTGGACTAGGATGTAAAACGTTACGAAGTCAAGGAAAGAAACTGCTGTGCGGGGAAAATCCGACCTCATGCAAGTTTTTCTTTCTCGTCTCGTCTTTTTCTCTCTCTCTCTCTCTTTTTTTTTTTTTTTAAATAACTTTATAAAACTGACGTTTTGCCTTTACAGTCTATGCGTTTTGCTTGGTCTTCTAACTGAACCGAACACATTAGACGTGACTAAGTATAAATATATAATAATAATAATTGGGGGTATATATATATGCTTGGGGAGTAACGGACTACATGTAACGGCTACGGCGTTACGTAATCAGGATACAAAAAAAAGGTAACTGTAGTCAGTTACAAGTACAGAAAAAGAACCCGTAATCAGATTACCGGTACATGATAGAAACTGAGATTAGGCCTACTTGGCTGATGACTTCACATTTTAAAAATCAACCACAGGCTATAGAGCGGCCGTAGAAGCCACTCGCCGTCTCGTTGTATTTCAGGGGAGAGGCACAGAGCTGCTCTGCCTCTTCTGCCCGTACGGTGTGTGTGTGGCTGAGGCTAGCTGCCTCATTGCGTAACTCTACTAGTGTGAGCGGCACGTAAATTCACGTTGCTTTCGTGAATTGTAAACACACAGACGCTCCCTCGGTTTTAGCGTCCAGCAGTTTAGCAGCTAATTCAACTGCAGTGATGGATAACTGTACCGGAGAGGCTCAACAACGCAATGAGCTTCATTTGAGGAATAAACGGCAGCTTTTACCTGACGGGAGACCGACGCCTGAGCTACGGTAGCTAACAGCTAGCAGGTTACATACTTTCTCTCCCTCTCTTCTTTACACACACACACACACACACACACACACACACACACACACACACACACACACACACACACACAGCCCAGGTTGTCTGTCATGTTGTAAGCCTTGTAATAATAGCTTGTTGAGTACAGTTAACATTGTTGTTGCTTCGGTTTGAGTGTGGATTAATTGTTAACGGTTTGTTGTGTAGCTAATTTTTCTGTTTCTTATGAGTTGGGTTTTAATAACAGCTGATCTGTGTACTCACTGTAAGTTAGATGGCGTGGATTGTGATGAGAAGGTGTTGCAATAACACACTTTAAGACTTATCTGTGCAAAGTGTAAACCATTGTTTACCTCAAACCTGTTTGTTGTGACCCCCCCAAACTCGTGGTTTGTGCCGGCGGCTGTCACTAATGTTGATAAAGTGATGATTTACAATCGAGAGTTTATCCATTGTGTTTTATTTTGAAATTTAGCGGATACTCGGTGCGTTTCATTTCCTGTTTCCTCTGCGTGGATTGATGCGTGACGGCTGCGTGACGAGGAGGTACTCGCTGCAGAACCACAACTCCAGCATCAGTCCCGCCCACCAGCATCAGCCCCGCCCACTCGCCAGCATCAGCCCCGCCCACCAGTTCCAGTTTCACCTCTCTGGAGCGACTGAGCGGAGAAGCACACACAGTGCATCTATCTACAGCACCAACTACATTAAGATATAGGCTATTTTGTGAAAGATGGTGACACAGGCTGTTAGTAAATCAATTTTCATATCACATTGATTACTGTTTTAACAACTGAACTGTATGTACCGGTAAATTTATAACAGTATGTAGCCTACCTGTTAAATAGATAGAAGTTGAAGGCATCACTTGTGTAATGTTGGTAGCGTAGTTGGTAGGAATGTTAACTTGATAACGGGGAGATTGGTGTTCGATCCCCAAGGGAATCTTTTTTTTTTTTTTTTTTTAATTGCATTTTCCATTTTGTATCTATAATATATATGTATATACTAGTGCTGTCAAAGTTAACGTGTTAATTTTGGAGATTATTTTAAACATTTGACGCATTAAAAAAAAAAATGCAATTCACGCCGTTTTGTTTACTTCCGGTGGTGGCTGACCCATTATGTGTGCAGGCAAAAGCATGTACCGGCTGTAGCGCTGTTATTCTTCACTTTATTCAGTTTTAATATTTTTTCATGCGAGTAAGTAACCGTTTAGATGACCAATATGCTGTTAGTTTATCCACATGATGATGAAGTTTGCTCCGACGACGGAGCAGTGACGCTCCACCAGCAGCGACCATAGCGGAGCATCACGGAGGCAGCAGCCCGGTCAGCGGAGCCGGTCGGCCGGGTACACAGCGCCGTCCCTGGGGTAAGTCAGAGAGCCGAGCAGCGACCGTAGCGGAGCATCACAGAGGCAAAAGTGATTTTGGTAAATGCGCATTACCCTACACAGTAATATGAACAGTAAGGCACTTGGAACTTCTATTAATTTAACAGGTCAATAGATTTAAAAAAAAAACAAAAAACTAATTAATCTCTACGCAGACCGGGCTGTTGCCTCTGTGATGCTCCGCTACGGTCGCTGCTCGGCTCTCTGACTTACCCCAGGGACGGCGCTGTGTACCCGGCCGACCGGCTCCGCTGACCGGGCTGCTGCCTCTGTGATGCTCCGCTATGGTCGCTGCTGGTGGAGCGTCACTGCTCCGTCGTCGGAGCAAACTGCATCATCATGTGGATAAACTAACAGCATATTGGTCATCTAAACGGTTACTTACTTGCATGAAAAAATATTAAAACTGAATAAAGTGAGGAATAACAGCGCTACAGCCGGTACATGCTTGCCTGCACACATAACGGGTCAGCCACCAACAAAACGGCGTGAATTGCATTAATTAACACGTCAAATGTTTAAAATTAATCTCCAAAATCAACACGTTAACTTTGACAGCACAAGTATATACATATATATTAAAGATACAAAATGGAAAATGCAATTAAAAAAAAAAAAAAAGATTCCCTTGGGGATCGAACACCGATCCCCCGTTATCAAGTTAACATTCCTACCAACTACGCTACCAATATTACACAAGAGATACCTTGAACTTCTATCTATTTAACAGGTAGGCTACATACATATATATTATAAATATACCGGTACAGTTCAGATGTTAAAACAGTAATCAATGTGATATGAAAATTGATTTACTAACAGCCTGTGTCACCATCTTTCACAAATAGCCTATATCTTAATGCAGTTGGTGCTGTAGATAGATAGATAGATAGATCTCCTCCAGAGAGGTGAAACTGGAACTGGTGGGCGGGGCTGATGCTGGCGAGTGGGCGGGGCTGATGCTGGAGTTGTGGTTCTGCAGCGAGTTCCACTTGTGCGTGACTGAATTTGCATGTTTGGTATTAAAGTAATCCAAAAGTAACTAAATGTAATCTGTTACATTACTTTAATTTTGTGGTACTTAGAGTAAGTTACTAATTACATTTTCTAACAGGTAACTTGTAATTGTACTGGAATACATTTTTAAAGTAACCCTCCCAACCCTATATAGATTTGGTCTTCAGTCAATTATACAAAGTTCTGTCGGGTATCAGTTCTGGATCTGGTCAAAAACGTAAAACTTTTGTGGCTGTGCAATGAGACAGCATTAATTAGTTTAAATGATTCTGAAGCAAGGAAATGTTGTATACTTTCCTTTCATAAAGGAAGCTCTAGTGTTTCCTCTGCTAAAGGAAATAAGATAGGAAGCAGTGAAGCTCCTTTCTTCATGACCTCAACCAGCTCTTATCATGGCTCCTGCTCAGATATTTCCAGCCAGGTCATTCCTCTTTAATTTAGGAACCTCCTTGAGCAAAGCAAGTTTGTTTTTGTTTAGTTTTATAACCAACAAATGTGCCTAGCTAACATCTTCTGATACAAACAACAAAAACCATGTCACTCACTAACCCTCGCTTTATTTGCGAAGCTGCTGTAGCTAGGAGCCACCCTCCTCTACGGGCCTAAACAAGCACAATGTTTGACGTCTGCTCCGCTCCTCACCTTTCTATCCAGTCTGTTTTTGGACATTTACAGGGACAGCTCCCGCGCGGTCACTGTAGTGTTGAAGAATAAGGAACTGCACCATTAAATTCTAAACTGACCGTTGTTGACACTCGGGGATAAGTTTTTACATTGTTTGTTCTGCTATAGCTGACTAGGAAACTTAGTTATCCAGCATACAAATTGATGCCACTGGCCTCTTCCCCACTCACTGAATAATTTATTGACTAATTTTGTTCATAAACACAGTATAAAAATTGCCTTAAGTATGCATAGTCTACTGAATCATTAAAAAAACAAAACACATGATAGCCCCGTCTCTATTTTAAACACATGTGGTATAGTTAAGTAACTTGTTGAAAACACAGTGCTGCCTGTAATATCACATTCTCAGCATCACTTTTGTAACTTAGGATATTACATATCATGGCTACACCCATTGTTAAATTTGTATTATATCATATACATGAGAGAATATTATTATTATATACCTTTCAATGCTATTCAACCGTTTTTGATTCACTTTTCACACTGTTAAAGAATTTAAAACAAACAAACAAACAAAGGCAAAGGTCAGCCCCATTCAAGTGGTTCCAGACAGACAGCACTGTGGAAACACTGCAACATCCATTCACATCCATAGGTTGCACTGATGATATAAAATCTGCCTTAAAAAATACAGTTGTGAATATTGTGAAGGTCTTTGTAGAGAGATGACTATCTGGGGAAGGACGCATTCACACACAGCTGAAAAACAGTGAAAACAGAGCTGATCTTTGTCCTGTTAGCAGCCAACCCTGACAAGGCTCAACAAATTCATCCCCATAAAACAGGGATAGTTATATTAAAAAAAAAAACAAGTATATAGTTTTCAAAAGCTCAGAGGAAGCAGAAGCTGAGAAGGAAAGGTTAAAACAATTCAGTAGTTTTTTGGTACACTGAACCCTGAAATGTGATTTGCACACCTTATAATTCCTCCCTCCTACAACGTTTGTCCCCGCTCAGACGGAGAAGTGAAATGAAATGAAGTCAAAGAATAGTCCCTGTAATATTAATGAGACACTGGAGTTTGCATGGTATAATTTAAGGTGCCTTTTTTACATGCCTGACTTACACACGGCTCTGAATTATGCCTTGTGAATAATTTGAAGTTCAGCTGTCTTTAAGTGAGCAGATGTACCTGCAGAATGTGCTTTTTAGTCTCAGCAGGCTTGGAATAATGGGTCATTTCCCAGCAGCCCTCACTACACTAAGAGCAACCTTTTAAAGACTCTAAAAGAAGTGATCATGATTGAGTCTGTTTGGTTCACTTCATTCATGTCTTTAAAAAAAAAAAGATGTTCTGCTTGTTATTATGGATTGTTAAACCCCCAACAATTTCTGTGTTCTGCTCACAGTTGACATCTCACACCACGAAACACACACCTTCCATATGTGCCTTTCTCTCCTTTAGGTGGAAATTCACAGCTATATAGTGAGAAAGTTTGACAGCCCGGTTTGTTGATTGAAAATGATTAAATCTACTACTTATTTTGGAGGCCATTACTATGGTCATGGTGTAGTGGTTAGTACTCCAGGTTCAAGGTTTAGATCTGCTGATGGGTTTCCTCCTCATGCTCCAGCTTCCTCCCACAATCCAACTACATGCAGATTAGGATAAATGGAAACTCTAAACGACCCATGTTTGATGGGTTGTTTGTCTTTATATGTCAGCCCTGTGAAAGACTGGCAGTCTTTCCATGGTACTCTGTGTGCCCTCAACCAGCTTTAGCGACTCTAAAAGGATTAGCAGAATGAATACCCTGGTCAGTAGACTGACTCAAACTCAAAATCAACTTAACATCAGTGTTGCACCATCCACCTGTAGATATCCTTCTCTGTTAGGAGTATCAACTGCTCCGACAGAAAAGGCCACAGAGCTAAATGTCAGATGCTTATTTTTAAAAAGCGTGTTTTCCCAATGTCAATGTCTGTCAATTTTCCTCCTATGAATGTCCCATAATTTACCTTTATTTTGAAGTGTTGATATGAATAAGAAGATATATCTGTGGTTTTAAAAACCAAAAGGCATCCAGGTCTCTGAGTCAAACTGGAGAGAGGAGGCTTTGAGCCCTGTAAGATGTAACTACATCACCAAGCTTAGCAGTGTATGGATAAACCTTGGCTGTGGTGATACACAGCTGCTTCAAACTGGACATCTAGAAGAAAAGCAGGAAGAGCTTTTTTTTTAATCATAGCATTATTTGTCTTTGCCAAAACACACCACTGTAGGGCATTTTTGCTTCATGAATTACAGAAATAGTCTTTGCTAATTCATTAAGCCATTAAAATGAGATAAACTTGAAGAAGCCTGTGGTTTCTCAGCACTGTCTTTATATTATCAGCGAAGCTTTCGAGCACTGAATCATTGGCAATCTCAGAAAAAAATCACAAAGCTCTGTATGTTGGCAGTTAATATCTGTATCATGTAAATAAGGGGTTAACATGCATTTGTGTGAGCACTCACTCCAATGTGACTTGTGGCCCATTTAGCCATCCTCATTGGATGGCACACTGGTGATGGAGATGAGCAAAGTGGATTTCCTGTGATAGATGTGACATGACGAGAGAGCGAGTGTGGGGCCTTTTTTTTTATCAGAAACATTTATACACATCAATATTCACCCATGCACTTCTCTAAACACACAATACATCCTTGTCAAGCCTGATAGTGAGTGAGAATAACAGTGCGAGGGGCCGAGGGTGGACGTCAAGCGATGTTAAAGTCACTGGCATGTGTGTGTGTTTGTGTCCTCTGCAGTGCGTGGCTGATTGTAAAGAAAAGGCAGAATATGTATGAGAAACTTGGCAGTTCAATATCTTTGCATGGAAGGTAGATATACTTACTCGCCCGACCCTGAATCCCCTGGAGAGAGAGTGAGAGCGAGAGAAAAAAAATCATCACTGATGGATATAATTTTAGAGGAAAAATGAGTCAAAGAGGCAGAGAGGGGATATAAAAGCAGATTATATTTAAGCAGTAATCAGGACAGTGAAGAGCTTGGGAGATTTTAATATGTTTAAATGTTCTTAATTGGGCTCAGAGTGGAGTGGGGCCCCCTGAAAGCATCCACCCAAAACAGTGCTCTAAAGGTAAAAGCAGATTGGCTTTTATTGAATTGTAATGAGAAGTGGGAAATTGGATGTTAATTCTGTCCCCGGAGTAAGTAAGCGCTCCCTCCGCTCAGTGCGAGGTGTAGCAGTATCAGGGTCGTGCGATTGAAGTTGTGTTGCATCTCGTTCAGTTATTTAAGGTACAGGGAGGGCGCTGTTATAACTTAATGGATTTTGTGCTTGGTGGTATATGTGCCAAAGAATGCGTGCCAGTATTTGTGTGTGTGTGTGTTGGCACACATTCACTGGCGTACACATTACCACCAAAACACACACGCACACAGAGTGACGTGCAATGCACGATGTCTATAGACGGTGTGATCACATTTAGCGCTGACACTGTTGTCACCTTATTTAGGTCTTGTAGGAATTAGACCTCGGAAGATCTGCTCCAAGCTCCACTCCAAACACACTCTGAGCTGTGTTACTCCACAACTCTGAATATTATCAAGATTTCACACTGGGAAGAAAAATATTAGTGTGGCAAACATATCCGCCAATGCAAACTTGCATCTAAAAAGGCGTAGCGACAACGCAGCTCAAAAACAGCATTTCCATGCACTCTGTCCCTTTGAATTGTGGAATCAGCTTGGCAAAAGAAGCGGCACCATAAAATTCAGCTGTGGTTTTCTTTCAGCCAAAGCGCTTTTCTTTTGTAGGGGGTGGTGAGGGGGGAGGCTTGGAGGGGGGGAGGGAAAAAAAAGGAGGGAGAAAAGCCTAGGTCTTAGCTGTGAGAGCAAGAGTGTGGGGAAAAGCATGGGTCCATCTGGCAGCAGGAGAGGCAGCTTTGTGGAGATCGGCTCCAAGACACACTGCTACAGAAGGGTCCTTCTCTGCGACACCTGCAGAATACCTCCGAGCTGCGACTGCCTGCCTGCTCGCATTGTTCTACACAAAGTACGGGCATACTCTGCCACAACCTCTGGTCGCCCTCACCCAAACCTGGGAACAGAGGATAGGCCTTTCAGATTACATTATATCCCTAAACACACACACACACACACACACACACACACACACACACACACATCCAGAGAGTGCCGTCACAGCAGCATCCTGTCATCCTGTCAGCCATTATTAACATGCATAAATGTATCGATACAGAGGGAGAAAGATATAGAAAAGACAGAGTCTAATGAAACAAACAGACACAGATAATGACAAGAGGGAGCGACCGAGCTGCTAAAAGAACAAGAGTGTGTGTAAGAGAGAAAACGTAGGAAAGATAGAAAGTGAGAGATGTCTCTTTTATTTACCCTCATGCTTCAGTGCTCCTCGTTAAGAAGAGGGAGGACACGGGGGCCTTATCACCCAATTTGCTGTCCATGTCTATGTGTTTCTCAATTGATTTCTCTGACAAAGTCCAGAATCATTTTTCAGCTCTCCTCAATCCCCTTCCTCTGCCTCCTCTGTCTCTCCCTCTCTCTGTATATGACTCTCTTCTGCCTGTCTTCCATGAAGGCACGTGCTCAGCCCTCTGCTCTCAGCAAAAGGGTGCTCGAGTCCCCCGACCGTGCTGACTGTACCATATTCAGCACATGAAGATGTCCATGAAACAAGCATAAAAAGTGCATAAAATAGCTGTCACATGTGTTAAATATAGAGTATTTCACAGATGTTTTATGAAAATGAGAATTAGGACATGCTTGAAGCACACTGATGACAAATCCTCTCTAATCTTTAATTAGGAACGTTGTAAAAAAAAAAAAAAAAAACAGCCAGTCTACCGGCACGTACAACTTTTAAAGTGTATTAAATGCTGCAATCATATTTAAAAATGTTATAATCTCTCTATATAATTAGAATTTTATGCGTAATTAAGAGTGCAAGTCACAGGTCAAGGTGAGTGTTAATTCTCACACAAAACCTCATCCGCAGCACAATGACAACACTACCACTGTTAGATTAATGAAAAATGCTAAAAAAGTGTTATTGTTATTATTAGGCCTAAAAAATAAAAAACAGGACAGTTAAACAAAATCTTCTTAAATGTTGGTGTCTTTTTCATGGCTTTATTCTCACATTCACTTTACAGCTAGTGGCTAAGACACATATATACCAACACACAGACACATACAGTATGTTCACTCACATTAACCCTGTGTGGAGACACGAATCTGAGAGAAACAACTCAACTCACCTCTGCACAATTTAACTCAAACCTATTGTACAGCTGGAAGAGACAACAGAAGATTAATGAACCTTTCCTTTGAAATAAAATATAAAATCAATATTGAATCATCTTAAGATAAAAAATAAAATTAAAATTAAATAAAACTGAACTGAACTGAACTGAAGATACATGCACCAGTTATCATCCAACTTCTGATTTTTGTTCTTTAATTTTGTTTGCTGCTGCAAATACTTTTTTGATGAGCAGAAACTGCATTACCTTATTGTGGCCTTTTAAAACATAAGACACTTTTTTTTTTTCGTTGCATGCCCACCCATGATTTCTTTTTTAGCTTTGGAAATATTATTTTATTTGCTTGGTATACTTTCCAGTTGCCTCCTGAGCTTATCAGGTTTTCCCTGTAGATGAGGGAGCCTCACACTCTCCACAAAAGTGCTTAACTATGTGGCCTAGCTTTGGATTGGAGTCAGACTGTGTGGACGTCACAAATTGTCTTACACAATGCATTCCATCAAATTCTCTGACAGTCACCATGTCTGTGTCAGAAAGTGTATTAGTTTACTATGACAACCGTGAGCTGTCATCACCTGCTTTAGTTATGACATAAATGCATATCGAACAGCGTTTTTACTATTATTATCTTAATGTAGCTGACATGCTCATTTCTTTCTGTGAAAAAGCTTGTTGATGTAAATCTTGACATGTTTTTTTCTAAAGTGATGAAATTCAATGAAGTGATGTGGTAAAAGAACAGTAAGACGTGGTCTTGTGACACCTTGTGATTGCAAGCAGACATGAGACGTGTGCATACAGTCATACACAACACGTGGTGTGTTACAGTATCTTAGGTTGGATTAAATTAAAATGATTTGCTGTACACTGTCAGAAGTTCTGAGAGTCTAAAGAGTCTCGCTGTGCTGAATGGGAGAAGGCCGAGCACAGAGCGCTGGCTATCAGGTAATCACTTTACACGGGTCAAGTTGTTGGGCTGATCCCATGAAGAGGCAAGGGGCCACTGCTAACAAGACCACTTATGGTGGTGATGGCTGTAAGTATAGCAAGCCATTAGAGGAACAGCGTTCACATTGACTCGAGTGTGAAATGACATGTGGAGAGATGGCGAAAGGTGATATTACCATTATCACAGGGTCATCTCTGGAAGACATTGATGGATTCTTGAGGATTCTTGTTAACGCAAAGTAGTAAACTCTGACTTGTGATAACACTTGTGCTTGTTAATGCTTCTATTGTCTAAGAGAAGCCTGTGGATGTGAAGAGGCAGCAAAAAGGACTGGATGTGAGAACTTAAGCAGAAAACCCTCAGTAGTGCCTGTAATTTATCAATCAGGACACACAGCTTTCTGTAGGACGATTGGACTTTAAAATACAACAATTTTCAAGGGCCGTGCTATTGGCCAGTCGGAGGCCTCACAGAGCCACTACTAACACGCCACCGGCCTCTGTGTTGCGTTTCCACCGACACCGATGGCCCCTTCTGATCTGAGGACAGCTAAACCAACCCACCCCCCCGAAACCTCCCACACCCCCTTCAACCACTCTTCCTTCCCCCTGACATCATGCTTGGCGAGATAAAGGCTCGCCAGGCATGAAAAGTTACAGGCCAAAAGTTTGAGCTGAAGAAAAGAGAAGAAGAAAAGAGGGAAAATGGAGGAAGTTTAAGCTGTGGAGCCCTTCCCCTGAAGGCAAGCTGGCCTGCCATCTGTGCAGGCTCTCTAGCCATAGCCACCACCCCTGGAAGAGAGAGAGGAGAGAGGCAGCCAGGGAGGGAGGGAGGGAGGGAGGGAGGGAAGGATGGAGGAAAAAGAGAAAGACACAGGCTGGGAACATGAGAGAGTAAGAAGTGGGTGAGAATTTGAGGAAGCAATGTACAAAGAGGAAAAAGAGGAGCCGAATAAACTAAGCATCATTCCCGAGTGCTTTCTCTTAAGTCAACCTTTGGAACAACCAACTCACCCCCTACCACTTCTGAAGACAACGACATAACCCCCCCTTGAGGGCGAGAAGACACAACCTACTGCAGCCTTGAGCATGAAAGGC
Organism: Trachurus japonicus; assembly: GCF_045865225.1. NCBI lineage: Eukaryota > Metazoa > Chordata > Actinopteri > Carangiformes > Carangidae > Trachurus > Trachurus japonicus. The sequence goes on from NC_140909.1 coordinate 25,914,426, forward strand.
AGCTCTTGACATGCGGACATGAGCTTTGCTTGCCTGGCACTGACACTGAGTCCACTTTTTAACCAAAAAGGATCCCAGTTTTGTTGCATTTTTTTTCCTTTACTCCCCTTTCCTGGGAAAATCTGCCAGAGCTTATCCATCGAAGCCAACACATGAACTTTCAATCAGGGATTAGCCGGATTTTCCAATGTGGATCTTCTTTTGTGAATTTGGCCAGCGTTGCCTGTGTCGTTGGCAAAGGGAACGTAAATAGAATATGATCCCTGGGCCAAGGGATTGCCTTGCTTATTTCAAAGAAAGACTTCAAAAACAGGGCCCACTTAGCCTGCTCCATGAGTGTGATGTTTCTGTGGTTTTGAAGTGCGTCCTCCACATCAGACCACCAAAACTGTCCAAGTAGGCATGGACACATGCTGCTCTCGTGCACTTTGTCCACGGGGACAAAAGATGCGAAAGAAAAGGGAACAACGTGGCTTAAAAGAGCAGAAAAAGGAAAGAAAACAACTGTTCATACCAGCAAGTGGGGGATGGCAGAACATTTTCTCTCTGCGCTACTAGTGAGTACGACATCCCTCTATCTGCTGTAACCCGCCCCTTTCTATGCATCCCCTCTATCTCCAACTTCTCATCCTGCGCTCTCCTCTCTTCTGTCACCATTGTCCCCTGTGCTGACGTCCAGTCTTCGCAGATCTAGATGCTAATCCTAGCTTACCGTGCTGGCGGCTCCGATAAGAGAGGCCCCGCCACACAACAGCAGTGTGTGCGACTCCCGTAGACCCCAGTGCTCTATCAGACCAGTCCATGTGGCCGAGGGCCACCACCAAAGTTGGACCGAGGTCTATCTAAATGAGGGTTTATATGCAGGAACACACATGGGCACGCACACACATGTACGGCCTTGAAGAACTATATAGAAACACATGCACACAAACAGAGGAGCTGAGCCGCCCAGACATAAAGAAACACACTCAGATACAACAGCTACCCAAGACGATTTAAACTTCCACATGGACATAAGTTTTATCTTTAAAAGGAACAATAGGCAAATATGCCACCCAACTGAGCATTGTGTTTGTTCTTTAAATGTCAGAGTGAAAATCCCCCCTACTTTGAAGAAGATAGGGCTTTAATCAGCTATAGCTCACGCTGTTGCATCCGTCATTTGCCGCTTGGCTTGGCCATGGCAGCAGACTTAACAAACATTGTATGTTTACTCAGCAGCAAGTAAAATTATCTGAAACTTCACTCTCTCTTTGCCTTGTTCCTTCTCTCTGTCCGTCTGCTCGGGACAGTTGATCTAATCCTGCCGTGCCTCCTGCTGTGAGGTCCTTCTCATCACGTAGATAGCCTCCTGCTGCGTAGCGCTCAGGTGTGTCGGAGAGGCGAACAAGGGGCTAACAATCAGACGGGTTTGGCTTAGTGATTACACGTATCAGTGGGAGTTGCAGACGCTTTGAAATGACACATTCTTTCCCCAACTTCCCTCTGATCTCTCTTCTTTAAAGGCAGGAGAGAAGAAGCAGTGAATCCAGATGAGCAATCATTTCAGAAGGTCACACAAATGGAAAAAATGTCTCCAGCTGAACAGCTCGCACAGGGACAGGATGTTCAAGTGCGTTGTGTGTTTCTTTTCTTTTTTTGTTGTTCCTTTGGTATAAGTTATGTGGCGCTTTGAGTGTATATATTTCAAGTTTCCCATGATATGCTGGTATCAAATGGTACTAAGACAACACACAAAATCTACCACCCAAAATCATAACCTGCACAACACACACCTGATAGCATCACTTAAATCAGTCAAGTGTTTTTACTTAACTTGTGATAATTGTGTTGATGTTGTGTGTATTTTACATTAAGTACATCTCTACTTACTCTTAATTAATGCTTTAAGACTGTAGTGCTTAGTTAGTTGTGTTTTTCATGAATGAAACGTGCAAGGCCTGTTGGTCCCAAGAAATTTCATATATGGCTTATATGGTGGCGTGGTGAGTCTGTACCAGACCCGCAGTCAGTTTGAATCCAGTTGAATAGAGTCGGGAATACAGGTTTGTGCCAGTTTATGGTAATGAATGTTCTCAGCAGCAAGTAAAGGCAGATTCGCAAAGTCCAGTGGGAAAAAACACATATCAGTCAGTCAAAAACTAAACTTTAGTGTGCTACTCCAACATTATTAAATGTATATGGTCAGCAGTTAGAATTAATTAATTAGAGTGTGTGTGTGCAGCTATTTCATGAAGGCTGTATGTGTAACGACAAATCATCTGTTATGTGATGTCAGGAGACAGTCTAACATTTGATATGTAGATTTTGATACCATGGAGAGTCCCAAAAAAGAGAAAAATATAGGTACAAAGATGCTACCAATAAAGACCATCTGGGTTACTTAAAAAAAAAAAGTTTTCCCCCAAAAAATACAAAACATTATAGAACAAACATACACGTATATGACTATTTCCTGGAAGCAGTATATAGCAGTGTAAACTCAGCTCATGTCAATTAATGCAAAGATATCAGTAGAAAAGATCAGTTTGTTTATTTTGGGCCACCGCTGTGACTGACAGCAGGCACTGGGTTAAAGCCTGCCGTATGACTCAGGGGCACGCCGCAGCAGCACTTCATCTTCCTCTCTCACCTCTTCCCGTTCAGCTTTCTCCTTTTTAATGTGTTTTTTTTTTTTTCATTGTGGAGATCCTTGTCAAACAAACTCCTCGTTTGTCTGCGTGTTAAGAGTTGCTCGTCTCCCGGTTTCTCCACGGTGGTGTGTGGCAGAGTCGTATACATGTTTTTGTTTCCGTGACACCTTTATAGGTAATAAGAATCTGTTATACCGTATGCATGTGTGTGCGTGTGTGTGTGTGTGTGTGTGTGTGTGTGTGTGAGAGAGAGAGAGATTATGGCACAGCCTGTATTGTTGAGGCTCCCTTAGGGCCTGAGGGTACACCCGGTGTGTGTGTGTGTGTGTGTGTGTGTGTGTGTGTGTGTGTGTAAAAGTGTGAAATGTGAAAGAACCTTCCTCTTTGCCCACCTATCTCTCACTAGATGAGAACCCTGCCACCCAGCTCCCCCCACCCCACCCACCCCACCCCTCAGGGAAACTCTACAACCTCCAGCACATTGTGATGAGGGGTGGGGTGGGGGGATTAGATGCCACGGCTGAGAACCACACTAAATTGAACCTTCAATGTTTATTTTTACACTTTGCATTGTAAATTAAAAAAGAAGAAGAAAGGGGAAAAATTAGTAGGATGGAATTTGAGGTATTGTTACAGCTACATCTTTTTTTTTTCTTATTTGTTTCCCTGCAAATTAGATTGTTCTCCTTGACTAACAAAGCAAATGTTACAGCCCAGAGCACACAGGAAGACGATGCATGAGAAATCTGCACAATGTGTGTAGGAGTCAGAGTGTGTGTGTGAGCGTGTGTGTGTGTGTGTGTAATGGAAATGCTCAGATGCACTTGATCTTTTATTTGGTGGCACTTTTCTCCAAGTGGTGCTCACATGCTATTATAAGGCAGTATAAGCACTTTCTAAATGGATTATGAGCAAATTGTAATCACAATAATCTGAACATAATATAAACTGTATTACACACTGAACAGTGAGAAAGTACGGGGTGATATGTTGTGGCACGACAAAGTTTCATCACAACAGAGTAACACTGCTACAACGAATGCAAAGCCACATTTTATGTATTTTTATAATCTGTGATTTATTTTATTTCCCTTAGATAAATGAAACCTCCATGACCTCCATGATAATGCTGTGATTGTTGTTTTTCTGTTGATGCTGTGCTGTAATTGTTGCTCATACATGTTTGATATACATAGTACAGTCGTATCATGGAATTCCATCATGTGGAAAAGAAAAGAAACTAAACTAACTGATTTGACATTACTTGTATAAGATGTGTGGATATATGCAAAAACAAAATGGCATGATACAGACAAATATTTAAAACACATAACACAACACATCACAGATAGATTACTAAATACAACAGGATAGGAAATTGTTACAATTTGATTTGCAACAAGTCACAACCTTACATAATGTTGACATCTAAGATAATAATAATAATAATAATAATAATAATAATAATAATAATAATAATAATGATATATTACATAGTACATTTCATACATTTTGCTGATAATACTCGATACTACCTAACTAACTAAGTAAATACTTTAACATAAGTAATACTTTGAATTCTAGTTTTTATAATTGAGTATATATATAATGAGGCATTGATGTTTTAACGTAAGGTATGGCAGCTCTGTGGAAAACTAATGTGCATTTACCTTGTGGATGTTTTAATACTGATTCTTAAAGAATGTGTGGTGTCGACCATCACATGAGACGCATGGATGATAATTTCAGTCAGTTGAGCTATTAAACAATGGATGAAGAGAAACAACAGAATCGAGAAAACACAACATGAATTCATGATTGAATGCTGATTCTTAGCTAATATGTACATGTCTAGCATGAGCAATCTCTATTACATCTCTCTGTCCCTCCAACTCAGTTTTGTGTGTGCAAGCGTATTTGCATATGTGGTGTGATCTCAATGCCAGCTCTCAAGTATCTGATATTTCCCTCTTTTAAAATTATCAACAACCACTTTAATACAGCACATCCCCCCAAAGAGCTGATTAAGCAATTCATACATACAAAAGCTAATCACCCGTACTTAAGATATGGACCAATATGTCCTAAGTTTTTTTCTCTCTTTTCTTTTTTTTTCTATGAGGCTTCCAAAATATGCTAGAGCCTCTAATGCATTTTCCTATATTACTCTTAAATGCTTTCATCAGTCTCTGAATGCGGAGAAAATGTGCAGTTTCATTATCGTTCAAACGTGGGTGATGAATCTATGCCAAAGGCCTCTAAACTGTACGTGCTATTTAGATTTGCATATGTGTGTGTGTGTGTGTATTGTGTGTGTACGCATTTGCGTGTGCACATGCACGCCCACAGCTGCGGTCAATGTGTGTTTCCATATGTGAATTCTTTAAAAGTCTTGTGTATACATGTGCTGGCTTGTGTGTGTGTAGATTAGGGTGTGTGTGTTGGTGAGTGGTGGTGGAGGGTGAGGGAGGCAGGGAGGGGAGGAACAATCTTCTCTCCTCTCTGTCTCTCCATAGTTATTTGTATCAGTGCTGCGCATCACTACCTTAAAGTCTCCATTAATCAATCTCCCCTCCTTTTTATTGTATCACCATGCACTGCGCAGAGATTGCTAAATAAAAAGACATTTCTGTATGGAGGAGAAGGAGGGAGAGAGAGGAGGAAAAAAAATACAACTGTATTCACTGGACCTTAAAATGTTTTGATGGCTTCTGGGAGCCACATTATATTTACATAGGAATGTGTCATTAACGTCAATGGTGCAGCAGAAACTATTAAACTAATACAATGCTAAAGCCTACAACCTTGAGAATTTGATTAAAGGCCTTTGTTGAGTTTTAAAAATGCTCCATTCTCCGGTTAAAACAAAAGACTGATGGATTCGGCTGCGGTTATAATTCAGCTGTCAACTTCTATTGACGCTTCTGACTGTCGCAGCCAGACGACATTTACATACTTTATATATAGACCAATCTGTACGGCTGCAATCATAATAGGAGAAAGTTGTGGAAACACACACACATATACACACACATACGCACACACAGCCACTGTTTGTCCTTCATTTCAAATTAGCCTACTGTAATTTTGAAAGAGACTGCAGGCATTGTTTGCTTGGCAAAGTGTTGCTGTTATAGTGCATCTTTAATTCTGCTTTAATTGTAAAAGCGTCTCTCCCCCCTCTCACTCTGCCAAGTGCTCTTTAGTTCTTTGCTAATCTTAGGCCTTAGCTCATCTTAGTGTGGATATTACGCCACCCATGACTTTCTAGGCCTGTTTATTAGCTCAGATGTACTGTGTGTGTATGTGTCTGTGTGAATGTGTGTGTGACAGGAGATGAAACGCGGCATCTTAAGGGAGTCTTCTGCCCTGAATTTGCTTTCCTTCTAACCCCCCCCCCCCACCTCAACCTCGCTCCACGCACGTTATGGTCGACTCTCTCTAGTAATTTGCTCTTATAGTAATAGCATGATAATGTATGCCTTCTGACTAGGTGGGGGACTGGCGGCTTCATATTTAGCACCTAGCTATGTTATCCCCTGATCACATTTTCAATATAATTATGAAATTTCAGAAAATGCATGTGGGGATGTTTCGACAAATAGGAGCCATGGTAAAGCGAGACCCTATTTGTGTTTCATTATCTGTCAGAACATATTTTACAGTCATTGTGAGATATTTAACATTGTTTTATCATACCCCCGAGATATCTTACACACCGATCTAATTAAAGTTACCATTTTGCCCAGTATCCTATTTAAAAAAAATCTATATATTCTATATAATTATGAAATGATGCATTATTTAATATATAAACCCCAAAGCTCCTTGCAAGTGGCGATAATTTTAATCAAAAGAAAATGAATAGATTCCCCCTGTCTTGGTCCTGTTTATAAGCTTAATTGGAGAATGGAGTAATTCTTGATTGTTCTCAGAGTTTTTTGCAGTCAAATGAAAAATATGAGCAAGTGAATTAGTATGAAAGCATGCATGAAATCTAGTTTTAAATCATGTACGAGCCGTGTAAGAAAGCGAATGAGATTACATCGTCTTAGGCCACCACTTTAACAAACTGTGTAAGTGTGTGTGCGCACCCGCTGCTAATGCACAGGTGTATTTGTGCGAGTGTGTGTGTGTGTGTTTATATAGATGCAAGAGTAAAGCAAGTGAGCCTTGTGCTGTGGTTTATATGAAAGTGGCTGTATCATCTTTTTTTTTTTTTCGGGAACATTACACAGAAACACATTGTTGTCTCCAGTATTGTTGTGAAAGTAGCCCATTAAAATGCAAGCATGTATATTAAAGAGCAGCGCTGCTTTTGATGGATAGTGGTCTGCCCATGAATAAGTGTGCATATTGATTGGCGAAAAGGTGAAAAGCAGTTTGACACAATTATTTCTGAAAGGCCCTGGTTATCCCGCATGATTTAAAAACCATTTTAAACGCCTGTCACTTACATTCCCTTCTATGAGACCTCAGTGACTCCTGAAAATAATAATTATGTAAAATGTCCAGGCGATATTGGATGTGGCGGGCTCAATGCAGACACTACGATACGTATTGATATGCATCTATAAGAGAAGATTGAGAGAAAAGAAAATCCTAACCAGAGCCATGAGGATGACTGTCCTCTATTTCTCTTTTTCCTTTTCACCATTCCCCAATAGATCCACGTTTGTTAAAGCGGTAGCATGTGACGACCCATATTCCCTTTATTAATGACAGCTGCCATTAAACTATTCAAAAACTAAAAACAAATTCCCCTGCAATGAATACTTACTTGCAAAAAGGACGGATCTTGGTAGGAAATATTAAAGATGGACTGATTCACTGGAGACTGGATTTGCAGCAAAGTTGTACTGTTGCACTGCAATCATTTGTACTTTTTGCAAGACAGACTAAAGAGTGACAGGTGAGGATTTTCTCCTCTGAAAGGGTGTTTGAATTGAAAGCCATTGTCAACCATTCATCCCCTTTCTCTTTGGTCTCTCTTATTTGCTGGATTAAGGTGCAGAAGTGGAAATGTTTCCATAGGTTTTCATATTTAATCAGCAGGCCGTGGGGAGATAAAGCCCAGAGGGTAGACTTCCTGGATTCTACTTTCTGCGATAAACCTTAAAAAATAAAAAAGGGTTAGATTTTCTATGAATGAGACTTTGCTAAAATGTATCTTAAGTGTTAATATTTGAATGCACAAAGCAGACAGCCGTCAGACAGCAGTGAACATGCATCCTAATAAACAATCACTCTGCATGGAGATGAATCTCTGAGTAATCAGTGTCTTGTGTGAAATAAACAGTCTTGAATGTTCTGCTGTTAGTGGGTTCAAGAGGTGACAAAAGATAGTGCACATTAGGTGCGTGTGATTACCGATTAGTGCGTCCACGTGCGATCGTTACCGCGATCTTCCTCCCCGCTTATTGAAATCATCACTGCCATTAACTGCATTCCCACGTCACGTTAACACAAAACTCTGCTCCTCTCTTTCACAGACTCTGACCAGCTCTCTCTGTTTTTCCTCACATGTGAAGTAAAACTCATCGGCGTATCTTTAGTCGCTGGTCTTAAAATCTCATCACATGTCTGGCCCTGGAAAAAGTTACACTGGGAAACTTTTCAAAGCAGCACCACTCAATATATTAATCCCGCTGAACAAAAGGAATCTAATTCCTATCGAAAAATAGATCATATTAGGGTGACTAATGATTACTGATTAATCTGTTTTGGATTATTCTTTATCATTATTATTTTATTTTATTGAGTAATTGATTTTCCAGAGCCTAAGGTGACATCAACCTGAAACCACTTTGTTTTGTGTGACATGGAAAAGCAGAAAATTGTTAAAATGTGAGAATCTGGAACCAGCGAAACAGTTATGAGGCATTTTCTGCTCCATAAATGACTTTCAACGTTCAATCAATTATCAGAATTGTTGTCAATTAATTTTCTGTCGATTGAGTAATCAATTAACCAATTAATTATTGCAGCAACAGATCTGAATTCACAAAGAAGGGAATGAAGAGCCAGAGGGAAAACACATGAGAAGAATATAAAAGTTATTACTTTAAAATTTCTCAAATTAGGCTTCATTCTTTGTTTTTTGGTTTTATACCACAATTATTCACACTAATTTGACCTTTTTCTGGAAAATATATCATGAGGTCCTGAGTCTTTTCTTTTTTCTTTTTTTTTGCAATTGTGGTATTTATTCCGATTCAGACTCATTGTGGCCGTGTCACTTCTGAAAACAAGGAAGATAACAGGAAAATAATATCAAGATACACTCCCACTGCTTCAGCCTGAACTACCTGAGAAGCAGTTTTATATGGGATTTGCAAGAATGGCCTGTGTGCAGCAGACGGGAAGTATGAGTGTGTGTGTGTGTGTGTGTGTGTGTGTGTGTGTGTGTGTGTGTTTGTGTATGTGTGTGTCTGTGCACTTATGAGTGTGCTTTTGTGTTTTTAATGTACTGTAGTTTCCACTAGCATCAATCATTCCGTACAATTAGCCCAATTCCCGCACAATTTTCTGCTTTCTAGAGGAGAGCAGCACTGCTGACTGCACAGGCAGCTGTCTCTGACCAACACACATGTAAGTACACACACACTCGCTTTCTCGCTCTCTCTCTCCTCTCATGCTTTAACAGATCACACCCAACCCTTCCAAACATGTACGATACACAGAGGACAGCAGGTGTCTTGTCAGTGTGTGTGTGTGTGTGTGTGTGTGTATGTCAGTTTTCTTTCATCAGCTATTTTCCTCTCCCTTCTCCTTCGACTGGGCACACCTCTTCCTTTCCGCCTCCTCCTTCACCGCCATCAGCCTCAAGTGTCATTTGTTTACCATAGCAACCGGATTAAATTAGGGGAAGTGATTACGGCTTATTAACAACCAAACGCTGTCAGTATATTCTTATAATTTGGTATGTAAACACTTTGCCCTCGTAGCGCTCTCTACCAGAAATTGCTTTGTACAGTGTGAGGGGGCCCCCGAGCTCAGTCATAATAAAAATATAATTATGAATCAGACAATAGCCACTCGTAGTAGTACCCACCACCACCATCCCGCTTCCCCTTTATCGCCCCACCTCTACACATGTGCACACACAAACACACAGACACACATACATACACAGGTACACACATATGAACACACACAGCCATGGCCTAACAGCAGCCCCCTCAAAAGTTCCCAGGTACCACCAGAGAGCCACTTGTAATGAACAATAAAAATGCTAACCTCTTCTCATTTTTTCCCTCCTTGATTCTAACTAATAAACCCACTAGAATTAACATTCACACTTCATGTAATGAGGTGAGGGAGAGGGGTGGTGGGGTGGTGCTGGTGCTGGTGGAGGGAAAGGGTGGTGGTGGTGGCGGTGTGTATGTGTGTGGGGGTGGGGGGGTGTTCAGACTTTAGTTCTCCATATTGACTGCTCTCGCCCTTAGCCCCACTTTGCATTTAATACAGTACTCGGGGCCAAAGTGATTGTCAAATTACTTCCTTGTTGTGTGGAGAGATATTTGTAATTAATATTAAAATTAAGCATTGCGTTGATGCCGGGTGGTGTATTATTACAAGAGCTGCTACCAAAAGGCCGCTGTGCTTGCCCACTGCTCTCATCTCATTCCGGCTTTATCTTTTTTTTCCCCCTCTCTCTCTGTCTCTCTCTCTCTTTCGTTATGCATCAAACTATTCCTCTCTGCTAACGTTTTATTCCATCTCTCTAACTTGTTTCCTCCCAGCGCATGTTTTTCTGTCTCTCATTTACAGTAAACCTCTCTCTCTCCCTTCTCTCTTTTTTACTTACCTTTTTGTTATCCCTCTGTTTTCTCTCCTTGCCCTCCTCTCTCCTTTAAGACATCAATTATACACCCACAGATTATGTTTTCATGGGGTGTCCCACCGGTTTTGGCAGAGTGCTTTAGAAACACAGGATCATTTTAAATAAGCACCTACTCAGAGAAAAGAAAAAGGGGCGGGGGGAGAAAAAGAAAGATGAAGGAGTATGAGAGATGGAGAGAGAAAATAGAAAAAGAGAGAGGGGGCTGCTCTAGGCCAAGAGAATATGAGCAGGTGCAGCAGGGAAAATGAGTGCTATAAACAAGCCCAGGTCCTCGTAATTTATCATTAATCTGGGTGCCTGTGCTCGCAGGGCTGGGCTTATTCTGCATGCTGATAGCCATGTCATATTTTTTATCACAGATTTGTTTATGCTTTTATCCTTGTTTCTCAGGCTTTACACTTACTACCATGGCATCAGCTATTACCACACCAGCATTTGGGGGGAAAGGGAGACGGTAAGTTGCATATACACGATGAGCCACAATCAAGAAAGATACATGAATGTGTCACGTTGACATTAATGGGTAAAACCGACAGAGGAGCACAATGGTTTTTGTGGAGCAGGGAGAAATATACGTTTGACATTGTGACAGCGAATGCAGCCTTTTTTCGACAGACGTGAGGGAAAAAGTCAATCAAGCAGTTGCTGCACTGATCAGAGGCACATTAACAGTCGTGCCTGAGCTCGTTGTGTGCGGACGTTACTCCTTTGTACTGCAATATCTGAGTTCCTCAAACTAGAGACAGATTGCCACAGAAATCAGTTCAATGTTAAAGAGGCTCAGATGGGCATCAAATCTGTCCAAATGTTCTGTACATTGACTACGCACACCAGATTTATCATGAATTTCTCATATTGGACTACTTCATTAAAAATGTTCCAACCATGTTTACTTGAATAATCAACCAACTAAGTGTATCGAAAGCAACAACATGATCTACTTTGGAAAATTGTACCAGAGGCCTTACTGTTTGAGTGACTGTCTCGAATGTTTATTTTTCATCAAAGTTAGGACGATTAGAATGTCCCCCCCTCCCTCTCCTTCATCCGCATTTGAATTGGTAATACTGCTTCTTTGTTTACTCTGTGCAATTTACTAATGAAAAATATGTGCAGAAGTTATTGATTCATGACCGTAATTGTTTAATTATTAATCAGTTTAGTCTTATATTAGCATTTTAAATGTATCAGACAGCTTGAGAAAACTGAGACGCAGGTTCAAGTTTGTTCTTTTATGTGCCATTGGAGATTGCAGGAAACATCAAAGTCAGACTTGCATGTGCTAAAAACATGCATTTTCAAATGCATGGTCTTAAATGTAAATATTGTATTGTGTGAAATAAAGCAGGCTCTTGACTAAAGTTACAGTTGAAAAAGAAAACATAATTTCAAAAGACGTCTTGTGATGATACTGGGTAAGAGAAAGGCCACGATTGGACATGTGAATCTTAAAATGAGCGAGCTGAACAAGATTTATGATGGCACGTTATTACAAAGTAATGATAAGATGTTTTGTGATCACAAATCAAGCCATTCTGTTGCCCCGGCAAGCAATTACTACCTTATGAATTCTAGATTTGCCATTAATGTGTTATATAAAATAACTAAACCTGTTACCTTGAGATGGTCATCTGTGGGAACTGTTGGTGACACAGATTGTGGTCGCAGCTGTCACACATGCAATTTGTTGAGTGATGTTCATCCAAGGGTGGCACAGTGGTATGGTGGTTAGCACTGTTGCCTCTTAGCAAGATGGTTTTGGGTCTGACTCCTAAGTATGGGGTCTTTTTGAGTAGAGTTTGCATGTTGGATGGATGGATGGATGGATGGATGGATGGATGGATGGATGGATGGATGGATGGATGGATGGATGGATGGATGGATGGATGGATGGATGGATGGATGGATGGATGGATGGATGGATGGATAGATAGATAGATAGATAGATAGATAGATAGATAGATAGATAGTAGATAGATAGATAGATAGATAGATAGATAGATAGATAGATAGATAGATAGATAGATAGATAGATAGATAGATAGATAGATAGATACAGTGCAGCAGCAGCATTACACACGGTGACGATAACAACATATAGTATAAGAATATAAAGAACAAACTATACATAATAAAATGTAATGTACAAAAGTATACAACTAATTGGCAGTGTTGATTTTAGTGCAAAGTAAAAAGTGTGTGATGTGTGTAGAAAATAAAGTGCGTAGTGACTGTAAGTTATGACCAGAGCTTTTTAGCTGTTATTATACAGTGTGATGGCTTGTAGCAGGAAAGATTTCTAGTATCTGTCCCTTCGACAGCGGAGCTGTAGCAGCCTGTGTGAGAAGGTATTCTGTTGTCCGTCCACTGTGTGATGGAAAGGGTGCTGGTCATTGTCCATGATGGATAACAGTTTATTCAAAGTTTATGTTATCCCTGTGCCTGGGTGGGTTCTTTTCAAGTACTTTGACTTCTTCCCGCAATCTACAGACTTGCATTCTGCGTTATTTGGAAGCTCTAAATTACCTGTAACACATTTAAGCATGTGAGGTTGTTCATCTCTACATGTGTTGTCCTGTGACAGACTGCTGACCTGTCCGGGGTTTACGCCGTACACCCTGGACAGGTCAGCTGTATGCAGCCCTCACCGTTTGCCAGCTGGGATTGGCACAACCAGCACCCCTGACCGCTGGTATAAGCGGTACAGACAATGGATGGATGAATGGATGATCGTCCATTGGTGTGATAGACCTGAGAGGGGAGTTCGCTGGTGACTGCCTATGGCTGGGTCTTGACCCATGCAGTCATGCTGGGCAGAGGCCTAAAAAGTTGGATGCCATCCTGTGGCCCCACCAACTGCTTGTAGAATAGTCCTTGTAGAGTAGTATTATGGATATAGTTTGTTACTCCTGTGGCAAAGAGGGAGCTGGAGTTGCAGGTGCCGGAGATGGATTGCTACCAACTAGATAGTTAGACTGAACTCCATGTACAACACTGGACTCTGTAACCAAAGTGTTGGGGAGGAGACTGAATCTTTTTTGGAGCTTTTAAAGGTCCGAGGCCTTGGGCAGATGAAGGGATACTAGGATACGCTCTGCTGAGTGTTATTGTTATATAGTTATCCCTTGAAAATAAGAGTATCGCCTCCATGTGACTTCCATGTGCTGGGAGGACTGTTGCATTTTGGAGTTGCCAGCCTTCTCTGAGTCTTGGTGAGATCGGGAAAAAAGCACCAGCTGGGAGAATTCAATGCTCACATGGGCAATGAGGGAGAAACCTTGACAAAAATATTGGGTTGTTTTAGGTACACGTGGTACCAGAGCTCCCTAGTCCCTAAGAGCAATTCATGCCTTTGTGGTTGTATTATTAGATCAGTCTTGGACACTCAGGTGAAGAGCGTAGCATGGTTAAGGAGGCTTCGATAGACTTTGTAACAAATGTGTTGTGGGGGTGGCCTTGGAATGCTTGGCCTGTCAACAAGGCTCTTTAACAACCCTCATGCGTCGCAGGGGCGGATGGTAACATGCAGACTCAGTGGGACATTAACAATGCCTCCATTGTGGGAGCATCAGTTTAGGTCATATGTAGACACCTATAATGGTGGTAACAACAAAATCTGCAGTTGGTCACCAGCAGCAAGGAAGAGTGTCAAGACATAGTAGGAGGCATGGCTGGCTCTGACAGCCAACATGTCTTTTCAGGCAGAGGACTCCTATCTCTGGTTGAATCTGTTCCCTTCTTCCATCCTTCCTTTCTCCCTTCCTTCTTTCCACAATCCTTATTCCCTCCCTTCTTTCGTTCCTTCCTTCGTCATTACTTCCTTCCTCTTTTGATCCAATTGACCTGATCTGTTCCCTCCCTCCATCTTTCTTTCCTTCCTTTTTCCCTTCTTCCTTCCTAGAACAAATCTGCTCCCTCCCTCCATTCTTTCCACAATCCTTATTCCCTCCCTTCTTTCGTTCCTTCCTTCCTTCCTTTTGTCCTTACTTTCTTCCTTTTTTGATCCAATTGACCTGATCTGTTCCCTCCCTTCTTTCCCTTCCTTCTTCCTTCCTTGAACGAATCTGTTCCCTCCCTCCATCGTTCTTTCCTTCCTTTTCCCCTCCTTCTTTCCACAATCCTTTTTCACTCCCTTCCTTTCTTCCTTCCTTCCCTTCGTCCTTACTTCTTCCTTTTTGACCCAATCTGTTGCCTCCCTCCTTCTATCTTACCTTCCTTTTTCCCTTCCTTCTTTCCTTCCATCTTTCCCTTTGTCCTTCCTTCCTTCCTTCTTTCCCTTCATCCTTCCTTCCTTCCTTGACCCAGGAGGACAACAGGAGGGTTAAGTACTACTATAATTCTTTGTCATGTCAAATAACCTGATGTGGACAAGATTTTCCCTGAGATCCTGAAGGTTCTGGACATTGCTGGGCTGCTGTGGCTGACACAGCTTATTAGTGCCACACAGAGGTCAGGAAGAGTTACCTGTGGACTGGTGCTGATAGTGGTTCCACTGGTTACAGGCAGGACAGTGTGCTCCAGTCTTTGGCGTCCCATACGATTTAGCCTCCCTGGGAAAGGAGGCTCCAACGTGGCCTCTGGACCACAGGACAGCAGACTGTACCACTTGAGGGGTCTTGTGGGGAATGCTCTGAGAATAGTGGGTTCTACATTAGTGTTTGTGTGAGCTGCCCTATAACCAACGCAGAAATTGTGTTTGTATTCTTAGCAGGAAGTCAAGCACTTTTCCAGTTGCTGTTTGCCTCCCCCAGGTTTGTCCCTTGTCACCACTCCTGTTTGTGATTTTTATGATCAGATGGAATAGACTTTATTTATTTATTTACTTTAATTATCTTGTCTCAAAAGCACAAATTATCTAACCTATCCAACATGATCAATCAAGACAGTTGTTAAAATGGATGGGTTGTCAAACTGTCAAAAAGCCGCACTGTAATATTTTAATATATTAAATAGCATGCATAGTAAATATATTGTAAATATGTTGATCAGTTATTAATTAAAGCTATAACAGTCGCATAATATGTCAGCATTATCTCTGCTTCATGTGAGGCTTTTACACACATTCTTCATCTTAATATTGTAAAAACAAAGAAAACTACACAGAAAACTTGGCACACTGGC
This sequence comes from Trachurus japonicus, assembly GCF_045865225.1. Lineage (NCBI taxonomy): Eukaryota > Metazoa > Chordata > Actinopteri > Carangiformes > Carangidae > Trachurus > Trachurus japonicus. The sequence goes on from NC_140909.1 coordinate 25,930,026, forward strand.
ACCAGTTTCAGTGAATGACCAACGTAAATCCATTCCTTTTAACTTTGAGTCTGTTGCAGAAGTTATTTCCATGTGACGTGAATGCAACAATACACTCATTCTTCTTGTGAAGTAAAAAGCGAGGACAGGACAATGATGTTTCCAGATGACGATGTGGGAATACTGTATGTGGGCCCTTGTTCTCACACAGAGGGAAAAAGGTCACAACAGGACTGTCACAGCCCAAGGTCAGATTCTGTACTTATCCTGATTCAAGTCAAGTGCATAATTAATGATGTAGCTCTGAGGCACCAAACTCATTTTCAGCAATGAAAACATAAAGGAAGTGTTTTATACCCAAATGACACATTTCTCCATTTGAAAAATGTGACACCTGCTCCGTAAATGATTGCTGGCATTTAAAGTAGAGCTTCAACTGGAATGTTACTTCCTTTGATATAAAGGAAAGAAACAAAAGCAATTTATTTTAAGGTGATTGTGACATGACATTAAAATATTTAATTCTTTGCTGTGGTCTGCTCTTTTACTTACCTGTCACCCAACTAATCATCCTGAAATAAAACCTTTCAGACATCAACGCTTAGCTTTTACAAATTACGTCGGTGGATTTCTCTCTAAATATGGTGCCATCTAATAGAAACCCAGGTGGTGCAGCGGGCGTTTTCAGTCGTGACCAAGCTGAACAATTAATGGGTCATTTAAAAAATGACTGCAAGTATGAAGGGACAGTATTATGGGTCATTACTGAGGTCATGATTATCCTAAATAGCATCATTTTCCAAGCCACTGGGATATTTTATAAGTCCTGATTTATGTTTAGTAACAGTAAAAAAAAAAAAAAGGAATGGGGGGCCCAGCATAATGTGTATATATATATGTACAGTATATATATATGTATATATGTACAGTGTGTATATATATTCAGTTAATGTTATAACTTCTGTGGGAATGTGCAAGTCCAGTGTTCAGGTAGCCGGACAGAAACAGGTTCAGTACTGAAGTTATATTTGTCCTGTATTGAACAACATTAACATGCAGACATATTCAATTCTAAAGGATTATCTTGGGCTGTGTTATGTAGGCTATTTAATGACCTTGTTAGAGATTAGGTTAAGCTAAGAGCATCAAAACAGACATTAACAAATTTCTCTCCATCTCTCTGCATCTGTGTTTAAATGTGTCTCTTGCTCTGTTCTTTTCAAGGATCTTTTCTAAGGTTAATCTAATCTTCTCTATCAACTATATCAATCCATAATGTCACTTTCTCTCTTTGGGGAAGAGTCGGATTTTAAGTGTAAAGTCTTATTTTTCCCCTCAGGAAGAGTCCCTCTTTGAACTTTACATCCAATCTATGAAAGCCCATAACTGGTACCTACTTAAATGTTCCAGCATGAAAAAAGGATGGACTTTAAGAGAGCACAGTGAGTTTCTATGCAGTTCTGTCCCACTTTCCAAATGGGCTCGATCACACAACATATGGGCCACTACACACACCGGCATTCACACGTTCATTCATACAGACATTCACACAAACACAAACAAACGGATGCAGAGACAGGAGGTGATGTATGCCTGCATGACGACACACACACACACACACACACATTTGGAGGTTGGCTACCTGAGCTTTGATGGCTGCAGTGCTGTAAATGACAGGATTGATTCTTGGGCACCAAGTTCATTTACATATTTTTACTTTTCTCACAGCATCAGCATACTTACCCCCCCACCACCCTCCTATTCTACCCCTTACAAATTCTCATATGCTAAGTATGTGTGTGCATGTGTGTGTGCATGCACCCCACTGGTGAATGTGTGTGTCATAGTGTGTTATTACAGGAGAGAGAGGGAGAAGCTTGTCTTTTTCAAGGAACACCCCCAGAACTAATGTTCCACACCTGTGCACAGCGCGGCACTCTTTATCGAGCATCACAGGTGCACTGCATTAATTGTGGGAGAAACCATTTCATTGGGGGCGTGGGGGGGGGGCATTGGTGGTGATGGTGTGGGGGGCTTCCTCCACCACCTCCTCCTCCTCCTCTCTGGCATGCATTCAATCACTCAATATTCACATCTGAATTGCTTTTAGCATTGAGGGCTCGAAGGTTTCGAAGCATCTGCAGGGAGGATATCAGAGGAAGAGCACCAACCTATTTCTACGTAGTTAATTTTTAAAGGTAGTTTGGCACAGGTCCCACTGTGTGTATGTGTGTGTGTTGTTTTGTTCATGTATGAGCCAGAGCTGGCCTCGCTACTGCACTTTATAACAGTCTCTTGCCAAATGCATATAATGTTTAGTAATGTTCCTTTGTGGTGAGGAGACTAGACAGTTTAGCGTGTGTGCCTTTATGTGTGTGTATGTAGGGTCTAAACACCTGCAGGACCTGGAGGTCACACATATGAGACTGCCCCCTCCGGTGACGCAATTACCATGCGTAAATACCTCCCCCACCCCCCTTCTCCTCCCTCCCTTCCTTTTCTCTCTCTCCTCCCCTCCACTTCTTTTTTTCCCCGTCCAAGCTGCCTAAAACAATTCCTTTACATTATCTTTTATCACTTCCGCTTCACATTTGCAACCACCTCTCCTAATTTTTACCCTTCTCCTACACCCTCTTCCTCCTCCATCACCCCCTCCCTCTGTATCTTCATCTTTTGCCATAGACCCGATTATGACTGTCTGTCAATCAGTCCATTTAACATCTGCTCTGGGTAAGGCGAGGCAGACAATAACACATCACGGTCATTGAACTCAGTATCCCTAAAGATTTCAGAGGGCCTCTCTCTTTTTTTTCTTACATTTTCCTTTATGTTTTCTCTCTCTCCCTTCTCTCTCTCTCTTTCCCTTCTTTTTTGGAGGTCCAGTAATGAGTAACAAAAGGTCATTGGAGCATTGCAGCTGCTCATCCACTCGTGCCGTAATCCACGGCACTCATGCCTGATTACCTCTCCAATGGTCAAAGGTAGGGGAGGGAATAAAAACAATGGGTGCAAGGCATGAGGCTCCTCCAAGAAATATGGGCCAGGGGTGTTATTTTGGATGGCGCCAGTCAGAGAGAAATAACCCTGAGCAGATCCATTTATTCTTTTAAATCAAAATGCCTCTGCAGCAGTATGCAGTGAGGGGGAAGAACATGACACATTTTCTCCCTTCCCCTCCATCAACAGCCATTTTGATCTCCACAATTGACCTTCCATGGCATCATTTACAATGAGTCATATCACAGCCGCAAAGTGTTAAAGCTGTAGTGCACTTGCTCGTGTACACGCAAGCACACACGCGTGCACACACACACTCACAGACGCACACACGCGGATAATCATTCTCTTTTATTGCCCACACATGCTTGCAGGCACACACACACACTTACACACAAAGTTGTGTTTCCAGGCATGTGCGCACACACATGCCTTGACATTATCTCACGCGCACTTGTAGGCATAATAGCTTTAACAAGACCAAATTGTCCGCCCTTCATTTGTATGTCTATGGCGACCCACATTCTCCATGACTCGCCCTTTGACAAAGAGGGGTCATTCCCCCAGCACAGAAAATGAAGCCCAGTAGATATTGTTTGATTGGATTTTGCCTTTTCAAGGTTTCAGGATCATTACAGGAATTCATTTGAAGTGTTGCTGAAAATGAAACTGCGACCCTCTTCCCGCGTTTAATTATTCTAATACCACTTTCTTTTTTTGCTCTCATTCTTTTTTTTCTTTTTTTTGTCTGTCTGCAAAGTGTGCCATTTCAAGAAATTAAAATCATCAGGCTAGCCTTAAAATGAGACCAGGGTGGACCAATTTTCACCCAGGAAGTTATTTTGTTTCTTCCCAGCCATCTCATCTCTCTTCTCTGCTTGTATATTGCCCTTTTTTGTATCATCTTCATTCTCCTTTTTTTCATCCCTTAAAATCATCCCCACCTCCTCCGTATCCACCGGCATTTTTTTATCCACTCCGTCCTGTTATAACTTCCTTTCCTTGCTTCTTTTCTTTTCCGCTCTTTCACTTTTACAGTGTTTCCATCACTTTCGTCTCATCCCTCCAGACCCCCCCACCCCCACCCCTCTGTACCCCCACCCATCCACATTTTTAAACACAAGCCAGCGCATTGGTTCCAAACCAAATGTGTTCATTCCAACATTTCAATAAATTGAGTAGGGGAGGCATTAACGTTAATCACAGCGACCACATTGTGCTTTAGACACGTCTGTGGGATTATGGATTACTATTAGCTGGATGGAAACCGATTCTTTCATTTGAATTCCGACTTCCTCGACTTGCTAAAATTAAAAAGAGAACTAATACTTCTTGGACAATAATACTTCTTCTTGGACAGGGTTTGCTACCCCCCCTCTCCTCACCCACCCCCTACCCCCCTTCTCCCTGATCTGCAGGAACACCCATGGAGCTGCGGATGACAGACAACGAAGACAGTTCACATCTACATTTAAATCACAACCACATGAAGCTTATTGTTTCATTTAGCCATCTGATACCTCTGTAGCTGATAATGATAATGTCCCGTTCTGAGGCTGATTACTCGTCTGTCGTACTAAAAAATTCCTAGTTGATGACATTGGCCAAGTTACAGTACTGCCAGACTGCAGCTGGGGCACAAAAGTGTTTTCAAGATAAGAAGTTATCCAATGAGAAGTTTATTCACAAGCTTATGAGTGCAATTCTCCGGTATTTTCTTCCGTTTTACAATGTATAAAATATTTAACTTGTACTTGTTCATCATCAACAGACAGAGTAGGAACCACAGAATTTTTCCATGACAAGAGAGAGAAATCTGATTTCCTTCAGTGTGATTGATGACACTAATTCTGACAGTTATGGTTACACATTTATTGGTTAAAACAAAAAGTTTTAAAGAAGTAATTGTAAACTGAACCTGCTTTCGCCCTCGTCCAGGCAGATTAGGGACTACAGTGAATCGCTGACATGAAGTGGAGAGACGTGTCAGAGCTAGTTGGTTAGCATGCTAACTTCAGTTGGTTCTGACGTGACAGAGAAAAGATTGAGTAGCCTAAAGGACTGAAGTTTGATGCTGAACTCACAATGTTTCGTTTACATTATTTGTTAAAGGGATAGTTCACTCAAAATTCAAATTTCACTCATTATCTACTAGGGATGGGTATTGATAAGAATTTAGCAATTCCGATTCCATTATCGATATTGCTTATCGATTCGATTCCTTATCGATTCTCTTATCGATTCTCATTGGGTGAGGGAATAAAAGAGAAATGGGTTTGTTTGCATTAATGCAGTGGTTCCCAACCTTTTTTGGCTCATGACCCCTTTTGACATCACAAATTTCTGGTGACCCTCATTCAAGATGAGCAAGCTCAGATATTTGTATATGTTACATTTTATTTTATCTTGATTTATTCAAGAAAGTGAATATATCAAGAATATAGTTGTTTAAGATTGTGAAAAATAATTAGTTTATTTATTTATTTATCTTTAATCAATTACTAGACATTTAAGGCGATCCCATTTGAATTCAAGGCGACCCCACATGGGGTCCCAACCCCAAGGTTGAAAACACTGCATAAATGGCTCTGACATTAAAAAAGTTGACAGGACCGACCTGCCTGGACAGGTTAACACTAGACCACTGTGGCTGTGGGCCAGCTGTGCTCACAGGAGGAATTTAACAATGTTTCCATGGTTTTTATGCATCTGTAGGTTATTGTTTTCATAACGTTCGTTTTTATGCGGAGTGAGCGAGTGAGCGAGCGAAAGAGAGAGAGCGCGCCAGAGAAAAGACACAGGGCGCAGCTACCGTTTCACGTGGCTACGAGCAAAACCTGAAAGGAAGTGGTTAGAATAAAGAGAGAAAAACAGAAAGAATATGTAGCCTGTTCAGGAGACGTTGACCTGTCCTCACGACGTGAGGGAGGGAGGACCGGAGGGTGGCTCTGGCTCACAGGTTAGTGATGAAGAAACGTCACTGTCAGCTGCATCTGTCAGCAGCTCCGCTCCACGCAGACACGCCACTAACTTTATTTTGTGAGAACAAACGGTGACGTGTGGATATAAACACTAAGCACCCTCATTTATAATGAAGATTGATTTTAACGGAACGTTACGTAACGTCATTAATCAATTAATGCGCGAGTTTCTGAACCAAACGGAATCGATAAGGGAATCGTTAAAGCAGACACGCACACGATTCCAAGAATTGATCCAAGTTGGAACCGGTTCCGAAGAGGAACCGGTTTTCGATTCCCATCCCTATTATCTACTCACTCTCATGTCGACCAAGGGCTGGGAGAAGTTTCAGAGTTATCCGTGGAGTTACAGCGGGGCTCCGTGCAGCACTGCATGTCCATATGACGGTTGCAAATGGAGCTCACTTTGGCGATTTGCGCTGGCGTCAGTAATCACACTGACGCTGGCGCAAATCTCGTGAGATTTGGACGGACCAGGAAGAGGAGCTTCCGCTGCAAACAAGCTTGAAATATAGACTTATTTAATTTTTTCGGAACAATTTCGCATTTTGGGGTGTCTTTTTGTTACGAAGACAGTTGGTATCCATTTGCAACCGTTATATGGACATGCACTGCTATGCCGAGACCCCCTGTAACTCCTAGAAGCCACGGATAACTCTGAAACTTATCCCAGCCCTTAGTCGACATGAGGGTGAGTAGATAATGAGTGCAATTTGAATTTTGGGTGAACTATTCTTTTAATGCTAGCGTAAGCTATGTAGCTATAGCACTGCAGTTGAAATGTGCGTTTGACAAAGTGCCAAGTGGGTTGCGTAACTGCATAAACATTCTAATCCTGTCGTAGCAATGAACAGTGGGTGGGCCATTTGTAAATTTCAAGGTTTCGACATAAGTAAGAAAAAATGTGTGCGCATCCTGAGGCTTAATGGTTCCAGACATGGGCATATTGAGAGAAATGGTCAAAAGGCTGGAGGAATATAACAGAAACTGCTGAAGTTACAGGTGTGTTTTGAGATCAGTCAGAATCCGAACTGTCAAGCCTTCACACACACACCTATCAACCTATCGCTACAGTACTATTACAATGTCACTGCAGTGGTCAAAGCATTGCATTGCAAAGCTAAATTTACTTTCACTACCTGTTTGAACATGCTTTAAAGGATGACCAACAATGAGATGCTGAAGATCAATTAAAACACCTTGTATTCATTGATTTTGTTTTCCGAGGTAGATTTATTTATTCTGCTATCGTCTGAGAAAAAATATTACGATGTTTAGGTTTGTATATACATAGTTACACAACTGTTAAAATCAGTTTGACATTTAGTGAAAATGTACAGGTAGTGTAGACTGGGTTGATCAGAGCTGCTTAATGTGAGGGGGGTGGACTAGGTAGGTGTGAGAATGAACACCCTAAAATATTTGGCTGTAGAATGAAAACAGTAAATTTAAAGATTTTAGATAGCTGTGTGATACTGCTCTTTGATTTCAGTACAAATTAATTACAATTCAGTGTTAATATGCAAATTATTTGCAGGTATAAAATGTCACACAGATTGAAAAGTTATAATTTTGAAATGACATTCTTTTTATGGACACAAATCAAATGCATGTATTTGCTGCAACATTTCCAAGCCTCTTGATGTTGAAAAAAAAGAAAAAAACTTACCAGGCAATATGATAGTCAATATATAATTTGTGCGTGTGTGTAGCCCACCACATGTCTTGAGGTGATGCATTGTGCAAGTGAGTCAATGTGATGCAGGAGCTGAGTAGGGTGAGTGTGGTCATACTGCAATTTGACTTAGTGGAGTTACAGCATCCATCCTTTCCTCCTCACCACAGGAACGTCTTTACTCTGCTCCCGACACATCACAGTAATAACCTCATGTTGGAAAGTGACTGTTTGCACTTACAGCTTAATATTAAGGGTTGTTTGAGTGAAACATATTAACTATGTGTCAGGATGATCAGATACAGTAAATTACCCCGTATTTGCCCTATGAGGAATTAGCTTAAGTTGGTATTCCTAGGTATAACAATTGATATCGTTCTTTGGACCTTATAATTCTAATTATACTTGTTCGCTCTGCCTTGCCAAAGACACTGTTGAAAGAAAAAAAATCAAGTGAAAATACCCTCCCAACCCCCTCTTTTATCTCAAATAAGCCTGTTGGGACTATTTTGAGAGAGCCAAGTAGTTCTGTAATTCACACACAGTCACATATTTAACAGGAATAATCATCTGAGTCCTTGTCTTTTGTCTTCTCTGATACTCTCTTTGAATTTTTTCTCCAGCTACTGGGGAAGAAACAGCTTTTCACTCTGTATGGTCACTATCGAGGTCTGAGTGTGGGACCAAGTGGAAGAAGATTTACTGAACAGACTTTACACATAACATCTGGTTTCGGCAAAATATGGTCATTTTAACAAATATGTATATAAATAATATGTCTCTTTATTCAAATGTAGGAAGTGTGACATTTTTGTACTGGTTGTGGTCACAAGGAGGAAGCTGAGGAAGCATTTGGGCCCCACTCAAGACTGTTTTCCCCCCATAGCATCCAGTTAGCTTAGCATAAATCTAATGCCTGAAAATGGCAAGCAACTGATTTTGTTTTGTTTATTTACACAGAATCTGTAGTAAAATAAAACTGAGCTTGATAGGAAGTAGGCCACATGTCTAGTCTAGTGTAGTTCTAGGTCTTTTAAAAATGGTTTAATTCTTTAAAAAACCAAACAAGTTGTGATTATTTGGCAAATAAATTTCTTAACTCTGTTCATCACATGAAGGGACTCCCCTGGTCAACAAAAGCCGCATCCATCTCCTCATATAGGTCTTTGGTGAAACACTTTTGAAAAATGTTAATTTTTCCCATTGAGGAAAAGAGGATGGTTTTGGTTAAGCTGTCTTGTGCTCCCATCAGTGGTGACATTTACTGTTATGCTTTGAGTTGCCTAAACATAACCAAAACCATAACAACACAAGTCACTCTTTCTGAGGAGTGTGTCTAAATAAAGCTTCTGAAAATGACATCTCTTGGTCCTTACTGTGCTTGTAGGTGTAGGCTATGTATCTGGGTGTGTATTCCTAGATGTGTATGTCTGTGTGTGTATCCTTGATGCTGCTGTCACCAGTCGATGGTATATGTCAGCCTTGACCACGTGCTGGCTCCACTTCATCACCAGCTGCAGCCCAGCTCAGTTCCAGAAAAACTGGCAAACTGTCTGCCTGCCTGCCTGACACACAATAAAATTGTGTCTCCATTAGACCAGGCCTCTGCAGGCCCTACACATACAAACACACACGCAAGACGCGCGCACACGTAACATTGTAACACAAACATGCAGCCCTGTGAGCATGCGACTCTAGTCAGCCACATGCTCATATAACTTGCTCATATAAATGTAGAAATTGACACATAACACAGACAATGTCCTTGCAGAGAGTCTGTCTGTGGTCTTGTGTATGTGTCTGTGTGTGCATGTGTGTGTGTGTGTGTTTATGTGTGCCAATGAGTGCGCTTTGTACCTTTTCGTAGAGACAACTGCAGTTTGTGCCAGATACCATCATAATGTTGGACAGGTGTACAACGTGGTAATCAGGGATTTACGAGTGTTTGTGTGTGTGTGTGTGTGTGTGTGCGCGCGTGCATGTGTGCGTGTGCATGTGTGTGAAAAACGATGAAGGACAGACAGAGTGGGTGAAGAAAAAAAAGAGAGGAAAGCAAAGAGAGAAAGATGGCCAAGTCGTCCATCTTCTTTACCTCTCTTTTGCCCAGAAACTTGTATCTGCTCCAACCTACCTGATCCCAACATTGTGTGTTTTTGTTTGTGTGTCCGTGTGTGAGTAGATTGTCTGGACAAGGTCAACCTCCTCTGTCCTCACTGCCCCTCTACGCCTCCCTCATTACACCCCCCCCTCCCCACTCCTCGTCCCCCTTCATAACAGCCGATCACACTCTTCCTCTTCACCCCATCTTTCTCTCTCTTTCTTAATCTCCCCCGTCTTTCTCTTTTACATGTTAATCCACAGCCCCTCCCCTGCCTGTTTTTTTCCCTCCCTCCCCTCACCTCCACACTATTTTCTACCTTTCTGTGGCCCGTGGAGCTTAAATGACAGGCTGTCAGAGGACACTGAGTGCTCTGGCCTGGTTAGTTAATGTGTTAGTTACAGACACACCTGCCTGTGAAAGAAAGCTCCATCAGGGACACACAGACTCCAGATAACAGAGGGCGGATGAATGGGAACAAATCGATCAATCAATCAGAAAACAAGTCATCAAATTTGTACTTGCTTAACAGCCAACGGTGATCACTCTACACAGACCCCCCCTCCTTTATATTTTCATATTTATTTCTCTATTCACCATTACCCTGGATATTGCGCTGCCCTCATAGATGCACACACATTAGCACATAGCGCTGTCAACCTAAATGATACTTTTCACCATCTTTCCATTTGCACCTCCTCCTCCTCTCGCCTTCCTGTGCCTTAAATTATTCAGATCTCTCTACATTTGATTTAGCATGCCTCCTGTCTACCATTTCCCCCTCTTTTTTATACATTTCATTATGTTGTATGACTTTAGACCCACTGGCTGGAAAATGACAATTATTTTGCTCCAGCAGCCAGCTATTAACAAAGCTGAAGAATACATGGAGTGGCGTGCAGTGTAAGACGCATGCATGCATACAGACACACACACACACACACACACACACACACACACATAGATATATAGAGAACTGCGTGTATACAGGTAAATACTGCACATATAGTATGAACCAAAACACATGAAAACACATGCATATATGCAGCCACTGCACAGCTCTCTTTTATGTCTTTTTCCTTCCTGCCTCACACACGCACACACACACACACACACACTTACGTCTATGCTTACACTTACTGTACTATAAAGCAACAAAAAAGCTGACTTGTGGCCGGGAATGCATGAGGAATGATCCCTCAGAAAGAACAGAACAAAGAGAGAGATCCGTCACTGCAAAGTAATGCCTTTTAAATGTACCTTTAGCGTTGCCGGGCTAGTGAATTCAACCCATATCTAATGGTAGCTTGTTTGGCCTTTTCATCAATTCTGCATAAATATATATGAGCCATGGGGAAACATACAAGGGGCCTAATAGAAATGAATGAACTACTCAACCATATATTTGCCGTAAGAGATATGCAGCTTGTGATTGGAAAGGGCATCCACTATCTGCAATATTGATAATACTTTTCAAATTTCATCTGCTTTTGTTTGCGTTCTGCGGCCGCCTGTTTAAACATGGTGAGAATTATAATGAGGCCAAACATTATCTCCACCGGTTGTTCTAGGCTGAACATATAACTTTATCACTGAAATGATTCCCGTACTTTGGCTGCATTGTAGCGTTTCCATTAGAGCTTGGCTATCTGACAGAACTCCAACCAGTCGGCAGCAACAGTGGCCCATGTCTGGTGGCCAAGCGGTGTCTGAGTCTGTGACACTGCGCGTGTGTGCGTGTGTGTGAAATGTGCCAGGATGTTTAATTGTAACCGTCTCTGATCAAATACGCTGGAGGACATGTGTACTCACTCTTTTTTACCTTGAATGGTATTTATATTAACCACAACATTTTGTGGGTTGCAGCAACACTACCGGGTTTCCAGGGTTATTTTTAAGATCCTGATCTGGAAGGTTTTAATCATATTATTATATCAATTTCCTGTCCACATTTGTTCCTTCTTTTATTTGTTCTTTTCAGCATGGCCTTTGTTTTGCTCTGCCTGTTTATCTCTAGGATGCCAATCACATTCTGACAGCATATCACAGTGTAAGTTTGACCTTTTTGCAGTAGGGCTGAAAATACAGCATTGCAAACATTTAAACTGCAGGTCTATGAGGATGTGGATACCAGTAAAGACAAAGAGGATTCCAGAGAAACTAGCACGAGGACATGCCAAAAAAAAGGGAGGGTTTGCAGCGTTCAACATCAAAACAAGTCACATTGATCATCTAGCATCCTGTTGGGGTATTGGTTAAAAACAAAACATTTTTTAATTGACCGCAAAAGTCATGGCCACTAAACATAGAGTGATTAGCCAGATGAATGGAGCTGGGAAAGGTGAGGTTGAAATTCTCTCTCATGGACTATGACCGCCCTGCAGGAGATGCTGAGCATGTGCACTCTTATTCATGTACTCCCCACCCCCTATCCCATATAAATGATTTTTTAATATAACTAAGTTGTGTGTAACCAACCTCTGTGCACTTCAGTTTCTCCAGTCAATTTCCATGTTAAAATGTGAAAATTTGTACAAGAAATGTACAAAAACAGGGTGTTGTATAGCTCACTGGGTCCCCATATACAGAGGCTGTAGTCCTTGCTGCAGTCGGCCCTGGTTCGAACCCCCTGGTGGCCCTTTGCTGCACGTCATTCCACCCCTGTCTCCCCATTTCCTGTCTCTCTCTGACTATCCTATCAAATAAAGGCATAAAAGAATATTTCCATGGCTACTATCCGCCTTCATAGAAACTTAACTGAGTTTAGAGAATTTTCTGTATTTAACCAGACCAGGATCTAAACTTAGTGCTTTGAGTGTCCACACTTTAACATTTTGTAGCCACTGCATCATATTTTAACAACAAACAAGTCTGTGAATTCAAAAAATTCCTTTCCATTTCAATGCATTTGCAACTGGATTAACAATATATCTAAGAAGATAAACGGCTGGGTCAGGCCCTCTAAGACTTCACTTGCATCACTTCAGCTGTCATGTCACGATACAAAAATACATATGATTAAAACTTCGACCATAATGTTAAATGTCACCATTGTCAGTTAATAGCCTGTGATTTATAACTCAGCTTTTATTCCTTTATAGAATTTCTGTCTATATCATAGTGGAGCAACAGCTGTGCGTAAAAGATAAGCAGTGGATATTGCAGCAATCATTTCTTCTTTTCCATATTATTTCACTTTGTTCTGCTTGATTTTGCCCCAGTCTATAACACGATCCTCCTTGGTGGCTGCTGTCGAAGAGTCTTTTCAAAAGGGTTCTCAGCAGCAAGAGTATGCAGAGGTGAACCATATTATATATCCTCTTAAGAAAGCACAGGAATCAGTCTTGCATGATTGCCCCTCATAGTGCCTCACAGAGAGGGAGAGAGAGCAGGTTATCCTTGTAGAAATTGCACAGCAGATATCATACAACAAGCTCTGTCATGCACAAAAGACGCCGGGAAAAAAAAAAAAAAGTACCAAGACGATCTTTCATCCCAGAGTAGCTGAAATCCCCAACACACACCCTTCGAAGAGCAGCTCAGCCCCTGCACAGGGACCGGGGGTTATTTGAACTAAAGCTTTGTACAGGGTTACAGGGAGTGTTCAATCTCTAAGACCAGGGTTGGTCCAATGCCTACCATGGACTTATGGTGATCTTGGTGACTTGGCCAAACGTCGCAGCCCAGATCGAGCTGTGTCACCAGGGATAGACATATCAGAGGAGCTCAGTGAAGCTGGCAGATCATGATAGTCATCTTAGGGAAAGGGGTCCCAGTGATTAAATCCAGGCTGTTGGATCCCACCCTCTGGCACTTGACCACATACACGCGTGTGCATACACAAATACACACACACACACACACACACACACAAGATGCATGCGTGTCCAGAGTCCCAGACCCAGGATCATTAATATTTGCACATTATAACCCTCCTCTTTTCTCACACTGCTGCCACCAGATATACCAGCTGGTCCTGCCTATGCATTACCATAATGGTATCAGCGTGTGTGTTTTTGTGTATGTTTCTTGTATGAGATTTGCTACGTGTCTCCTCTGTATATTCACACGTTCTGATACAGTCCCGTGTGTTTGTGTCTTCCCCTATTTGTGATATTTGTGTCTTTGCTTATTCCTGCCTGTTAGAGTGGGCATGCATATTCAAAATGGATTTAAGGGCTAAATTGTATAATGATTTCTGGGAAAACAATAAATTGAGGTTCCAAATAAAGGCCATTATGGAAATGAGATTAGGGAGCAATTGAATTAGGCTGTAATCACTGTTTCTATATGTCATTACAATGCAACTTTATACAGCATTACTCTGTGCCTCGAGCTATAAATGACAAACACTGTTTCTTTGAGGGGTATTTCAGTAAATCCACAAGGGGAGGGTTTAATTCAGCTACACTGAAAGCAGCTCCACCTCCACCACTTTATTTCTGAATTCACATTATTCCCATCGAGGATTCAAGACCAGAGTATTGGATGAATAGATTTTCATGTAGGCCAACCTCTCTGGAGCAATAGATGAACTGTTGAACACAATTTTAAGACTGTATGTGTACATGGTAATCAACCCAATTCAGTGCTCCATTTGAGCATTTATAGTTTAGATTTTTTTTTGTTTCCTGACATCTACATTTCACATTTGTTCATTTGGCACTGGCTCTCGTCAACAGTGACAGAGATGAACAAATGAGATTTTTAAATATTATTTGGCTAAAACTACTGGATAATGGCAAAGTTGGCAAAGCACAGAAAAACTGAATTGCCATGTAGCGTTACATCATTTGACTCGTGTTGTTCAGTGACAATAGCACATGCCTGACACACAGATAGAAGCAATAGTCAGTGGTGCAAAAGCTGATAAATTAATGATGAATCACCTGAGCTCACTACTGTATATAAGCCAGTTTTTCGCTGATTGCAGATACAACAATATCAGGAAATAATTCTGAGTCTGAGCTTCTTGCAATTCAAATTAATTTAATGGATGTTTAATATGTTACAACATCCCTGATCCAATGTTTTTAACTCTCCCCAGGTTTTGGATCGATGGCAATTTCTGAATTCTACCATTCAAATAAATATTGCAGACGGTTTGTAATATGTCATCATCTTTAAATGGTATGGGTAATTAGTAACTACTTAGTAACTGAGAGAAAATGCAAAATGTGTTGTAACTGACCCCAGTCTCCTCAACAAAATGACTGAGGTCTTGTTATTAATTTTAAACCTAAATATTGATGTTGGTAGTGCAGAGCTCCGTGTATCAAAACCACAATATACAGTATATAACCTTTATTTATTCTCGAAAGACATTGAGGTTACCTTTATTTATAATGTCTTCCAGTTGACAAGCACAGTAAAAACATTGACAATCATTACAAACAAACAATATATACATTTGACAAGGAAGGAAGTCATCTAAAACAATTACAATTAGAAACACAGTTATCTAAGATTAAGGTCCTAAACCCTGTGAGTGAAGGGAGTGTGTCCAATTTCAGGGTGCTGGGTGCATTTAAAGAATAACAGGATCAGTTCTTTCGAGGTGCATCAGACTTTGCTGGTGTGTGTAAACCCATTGAATCCCACTGATTTTAAGTTCAAATGTTTCAGTGTTTCTTCAGTCAGAGCAGGACCAGCTGTGACCGTGGCTTCCCCCAAAGGCAGTAATTTTACCCAAACTTACCCACTTACATTAAATCTGTTTAAAACAAATGTGTCAATTAAATGCCTTTGATCACAGTCACACATCAAGACAATTGAGATTCCCATAACAGGACTTATCTTACCATCATTGCAAAAATCACATACTCTGCTCCCAGCGCACACGCGCTCAGTCCATCATCACCAGTGAGAGTCCTCTCCTCCTGTTTTCTGTGGTCCGTGGGGATTTGTCATTGCTCGTCAACCAACCGTGTCAACCGTGACAGTCGTCCAGATGTCTCCTGCTGCCACAAAGATGACAGGAAGGACAGGAGGAGAGGAGGAGTGGAGGGACAGAGAGAGAGGAATATCCCTCATCTGACAAGCGCTACAGTGGAAAAACCGTGAGCAATCAAATTCAGAGCACCAAACTACCAGCGTTGACAAGCGCTAATAAAGTGGATTCCGAGCTGCTGGTACTTCAGGGAATACACAAAGTTTGTAAGAGACTGGCCTGTTGGTCAGTTTTACCTGTTGAAGCAGAACACCTCTGCACATTTACACTGTTTTATGATCTTTTCTACTAAACAGCTGCTTTTTCTCCTGAATGAAGATTCCAGTCTCAAAAGGCAAACTTTTATTAACTTGTAACTGTGACAGCTGTGTGTCTTTAAAAAAGCATTATTTGTTTACAACCCGACTACTCTACATTAACGCCTTCCACTTCTGCCCACTCTTTTTTTTCAAAGTTAGCTATTGCTGAAACCTACAGTACAGTACTGAAAACAATGTTATACTTTGTTCATCTGATGGTACACGGTGGACTGTGTGACTTAACTTTTGTATAAGTGATCAAGGCTTTGTGCAAATTCATTGTGTCCATACAGACTCATGTATGGTATGTGTGATCTTCCAAGCATACTAGGAAAAAAAAGTATAGTTACCCTTCCATGGTCCACAACCATCCTTGCGAATTTTGATGATTTTATTATGTACGACATCATTACAGTCACTGTTAGTCACTTTGCGTGTGGATACTGTTCCTGTTTCCTGTTTCTGGTGGACTTTGAATGTGAGTGGAACTTATCCCTTGTTCACACGGTATTAATTTGTGTCTGCAGTATACAGTAGCTAAATGGGGTTGATTTTGCCAAATATGAGCTGCCTGGGATGGTACCTTTAAACTTACCTCTGAATCTCTGCGCTTCAACTTCAGTCACCTCTCTGCCGCCTGTGTCCGTGGCATTTTTAAAGTAATTCTTTGGTTGAAACACCGGAGAAACTTGCAGCTACTGCACCCTTCGTTGTCACACACTCAACATGTTCGATTCAGCTTGCGTTCCTTTACTTATCACTTTGTGTGCGTTGTATCAAGTTTCTTGCCGTCAGCCCAGCCACGCCGTTCCTCCGTAGACTCACTTTCTTTGGACCACGGCACCGCTCCATCCTTCTCACCGCCACAGAGACCTATATCAATCAGTTCACAGGACAACAGTGTGCGTCCTCCCCACCAATCCCTAGCCACAGTAGTTCTTGTGAGACATTTGAGTGCCTGCATCTTCACATCAAAAACAAATTGTGAAATTGGCGGCGTATGTATGTTATGTTTGCGCGGGGACTGCTGATTTGCGGGAAAGTTGCGGTGATTGGACAAAATTGCAAGTTCGCACATAATTCACGCAGATTGGTTGAATTTGCGTTAACTGTTGTGATCGCGACATTGCAATTTTTGGAGGTGATGATCTATGTGTGTGTGTGTGTGTGTGTGTGCGTGCGTGCATGGGTGCGCACAAACAAAGTATTTAATACTTAAAGGGACAACGAGGAGTTTTGGAAAAGCGGAGCGTTTTCACACTACATTTATGAGCCTCCGCGTGCACTGTACATTTCTTTGACCGGCGCAAGACAGACTCATGTTTTCAT
Source organism: Trachurus japonicus (assembly GCF_045865225.1). Taxonomy (NCBI): domain Eukaryota; kingdom Metazoa; phylum Chordata; class Actinopteri; order Carangiformes; family Carangidae; genus Trachurus; species Trachurus japonicus. The sequence continues at coordinate 25,947,334 of NC_140909.1, forward strand.
TCATAAATAATTTAAGTCAGAGGTTCGAAGACGATCACTTACCGTCGTAGTTCCGACCATAAACGGCGATTCAGCTGCGTTATTCTCATGACTCGGTGCGAAACCGAAAGTAAGGAAACGCTGGTCGGCTCGACCAGCATTTCCGCCACCACTAATAAAAACAAAATAACGATAGAGACAAAACGATATATTTATTGAAATTGGTCCCATTAACAAGTGTGGGTAGCGTAGATTCATCCACATTAACATGAGACTTTTTTATAACCAAATAGAAACTCCTCGTTGTCCCTTTAAAGTAATTCAAAAATATTTATTAGTTTGATTTTTAATAATTAGCCCTATGTTAATTCATATCAATAGTCCTAAAGTATAGGCTTAATAGATTACACAACAGGCAGATATTTTTTCTAACACACTGTCTCTGATATTGTACCTTTAGAGGGTAAATATGTGTACCTTAGGAGTACACATATTCCCTTTTGCAATTTGGGAACATTTATGTGCCTTTTTTACCCCCAAAAGGTACACATAGGTACTTAAAGGAGAGTTCCGGTCATTTTCTAAATAACGCTCTACAGCTCTAGGTCCCCAAGTGCTACCATAGGAAAAGACCCTAGAAAAATATGTGCAGCCCAGACCTAGCTCTCCTGCTAGCTGCACAACATTGCAGTTAAACAGCGACGTAATGGGGGCAGAACTTTAAAACCGTGACTTTGGCCTCTATTATGCTCAAAATATCACTACACATGCTCTGCAACATCCACCAGCGCCTTACCACACAACACTGACTGCATAAACTCTGTTAATATGAGAGAGCAGTAATACATGTGTGTTTTTGTCACATAGCCCTGTTCATGCTGGTTTCCTTGGTAGACCTTACTAGTTGACCGTCGAGCGCATGCCCAGTCTGCATCGGTGCAGAAAGTGGAAGAAGGAGAATATGCCCAGATCCGATGTTGAAGAGATGGAGGAAAATTTTGAATTTGATGGTCGTGCGTGTTTATTTGAACCAGAATATTCAGATGTGGAGCAGTCTTTATTGATATGGAGACCATCTTTAAATGGTATGGGTAATTAGCAGATACATAAGTAAGTTTAATATGTAAATGTTTGGTCAGTGTAGTCCAAATAGTCTCTGAGTAACTGAGAAAAAAGTAAAAAGGGTTGCAACTGTCCCCAGTCTCCCCCACTGCTTTTGATATGTTGTTATTGTAAACAGATTGTCTTTTGTACAGTCATGAGACATTTCCATGGATAGAGCTTGTGCAAGGATATTAATTGTAAAGCAACATTGTTTTCTTTGTTTGTTTTTTACCTGGCAAGTGGTTTTCTTTGGGTAATCACAACAATCTGTAATGACATCAGGAAGGAGTGGTTTTTCACTGGTATTAACAGTGGTGGCTTTGTTGTGCATATATACAGTATATGCCCTCGTATGACTAGTGCAACCTTTTAATCAAGCAGAGCACAGTCAACAAACAGCGCTAATGGATGCATGTTTTTAGCTGTGGCCCTTTGTTACTATACAGTGCACTGAATTATGTGTAGTTACTAAGGAACGATTCAGGAAGGACCTGATAGTTGATGAGTCGTTAATAAGTAGTTCCCTAATGACTCCAATGCCAGGACTATGAAGCAGATAATGAAGAGTTACAAGAGAACAGACTGGGAGATAGTATATTAATGAATCATGAGATAATTAGTTCATAAATATTTAGGCTTCTGTTGTATATTCATTTTGGGGGTTACTGTATGTTTTTTTGCCCCACAGAGAAAAACAGTTTCATCCTAAAAGCCTGCTTCTGGCTCATGTAACTACCTTCTGCTCCGACTGTAAAGGGTAAAGGCTGTGGCATTTTTTGAGTTTGCGAGGGACGTTGCAGAGGCTGGAGCCAAATCTTGTCAACACTCCACAAAGGTTGGGTTTGTTGCTCGCATGGCTAGCTCAAATATGGTGCAGTCACTTACAAAAGCACATAAGATCAAAACATAATGTCAACTTTAAAGTTGATGAAGTGTGAAGTTAGCTCAGTTGTTGACACTCGTGGGAACTTGGCGAAATGGTTAAATTGACATTGACTAACAGTTAATATTATTACTAAACTATTACAAGTTGCTTGCATGTAGCTTGTTAGCTTGTCCTCTTTAATTATAGAGATTAAAAGACAACCAATTGAGCCTGAAAAGTAGAACAGATGGGAGCCAAACGCAGTTGGCCAACTCACCTTCCAAACCTGCTGCAGATTAGCACGTTTTCGTACGTGTAGTTGCCTGATGTAGTTGCTAACAAAACGCTTAAAAGGACGATTATTTGCTACGATTGATGTGTGACCCACCATCAGATTTACATCCCTCTCTCTTGTAACCATATTAGGGAAATGTGGAGGGCATGGCAGGGCACAGATCCAGCAGGCTGGTGGTGTGTGCCAGGAAGTGCTCTGTAAAGCACATGGTGAGAGCCTGCAGCACCAATCAGCCTGTACTAAGGTTGTCAATGGCCTCATTAGTGCTCATTACAGCGACCTCTTGGGCACCTGGGTGCCCTTCAGGAGCTCTTAGGGCAGGGGGTTGGTGTAGACTCTGGGTAGGGTGAGGGGCAAACCTAAGAAAAAACAAAAGCAAAAAGGAGGGCAACCAATGAGATATCTGATATTTCTTGATGTATTGGAGATGAGGACAGAATAATGATGATAGACTACACAAAAACACAAAGATAATTGGTAGAGAGCATGAAGCTGACGCTGGTCTTTGTTTAAGCTGTGATTAAGAAAAACACCTTCAGGTTAGGTTGGGAAGTTAAATGTCCATGTTTCATGTTCGCAGCAAATTATTTCTGTTGAACATGAAAAGACAGCAACAGAGCCATGTTCCCTTAAAAATGGAGATGGTAAAAATGACATCCATTGGTACTATGCTCCTAATTTTAAAAAGTACATTGTTTTTTACCACAAAGAGAATTTTTGTATTTTAAACCTCATTGTACTAATTTATCAATCATTGAACCACCCATTAATTCCATGTTTATCCAACCCAAGCAGCTGATATACAGTGACTGCATTAACATGGATTTCAGTATCGCGGTTTTGGTGGTCATCCCAATTTTGATCAAATCTGGGATATGGTGTTTACATGAACTTAGAGAAACCTGGTTATTCAGTTTCCCCGTATACATGATAAATACCAATATCCCAGTTTCTGATTACTGCGTCTTATGAGGCATGCATGTTTCATGTTTATTGTTTACAACAGGAAGCGCAACAAATTGGAAATCTGTACAAATCCGAAAATTAACAAATTAAAAATGCTGCCATGTTATATAACTTTTTATCTCCTAAAAATAATTTAACCAGCTGGTGGTAAACCTCTAAAAGCCTGCGGGTAAGTTAATTAGTGATTGTTGTCTCCCCCGGGATGACGACGCAAGTTGATCGGCAGAGCACCTCAGGAGACAGTGCTGCTGCCTCTGTGATGTTAAGGTGTATACATGCTTCAGTATCCTGGTTTCTTTCGGAGTACTCCAGGCAGCAAAATCGGGAAATGGAGTTTACATGCTCAAACACAAAAACGGGATACTTAAAAACCCTGATCAAAACCAAATATAGCAGTAGCTCACTAGCAAGAGGACTAGTAGTGAATGAATGATTTTATAACTGACCAAAAATGTAACCTTTTCTTTCTGTAATTTGCATTTGTTTCCTTTGTATCTTCCTAAAAATGTTGTCATACAGAGTTAAGTGGATCACTAAACTGAAATTGAAATATTTTAATATTCAAAAATGTAAATATAAAATGATAATGTTGAGTTATAGATAATTACAATTCATGTTTGCAATTGTTTGTGTTAAGTCTAAACACAGCTTTACAGTGAGTGTGACTGAGTTGAAGCTCTGCATCATGACTACAGGGTGTGATTTAAAATGGGGATGGCTGTCTTTACACTACAGGTCTTGATGCCCAATTCCAATTCATTCCCCATATCTGTTTACATGTTCTATTAGAAGTGGTCCATATGGGATGGTGTTTAGCTCAGTTGGTAGAGCACCCGCCCCATGTGTTGAGGCTACAGTCCTCACTGCAGGTGGCCCCGGTTCGAATCCCACATTGAGCAGCCCTTTCCTTTGTGTAATTCCCCCCCTCTCTGCCTCCCCATTTCCTGTCTCTCTCTTGACTGTGCTTTCAATTAAAGGCCAAAAAGCCCTTAAAAATATACTTTAAAAAAAGAAGCGGCCCATATATGATATCTGCATTTAGACTTGTTTTGCTTGCGTGAAACACCCCGCATGCGCAGAGGGCATGGCTACCAATGCAGAAAATGAAACGAGCATTTTTAGAGGTGCTCAAAGTATTGGTCGCATTTTAAGGCGAAGGAGAAAGAAGAGAGCCCTTATTGGCCTTAGCGTATACAGCAGCGATCGCTGCTACATTATTTCAGCAAAACGTGTGGGCATGGGAATTATTATCATAATTGATTACACATCTGTTTAGATTACAGACGTAATGGCAGATATCCAAGTCCTATCCAATTTTTTTCCACATAAGAAGGAAGCCTGAGGGGCGGTGCGTGGCGCAGTGGTTAAAGCGACCGCCCCATGTAGAGGCTACAGTCCTCAACGCAGGCATCCCCGGTCCGTATCCCGCGTCGGGCAGACCTTACCTGCATGTCATTCCCCCTCTCTCTGCCTCCCCCTTTCCTGTCTGTCTCTACTGTCATCACTATCAAATAAAGGCAAAAAGCCAAAAAATATACTTAAAGAAAAAAAAAAAAAAAAAGAAGGAAGCCTGAATCCAATCTGACAACATCAGATTATATGCGTTTTTTTCCCTTTACGCGTTCATGTTACTGATCCGATCTGTGTGATAGAGTGGTTTTGAAGCTGAAAGTGAGCTGCTCCACCATCACCATCATGGCAATGTCTGACTCCACCCCTATCTCCCAAGAAATCCAAAAGTGGTCGAAGTGTGCCTGACATTCTGGAAACCCGCCTGAGAGGTCAGCCAAAATTACCACTCAACCAGCTCCACTCCGCCTGCACCAAATGTTGAACAGGTTTGAGTTGGCAAGCTTTCAGCGCACTTTTGGCACAAAATTGTCACTGTGCCAAGCTGCCCATCTCGGCGCACCTCGGTCTACCAAATGCCAAAGTGACTGCATGTGTTGCGCCGGACGAAATTAGCACTGCGAGGGGTTCGCCACCCTGCACCTGGTACGAATTTAGAGCCCTTAGAGTCACACTCCAGTGGTCATTCAAGGAACTGCAGCTCTTGGCTAAGAGTGTCACATGTCTGTGTTTTGAGCTAAAATTATCATCCAGGATACTGAATGTACAAAATATCATAATGTTTATAATAATAAATTATGAGGTGAATTCAGGTCAAAGCTTTAATCCCTTGTTTATTTCCTTCATTAAATCGTTTTCAATCACACATGGAGTCATGAGGTAAGCAGATGAGTTGGAGAAGTTTTTTATTTTTTGACTCGGTTGCCACTCAACCCCAGGATATACTGTAATTATTTCTATAGTGTTTATGTGTATTTTGTGACAGATTTGTGCTCATTGTTTCTAGTCTGGAATGTCTTCAATTCAGTGTATTTTAACGGCAACAAGTTCAGCATCAGTGGTAAGAAGCTGAACAAAGCTCACACAACCATGAAAATGGCCCCATCAGTTTGACACTCTCTTACTTCACTCATTTTCATATATTTGTTTTACCTAAATGTTTTCTTTGCGCTGCTTTAGCTTCGAGACTTGTGTTTAACTTAAAGTGTGGCAGTTTTTGTTGGATCTAAATGTCTTTTGCTTTCAGCATCCTGCACAAATGAACACAGCCACCAGAGCAACTTTTCTTTGTTTGCACATATACAACAGAAACTTTGAGAAGACATACCCCCAAAGCAAACCAGACGAAAATGATAGAACTGTAAATGGAAGTTTTTGAAAAGATTAAGTCAACACAGTCAAAAAAAAGATGAACTGTGTGAGAAGTACGCCCATATAGTGTTGAGCTAGTTGAATGCAAACAACTAAGTTGTGCTCAATAGCACCTCTCCTTGTAAGCATGTAATTACCACTATGGTAGCAGTGATAAGTTAAGTAAGATGTTGACATTCCACACAACTTAGAGTGTTCCCTCAAGTAATAAAAAACTTCCTAGTATCCTGGAGTCAGCGCCCTTCACAATTACGAAAGTAATCGTTCACTGTAGCATGAACGACACTGGTTTGATTTTTTCTTTTGTATTATTGTGTCTTCGTGGGGTCATGGTCCTTTCAAAAACTGTAATTTGAAGATGGGATTAAACTTCAAGTCATCAAATAGGCATTAAGCTATTGTAATATGATGTGTTGCATTTGTGCAAAGGCTTTATGCACTAATGTACAAATCCTCAGCCCCCCAAACTACAAAACCTAGACAGGAATAAAGACTAACCTTTTGTAATAAATAAATAAATACACAGTGTACACTCACAGAACAAGAATAATTACACTCAAGTGTGGAGAAACCATGCAACTTGACCTGTCAGATATTTCTGAATTGATATTCATAACAGGGGAAGTTATGTCACTAAGAAATAAAGAGGCCATGGGCTCTAGTTTTGTAGACCAGGTGCAGTCTAGGCGCAGGTGCGCCGCGCCACTGGGGTGTGTCCACGCGCATTTTGCAAGTTTCGTGCATGGCACAGCCCAGCGCAAGCACTCCGCATTCCCACCTCCGTTCCTCCTACTTGCGCAAGTGGAAAGGGGGAGGAGAGAAGGCGTGAGTGGGAAAGAAGGAGGACAGAAGACGTGGAGTGGGATTAGCACAGCCAATTCAGATCTTCACCAATCAAATGAGTTCCTCTCCTCACCTTTAACTGCTCCACGGGTGATGCGCACTGCAATTTTGTCATTTTATACTTCGACATGGACAAGACTACGATGCCAGACGGCCAAACCTCTCCCAGGAGGAAACGGATGTTTTGGTCGGGTAGGTCGGAGCTCAGAGTGGCCAAGTAAGGAGGTTACTAATGGCGCATTTCCACTAGCACGGTTCGGCTCGGTACGGCACGGCTCGGCGCGCTATTGCGTGTTTCCACTAGCACGCAGTACCTGCAACCGGGTACAGTTTTGGTATCACCTCAGCCCTGGTTCCAAGCGAGCCGAAGCGTTACTAAAACGTGACGTCAGCCGACTGCCTTCCACTGATTGGCCGATGAGTGTCGTCACTGGAAGCGTCATAACCACTCGACGACCGACAACAGAAATGTTCCTGCTGAAGCTGTTATTACCAGAGAATTTCTAATATTTAGACTGGCTCTGTTATTACGTGACTTTATTAAGTTTTAATATTTTTTCATGCGAGAAAGTAACTGTTTAGATCCCCATGTGCGGTTAGTTTATCCAAACGACGGCTGTTTAGAAGTTTGCCCCGATGTTTTTCGGAGAAGTGAAGCTCCAGGTCCGAGCAGCGACCGCGACATCACAGAGGCAGCAGCCCGGCTCCTGACGTGCTCCGCCGGCCAGCCTACCACCGTCACCCCGAGGAGAACAGACCGCTAATTAACTTCCCCGATGGCTTTTTAGAGGTTTACCACCGGCTGGTTAAACTCTTAAATGTTGGTCTCATTGATTAAATCTAACAATTGTGGCTGTAGCAGCAGTTTGTTTGTGGTTAGAAAGAAGAGCAGCACTGCCTTGGGTTCTGTACGCACAGAAAACACCACATTTACATCAATAAATAAATGTTTTACAATGAACCAGGCCGATCTCGGAGCTGGCAAGACTCTCCGGTAAGGCATATTGAAAATTAAATGCCGTTATGGGGACGAGAGCAGTCAAAACGGCGGTTTAAAGCTAGCTACAGCGAGGGTAGGTTCACTTCCTGTTTACAAAGTAAAAGCACCAGTTCTATCGTAATGGCTTTCCTTATGATAAAAGGCAACAGGTGTTTTATTTTGTGAAAATAACCGGAAGTGCGTTGCTCACTACGGCTAGCTTTAGTAACGCCGACTTCGTTGAAACAAAATTGTAAACAGCTGGTATTTTGTCAGTTTTTCAACACGTTGGGGATCTAAACGACTACTTTCTCGCCTGAAAATGTTTCAAATGTTGCTAAAGTTATATATTTACAGAGTTTAGAGCGTTGCTCGGCGCCGTGTAAATGACGTCACGGCGGCACTAGTGATACTCAGTTGTAATGGAAACACAACCAAACCGAGCCGAGCCGTGCCGTGCCGTGCCGTATCGAGCCGAGCCGTGCTAGTGGAAATGCGCCATTATATCGTTAATTAGGTTTGCCCTGATACACTGAGAACCATTTAAAACACACACACACACACCTTTTCCACTAATAAAGACACTCACATTTAGTAACCCATATTTAAACCCTGTGTAACAAAGTTGAGAAGTGTACACTGATCACAACATAAACAAACATCATGCGTAACAGGGATGAAATCAGAAGCATCTCAGCATAAAGGACGCATTGCCAAGCGTCTCTCGTTTTTTGTTAGTTTGCATCACAGTTTCAGCTGTGTTAATTCAGTCAGGCTGAGTTTCTATTATGCATGACAACGGCTTTGATCTGACATCAGATGTGATGGGACAGTCGATATAGGTATACATGTGCTGATTCAGAGTTGCATTGAATAGTGGTTGTGGTGATTATTTATGTGAGGTTTTGGTGATGTTTGCGCACTGTGCGCCGGTCAGCCAAACTACCACTGCACCGACTGCACTTCACCTTGTCCTGAGAGTAGACCAGGTTGGAGCTGGCGAACTTTCAGTGCACCTTTGGAGCAGCCTTTTGGCACGAAACTGTCACTGGCCAAGCTGAATCTGTCGAGACCTCCCCCTGCTGTGTCGCCACACCCATCTCGGCGGACCTTGGTCTACCAAACTGCCAAAATGACCATGCACCACGCTGCGCTGGTCGTAACTTGCACTGCGTGGGCTGCGCCACAAAACTAGAGCTTAGAGCTCTATGTCTTTATTTTTCATGTTTTTCATATTTTGAACAAAAGAAAAATCTAATATTTGAAAAGATAAAGCTAAACTAATCTAAATGAACAGGTAATCCAAACAAACAAACAAAACAAAAACAGAAGCGTGTAAAGTTAGTAATTGCAGTAGCATTGTGTTGGTTAAATCAGATGACATTTAACTATAAAATGAATAGGGAACTGGATCAAATCAGAGTCATTATGGTTTAACATGAAAGTATTTAACACTATAGACTATTAACTTGCTAGAAAATAAATGGATTGTAATAAAGAAAGGGCCTTGCTCTTAGCGCTCTCATGTACCAGTCCAAATCACAGACAACTAGATGTCATGCTGCTTGCTATGATTCAGGTATGGCTGTTGCCCTCCCGATGCGCAGTATGAATGTGTGTTGTGTTGTGTTGTGTGTTATGCTACGCTACTCAGGTGCTGTGTAAATTAGGTGAGATCTCATAGGCTTATCTGTTCCAGAGTCAAGGCTGACACTTTTTCAATGAGGATCACAAACTCCCACAAATCTGGACGGGTGGGGAACAAGACTCGCTGTGTTTTTCATGGTCAGCTCAGACTCCCAAAAAACATCAAACAGCACACAGAACAGAAAGTCAGTTCATCGATTAGGAATTGAAAAATACTGAGTTGTTAAACTGGAAAAATTTGAGTATTGAAATCACAGTATATGGAGGTGCATCTTTAGAACTAAATGAAATAACTGTGTTGAATATGCTATTAAATATGAGAAGGTAAAGTATATTAAAGCAGAAGTAAGCGGAATATGTGTGTTACGTAATATAAGTCTTAAACTGTTATATCTTCCGACAGCAATCACTTATATAGAGTGTTTGGTCCGAAACACGGGTCTGTCAGTCACTCTGCTCTGCTGTAAGCCCAGGAGAAAACTTTCCTTGTATCCTACAACCTTTATCCAATGAGGAGAGACAACGGCATAAAGGGGCGGTCCTCTCTGTGTGTGCAGCCAAGGGATGCGCATGAATGTGGTGACGTAGGGACGAGGGCGGGGACTGCTAACTCCATCGGCTGACAAAAAGTTAGCCAAAACGACCGGATCGCTTACTTCTGCTTTAATGTCATCTATTGTTTGAAGAATAGATACAAGATACAAAATTATGCACCCATTCACAGTTAGGCAACTCAGTCACAGAACGATAAGTTCCAGTTTGTATTATAGCAGGACTACAGCATCTCTCACCTGATAGGGAGGCTAGAGTGGAACATATTAACCAGAAACAGCCCAGGTAGGTGTTTTACTGATTTAGTATACCGTATCTTAATATCTCATTACATATAACAGCAGAAAATGTTTTGTTTCAGCTCCAGGATGTTGGTGTGTTCAGTTTGGACAACTTGATGATTAAGTTGTTTGTTTGTTTTTTTGGTTTGTCACCTTCCCTGGAACTACCAGCTGTCATAGCCGATATAATGAGTCATGACTTCAGGCAGCTGTGTCTGAGGTGGAGTGGGTCATCTGCTAATCGCTCATCCTGCCTTCTACATGTACTAGTGGTTTATAGCCAGACACTATAGACACTTAATTCCAGGTTGTATAGCAGCGCCATGTCCATCAGTGAGTGAACAGGTGAACGTGAAATAAAGTGTGTCCATTCTCTGCTTTGCAGAATGACATTAGACATCAGAACTAAGCTTTACTCAGATTTGGAGAATGTGTTAAACAGGCCACTACCTAAGCTTCACATATTATGTCAGGTTCAAATCACCATGGATCTCAGTGAGTGCCGCCTCATAAATGAGGTTCACAACAAGGAGGCTGTGAAGTTCCCAGCACCTCGCACTAAGGTACAATACCTGTTCCTCACCCATTATCTGCTACTAACCCAATGGTTTTTCTCTTATCCTAAAGCTGTGTGGTGATAAAATGTCACCCACTACAACAGTGTGACTCACTGATGTGTTTTTAATAGTTTCTGAACAGTCATGGAGCTCTGAGCCATAGAGGACAAAGCTATATTAGTAAGCTGTGAATTCTTAGTGATAAGATAAACTCATTATTTGTTGTGGTATTTCATTGTTATAATTTGATTAAACACAACGTTGTTTAAGGCTGCACCTTGTTCATATTGTATCAACTGCAATAATAAAGGTATTAAAATTAGGTATTGACTCAAAGCCCCATGTACAAGCCTACAGCATGGCCGGTACCATCTCACTTTTTAATTGTGCTTCAGTGGTGCATTTTACCAAATGAAGCCCTTTGCACGCTTGTTAATCCAGCCTTGCCCCACAGCTGTCGCACACACCACCCTGGACCCCCTCTCTAGGGAGGTCCTGTCTTCTGAGTGAACCAGCACAGATGTTAAAGTTTTGAATGGAGTTGCAGTTATTCTCACTGGGGAGCTGGTAAATGACAGCGATTATTTTTAAGTTTACACTCATCTGGTGTTTTTTTAAGAATACGTGGCAGAGACTAGTTTTATATAACAGTCCCACATTAAGTCCTCCATTATCAAGGTCTAGATAATCAGAAAAGGTGCTGATTCAACTCTTTGATCATTTAGTCTCTTTAGTCATCATAGAGTGAGGTGTTGTGTGGCTCAGGAGGTAGACAGGCTGCCCACTGTTCACAAGGTTAGTGGTTCAATTCACAGCTTTTTATGTTTGTATTACAAAGTTTCCTACTTCAAATACTTAACCACAAATTATAATTTGTAAATGACAAACAGAAAATGACACACAAAGATAAATAGCAGAGATATGAGATTTTAATGATTTTAATATTTGAAGTGTGTACATACAAACAACCGGACAGGTTTATATAATTACAAAGCTGTATATTTAAATGCATTAAATATTTATTCTAGTAGCATGACAAATCATACACTCAGATCTATGAGTTAGAAAGAAAACATGTAAAACAGTTCAGCCCAGGTCATAGAGGCTTCCAGCCAAATTTCTGAGTGTCTCTTTCATACCAGTGTGTCAAGTTTCAGTCTGCTCTGTAAATTATTTCACATATGTGCGGCATGACATCTGAAGATTGGTATTTACTGACATAGAGTGCCTTGGTCACATACATACTTCTGGATTAGCCCTTTGTAAATGAATAGATACAGCAGTAGAGGGGAGCTCTCCTGGTGGAGAGGGAGGGGTTGCCCCCCTTATTGATGAATACATGTGCATTTATATAGGTGTGTGGGGAAAAGTGTGGCTTCCATCGTAAAGCACTTGGTCGCTTAGACCAGAAAAGCTCCACATAAGTGCAGTCCATTTACCATTTCTGCTATTTAGTGCACCCACTGATATAAATGAGCTGGACAAAATATTAGAAACACACAACACAGTTCAACGGCAAGAGCCTCCGAAATGACTATAAAGTCGACTCAACACTTCTCTGAAATAGTTTGTTTCAACAAAAAAACTTTATTTGAAAAATGTGGTGAAGCGGCAGAGCAGGGTTAAAGGTGGAATGGAGAGGTTTCCCTGGGGACAACAAAGCCATTACAAAAACAGTGCTGAGGTAGTGTAAGGTAGGTAAGTAGGACAATGTCCCTTTAAAAGTAGTAAGAGAAGGAAGAAGTGTAGAGCTCCAGAGATACGAGGCAGAGATATAACAGGGTGAGGGGTTTAAAGTAAAGGCAGCTCAGTGGAACATAATCCTCGAGGCCTTTTGTTCTCTTTGCAATGTGATACTGTTGGTTCATAAAAAAAGCACTTCAATTGAGTGAGTGTATTGAGTGGGTGCATGAATTTGATTTAATTCCAAACAGCATTTCTAATACATATTCTGCTCAGGTGTCAAACAATTAGATGAAACACAATTAAGAGATCTCGTCAATCTGATAAAAACACCCCTGCACAGAAAAAACTGCTGAAAAAGAGCTGGATACTGGGGCTAAAAATGAGGCCACCAAGAAGAATGCTCACATTAAAGCCACCGACTCACAATATTTACTTTACACACACACACACACACACACACACACACACACACACACACACACACACACACACACACATACACACAAACATACACACCGCCCTCCCCTTTCTGTACCTCAAATACTGTCATAAATGTTTCAGAGCCAGCAGTGCAATATGGAAACAAAAAAAGGATAAATACTCAACTCCCTGCAAAGGGAACAAGGCCCCAAAATATGTTTTGGAAACATAATCAGCATCATAGCAGCCCTGTGTGTCTGTTTACATTCTGGCCTCTACCATCACTCCCCTCTCCTCCTACAAACAATAGGACAGGGGGAAGGAGGAGAGATATAATAACAAAAAAAAGGAGGAAATATCTTTTGCATATTATTTTAAGTAACTGTTCAAATTTCATTTCGGAATGGTAATCCACAAAACAAATATGTAGCGGCATATCTTAAAAAGGGAGGCCCCGCTCGCTTCAATTTCCTATTGTGGTGTTTGGCGTGTGTTTGCTCTTTGTGTCTGTTTGAATTGATTTGCACAGCTCGGCAGACAAGGGCTGAATGCTCAGACCAAGAATCCATAATTTCATATGATCTGATAGTTCTGCAGTATTAGATTGATTTTTTTTTCTTCCCCCCTCTCCCTCTCTTTGGTGTTGATGTTAACAAACAAGCTGAGGTACCTGCGCTCATGGATCCAAAGGAGAGCAAAGAGAGGCGTTTTGTTCAGGCTAAGGTGATAATGTGGAGATGGGGACATGTTTGTTTGAGGAAGGGGATATGTTTATTATGTGTTGTTTTACTGAGTAGGTACTTCCCGTCTTGCCTATTTAGCTTGGAGGGCTGCGGTGTCTGCAGCCACATAATATCCAGGACTGGAGACTTAACACGCTGCTTATCTACAGCTGGTTAGGTCTGCACGTAAATGCCCATTCAACTCTTTAACTGCATATACACAAGTGCAGTTATCCTGATGCCTCACAGCAGAGGAATAGATTAGATATTGGCTCTGATGAAAAATAAGCCATGAAACCGTTGCTATGTAAAAGTGTTGGAGGGGAAACAAGTAAAGTATGGTCTTTGTTTTCCCTGCTCATACATCGGAGCACATTCACGACACACATTTTGCCTCCACAGTGATTATGACACTGCACATGATTAGAGATGACAATGAGTCGACGTGGATCCACTTGCAAACATTAAAGGTCCTATACAGTCTATACGTACTGTAGATGTACATGTACAATGTGATTATAGATCAGGTCTAGGTTGTGGATTAATACTGTAAAAAGCATCAAAACCTCAGTCCACAGAGAAATGGACACAGCCTGTATTCAGAAACTGAGCCTTAAAACCAGCTGTGAAGACTTCTGTGACTTTGTGATGTCATTACTATACACATTAGAGTCACTTCTCTTAGCTTTGTCTTTGATTTTTTTTCTTTTCACTGAGAACACGGTGAGCCAGTAAAAAAAAGCCTCCACTCTGCTGATTGGCTGAGCAACTCAGAAAGACATTATGGGACATGTTAGCATGTTAGCAAACATATGGCAAATTGCAATAGCAAAATTACAAGATCCCTAGCTACAGCGATTCCCCAGCCTCCAATTTATATTCTATGGGCATATCACCATCACAAGTGAAACCAAGACTCATATTGCAATTGCAACATCTGCAAAAATAATTGCAATATGATTTGTTTTTATATATCATAGAGCCCTGCTTCAGACAAAATTGCATTTGTTTATGGTAATCAATCTCATCTAGATATAGCTTCATACATAACATACATCTAATGTTCCAAAATAATCAGTGGGTGTAGTTCCTAAAATGTTGACCTGTTTTTCGCTAGAACTCCAGAACAAAAACTACACTAAAATGTTTTTCGTTTCTAATATCTCCTTATGGATCAACACTTGATCAAAACTCAAAAAGAGGTAGTGTCAATTACTGGAAACTGGAGGTGAACATCTACTAAAGTATATGTGTGTCATACGGCCTAATATAAACTGCTTGTTTATTGTATACTGTAGATCAGTACTACATAAGCTTTCATTTAACTGCTTGTTTTCACAGTATTGCTGTTTTTATCTCTTCTTGTCTTTCAGTGCATGCAGGAGATTCTCACTGTGGTCTTTCCCACTCACCTTGAATTGGTCCTTGACAGATGAATAATAAAGCACTTTTGAACTGAACTGAATCAAGGATCAAAACGTCTGCTTTAGCTACACGTTGTGGTGAACAATGGTACCTGAGGAGATGCAGTCAAGTGATGCTCTCTTGCTGGAAAATGGAGAGACTAAGATCTCTTACAGCTCTGACAAACAGTGCCTTATCAAGAAAACTGAACAGCAGGAGAATGCATGTTGCATGATTTATATGAGGCAAAACAAGAATAAAACATATTTGCACTGTGCACTGAAACAAATGAGGTTTCATTCTATATCAGGAAAATCAATACAATAACAGGCTCAGTGCGCTACGCAGCCTGTGTGCATGCTTAATAAGTGCTACCCTCTTGCAGTGTTATGCAGAGGAAACAGCCTGCAAAGTTACATACTATGATATCAGGATCTTTTTTTTCCCCTCTGTCTCTCTCTCTCTTTTTAAACTCCAATCTCAAGCCTCTCGTTTGGGATTTGGTTTGAAGAGTGGGGTGTTAAGCACTAAAACCACAGTTCAGAAGAGGCTTATGTTAAAAGAGTCATCCTGAGACACTCACCCACCGCCTTAAAACGAGGGGGGGGGGGGGAGACAGAGTACTGTGATGCTATCACCTCCCTTAACTCCTGCCCACCTCCCCAGCCCCACCCCCACCCCTCCCCATTCATCCCCACCTGCCGTCAACTTGTACGCACCTGTCACAGACTTATAAAAATACTTAGCTCCTGCTACCCGGGCAGGCAAACACCTCAGAGGGAAGACTGTGGGTGGGCAGGTGTGTAGATCTGTTTGAAAAGAGATGGAAAGAGGAAGAGAGGGGAGGGGGGGTGTATGGGGGGAGGGGGGCAATCACAGAGAGTGGCTCTAAGGCTGAGATAGAAAGTAAGTCAATGATAGCAAGAGAGAGAGAGAGAGAGAGAGATGGGGATAGAAAAGTGCGATTGGGTTGAAAAGCGGTAATATCCTCTGAGCATTCGCCTATCAGTGGGGCGACAAAGCGGAGTGAAGCCCAGGTATTAGCCTTCCTTCTATTTTCACTCACTCTTCCTCTCATTCTCCCGCCACGTACCTCCTTCTACCTGCCGCCGTCTATTTTAAGCCATTCCTTGAACACAGCATGTCAAACAAGCCTGAAATCCCTGCTAATTCTAGTTACCCCTGAAACACTGATCTTACTGTTTGGCTTTTAGCTTAGACAAGTTTTATCCTTGTCCCCCCCCCTCAACACCCACCACCACTACCACTCCAACATTCCCTCTATCTCACCCCTCCTTTTGCAAGGAAAAAAGTTAAGGAGGAGAAGGGAAAAAAAGTGTGTTTTGACATTGCCTTTACATTTTGAGCTCATTAAATCCTGGGATCTGTCTCACTTCTACCTGGATTTTTTTATTCTCTGAGATAAGCCAAATTAATATGAACTCGCCAGGGCTGTTATCCAAAGCCCTGCGTTCCATCTCCCTCTCGCTCACACTCTCTCAAAGTTATCATGGGGCCCATGATAGCCTTTAAACAAGCAAGGTGAAGTGCTTTAATTAAAACTAGCAGCGTTCCATGGGAAAAAGGAAAAGGCAACGAAGAGGGGAAGACTTCATAATTTATCTTACCAAAGGGCTTTCTCTCAGCGGTGGCTAAAGGAAGAGGAAAAAGGAGCTAACCATCTCTTAAGCAGGGGCATGAAAGATGTCCACTTCCGTGCATGGAGCACACACCTTGGAGACAAACAATGAAAGCCTTTTGATGTGCAGCTGGTAGGACAGCACACTCCCATATAGTCAGACTCTCTCTTAAAAATGACACAAAATCAAGATTCATAATGGGTCCATGCGCTTCTTCTGATGTTAAGTGCAATGGTGTACTTAACATGAGGCAAAACTCCCATCCTGCCATGTAAATCAATCACTTATATTGAACTAAACTTTATGCAATATACTTTCAGGTTTCATTGCTTCTATAATGCATATTTACATACTGTCTACACAAACATGCACGGACAGCAGCATGCACATTTACGTGCGCAGACTCCCTCATACACATACACACTCATAGGAAATCTATTGAGTGTGTTTCTTCTTGCCAAGGATTTTTTTTTCCTGAGTCAAAGATAATACAATTCCTTTTTTTCTTATTTCCTTACAATACATCTTTCAGTTCTGCCTTCTGCATGCATGAAATTCATTTTCTAATGGAAATATTTGTTTTGTAAATCAAATATGCATTATGCACAGAATGCAAAGCACAAATTAAATTATGTTAATGAAATGAAAGAGATATGAAATGCATATTTCATGGACAAAACATAACCCTGCCGAACAGCCATTTCTTGATAAAATCTTTAAACACAATCTCATTCGAAGAAAGACATATTGCCATAGCAGATAGCACCTCATTAAAATGGTCTCCTTTAATATCAGTGCTTAGTATATATGGGATTGTAAATAACCACTGGGGAAGAGGAACCAATAATGAAATACTGTCTTTAATAGCTTGCCATTGATGTCAGCATAAAAAGTCTACTAGAGGAATATTGGAAATTGGGTGTGCACACACATAGAGTCAAAAGCTGTAAATGATTGCATATTTAAATAGAGCTGACTAAGGAAAAGATGATATAGATATTAGTAATAGGCAGAAAATTATGCTGACCTTACATAATTCCACAAAAAAAAGCCCAGACTGTTTTAAATTTTATATTGGTTACACTTAATGAATAATAGATTCTGTAGCTGTTGTTGTGCAGTCCATGATGTTAATAAAAGCCTAAGAATAGGAGCCCTCCTCTGCCTGGCCGACTAGCAAATGAACTAGACTGGCTTTTCAGCAGAAATAAATACAGCAATAAATACAAAAGGATGGGGACGGGGTGGTGGGGTGTTGGGGAGCTGGGGGACGGGAGAGGGAGGGAAGGGGGGCAATGAAAAAGTGAGAAAAAGCAGGGGAATGACGCTGAGGGGAGAGAGAGAGAAAAAAAGAGGGAAGATACAATAGATGCAGATAGAGGGAGGGAGGTGTAAATGGACAGAGAGAACAAGACAGAGAAGAACAATGACAGGAAACCATCAAGTCCTCCAACCTAAACAATCACTCAGGTCGTTTGGTCCAGCCCTCTGATATGACTCGACGGAGTGTTAACTGAAAGAGCGCCCCTTCGGTGGCAGCTGTAGCCTTACATCCATTGCCATGGTTACAAAATTAAACTATGATGGGCACGAAAAACTACTTTGCTAGCTTACTAAGATTGAAATGTAGCTACTTCCTCTTTGCTGTCATTTTTACAATACATTTTTACAATAAACAGGGCTATACTGGACTTTTGTTGTGGTTGAATATGAATAAATTATGATTTTTGGCATTTCTGTTTGGTTTGGATAGTGGGTCCAGGTGGGCGGGGCTTGGGGCAATGGCTGAGTTGTGACGTCACAAAGTTACAGAAGTCCTGACAGCTGGTTTTGAGGCTCAGTGGAATACAGATGGTGTGCATTTCTCATGGACTAAGTCACAGTATTGAAGTGCTTTATAGTCACTCTACGTATAGACACCTACCCCTACTATATTGAGCTTTAATATATAAACATCTACCTTTATACTGTATGGGACCTTTAATTGTGTTGTGTTTTGAGCTTGTTGTTAGCCCCTAAGGGACTAAATAAATCAATCAGGTTCTCCTCAGCATTTAAATGTTCATTTGTTTCTTATAGTATTCCTCCTGTTTATACAGGTCATTACAAGAAATATACTTTATATGTTAAGCACAGTGAACAGTATACACAGCCGTGGTTTGGTGCAAAAAAAAAAAAGTATTTGAGGGTTTATCTGATGCTAATATGGATCTGAGTTAACCAAATCAAGTGCATTTAATCTGTCAGGTACAAAATTTGATGCATTTAAAACTATGAATTGGTAAAAACAGATGCAACATTTTCAGTATACGTGAGTACAGTTTTGTATTAATGTAACAAATATAGGGCCTACGCTTTTCATTTTTACTTGTGGGAAACAGGGTCAAAGTTCAACTACAGCTGTTAATGTTTCTCTTAATTTGTCCCAAATCATTCCTGTAATGATGCAGATATGCGCAACCACGTCTCCCATCTGTTTGTCTTTATCCATAACAAGACTGAGTGAAAATATCAGTGGTCAGCTCGTTTCCACGGGGCTGAAACAGACGTGACAACAAACACCATAGGGCCCATCACATAAATACAGTGATCTTGTTTTCCAGCTTTGATTAACAAATTAACACATTTCAAATATGCTCAGCGCTGATAATGTATGAACCATCGTTGCCTCGAGTGTATTACTTTAAATAAATCAGGTTTTCTAATCACATAAACGCAATCTATTTCTACCACAAGCCAACCTATCATCTTTGTTTCCACTGAGCAGAGGGAGCTGTCAAAGTCAAAGATATGTGACGTTTTAGATCATGCTCAAATTTTGAGATAATTACGTTAGAAAATATTAAAATTAGAAATAGTTGCAGGTGCAAACACAACAAATCAGGACATATGGAACATGTGGAACTGCAAAAGATTAATGCCAGTGACCCGGGGGGATTTTGAGGACCTTTTATCCCAAATAAAATCCATGACAGTTGTGCAGCAGGCTCCTGGCTCTAAACACATACTCACAGTGTTTTTTAATCTATGTTGTAACAAGGGCATGCATGGTTATTTCTAAACACCTTTCAATGTCACTGGAGTGCTTTATCCGGTAAAATAATCAGATTAACACTTTTTAATTGTGTTTTAAATAATTGTCATTCTGTTCCTCTCTTCAACCACAAAGGGGAGAGGCGTACGCGACACACTCGGGCTGAGACAGGGAGGGACGGGGAGGTGAGGAGAGGAGATGGAGGAAAGACAGGGATGACGAGACAGTGTATAAGAAAGGGATGAGTGGGGAGACAGAGAGAGAGTGATGACACTGCTGCACATAGAAAAAGATAGAGAGATATGTGAGGTAAATACGGAGAGATAAAGAGATAACTGTTATCTCATAATACGCTGTCCTGACTAGAGAAAAAACAGACATCAACAATCCTCTTATTTTATTTCCCTTTGGTATTTATGACACCCAGGTTCAGAGCTCCTCCTGTACTGCATTTCCCAGAATCCCCTTGTCCATCAAATCATTCCACTGTGAGTCAGTAACTCACAGCAAGCAGCCTCTAATTGTGTTTCTAACAGATCTTTAAAACAGCATGAAAAGATGGAGAATGACTCTCAGTTTGAGAAACTATTTGTAACAGGGGGGCATTTTAAGAAGCACAATTAATAAACACATAAAAAATAACCAGTGCAGGACAAATGTACACAATAAATTCACAATAACATGAAAACGACATACTGTAAGAGCAAATGTAAATGTACTGTAATGAGAATGACATTATTCGTGCAAATAAATAATAGTACACGTTTT
Source organism: Trachurus japonicus (assembly GCF_045865225.1). Classification (NCBI taxonomy): domain Eukaryota; kingdom Metazoa; phylum Chordata; class Actinopteri; order Carangiformes; family Carangidae; genus Trachurus; species Trachurus japonicus. The sequence continues at coordinate 25,967,797 of NC_140909.1, forward strand.
GATAAGTAAAAAAAATAGTGTGTATAATCTCTGTAGAATATAGCGTGGATAAATAGAGAAGAACATGACACATTGTTTTGGTGGTAAAATATATTCTTAAACTTAAAGAAATATTTCTTTTAGGGTACAACAATGGTAAAGAGTTACAGAAATAGAAGGTTGGATGTAAAAAAGAAAATAAAAAGATCATAGTTTTTATAGTGTGGAAAATTCTGCAGTTTTAAGACTCATGGAAAGTGTGAAAATTGTATTAGATACATTGTGTAAAGGTCAGTATTGGTACTGTACATGACATGTAGGCTACTTACGCCTATTGCTCATCTTTGTGGATGAGACTGTTTTAATTTCATAATTTGTAATCCAGGGTGATAATTAAAGCAACTAAACAAATTATGACATTTAGCGGCTTAGAAATATCATTGAAATAAAAGTCATATCACTGCATCCTGCACATAGCTACTGTACCTGTGTAGATTTGTGGAAATGCATGTTTTACACATGTCTGACTGTGTTTTTCTTTTTTCAGTCAGTGTGTGTGTGTGTGTGTGTGTGTGTGTGTGTGTGTGTGTGTGTGTGTGTGTGCGTGCGTGCGTGCGTGCGTGCGTGCGTGCGTGTGTGTGTGTGTGTGTGATTCTTTAGTGGAACAATATTGAAAGTGGCAGTGAGTTGGGGCTGGTGATGGATGGCTGAAAGAGAATCTATTGAAAAAAGATTTCATAAAATGAAACCATGTTCACACGTCCATATAATATTTTTATATTATTAAAGACATATCCTGATCAAAACAATCAAGAGTTAAACTGCAGAGAACAGAATAAAACAGCCAGGGATTCATATGTTACAAAGCTTGATCAAGGATTTCTCCATAAGGGCGTAAAAGTAGATGAGCTTCTAGTTCCAGTTCTCCATATACATAGCCTATACTTCAAAAAAAAAAACTATTTAGGTATGAAGACCATATTTAGCAAGATATTAATCCCAGCAGATTTATACAGAGCTAGAAACATATCTGGAGGGGGTTTACCTGTACCATTAAAGCTTCTATGGTAAATTCATCCACGCTACATCACTGATAACAACACAGTCATGTAATACTCAGCAAACCACCACTCTGAGCTTCTCTTTTTAACTGACAGACTGTTTCCGAATGAATAACTTTGCTATTTTAGCTGTTCCATGTTAATATCTACCAGCAAAATTATGCAGTGTCCTTTGAGCCACTGCAGAGCTTTTAATGTGAAATATCTGCTGGAAGTATTGGGTTTCACTGAGCTTTTTGTTTTCATAGAGTGAAAAAATTGAAAAGTCGAGCTGCAATAAATGGGTAAATAGAAACAGTAGAACAAAGTGGTCAGTCTTTTTTTGTATTGCTGACATTTGTGCTGGAAAAATTTACGTTATTCTGAATCCAGAGTCAGCTTTGCATTAACGTCACATCGAACCATACTGTACGTTAAGATATAGTTAATCTAGAAACACAGCCCTGATTTTACATAAAAGCCTGTATCAAATTGTGTTTTCTGAGGAGTTGAGGTAAATAAATCCCTCAGCTGCTGTTGGAGAATTCAAAGTAAGTACCATCTATAGGTCATTTCACAGACCGCTGATATCAAGTGAGAACAGACAAGAAAAATGAAATCCAATTTCAGTGTGTATACAGCAGACATTTTTAAATGTAAGGTGTATTATACATGTAATCCAGACATAATCCTGATCCGAGAACCGGTTATTCTTGGATATTAAAGGCCATCGAGAGACAACCCGGATGAAAGCGGGAGGATCTGTAAGACTGTATCTGGTGAAAGGAATCTTTGCAGGAGGATGAGGAGGGGGACAAGGGGGAGGAGGAAGGTTCGTTGGAGTGTCAGGAGGAGGAAGGTTTGTTAAAGAGCAGGCCAGCTCTTGACAGGAGGTCACCACACTCAATCACTTCATATCAACCTCACATTACACACCTAATTTGCCTCCCATTCCCCTCCCACTCCTCTTCTTTTCCTCATTGCCCCCAAACTTCCACTTTTCTCCTCTTACCTCCTCATCTCCTCCATTTACAAGACTGAAATGGAAAGTTCAGGTATCATTCAGATTCAAGGTGACTGTGTAATACTCTGTCTTTGGAGTTTGGGAGTTTTCTTACCGTGTTTCCAAAATCAAAAGAGTGAATTAAAATGTGTTGGACGGCTTACCTACTGTAAAAAGTGTCACCTCCAACCCATGGAAGCTCATCAGTTTAGGACAATGTCTGGAAACTAAACAGAAAATAAAGTCAGCAGGAGTGGTCATGATGGTGAGCTGCATCTGACCTATAATCACCTTGATGCAATGAGATGTTTCATTCTTTCTGTGTTTGTACCCTAGGAAAAAAAATAATAGTGCACAGTACACAGTAATTTCAACTCATGGTAGGTCCTGGAATATAATCAGATGCAAGCATTTAAGTGTGGCAGGACGAAGGAGGGCCCGGGTGGGGTTTGAACCCTAGTCTTCCAGGTAAGAGTTCTCTTTCAACATTCGTTTCGGTATCTCACTAAGGGACACGCCCCCTGCGCTTGTCCCCAGAAGCAATTTTCCACTACGCCAGTCTTGACTGGCAGACAGACGTGACGTCACCTCCCTGGGAGGGTCTTCCTCCTCCCTATAAGACCGTGGCGTCACGTCGGTACTTCAGTCTAAAACCTCTTCTCGCTCCTGGAAGCAGCTCTCGGACTGCAGGTTCAGCTAACATTAGCACACTGGCCAAAGAGCGAGCTAGCACCTCGGTCGCCGGCCGCTAACCCATTAGCTCCCTGCTCTAGCTGAAAAGCTACGAGAGCCAGCTAGTCTGTTACCTAACAGTAGCTGTTTTCCTGTGCAAAGCGAAGCTAGTCTGTACCCAAACAGTGGCCACATAACTTAGCTAGTCTGTTCCCAAACAGTAGCCCCACGCTAGTCTGTTCCCAACCAGTAGCCCCACGCTAGTCTGTTCCCAACCAGTAGCCGCTCGCCTTTTAAGAGCTGAAAAAACCCCGTTTCCTCACCATGGACGGGTCCGTGCCGGCAGCCAAGCCCTGCGTGTGCGGAAAGAAGATCTCCGGGGCGGATACCCACTCCACCTGCTCGGCGTGCCTCGGGCTGAAACATGCTCAGGATGCCATGGCAACCCCGGTGTCGTGTGAGCACTGCGCGCGGTTCTCAAACAAAACCCGCCGCCGCAGGCTGACACGGCTGGCCAGCTTGTCAGCCACCGACCCTATGATGGGGGTATCCAACCCCCCACCACAGGAGCCGGAGGCGGGGCCCTCCGGGGGAAACACCATCCCCACGGACGCAGATTGGGCGGATCAGATCGACGCCCTCGCCCCGCTGATAAACGACGCCCCCGGTGAAGACCTGTTTGCAGAACAGGAGGACATCTTGGACGTCGTGTTTAACTCCGACTCTGGGGACGAGTCCATCAGCCTCGGCTCCGACGAGGACGACTCGGACCTGGACGACTCCTTCACTCCCTCGTCAGCTGCAAAGTCGACCACCGGGGAGCAGGCAAGTGGCGGCTCCCCAAACCCGCCCGCCGGCACCGACCTGCACGATGTCTGCAAGAGAGCGGCTGCAAAGCTGGGCATTGAGTGGCCAGAAGCCCCCGCCGAGACCTCCACGTCCCGGTACGAGGGTAGACGGCTCCCCAGGGCCAAACCCTCCACCAGACAGCTCTGCCGGTGTTCCCGGAGTGCCTGAGGAAGCGACCCGAATGTGGAGCAATCCACTGACGGCCAAGAACGCCGCGCAGGGAGGCTCAGCATTGGACTGGGCGGGCATGGAGGAGAAAGGCTTCTCCCACCTTCCCCCGGTTGAACCCCTCCTGGCGTCGCACCTCCACCCCGGCCAGAAGCCCACCATGACGGCGGCGGGCCCCGCCCTGCCGTCTAAGGCGGAATGCTTCCAGTCCTCCCTGACTGAAAAAGGCTACAAGTCCGTAGCCATGTCTGTGAGGGCTCTCAACGCGTCATCGCTCCTGCTGGCCTACCAAGCCGACTTGCAAGATGAGATGACAACCTCACCCTCCGCCGCTGTGTGGGAAGAAGTTTGCGTGGTGACTGACCTCTGCTTACGCCTACACAGGTGCGCTGTCCAGGCCTCCGGCAGAGCCATGGCCCTGATGGTCGCACAGGAGAGAGCTAGGTGGCTCAATCTTTCCAGCCTGTCCCAGAAGGAAAAAGCCCACCTCCTCGACGTCCCGGTGGACCCGAGAGGCCTCTTTGGACCAGCTGTAGCCACCATGCAAAGAAAGTGTGAGGAGAAGAAGAAGGAGGGTGAAGCACTCAAACTCTGTCTACCCAGGAAGATGCCACCTCCTCCCCCAGCAGCTCCGCGGCAGACGTTCGCCCAGGTTGCAGCCCGGCCGGGTTACCGCATCCCGAGACGTCAGCCCCAAGCTCAGGCGGCCGCCCAGAGCAAACCACCGGAGCTGAAAGGCGCATGGGCCAAGAAGCCGTTCGCCGCGAATGTGACGCAGGGGAGCCAACCGGCCCCAGGAGCCACTCACGGGGGAAAGAAGAAGCGACGCGCCACCTAGGACGCTGTCCACGGAGGGGGATGCCAGGTCCAGCCAGACGCCCGTCTCCCCCCCCTTGAAGATGTTTCTGTTCCGGCCCAGTTCAGAGAGGCCGTGTTCCGGGTCCCTGAAGAGACACGCAGCAGCCGCCCCGGCACTCGTGGTCCACAGCCGCCCGAAGAGGAGGAAGGTCCGTCCTGCAGAGAGCCTTGCAGAGAGCCATGCAGAGACTCTGTGTTACACAAGCACACACCAGTGCAGAGAAACACACACACCCCCCTCATTGTTATTAATAAAGTTGTTGTCCACTGTGCATCCAGGTCCAGAACCAAGGGCGCAGTCAAACTTATTAATGAAAACAAAAATAAAACAGAAACATATCATGGCTGTAAAGCCTAACATAACGCCCACGAGGGGAGGCCATAACCCCACTCGTGGCGCAGCGGGCCAGTCTCCCTGCTGTGCAGCAGCAGCACAGACTGAGTACCGCAGCAGCGCCACCCGCTGTGCGGCTCAGCACGGCGGCGAGACCACCGTTAGGTCCGCTGTCGGAGCGAGCCCAGCAGTGGCGTGCATGCGTGACATCGGGCTGGGTGCTAAAAACCGTAACCAGAGGTTACAGGCTCCAGTTCGCGTCCACTCCGCCAGATTCAACAAAGTTTTGCAATCACAGGCGCTAGGGGACAAAGCTCGCATATTGCAGGAAGAAATCAACTCCCTGCTAAACAAAGGAGCTGTCCAGATAGTACCTTCAGAAGAGAGACAGAGCGGTTTCTATTCAAGGTATTTTCTGGTCCCCAAGAAAGACGGGGGTCTGCGGCCCATATTAGACCTGCGCGCCCTGAACAGATACATGAGACAGTACAAGTTCAGAATGTTAACGCACACGGCTCTGATACGATTTGTGCGTCCAGGCGATTGGTTCATATCCATAGACCTGAAGGACGCATACTTTCACATCCCTATTTACCCCCCGCACAGAAAAATACCTCCGATTTGCTTTTCAAGGCATAACGTTACGTGTATTTGGTGCTCCATTCGGCCTTTCATTAAGTCCGAGGGTGTTTGTAAAATGTACCGAGGCAGCCATCGCACCTCTGAGAGAGGTGGGAATGCGCTTGGCAACATACATAGACGACTGGCTTCTCGCAGCTCAGTCCCCACACCAAACCCAGGCTCACGCCACACTGCTCATGTCACATCTGGCCGCTTTGGGTTTCACGGTGTGAACCGGGAAAAGAGTGTTCTGATCCCTACTCAGAACATCAAATTCATCGGTCTATCTCTGGACTCGGTCGCGTTCAGAGCACGTCTGTCAGCGGAGAGAGTGGAGGCCTTTCAGGCCTGTCTGGCACTTTTTCGCAGGGGGACGAAGTTAAAGTTCAGAGTGTGTCTCAGGCTGTTGGGCCTTATGGCATCGGCCCTGGCGGTCATTCCGCTCGGTCGCCTGCACATGAGACCTTTTCAGCGGTGGGTGGCATCACTGAAGCTGAACCCGTCGCGCCACAGACACCGTCAGGTTTCAATCTCCGTGGCGTGCGTCATGGCGCTGCGCCCTTGGAGACGCACAAACTTCTCTGACCACAGGGTTACCATGGGAACCATCCTGGCCAGAAAAGTTATTACTACGGATGCTTCTCGTTCAGGCTGGGGAGCCACTTACGAGGGCCAGGATAGTAAATGGCACATGGAACTCACAAATGCAGTTACTTCACATAAACTGCTTGGAGCTTCAGCAGGCCGTGTCTCTGGCTTTGAAACACTTTCTGCCTCTTCTCAGAGGACAGCATGTTCTGGTCAGGACCGACAACACCACAGTTATAGCATACATCAACAGACAGGGCGGGCTGCGCTCGCGCCGTCTGCACATGCTGGCACACAGACTGATAACGTGGAGCTTCTCCCACCTGTATATCGCTGAGGGCCACTCATGTGCCGGGCATACTGAACCTGGGAGCAGACTTACTCTCCAGGGGCGACCCTCGCTACAAGGATTGGAAACTCCACAGCGAGGTGGTTGCCCAGGTTTGGAAGAGATACGGCAAGGCGAGAGTGGATCTCTTTGCGTCAGAGGAGAACGCTCAGTGCCCTCTGTTCTACTCCCTCACCGGCCAGAGCGCTCCGATGGGGCTGGATGCTTTGGCGCACGAGTGGCCCCGTGTCCTCCTGTACGCTTTTCCCCCACTAGAGCTGATCACTCCTACTCTCGCCAGAGTGCGAGAGAGGAATCTGTCTCTAATCTTGATAGCCCCCCGCTGGCAAGGGAAGAACTGGCTAGCGGAGATATTTCAACTCCTGTGCGGTCAGCCGTGGCGTTTGCCACTGCGCAGAGACCTCTTGACGCAGGCGCGCGGGGAGATTTGGCCCGTGAAAGGTTGAATTTGTCCACCGCTGGGCTCCCGCAGAGCGTCATCGCCACTATTCAGGGTGCAAGGGCTCCTTCTACGCGCGCCGCATATGATGGCAAATGGAGCGCGTTTGAAGAGTGGTGCGTAAAAGCGGGGGTTTTGGCTTTTCAGAGTCCCGTGCCGGTTATCCTGACGTTCCTACAGGAGCTGTTGGATAAGGGCTTGGCTTTCTCTACAGTCAAGGTGTATTTAGCCGCTATATCGGCATGCCACATTGGCTTTGGAGACAAAACAGCGGGTCAGCACCCCCTGGTTTGTCAGTTCATGAAAGGTGCACGGCGCCTTCGACCAGTGTCCAAGAACTTGGCAGCTCCGTGGGATCTGTCCATGGTTCTGGATGTGTTGTCGGGCCCGCCTTTTGAGCCACTGCTTCAGGTGGAGCTCAGAGAGCTCTCCCTTAAGACGGCTCTGTTACTCGCGTTGGCCTCGGCCAAGCGCGTGAGTGACATCCATGCATTATCGGTGAACCCGGCTTGTATGCAGTTCTTAGCAGGGGATTCTAAGGTTCTACTGAAGCCTAACCCTGTGTTTGTGCCGAAGGTTTTTAACCCGGCAATACCATATCGCCCTATTGAGCTGACGGCGTTCTATCCTCCTCCTTTTTCATCGCAGGAGCATGGACGCATGAATACGCTCTGCCCGGTGCGCGCGTTGCGCGCCTATGTGGACAGAACAGCTGGATTCAGGAAATCAGAAACAGCTGTTTGTGTCATGGCTGCACCAACCTTGGGGAAGCCTCTCACGAAGCAGCGGTTGTCACGCTGGATTGTGGAGGCTATTGCCTTGGCCTATGAGAGTAAGGGTCTAGGGCCCCCCTCAGGGCTGCGCGCTCATTCCACTCGTGGGATGGCTGCGTCATGGGCATTGTTTCAGGGCGTTTCTATGGAGGAGGTGTGTGCGGCTGCCAGCTGGACTACGCCTCATACCTTCTCCAGATTTTACAGATTGGATGTTACTGTACCCACAATGGCTCACACTGTGCTGCGCGTGGGTTCAGCGACAGATAGAGGGCTGTCTATGTGATTTATGTCACATTAATATCTGGTCCTCGAGATATGCTTGTCTGAGGCAATACGGGAGTCTCTATATCCCATAGTGAGATACCGAAACGAATGTTGAAAGAGAACTATAGGTTAAGAAATTAACCCCGGTTCTCTGAAACATGAGTGAGGTATCTCACCAGATCACCCTCCTTGCCTGGAGCGAGGAAGAGGTGTTTTTGCTCAGACTGAAGTACCGACGTGACGCCACGGTCTTATAGGGAGGAGGAAGACCCTCCCAGGGAGGTGACGTCACGTCTGTCTGCCAGTCAAGACTGGCGTAGTGGAAAATTGCTTCTGGGGACAAGCGCAGGGGGCGTGTCCCTTAGTGAGATACCTCACTCATGTTTCAGAGAACCGGGGTTAATTTCTTAACCTATAGTTATGCGTGCTTGCCATTCAACCAAAGGGAGATCCCTGTGGCCAAGTAGCCAGGGCACATGATCAATTGGAGGCGTAGTGACAGGCCCGTCAACTGTCACATAAGCACAGCTGTATTGCTTTCTTTACCATATCAGACGGTTTGGTTCAGACAGTTTCTGTATTTACGGTGCTGTAGTGACTCTTGTGTGAGGACAGGTGTTGTGGTATCAGCAGGTCGTAATCTCTGCAACGTTCCTGTCTGTCAGCTGTGAAGAGCAGTGGCTGCAGCAACAGCCCTAGTTTCCTGAGGTATGTTGTTGTCTTTCAGGTTGGTCCCATTGCCTTTCTGCACCTGCATCCATCCTTCACAGTTCCTCTTCCATTCAGTCCCTCTGTTTACTCCAGTTTAAATGAATATGCTCAACCCTAACTGAAACAACCCATAATAGCCTCATAACAGCATGTGGGATAATCTGTAATGATTTTTAGTTGAGGAAGTGTACGGCTTTTGTCTGTGTTTTCTCAAGCTGGGCTGGGTTGATGAGATGAGAATGTTTTGGTTTTTTTTATTTGTGTCCCTCAAACCTCTAATACAAGTTATGAGTGCAAAGTTAACAAGACCCAGAGCTGTATAATGCAAAATTATGTGAAATGTTCTCAGATGAAATGAACTGGGATTAACCTTTAAACTTTAAACAGATTTCCATGTCTGTTTTAATAAATATATAATGCATGTGTAGCCACTAATCAAAGTGCACAATTCACAGAAGATCAAATGCACACTTCTTTCATTCAAAAAATGGTTGAGGGAAATGTTGTGAGGAATTCCTTAACTTTGTGATGTCATAAATAAAAAGTACCCCATGCCCCTCCCACCTGGACTAGCATGATTAGGTTTCTCATAACCTGCTCTCTTCTGATTGGCTGACTGACCTGTTGTTACTAGAGCTCCAGAGAGGGGTGAAAGAGAGGAGATTTAACATTACACTGAGATAGTTTTTGGTTCTTAAAACCACAGATAAATCTTCAGCAAAGGGCAAAATAATAAAATAGAGGATCTTGACCTATGGGTTTTGTGCTCTGTGAATATGCATACACTCATCTGCGTCAAATATATTTTGCTATCAATTCGTTTCATGTGGCCAGAATAATGTAAAAAATAAAAAATAAGAAATTTCATTTTCTCAGTGGGTTGCTTAATATTTATTGTGTGTGTGTAATGTATCTTGTACAAACTCACTCGCCTGAGTGGGTCATACCACAGGGTGAAATACTGGCCAGTGGTGAGGAAAAATCACCCTGCAGCCCATCTCTGAGCCATGCTTCCTCTTAACACAAACCATTGTGCCTCACAGTTTTCCTCTCTTCCTCCACATTGAGACATGGGAAACTTGGTAAATTCAGACAAAGGCCATATTGTGATGAATTGACACATCGTTTCTGAGTGGAGGACAAGAGAAAGGAACAATGGCACAATGAATCCCTATTTTCTCAAAGCTTAAAAAGACCCAGGGAAAGGAAATTTCTGGGGGAAAGAGACGTTCAAATTTAAAAATGGGACACTGCATATAGGCAATTAACACCATTCTTCTACTTTCCCTTTGAATCCTTGAAGAAAATACTGTTGAAGAAAGGATACCAACGGTAAATTTGGTGGTAGAGAGAGGTGACCTTGTTAGGTAATTAACATCTTATTCTGAGTTTAATTAGACAAACTAAATCAATTCAACCTAACTATGAAAGGAGGGCGCCTCCGAAAACAGTGAAGGGAGAAGGAAGGTAGATTCTGTTTTAATTGTATGAAAGCATTAAAAATGCACCTGTTCGCCGGCAAATTGCCTCACTCATGAAAATCCACAGGGAGATGCAGCCCCTATTCAAAATAGCATCAAGTTGTTAAGATAGCTATTTATGTGCTTGGGTACATGGAAAAGGAAAACAGAGGAGGGGGGAGGAAATCCAAATTATGTTCCTTGTTGTTCACACTCCCTCTTGTTAGGGATTCTAAACAATGCCTGAGAAACTTTTTAGATTTAGCGCTTTGTGTCTCTGTTGGCTTGTCTTCACCAGCCAAACCCTGTCTTAACCCCCTTTGGTGTTCAGTGAACAGACTCAACCTCCCCACAAGCATTTCCTTTATGTTTTCATTCTCTCTCTTCTTCATCTTTCTTCTCCCTTTCCTCTCTTCTCTTGAATCCCTGAGCTGTTGCTTTATTTGCATCTGGTCCAAAAATAAAATAAAAAGGGCCCAGTTTCTCATCAGGATGTGCTGAATGACAGGCCAGTGACAGGAGACTGTATATGAATCAGAGATTCATCAGAAATTTAATTGAGATTGGGTGCAGAGGTCATGAAGTTAATGTAGCAGGGAAGCGCCAGCCTCGTAACCATGATTGATAGCATGACAGTAGCCGCTCGACACCGCACTGGCACTTCCACACGTGTGCATGGCTTTGGAGTGTGTGCGTACATGTGTGGTATTGTGTAGTGTAGTAGATGATCTCTGCCTCTACTGTAGTTGACAGTCGCATTTCCTGGTCACTCTATCCTCTGCCTCTGTTCTGAAATGTAGTTTTACGGTCAAACACGCTTCTGTTCATCGTTGGACCTGTTCCATTAACAGTTATATCAGATTAGTTTAATCAGTGTTTTTTTATTGTCGATTCCACAGTTTGTTTGTAAAATGGCACTACTGTACTGTGTGTTTTCTGTGCTGTTGACACATAATTACATGAGACATAATGATGTCAAGAACCATAGATAATTGAGGATGGAGACTAAACCTGGGTAAAGTATGTGAATGACTAAGTCTGTAATGAAGAGTTGGAGTTAGAGTTGTTGTCTAATGATGACATAATCAGAATGAATAAGAGTTTAAAAAGCTGTGTGGTGGGCACACTGCAGTACTCAACCACACCAAAGTCAACAAACACTGATACGGTATTTTGACAAAATAAGGTTCTGTGCAAAGTGCAATGCCAGGCTTATGTCTAATATCAGCATCTATTTTGATTATCTTGACTATGATGATATTGAATATACACACGCTTCTCTCACCACACTGAAACCTCTTCACTCTGTGTGTGACACTGTCACTGTGCACTGACAAGAGTCACAGGTCACTCTTTTCTATTTCATCTCTGCCTTCTGTACAAAAAGATTGGATAGTCCTCCTTAGGGCTGAACGATTTATCGTTTTCTGATCGAAATCGCGATTTCAAACAGCGCGATCACGTGATCGTCAAAGCTGTGATTTTTTTCAGTGCTCCTGACTGACCTAGGATCTGTTTTCGACATTTCACACATGCATGCCGTCTCCGTCCCATGCCATGTTTCTTAATAAATAATTTTCTAATCAATGCTTAACTTTAGTTTTCATTCTTGCATTAGAGTAATGACATTTATTTTGAATGGAATGATGTAATATCTGTTAATGTTACTGTACATTATGTATATTGCACTGAAACATGATTTGAAGAAAATCGTGAAACAAATCGAAATTGAAAAATCTGCCAGAAAAATCGCAATTAGATCTTTTCCTAAAATCGTTCAGCCCTAGTCCTCCTAAACAATTAGAGGGAAACAGCAGTGTATGTCATTCCACTTTCCTCTAAATGTCTCATGCCAAACAAACACCTTCTTGATGTGTAAAAAACCCAACGTCTGCTAAACGTCAACCTGATGTTCGTTTCCAAATACAATATAACTTCTGATGTCAGAGTCATTAGAGTCTGACAGCTTTCTGACGTCTACCTGGTTTTAGTTTCAAGAGTTTGCCATCTGCTGTGTTGAGTTTTTTTTCTCATTCTCTATTTTTTATAGCAAAGCAAACAAACAGAGGATACCATTGGTCTGAAGTGGTAACGCCTGCTGGACCTTTGACAAACAGCGTGCAGCAGGTACTGAGCATGTACTCGCACGACTGTAATGGGCCACAGTTGACGCTCTAATAACGCAACCCGCACCTCCTGGCTCTCCCAAACACAGACTTTTCTCTGCTTTTCAGAAGAGGGGACACGCACAAAGCTGAGAGAGAGCAGGGAAGAGACAGACACAGACGGAGAGAAAGAGAGAAATAAAGAGGCCAGGCCACCATGAAAAGACAGCCAGTGAACAAAACCACTCCACCTTGCATGAGACGAGCTCCGATTGGCAGTGCTTCATCCGGCCTCAATTATACCGACTAATTAGAGTTTCACAATTTTCTTGTTTGAAGTATAAAGAAACGACAATGGAGGTCATGTGAAAAGCTCTAATGCAGACTGTAATGGGGTAAAAAAAAATCCAAGACCTGAATCCAACACTGCCATGTCTTCCCTCGAATAACACAGAAGACAGTGTTTAAAGAACAGAATACGATATGGTGGCAACAAAACCCCCCCAGCACCACCACCACTTTACTCCTTTCCTCCCTCCATCAATGCTTTTTTCCCTCTTTTTTTTATTCCCAGCCTTTTTTTTTTTAATTTTATGCCATCTGGCCCTCTCATCTTCCACCATAAAAAAAAGAAAACTAATTCATGTTCCGAGTCATCCGCATGATGAATAGTGCAGGTCCAGGTGCTACTGGTGTAAAAAAGGAAAGAGAAGGAGAGAGAAAGAGAGAGGGATGGTCTGATCCTTCGGATGGAGAGACAGAGATAGATAGAGAGGGAGAGACAGAGTCAGTGAAAAGCTAAATTACATATCTGCACTAATTATATATGTAAGCCACTATAAACAAAGCCCTATTTTAAAGAATTGTCTCTACACTTATGCCACATGCTCAGACACACATAGAGAGAAATGTACCTTCAATTGAGGAATTACGAAACCGTGCTGAATTAAAAGACAAAGAATTATATATTGTAGTAGCTATAACGTTTTAGAGGAACTTAACTAATTGACAGAAAACAACAAACAATAGGACAAATCAATCAAAAATAAAAATGAATGTGCAAACTGTGTTAAGGAGTGGCACAAGTCATAGATGTTGTGGTGAGGTTGTTATTAGGATGATAACCGCCTGCAGTTGATCTTTTAAAACAACATTTTTAAATTTGTTGCAAACTTGTCTTTATCTTTAATCTGAGAATACTAAAAGATATTTGTCCCTCACCCACTTTCTAAAAATCCTAATGCACTGAAGTACTCCAATAGTCTGACAATCAGTTTATTTCCTGTAAAGTCATGGAGATGATTATATTTGATTAAATACAGTCTTATTTTGTCGAGAATAATTTATTGTTTATTTCTCACTGCACAGGATTCCTTGCAGTATCTGCAGGACCAGTGTGTAGGATTTACAGGGATATAACATCTATAATTATGTTTTTATCCATTTATTCACCTGAAACTAGATTTTTTTTGGTCTTTTTTTTTTGAGTCCTTCATATCTGGACAGGGTGTCTACCATGTTGCACTGTCAGAAGCTAGAGATGAGTGTTATTTACATTGCTTGAAGTCCACTTAGGATTTCCTGTACGCTTGGAAAGAAAGGTTGAGGGAAGAGCGATCTGCAACTTCTGAAGGTGAAAAAAACAACAAAAACAAAACAATCACTGCCACTACTACTATTACCGCTGATTCTTTTTTGTTTTGTTGTTGTTTTTGTTCAGATGGTTTCTTTCTCTTTCTCTTTTCGTGTCTCTCTTTTTCTCTCTTTCATTCGGTGTTTTACTCTCCCTCCCTCTCTTCTTCTCACTCTCTTGCTAAAAAGTTTTCTATTGAAGTGAATTCAATCACCTTAATGAATATGAGTCCTAGTAGCAATCTTCATCTTCTAAAGAACTTCTAAGAGCTTATGGAGTTTTTAAGATGAACAGCTTGGAGGAGGAAAATGGCCACGTGCGGCAAATGTACAGTCGTGTCTGGTGGAAATATTTAGGGAGTGGTTGTGGGGGAGTTTGTAAAATCCTGCTCCTGCTATTGTCAGAGATGGTTTGTGTGTTTCTCTACTTGTCTTTTTTTCAAGGGACAAGAAGCTGCAAGAAAAATGTCCTGAACAGTGCTAACTGAGGTGGCAAGCATGCTTTAGTGTTGTTTTAAGGAGTCACAAGTGATAAAGCATCGGAACGGGAGAGTACAGCAGTTCGAGGAGCGTGCTACAATATCACCTTTGTTGTCTGAGTAATGTAAAGAAAGAAGACTGTGATCCCAGCAATCCTCAGATCACTGCTCTCAGTTATCATTCACTGACAGTGGTGTCACTCGGTGGCCAGTTTGAGGGTGTGGAAATCCAGTACACCCACTCACAGGTAGATTCTTACAGGTGATCCCCAAGTTATTTGGTCAAGAAACCAAGAACCATAACATTTTCACAATATGAAAAATCCGATGTCATTTATATTTCCAAACCTCCATGACTCCACACTGCCTGCTAACATCACACTGTGTGCCATTAGCCTACAACAATAGCTGTCTCTGTACCACCTGAACATTCTGGTCAATAAAACGACAGAGAGACTGTGGAGCTGCAGTTGAGATACCAGTACTGGCTGTCGCTGTAATGAACTCTTAAGACCAGAAAATACTGTCTGTGTGTGTGAGCATGTAATAGAGCGAGTGTGTGTGTAAGTGTGTACGTTAAGCACATGTACATTTGTCAGTGCGAGAGTATAGACACATATGTGCATTTACCGGTTGTCTGATGAGCGTGCGAGTCTTGACAGTGTGTGTCTGTCTGTGTGTGATCAAGCCCAGTAGCTCAACGGTGTCAGGGCTGAAAAGGTTGTGGGATGAATGAGAGCAGAGAATCAAAGAGAGATTACACGTCTGACCATGTATCATCCTCGATATATTGAACGCAGCCTTTGTGGAGATGGGGGCCGCTTATAAAAAGTGGCATTGTGCGGCGGCTGAAAGAGCGTGTGGGCTCAACTCCATGACTAATCTGTCTCCCCGCATTATTTTATTCAATCTTCCCCCGACTTTATGTCTTCGACATTTTTGCTACACTCAGTAACTCTGAGTTGAATGGACAATTTTAAAGATTTTTAAAAGGCGTTTGCTCTGGCCCGTACACTGAGAGAACAAAAAAAGAGACTATCTCTTTGTTTCAGTGCATAATTTATGACTAAAAATCGTCCTCCGACTAATTCTAGCAGGCAGGGTAAAGTCTTGAGCACATTCTTTTTAGACTCAATATTGAAAAGAGTGTTGAATTTCTAAAGGGAAACATTTGATAATGCATAAAAGGATTCCCTTTCTCTTTCTTGCCTCTATAACCCACTTCACCCTACAAACTCACTTATAAAACTTATATTCACTGGCACGTTCACACATTCATATGGACACACATTCACTGGAGCTATTCACTCTCCCCATCTCTCCTCCTTTCTCTGTGCACGGTGCTCTTTTCCTAACTGGAAAAGGATGTCACATACCTATGTGACTTTGAATGACAAAACTCACCAGTGTCACAAAGAAAGATTGTATGAGAAGATTTTTTTATTCATCACCATATACCCCAAGCTCATTCTGAAATGACAGAGTGAAACACCACTTAAGTACTTTGAACACATATACTAACACCAAATACATGCCGCACAAAAAGATTGGTAAAAAATAAAAAAAGTAAAATCAACATTTAGTGTCCAAGTAAATTTTCTGGCCACCCCACGTCCTATCACATCCTCACCATCATTTTGTAATTCTTGGATCTGGTTTACAGCATGTGTTTTCATCTTCAGGTCATGTACAGTAACAGTGACATGCCAAAGTGCTGTGTAATTTTTTTTTCTTTAGTATCTGTAGTAATTCTACTGATATATATTCATAGGCATCACTGACAAGTAAAAAGAGGGCCACACTCTTTAGTCTTGTGAAATCCATCAATGGTTTTTTGAGCTTAAATGTTTGATCTCACTGAGTTGATGCAGTTTGGCAAAAGAGAAATAAACTTTAGTGAAGCAAGAAAAAAACAACAACACTATTACTGCTAATCTGTTAGGGCTACAGTTAAACAGGCGGCTCAGCAGGAGAGATCTCAGGATCCAAGTCAAACTAGCGAAGGCACTCCATTCAGATGTAGTTACTCTTCAAACAAATTTTAACTCTAGAAAATAGTCTACTATGATTGCCAGGGATAGAGAGAGGGAATGACATGCAGCCAAGGGCACACCCAGGGATTTGAACCGGGGCTGGCTGCAGTGGTAGAACTATAGTCTCTGTATATGGGGCTCCTGCTCAACCCAGTGAGCTATACCAGGGTCGGAGTGGCCATCGGGACGATTTCCTGGTTGGTCAGCCGGCCAATAAGCTCAAGTGAACCAGGCCGCAAGCTGCCCTGCACGGCCGTATGATGTTCATGGTCGGCCCACTGAGAACCAAACATGTTCCCATGAAAATCTACAACTTCTACTTCAACTACACAACACTCAAATCCAACCAAATTTTTTATCACTTGGTGTCTCTCTACATCTCACTCATGGTTGCTCTAGTGACGCAGACTCTCATCAATCCAGCCTACTGGTTTTTGTTTAGCCTCCTATCTTGATCTAATTCTTTTTATTCAGACGTAACAGAACTTTCATGACCACAAATGACCAGCAATTTAAATTGTTTGTTTAAGTAGAATAGCGCAAAGCCTCATGGGAAATGGGAAATGCGTTAGCCTATCACAGTGAGTTTACCCAATGAACCCGTAGCCTCGTAAGTCATCATCAAGCTAGCGGCTACGGCTAAAAATACGACTCACGTTAATGTGGAAACCAGCAAACGTTATCAGTCCTGCCCGTGTTTTACGTTATCAATAAGTTATATTAATATAACAAGACAACACAGTACGTGCTTTAAGTGGACCGGTACACGTCGGTATGCTGTACCATTACTTCTGGCGTTTTCAGTGCGCTGTCAGTAAAATCCATTTGCAGAGCTATTACAGGTTAGAGTAATTGACAGGGGAAAATAAAGGAATAAACATGACTAGATGTTATGTTATGGTCAGCAATGTCAAGTAAATCTGCTTGGGAGGCACTAACTCTTTCACCCCATTCTGTGATACTCCTTAAAAATATCAATTATAAGTATAAAGTATATATTTCTGTTCTTTTAATATTTACAAATCCATGATCTAACTGGGGCAAAATTCTGAAGGAAATTGCAAAATATACCCATATTTCTTCTTTTGCTATAGCTAGATAAAAGTAACCATGTGTTAAAATTAGGGCTGTGAAACGATTAATTTTTCTAATCGCATGTTTTCCATAGTTAACGCGCGATTAATCTCTATATTAAAAATATACTAGAAATTGTATTTCCTGGAGGAAATACGTGTGGAAAAAAAGAGCGGAAGACGTAAGAATAAGTTTAAACAAAATGGCGGAGAGGAACAATGGGGGGAGGGTCTGTGACCGCAGCGGGGACAGCTCCGTGACACTACTGTGAGGCTGACCGCCGGTGAGTGCTTTAAGACGGGGGCGGCCTCACGGCAGCACCCGCTGCTTGTTGAAAACAGCCGTGATACGTGCTTTTACGTCGGAGTCTTCAAACCAGAAACATTTGTAACAACACCGGAAAAAGTCGCTATTTTTGTCACTAGTCACTTTTGACAAAAAAAAGCCGCCAAGAGGGTTTGGAAAGTCGCCAGATTTAGTGAGAAAGTCGGCAACACTACTCAGAGCCCTGGTACATATCCGCTCTCCTTCTTGTTCTTCGTCTCGGGAGCTTAGCGGTGGTTGGTAACCAACTTGAAGGTGCCTTAGAGGAAAAAATGGGCCGCGATTTAAAAAATTGAACACTTTTTTTATTTTTTTTTATTATGACAGCCCTAGTTAAAATGCACCAGAATACGGTAAATAGTATCTAGTCTCTCTTTTCTTCTGGCACCCATAGACTTTGCCATATGGAATGTCACAATTAAGGCCATTGTATTGTCCCAGCTCTTTTTGAGCGGTAAAGAAATATGCAAATGGTGGGGGTGGAGGTGTTAGGTTGGGCCGGTGGTGGGCCGGTGCGGTCAGAATTTTCCCGGTGGATTTTGGTGCCCCACTCCACCCCTGAGCTATACAAAACTGATACAGTTTCGTGGTGGTGTCTTGTTGTCTTTAATCAAATGTTTGTGTTTTACAGGCTCAAACTTTGAGTTCTTTTTTCTTAACGCAAATAGTTAAAAATATCTAACACATTTTCTGGTCTGTGAAACGCTGTGATGACAGCTGTGATGTTTGATCCTTGGGGTATCCTTGGGGTATATTTTGTTCCTACCCGTACTGGGAAGTTACATGTGCAGTTTCAGCCGACGCGACCCAGCGGCAGCACCATTCATCCTATTAACCATTTTTCTACCATTGCAATGAGTCTGGAAACATTATTTTAAGGCCGATAAACTCTGCAATGTTCCTTTAAGACAACTGGGAACTATTTTAATTTGTGGAAAGGGGGCATAATATGTCTCCTTTAATGTTTAGTATGTGTAAAATTCCCTATGAACTTGTGAATGTTATCTGGCTATAATTAGATCTGATCTTTGTTTAAAAATCTGTTTTTTTTTCTTCTTCTTTTTTATGTACCATTCTGGATAAACTCTGGAGACTGTTATGTAGTAAAGCCCCTGGAGATCATTAGTTTCAGAACACTAAAACCACTCTCATCTGACGCATTTTTTATCCCACTGAACTGCTGCAACGTGATTGGCTGATCAGATAATTGCATGATTTACAGGTGTACCTAAAGGCCCCCACACACCTCCCCGACACGAACCGACCCCAACGGGCTTTTGTCCAACAAGTCTGTCGCCTCTCGTCGAACACAGTCGGGAGAAAGGAAGCGGTGAAACACCGCCCCGACTACTGCAGACTACACAGCAGCCTGTACGTTCTGCGCTTGCATGAGATGCAAAGTCTCCCTAACAGCGGGCGGCGCTAGTTTCGTGCCAGTAAACCCAAACATGAAAACAGGAAATGCCGTAATGGAGAAACCATGGAGATTAAAAACAAAGTGCACACAACATTAACTTGTTATTAGTTATTGCCCGAAGACATCGCAGGAGGGAAAAAGTAAGGAGAGACCGCATTGTTTGTTTACTATGATCACTTCCGCCCCTCCCACACACCGCGCTGATTCGCTAGGGCACCGCCAATCAGAATCACCATAGCTAGCACACAGCCAATCAGGGTACCCGACGAGTCTACTCTCCCGACAGCCGACGCTCCCTGACTGTGCATGTCGAATCGGGCCCGACGAGACCCGACAGCTTCTGCGCGTCCCCAACGCAGATGAACACACCAAACAGATGCGTACCCGACGCCGTCTGGCTCTCCCCAATGCGACCCGACGCCCGACGGTCGGGCAGGTGTGTTCTTGGCTTAACAGACCACATATCAGTGCAACAAATGCGGGTCTTGTGGAAATTGCTGTTAGCAAATACCATAACCAGATTTATGATTATTTTTATTATCTATTATTCTTATTTTGTCCATAATTTCATGACTGATGGTATTTAGATCATATTTTCTTAATCAAACATATAGAGAGTTTTGAGAACAAGCTTAATAAGTTATTGTTCTCACATGTTAAAGAACATTGATTGAGTGGCAAAAACTTTACACCACGTCATGTTGTCATCTTAGACTCATTTTCAATCTGTCTCTTTTATTTTTTCTTCCTCTTTCTGATACACATGCGAAGAGACACACACACACATGTATAATATACACACACACACACACACACACACACACACACAAAACACTCCTCTTTACCTTCAAAAAGCCAGGGGGAGGCAGTCAGCATGAATAAGTAGTCTAAGTGCTTATATTTCTATTCCTGCTCACCCAACTACTAACAAGACCCAGTTCACAGTCAATGAGCTACTTTGGCATTCATGAGGATCACTGACAGTCACTTTGCATTCAACGGCAATCACAAACAGCAGAAAAAAGAGCACACACACACATACACACATAAAGAAATCTGATTACAAGAGGCATTCTGCAGTGCTTCAGCATTCCCCAGTGTTTTACCAAAATAAAACAGGCAATTCGTGCCCATCCAGGCGGCTTGAAGCACACACATACACGAGTATAGCAACAAGCAGGAAAACACAATTACCCTCGCACATTTAGAGGTCACCAGCATTAGGAGATTAGGTAAAGTAAGCAATCATCATTTAGATATTTGATGATGAAACTATTCTGTTAAATTGATTATAGTGGTGCACAGGGCAGGACAGGGTGACAACCACACCTGGCGATATGGAGTGTTTTTCTGTGTGTGTGTGTGTGTGTGTGTGTGTGTGTGTGTGTGTGTGTGTGTGTGTGTGTGTGTGTCTGTATGTATGTCTGTGTGTGTCAGTGATGTCAAATCACATGTCATAAGTCACACCTGTCATCCACTGCTCTGTTCCTCTGTCCATCCTCGGTCTACATGACTGTAAAATTTACTATTTACTGTAAATTGTAGATAACTGTTGGTACTAAATTGTCCATTTCCATGTGAATGTTTATACCAAATTTCCTCAGGTTATTGTTCAAGTCACTGTGAGCTTGACCTTTGTAGCACACATACCAGGTCTGGCAAAAGCTAAAGGAGTTTACAGTACAGACATTATGGGCACAAAATTGACCCTTTGTTATTCTTCCTATTGTCAAACTGTCATATTGATTGGAAATAATGACTAAATGGCCCTCCTCTCACAGAAGTGCTTTAAATACACCCAAGGATTGTATGCAAGCCATGGGTCATGTGGTCAGCACCCCAGGATCAACAAATGGACATGAGGCAAACTGAGAGAAAACAATATACATATAATGGGAAAAAATAATAATAATTACAATATTTCACACACAAGAAACCACTTATCTTAGGAGTATGGTGGTGGAAATCAAAAGTTTTCTGCCTCCATAGAAAGTTTCAAGAAACCTAGAGGACATACTGTAGAACAGAGGTTCAAGTTGTGTGTTTTTTTTAAAAATTTTTAGCAAATGTATTTACTTAAGTAAATGAATGTACTTTATAGACAAAGCTGTCATATCAAAATTTTTGTGAACAGCTTTACTGGACAGAAAACCTGAAAATAAAATACATTTTAAAAACTCTAAATTTGAAGATCACTTTTTCACTTTGACTTTAAATTGAATTAAAGGTTGAAATTTGAATCTAATTAACTGTAAGTAGCAGAGCTATTTCAGCAACAAATCACTATTGTTATTGGTAACAAAATATAGTCCTCTGAGTCTTAGAATAAACTTACATTACTGTAAACGCGCCAAAAGAAGGGGATGGAACATTATTGGCCACATTACCATTGTGAATGTCCCTGGACAGCGTGGAGGGAATATCACCATGTGCGCAGCCGTTAGCCAGTGAGGCGTACTCCATCACCATGCCAACCTTGGTCCCAACAACACAGCCCTTCTCTTCACACTCTTTGGTCGAGCAGAGGGATGGTCCAGAGCCGCTGAGGTACGATGTCATCAAGGAAAACATGATTTTCCACTGGTCAACAACTGGTTCATGACTCACCCACACTGTATTGTTATGTACCTCCTACCACATTCCTCATCCCTGATCCCAACTGAAGAGATTTTTCTTCTCCAGGCTCCAGAGGATGCATGTGGTGAAGTTGATTTTGGCGCCACATCACGCTGAATGCAGTGTTTGCTCTTGCTAGAGATTTGTAGAGTTTTGCATTTTGTGTTTGTGATTTTGTGTTAGAGTTGTGAAAAATGAGCCAAAGATTCAGAAAATGTGTGTAAACAATGGTGAAGAACTGTAACCTAAGCTCATCACAGCCCACAGTTAGCTTCCTATAGTGTTAGCTACAAGCGCCAAGATATCCACCACAACCTGATGACAACATTTTTAGACTGTCTCACTTGTATGAGAAGTGAGGCCCAGAGCCAGTTCTCCTGATTGTTCTCCTCTGAGTGTTTTTCGGTCACCCAAGGTGATGGTGCCTAGCCAACAAGTGTAGCTTGTACCGTAGCTGAGGTAATAGAATGGTATGTAATGTTAAAAAGTATAATTCTGAAAATTCATACTAAAATACTGTAGCTGGGGGTGCTCTAGTGGGTGAGTGGTTAGAGATAGATAGAGAGAGCACGTCCCATAGGGGAGAGCGGGGTAAGTAGTGCCAATTTTTACTTAAACTGCCTTTAAAGCAAGGGGATTATAATAATGCCCCCAACTAATATATGTACATATAGTTTAGGATGTTGTGCATCCCTGGGAACAATCACTTTGAATCTTAAATCAACCGTTCCAGAAATATAGCTTTAGAAAAAAAAAAAAAATTCTGGCACAACTTGCCCCCGGTGCGGGGTAAGTTGTGCCATTGATAATTGAAGTAAAACAGATCATTTTAATCTCACAAATGTTAATGCTATATAAAAGCAAGACATTCAATACAAAATTAAAGCCAGAAGCGGCGATGATCGGGCCCTCGCTTGTCCCCATGTAGTCGCGGGGGCCTGAGGCACACTGGGGGCTGTGGCGCAAAGAAACGCAATGTTTTGTTCATCCACCAGGCTACGAGCACAACCAGACTGGGCAGGTGTGTTCAGGGGCGGTCCCTCATCACACATGTTAGGTTTCAAGCAAATCCGTGCCCACTGCCATGTTTCTCCTATACACAGACAGCACTGCCACTGGCACAACTTAACCCAGGCCCTTTGGCACAAATTACCCCAAGCCCTAGCCTAGAAATCTAGACGCACCCTAGTGGTAGCAAAAATATTTGCTCCGTAGGTGGGTCTAGAAACGAGCCGTAGGAACTTTTTGAGTCTCGAACACCGATTGTGTTCACCAATCACAGCGCTCTATCTGTTCAGAGAGTCGTTGGGTGGGCTTAACGCGATGGCGACGTAGATTTTAATTGGCTTGTCAGGCTAATGTCATCCTGCTCTTTGCTCTGATTAGTCGTAGCGCTACCCTATTGCATGCAGAGGCAGTTTGAAAGACAGCCTTCATCCCGCCCCCTGGATTGAGCCGAGGTCTACCGGTCGTTTCCAGACTATACATTTTAGTGATATAGTCTGGCTTGTCAGGCTACCCAAGCCCAGCATTTTGAGAAAAAAGGATTCCCCAGCTGTTTTGAGCTGGCATAATGCTAACTGTATAGACTCATGGTGTAGCTTAATAAAGCACTAAAACATGTGTGAACTGTTTTCAAAGTTATCTATAATTGTTCAAACATGGCAATCAAAAAACCTTGATCATAGAAATTTTACTTTGGAGGGCAAAAACTTGTTTTTTGAACATAAATGTGCTTTCCTCTCAAGCCATGTGTCTCCCTTCTTGATAGGATGAGTGAAATGGATGCCCCTTCAAAAATATGTGGCCACATGACCAACTTCTTCTATGGTTTTCTAGATAACAGGGGTGGAACTACTTGCCCCATGGCACAAATTACCCCACTCTCCCCTATAGGCTGTGGCCCTTGTGCAGGAGATCACCGGTTTGACTCCCAACTGGGATGATCCTGCATGTCCGTTCTCCCAGTTTTCTCTCCCCGTTTCATGTCATTCCTCCACTGTCCTACCTAATGAAGTCAAAAATGCTAGAAAAGAAAATAATAATAATAATAATAATAATAATAAATAATAAAATACTGTAGCATTATTGTATTTTATTTGGACATAATCACTAGGCCCTAGTTCCATAGCTGTATCAATGTAATATGATCACAATTACAGCACTGAGTAATGACCAGATGTGTTTTTGCAGATTATGTGAGACAGTGACGTTGACCTTTAACCTTTTATGTATAAAAAATTATCACTTAATCATTTTATCCCACAAAGCATTTGTGTTAATTTGTGTCATAATGACCAAATGAATTTGTGAGCTTTAGCCAAAAACACAACTTTGACCTTTGACCACAAGAATCTAATCAGTTAAACCTGACCTTAAAGGGACAACAAGGAGTTTCTATTTGGTTATAAAAAAGTCTCACGTTAATGTGGATGAATCTACGCTACCCACACTTGTTAACTCATTGAGTGCCATTGACGTATATGTACGTCAATCAAAATCCAACGCTTGAGTGCCAATGACGTATATATACGTCAAATGCACTTTTCTGCGGCTGGTAAATGGGGACGCTGTTGCGCACACTGTGAGTGATTTTGGGGCTTCTAGGATACGTAGAACGAAGAAGACTGTAGATCAGAGCAAGAAGTGAAGAAGAAGGAGAAGACGAGTGCGATCGGTACAGAGATAAAAAAAGTTGGGAAAAGTTTCTGTTTCTAGAGAAAAACGACGGGCAGAGCCTGGAACAAGTGTAACATGGAGCTGGAGGAAGCTTAGCCACGGATGCTATTAGCATTTTTAAAGCCAAAATTAAAACGGATAAATCACTGTTTTTCTTGGGAGACTCTCTGTCACAAAAATGCATTTTTCTCAGCTTTCTAGAAAAAAAGTGGTCTTTTTGGTGCAACCAGGCTCTATTCAGCTTAAGATAAATCAATAATGGAACAAGGTACAAACAAATGTTTTTTTTCCCTAGTTAAATAGAGAGTCTCCTCTTTCCTTTGAGCTATTTTGTGTTTTCAGAGTCATAGTACAAAATATTCTCTGGGTCTTAAAATATTACTCAAAATGCCCCGAAACGCTGGCACATGGCACTGACCATTTTATAAAAGGGCTGGCACTCAAAGAGTTAATGGGCCCATTTTCGATAAATATATTGTTTTGTCTCTATCGTTATTTTGTTATTATTAGTGGTGGCGGAAATGCTGGACCAGCGTTTCTTTACTTTCGGTTTCGTGGCGAGTCATGAGAATAACGCCGCCAAATCGCCGTTTATGGTCAGAACTACGACGGTATGTGATTGTCTTCGAACCTCTGACTTTAATTCTTGTTGAATGAAAACATGAGTCCGTCTTGCGCCGGTCAAAGAATTTTACGGTGCGCGCGGAGGCTCATAAATGGAGTGTGAAAATGCTTCTCTTTTCCAAAACTCCTCGTTGTCCCTTTAAAGCTGTGGGGTTGGGTGTTGGTATGTGTACATTTTTATTGATATTGACTGATGCAGTTTTCATTTCATTGTTTGTCACAGCTTTGAGATGGGTTAAATACCTTCATGCCAGTGTGTCAGGTACAACAGTGCAAAAAGTATACTATTCATTTGTTGGATCTGATTCATAATCAAGTGTCAGTCTCCTTGGCCAAAAAATGAAGCAACAATGAAGTGCAGTTCCTTGGGTGGCCACTTGAGGGTGGCTTGAAGAGTGAGTCAATCCCCATTGACTTCCATGTTAAAATGTCAAATTTACTGTAACAGCAGAAATTAACTTGTTCACAGCCTTGTTCTAAAAGCTGTTTTTGGTCTCTATGGCAAATATCTTATGGACGCCTGTATGAGGTGAACTTTTCTTTCCAACTTCCCAGGATGCACTGAAATCTCATTTTTACGCACCCTCCACCTCTTTGCCTATTTTGGGATTATCTAGGGGTTGGGTGGAATCAGGTATTTATTATTATGGCGCTTTTCCACTACACTTTCACAGCACAGAACGGCACGGCTCGGTAAAGGTGCTTTTCCACTACAGCTGAGTTCTTCTAGTTCCTCCTCAGCGGGGGCCGGGTCATTTAAGTTTTTCCCCACCTTTACCAATAATGCTTGCTCAAGGGGCAGGGGAGTAGCAGCAAACAAAAACAGGGGGAGGTACTGTATAGTGGGTTCACAAACCCCTCGGGCCTCAATCAGGAGAGTTCAACTCATCAAGGTTTCCGTTTTCACGGCGATCGGTTCCTACCAGGAAACTGAAAGAGTCTGTCCTATTGGACGCGCGGAGGTATCGTGACAGAGCGCAGCGCTCAAGTTGGGCCCGGCTCAACCTCCACGCAATGCGCAAGAGCGGCATATGCTGGCATTGCGCCACGCGGACCAGGGCCACATCTGCGCCGCGCAACACATACCCTGAATGGTAAGATGTGCGCAGCCTGCGCTCACTGCGTCTTATGTGAAAAGGGCTTAAGGGGTGAGACTGAATTTTGATTAATCATGTTCAATCTGAGAATTAGAGGAGGTGATAATAAAAGTTATTTTCAACTACATATTTTCAGCTGTAAGATTATTGCTTACATATGAAGGAGTAAGTGGCTGAAGTGTGCTTTTCCCGGGGAAAGTAATAAAATATTCTCACCTACACCACGTACAGCCGCACACTCGCAAAAGTAGCGCTGCTATATCTGTTGGCAGCTTGAGATCACAGTTAAAGCCCCGGAGGAGGCAGAGAGAAAAATGCTGGAAATACCCAGAGTTTAAAGTGCTAAAGTGAAGACTAAAACACAGATTTATTCAGCAGAAGCCAAAGACCAAGGGAGAGTTTTAACACATTTACACCAGAGAGCCCTCTGAGGAGAGACACACCAGTGGGTGGTTGAGTGAGAGCTTATTTGAGTATGTAGTGTATGTCCTCCTGTGTGTATTATTTGCACGTGTGCTGCGTATGTGTGTGCATACTCCCATTGGTGCGTTCATTTCTCTTATCCGTACACCCACCTTTTTCTTGGTTTCAAGACAATCTCCCAGGATGCCTATTCTACATTAAACAGTGCTTTGAAGACAATTGAGCTGAGACCCAGGCTGATCAAGGCTCCCTTATCCCTCCCAGCACATCTATTATCAAAGCCTTCGTACCATTACCGTCATTATACACTATGTATTATTATTATTATTTTGAAAATGCAGCGCTGAGAGCGGGCGAGAGATGGGGCCCCCGTAAACAAATCTATTATTGGTGATGAATTGCATAATAACACTGGCATAATGCCGTTCTCTCACAAAACTGGTGAAGGTGCTGAACTGGAAAAAGTACCCCCTCTGTAAAATTTGAATAAACAATGGGTGAGAAAGGGGGAGAGACAAAGATGGAGTGTTTATTAGTTGGTGTGTTTTTACTTGAAAGCTAAAGACTGTAGTTTGCTGAGCACATGCCGATCCTGTGCTGTCATCTCCCTGTTTGTTATCAACAACACACTTACATGTCTGTGTATATTTAGAGGGAGCCTGGAGGAACAGTATACACTTTGAACTCTGGCTTCTTTGATGGAATTTGTTTGTCTAAGAGTTTAACCTTATCGGTGTAAAGGTAAATGATGGAGAGTCAGTAGAAATAGTATGTCTACCCTTTGGTCATTAAATGTGATCTGATAAGAGTCACAATTATTGACAAACACAGTTTCTCTGAGATAATATCACACAAATAATTACAATCTATTGTTTCTTTATCGAGGGCAGACAGTAAACATTCGCAGTACTGGTGGACATAGCGAGTGAAGCCTTGGATTTAATAACCAGTCAAACCTCCTTTGACAACAATAACCTCAGTCAAATTCTTCCAGTAGCTACTGATCATCTGCTCTGCTTTCAGGAAGAGGCTTGGACATTTCTTCCTGCAGAGCCGATCCTGGAATATTTTCAGGATGTCTGGTGTAAACAGCTGTTCAGTTCACTTACTGGTAAAGGTCCTGGGCTCTGACCTGGTCGTGGTCAGAGCCCAGGACCTTTTCGTCAATCCACGAAACAGAGATGTTACCAACTTCCTTTTAGTTGTTACTCTGAGGTTCTCTTTTATGTCACTGATCAGTGAATGTGCCGTGCAGTTATATAAGGGTCGCGAAAAATCCAAATGATGAGTTGGTGGGGGTGGAGGGATGGGTCAATCAAACACATATGGGTATGATTCCCACATACTTGGCTTTAATGCAGGAGTTGAGGATACAATGTAACCGTGTCATTATTCTTGTAACCAAAACAACAAGTAACTGAACTTAACAAAGTACTTTTATTTAGGCCTCTAAAAGTACTTGGTTGGGTTGGTGCCAATCTAATGACCCCATAACCATTATGTTGCAACAAACGGTATGTAGTACAAGTACAGTAGCTTGTTTGTGGTTTATGGTCATCAGGAAACACTGCGGTCCAAATAAAAGTGTTCAAAAACAACCTGTACAGTTGTTAAAACAACAACCAATGTGATTATTTAGGTTATTTTAGAAGGACTGATAAATCCTGACAACTTTTGATGTTGTTGTTAGCCAGATTTGTGTGTTATTAGTCAAATAGATTGTGTACATCTGTAACTGAGATTAACCATATTTTAAGGCAAATAATTTGGATAATATTGGAAACTGATTAAATGAGCTGGAGCTAGCTTGTTCACATGCTAACTTCAGCCGAAGAAAAGACACAATAGAGACATATTAACATGATGATTTCCACCTTTGGAGACAAACACTGGTGAGTAAAGGAACAATGTTTGATGTATAACTCAAAATGTTTTTTCTAGACTGCTAAACAACTGTTAAGGCTATAGTATATGCTCTGTAACTATAATAAAACTTAAAACTTTTTAACGAAACAAAGTATTAATCTATATTTGAGGTGAACACTCAGGGATTTACTGAGAAGAAGTGTTTTAGTTAGTTTGTTCCAACAACCACCGTAAGGTTGACGTGTGGTTAAAAGGGACATGGTCGCCACCCCTCGGATGGATCATCATGAAATCTATGATGTTCCCCCCTAAGGATCAGTTGTAATAACTATGGTAATCCTTTGATCCCCCACCCCACCCCACCCTCCACCCCCTCACGGCCAGGTGTAGAATCATCATGTGTCTGCATTACAATTTGTGGTTTGGATATCAGGCCAATTAAGATTGTATTGGTTATTCAACATAATAAAGCACATTGCCATATGTTAAAGCTGTCAGTGCATGAGTGGTATGAAGTCAATGATTGTGCACAGAACAAGCTGTTATACTCTATATATTCTCTTTCTTCTTCTTATCTACCCTCCTCTGTTTCTCTTGTGGGTCAAAGAACAAGACTGTGAGTGGATGCATCCATGTTCCTTTGCACATACATATGCACGCACACGCACACACACACACACACACACACACACACACACACACACAAACTTGCTAACACTCCCCCTGTGTAGACACTGTTTAACTATGCTAATTTGAATATATTTTTGGGTCAATTGTGCGCTCACCAGAGACGGCTTCCACGGCTACCCTTTGCCGAAACAATTTAAATTTTTAATATTCCATTTAATTTATATGGGCCACCACTGAGGCAATCTTACAATGCCAAAAAAAATCTGATCTTGATTTGTTATGTTTTATTTTCATATATACAGTATATATATATATATATATATATATATATATATATATATATCTTTCATAGAAATCCCATCACCTGGTTTTTGCCCTTTCCTCACCTGACTCCCTGTTCTTATCTATCGCAAAACCATTTCAAGAAATAATCAATAAAAACAATTATGAGATCCAACCACAGCACCAATGCTCTCTCTACTCTTCCTCATCTTTTGTTTTTTCTCTCTCTTCCCCTGTCTATCTCTTTTTCTCTCCACTCTCTGCTTTTATCCTCTTGTCTCTTCTCCCACCATCCTCTCTCCTTGGTGATTCACTGGGTATAATATTTAATTATACTCTATAATTTATGCAGGTTATCAAACTCTGAGCGCATCATTTTATGTACATTGTGTAAATTGCTTTTTTTCTCTCTCCCTCCCTGGCTCTCTGTCTCTTTCTGTCTTTTCTTTTCCAGTCTTTTTTTTTCTCCTTTTGGATGGGAGGAGGGTAAATTCTTTGCAGGCATAGACAGAGATATTGAAGCTCGGGTGCAAATGTGAAATGAATAAACAGGCTGGATCTCTTCTTCAAGGGCCTAAATGAGATCTGCACAAAATAATTTAAACTAGGCCCATTCATCAAGCCCAGCCAGGGAATGAGTGTGGCAGCGGCCTGTGTATGTTGTCCATACTGTATGTGTATGTGTGTGTATTTCACGCCCCTGGCAGCGGTTGTAGTAGTATCCTTCTGTGGAGAGACAGAATGACAGATTAAGAGTGAAAGACAACGTTATACGTTACTGAAAATGGAGGTTTAATACAAAACTTTAGAAGCAACTGTGTAGTGGTCTACAAAATATGATGATATACCTGCATACACAGTAATTATTTTGGTGAAACATTAGCCTACCTTACCCATACTATAATTTGTGCAGGCAAAACGCTGTCTCACTTACTGCCATTCTGGCGGGTGACCTTTATTGATTTATCCACTTATGACAAATTTTAAGGGCAGCTGGTACTGGTCACGTTATAATTTTTGGACCCTGCAAGATGCCTGTAGTATGTGCTGTAGCTGTAACCCTACAGACAGAGCCTCCTTAATAAGATATGTAGTCTGACTTAAAATTCATTCTTAAATCATTTACAATAGGTTGCCACAGCATAGGGATATTTCCATCCACTTGCACGGATTTCCTTAAAGACTTGGCAGATTCAGTCAGATCTCTGTGTTAATTATGGAGAAAATAATACTTGAGCCAACAAAACTCTTAAATCATGTTATTTACATTGGAAACAATTGCAGTGATTTCATTAAGACCAATACCACAATAAATGACATGGTAAGATGTTCGTGCAGAGAACGGAACGGGGGTAGCTAATCCAAAGTCCTTGACAAATGTAGCTATTCAAAAGACCAGGATAATCAGACAACTGATAAACAGTCAAATATTAATTGAAAACTTTTAAACATTGATGCACAAGTACTTAAAGCAGAAGTAAGCGATCCGGTCGTTTTCGCTAATGCTGCGTTCCAGGCCGGCTTTTGAAATCGTAAATTACAGCTTCAAGTCACAACTTACGACTTTGTAGCGTTCCAGGCAACCCACTCGTGTTTTTCCGACCTGTTTTACCTGTGAAAGTCACTATAACGGCCACTCGTAACTTCCGACCTGTGAACTCGTACCAGATCGAACTGGTACCACTTCACAGCTCGGAGTTACGAGTTTCCTTGAACGCACCATAACAGTCCTCGTCCCTACGTCGCCACATTCACGGCGTCCCTTGGCTGCACACACAGCCCTGCATGCCGTTCTCTCTCCTCATTGGATAAAAACTGTAGGATACGATAAATGTTTTCTCCTCGGCTCAGAGCAGAGCAGAGTGACTGACAGACCCGTGTTTCAGTCCAAACACTCTATGTAAGTGATTGCTGTCGGAAGATATAACTATTTAAGACTTATATTAACACAAATATATCACTTACTTCTGCTTTAAAAGAGTATAATATGCTGGGGAACAATGCGAGCCATCTGTCATTAGAGCTTTTGATGTCAGAAACACACGCATTCATCCAAACTGATGTTACCAACACCATTTCAGGACTGGGACATGAAGTGACTCTTGGAAGAAAAACTCACCTTCCACAAGTGTCATCCATATGGACGTCTATGTGCAGTGACCTGAGGGAAGGACCTAAATATAGAGGTTTGAAGGTGTTATTTTAAAGAAGCCACAGATGTGCATTGGCACAGAGTCGGGGGAAGAGCCCCTCAGATGTTTGGGCCAGCTTTACTGAAGACCTTTTCACCCATGGTGCACAATCTGGAGGGGGAAGCACAGAGCAGCAGGGCTTCAGGGACCTAGAGGGTTTGTAGGGATGGAGAAGACTGGTTAGGCCATGGAGAGAGAGAGAGAGAGAGAGAGAGAGAGCTGCAACAGGAAGGCCAGCAGATGAGAGTGGAGCAGGTGAAGATGATCATGGTGGACATCAATTATGAGATAAACTCAGACAAAAGCTAATTTAAATTTCTTATCAAAAGAAAGAAGAGTGCTATTGTGTTCCAGTTCAAAATCAAGTCTAATGATCACAGGCCTACAGTGTCACAGTGATAAGTTATTAGTGTTCAAATATAATGTCATAATTATAGTCAGGTTTATATGTAATGTACAGTGCTCAGGTGCACTATAATGAAATCAGCCTTTTTTCCTTGACTAAGACAAGATGATGATGGAACAGCACCGACATCATTAAACACTACCTGTTACTATATCAACATGAAAAATCATGGCGAAAAAAGACAGGCTTTTTAAGTAGATTAAAAAAAAAAAAAATCTCTTTATTCACTACCTGGCCTGCAGCTCTCAGTGATTCTCCTCCACTCAGCTGATCCCAGGACAGTGTAAGTGTGCCTTCAGGGGGATGTCCCCCTTGGACACAATGAATACTGGATGTGAGGACACACCTACCTGCCAAAGAGATGACGGATGATGAGAACTTGTGGCTGTGTTGACTGGCCCTGTTATATTTCTTTATACATGCACTTATCCAAGAAAATACCTTTTCTGAGTTGTGTGTCCATAAAGAGAAAAGTGTGAAGTGGTCTGGAAAAATGAGTTTTGTAAGATAACGTTTTACTATAACATTTTTACCAAGTTATAAAGAACATAGTTAGACAGAACTGAACCTGAGCCAGAAAACACAGTGGCCTCGGCATATGAGAAAAGAACTGCTCTCTTCACAGTTGGTTACAGGGATAGTAAAGGAAAATAGATGTGAGGGTTGCAGATGTTGGATGCAGAGCATTTCCCATTATTATCTTAAGCATGTTAGGGCTTACGATAATAACCCCCCTGATCCGGTTCAGCTTCAGTGAGACAGGAAAAATAGGCGCTCCTCAGAAGAGTCTGCAGTCAGACAGTGAGATTTCTGCTTCTTCTCTGATATGGTAAGGCCTGTCAAAACTGTCTCTGATGGGTAGAAGTCTGCCCATTGTTGGGCACACAGGCCAAGTATGTCCATTATAACATTAAAGACTTGAAAGTACCAAGTTCCTATTAGTATTGTGCGAGGCTCATCTGATTGCTCTGTGAAAATGCCTCTCATAAAGTGTTTATGAAATCTTTGAAACTGTTTTAGCAACTGTCAGAAACTGTTGACAAAGATTCTTTAAGAACCCAGTGATATGGGAAAACTGACTTTTGGGGCTTTTTGTTGTATGTCATCCTCTTTTCCAATTATCCTGGCTCTCGCCCACTCTGACTGAAGTCAAAGCCTTTAAAAAAAAAAGTAAGATCATCCGTCTCTTCTAACCTTGTCTGTCTCAGTGTTAATAAGTAAATGCAGCTGAATTCACAGTCTTTGTGTCTGCTAGTTTTATCAGCTAATGTTGCAGTTGTAAAATCTAGATTTGACCACTGGTGATCTAGACCCTATGAGATCTTGATCCAGTTTTGTTTTGCAGTTCAACTCAAAACAAGTGAACTCGGGAAAGGAGTAAATTGCAGAAACGTAACATAAAGACAGTTTTAAACCCTTTCAGTTTATAGAGCAGTGCTTCAGCTTCTCAATAAGTTTCCCTTTTTTCTGTGTCATCTGTGGCAAAACAACTGACTGCATTTCTGATCTCTCAATTGCCTTTTGCAGTATTTTCGCTGATTCTCCACGGCAACTCCATCTGTTGCTGAAAAGCAGAGTTGTGTTTAGAGATGTGAGTGTTTCTGAACACTTTTACCCAACACAGAGTGAGTGGAGAGTGGAGGGTGTATGTGTGTGCTTGAGGCATGATATATGACAGGATTTTCCAGTAATTGACGGGCTTCAAGGCCATCCTGATATATTCATCATATCGTCGTAGACCGGACCATTACAATTTTACTGTGGTCTTGAAACATTCTGCAAGAATGTGGCTCTCCATTATGTGGGATCACCACTCATCTTTGTTTACAAACCTAAAAATGGTTCACTGCAAATCATGTGCAGAATCAACCATAATCAGAGAATATTTAATTTCCTCAGAAATAGTATCTTTTACTCCCAGGCCCATGACTTCAGTGAGTGTGTTGCAAATAGATGATGACAAATATGATGTACTCACTCTGTCCTTTTGTCCACGTGCCTGACGGAGCTCTGCCAGTATTGGGTCTTATTCAGCAAACAACTCAAGCATTCCTCAGCAAGTTGTACTTTATCTGATAAAACCCTAATCTCACAAACAAGATGGTCCAGGAGCTCTCTCCCCTTTTCTTTACATAGAAGCAAAAAAAAATACCAGGAGCTCTCATGCTCACCAGTTCCTCCACTGTGCATCAGTTGCAGTTTTTGATCCAAGAGAAGATTTTTAAGTACCGAAACCATCTTAGTTTAGTTTTTCATCTTCTCTCCTGCTCTATATTTTCTCTGAAGTTCTAGTGCCAGCATGAATGTTTTGTGATTAGTAAGAAATGGTGGACAGTGCTAGCGAAGTAGCTGAGGGGTGTTAGTGTTTTGTTGTGTCATCACAAAGTTACAGTCTTGAGGGCTGGTTTAAAGACTCTGAATACAGGCAATATGTATCCATAATAATAATATAAAATCCATGCCCATGTCCATTTCGCTATGGACTTAGGCATTGATACTTTCAGTTTTAATATGGCATTAAAACCTGCTTTATAATCAAAGAAGACATACTGTAGGAGGCTCACTTTAAAAGTGTATTCTAAAATTTCAACTGTAATGTCATGATGTCAAAGTGACAGATTTACAGCTTCACGGGCTACACTGATATCTAATCAAATGCAAATGGTTAAAAAAAAGACCACCTGATATTTGGGACTATCTGTTATTTTGTCAGTGACTCATAATTATGTAATGTAAACAAAGAGGCCATTCAGACAGATTATCAGCCAGTTAGAGCTTCTAGGTAGAATATTAATAGAGTTTCCTTCCTGTACATAAGAGAGTTTCCACAGTCAAGGCCTGAGGATACAATTTAAAAGGGCCCCAAAGGCCCAAACTGCATCAAGGCAGGACTGGCATTAATGCTCTGTTGAGGAGGACAAGTGGTTTTGATACAAGAGCAAACACTTCCAAAAATATCAACATAGGGTTTGTGACATGACCAACACTCCACAAATAAAGCGGAGCCTTTTGCTGAGATAATATATACAGGACTCCAGCAAGATATTTATATTCTGAGTAACCCTGAAACCAAGCGCAACATGTGTGGCACTGGGGTCTTTGGGGTATGTGGAGCTCTGGGGCCCCTAAGCACCCACAGACAAAAGAAAAGAAGAAAAAAAAAAACAGGTAAGATAAACAGACAAATCTGAACCTCAGTCTTGCTATGAATCATGTTAAACGGCATTAATAAAATGGCTTTTTTTTTAAATATATATTAATGAAATTACTGCAACATCAATTCTAGTCCCTAAATATATGAGATAATTCACGGCAGCAGGAATAGTGAGACAGTACAGGTGTGACCAGTTTACACATGTGCAGGTTGGTTGTCTATGTTAGTTATAGTAACCGTGATTCTAATTACTAGACACAACCTTATCATACTGTAACAGAATAGTGACAGTGAGGGCCTCCAGCCTAAATAGGTCTATGGGAATAGACACACGCACATTCATAGCCTGCTTTTGTCTTTTTTTCTACTCTCCAGTGTTTTAAATGTCATTGACCTGAGGGCAAAGCACATACCATCTCAAGTACCCATCAGTCTTCTACGAGGACACACACACACACCAACACACCAATCAAGTCTCAGCGGGCTTCCTCACTCCCTTGTCTTTCTCCCCCTGCTCTCCCCTTTCTGCCTTTCTTTTCCTTCAGAAGAAGTGGATTGGTGGACACCTCATGCATGAGGAAAGCCATTCGGGTGGTACTTTAACTGGATAAAAGGTTAAAGGGATGGCTGTTACCAATCACTCATGACATTCACACATCACACTTTCTCACTTACATCAGTCATCCTTCTTTGCTGTCATGATTGGCAGATGTGACAGTGTGATGTCAAGCAGACAGTTAGGGTGTTAAGGACATGCTCAGGATGACAATGCTGACAGTACTAAACTGATGAGTCATTTAGTCATTTATCTGAAAGGAAATATATGTTACGTTAAGCCAGACAGAACATATGAGTTTTGGGACAATTTATCCCCGATTCACCTCTTTATGAAATTTAGACCTTTGTGAGTAGGCCTACCAGTGTTCAGCCAAAATTGTCTTATCTGTGAGGAGTTGACAAATCCAGTTCAAAACCTGCCAAACTGCCATCTCAATAAAATCAAATTTATTTGATCTTTAGGAATTAAAACCTGGATGACTACATTTATGTCAGTCCGAAACAGGGGTGAAAGAAGACCGGTATGGTCCAGCTAGTGGGTACCACCACCAAAAGATTGAGTAGCAGTAAAAGCAGTGGAGAGCAGCTGCCTACTGGTCACACTCTCCATGACAAAAGAGAAAAAAACCAACATGTTGACACTTTTCTTTCACATTAGCGCCAATGTCTTATTCTCATTTCAACAACACAATTTCATACTTTTTGCTAGTTAAACATTAGCATCACAAGCTAGTGTTAGTCCCAAAGGCAATGGTGGTGCCAAGCAATAGCTAGCATTAGAGTTTTTTAGGTTAACCATGCTACTTCTAACATACATTATTGACATTTAGGTTGAAGCGTATACTGTACACAGCAAGTTGCCATGTCTTTCATCCACACTTGTCTGTGCCTCTCTTTTTTTGTTGCTATTTTTCTCACTGCAAAGTTTTACAAATGTTGCACCACAGTCCCTATTTTGTTTACTTTTATTTTGTCTAATTCCCAATGATATCATGAGATCATGTTGGTAATGAGGCCTACAGTACTAGTGTTCCATGTTTTATGCCAAAGTCTGTTTTATCAAACACTGGGGCTGATCACTCTTCAACATATGCATTGTATGGGAGGGTTAATTTAACAGTAACCCCTACTGAGAAAATAGGTTATGGAATAACTGTAGCTACAGAACAGATGCTGTTTAATTTTTTATACAGTCCTGCTGAGTAATAGGCCATAACACATCTGACGCTCCATTAAAGACACGGAAACATATTAGGCATAATCAATAGCAAACTTCACTTTTAGCCTTATTATTTTATGCACACAGACTTGAACTAGATGAAATAAGCCCCTTTAATGGATTTTAAGGCAGTGTGATGGGCATATTTCCTTCTCTTTAGAGGGTGATATGATTCATAATGAGGGAGTGAGAGTTTTTATCTACAGCTCTAAATATTTGTCTGTCTTAAGGCTGATCGTGAAATAAGATTTTTCAGTATGCGCCCAGTGTGAGTTAATTAACAAAAGGAGAGATTTCAACGGGCTCTGGGCCACAGGCCATGAAAGTGACGAGATGTAGCTGGTTAGCGAGTTAACTGTTGTTGAGGAGAAAGGTGATACACTAGAGTTAACATTTTTGGAGCTTTCCACCTCTGGAGACAGCTGATAATGAGGTGGAGGAATGATGTTATATCTGCTAAATTAACAGCGGTCCATGCTAATGCTAGCTGTGTACTGATAGTTAAACTTAAAAATAGCTCCTTTAACTTTGAGTTAAACAGGAAATCATGGACTAGCTAGTTTTAAATACTTTAAAAAATCAAATAGACAAACACATTTTATTATTATTATTCTTTCATGGTTTTATTTAGAGGGATTTGGACATGTCCTTAATTTTTGTAGTTGTTGGTAGCCGACTAACCTTTGCCATTAAATCCAGATGGTCTGTTTCCTAAATAAATAAACATCTCTTTAAATTTTGGAGGACAATTTGAAGTTTTTTGGTAGGTTTTTCAGTGTTTTACCATATGGTTAAACTGTGCACATTTATTAAGTGTGGATAAGAAGAAATGTGAAATTTTAAATGCGTTATAATGTGTTATTATTACATATTAGTAGGTTCACAAAATCTTAAGTTATTATTATTATTATTATTATTATTATGTTATTTTAGTTAAAAAGAGGCATAGTGTGTCCTACTATGCTTGAGATAAGTTCAGTAGAATAAGTAATTTATGTTGCAAGTTTATGGCGCAAGTGTTTTCTTAATGTGTTTTTAAGCAATTAATCAAAGTGTTGTGATGTTTACAGGAGGAATTATTAAGCATTTTATAGAGATAGCCTATGTAAAATCAGGCTGAAACTGGCCCAGAGCAGGTACAGAGAGGGGTTAATAGCTGCATGTCAAGTGCATAGGGAGTGGTGGATCATGTATGAAGGTGTGTTTGTGCGTGTGTGTGTAAGCAGCTACAAAAAGGTGACATGAGTAGTAGCAAATGCAATGAACAGTGGGGCTTTGCAGCAAAGAGGAGAGGAGGGGAGAGGAGAGGAGAGGAAGCCAGCATGTCGCTGCTCTGTTGGAAATGATATCATAGCAGGGGTTAAACAGCCACCGTTTACCTTGATTTATAACACCCCCACCCCTCACCACCATGATTCGCCTCTTTTCCTCCTCCGCATACTACTCTCTCCCTATATTCCCCCCACAGAGGGGTGAGGCCTGATTACTAGGGAGGGGAGTGAACATAAGGAAAGAGGATTGGCGTCATAGAGCTGAAGAAAATTAATGAAACTAAGAGAAATAACACAAAATTTACAAAATGAAAAAGTGACTCCCATTTCAAGTTTGTGTTCACTGTGGAAAAGAGAGAAAAGAATTAATCCTACAGTGAGTTTCAAGTGTGCTGTTAATGGACACTGATTTCCCATAATGCAATACAGAGGAGAGATGGAGAAGCTACTTAGCTGTAAAACGTAAAACAAATCACGGGTGGTGCTTACACAGCTCCAGAAAAAAAAAGGAAACTAACTATAAAAGAAGTGTAAATCTTAATATTGGCAGAGATTTGCATATGGACGGTAGGGACATGTGATGTGCCCTCCCAGAGGCTACGTATCCAAGACGACCAATTTACGCATGCTAGCATTTGATTGGCTCAAAGGGTTGGGACTGTCTTGAGGCTCATGTCATGTACAAATATTGCACTTACTGCCCGACATGGAGAAGGCGAGAGTGGATAAGTTACAGCAGTAAGTTATCAATGTCAGTCAAGACCTCAAGCTCAAATGAAAATTTAGCATTTGAGATCACGCCTTCTCCTCTACTGCCTGAACAGCACAGTGCACACAACTTAATCCTGTCATGGCAATGTGTTTTGTATTTTGTATTTGTCACACCAGCAAAAACAAAACATCAAGGGCTAAGAGAGTTGTCAGGACT
This sequence comes from Trachurus japonicus, assembly GCF_045865225.1. Classification (NCBI taxonomy): domain Eukaryota; kingdom Metazoa; phylum Chordata; class Actinopteri; order Carangiformes; family Carangidae; genus Trachurus; species Trachurus japonicus. The sequence continues at coordinate 26,006,917 of NC_140909.1, forward strand.
GGCTCCTTTTCCTGACAAACAACACGCGGAGAGGGGAAGGTGCCGACAATAATCTTATTTATTTGTAACAACAATCAAAGGTAAACAATCAGTAGTGGAGGATATCAGTGGTGAGTGCGGGTGCATGGATGGATATGTAGGTGTTGTCTGTGCATTAAAACCAAGAGGACAGTCGCAGCGGGGGAGCTGCAGGACGCCAGGTCATGAATGGGATGAGAGAGAGGGAGACGGCGATCTCCACCCAGCTTTTAGGAACATAGCCACGCCCCCCTACGGCACGCACACCGGAGGCCCATGAGTAATCCTGAGGGAAGGAGAGACAGGAGAGCGAGAGGGGCGCCGCACACACACACTCACACATACACACAACCACTTGGGGTTGTCACAGAGTAATGGACGGCAAAGTTACCAGCCAGCATCTCAGCCTGCTCACACCCCCTCACCCCTCACCACATCGCCAGCCTTACAGTATTAGATTGTAAACACTGGTTAATCACTGGATAAGCAGCATTTCACTGTTGTAGGCTACCTGGTCAAGGTGGAGCTGGTTTTCAATGTGATATCAAAGGGGAGGGGAAACTAGTTTATCTAGCAACAGTGGAATCTCTATTTTCCATTTGATATTGTGCAATAATGTATTTAAATGTATGTTACTTATACTTATATGTTAATAAATCATTCTGTTGACAGCAGCCTTCTTTGTTTTGAAGGGGTTGATGTGTCTTTACCAATGCTAGGACTAAACCTATGCCCTCAAGAATTTTCATTTTCTTTGTGAAGATAATATTTACAGTGAAATTCCAAAGTTGCAATTTGATCAATGTGGAGTAGATATGTGGTGTTACATGCATACTAACCAGTAACCACTAAACCCCTATACAATATGATGATTAGTTTGTGCAATGGCGATTCTGGGGGGTGGCCTGGGGTGGCACTGGCCACCCCTGAAAACTCATTGGCCACCCCTGTGGCCACCCCAAATTTGATAGGTAGTTGTTGGTTAAGTTCGTCAACACAAGAAACAAGAGGAACGCTGTCACACACTCCTCTACACACAGTCACTGTAGCTGTGCCTCGCTCCGCTCTCTCTCTCTCTCTCCCTCTCTCTCTCTCTGTCACACACACACACACACACACACACATACGGGCGCATAGGTCGCGCTTGACCGCTAATAAACGGTAAATGCGCTATATCGCGCTACTTGTACAGTGTTGAAATGAACACACTTTATACAGAGTGCAGTCAAACACCAGGCTAAAGAGAGAGGAACAGCAGATCCTCTGACTGCGCAGTCAGCTGCAGGTGAGTGACAGACACGTGACTGTGAACCAGCGACACCAGTGAGGCACAAGTTAACGTCCGTTTGTGGTCAGACCTTCCGTCTAGGGGTCGGGGACGAGCTGCTGCATAACTGACACACATCAGGCTACTGTAGCCTAGGCTAAGTCCTTCTGTTAATATGTTTGCTGTGAAATAGGACTATAGCTGTGCAGTACCTATTCTTAGTAGACTGGAAAGCAGCAGATGATAGAAGCGTCATTACAACCAGAGGAGACAGGAGATTTTTATTTTTTAGAGAATTGAGACTTGACTTGGATTTGGTGAAAAAAAAGAAAAAAAAAAAGACTTGTGAACATCTCTGGCCCCCACTACTTAACTTTAGTTTTCATTCTTGCATTAGAGCATGGCATTTAATGTTTTAATGTCATGCTGTAATTTTCTGTCATGTTTGTACATAACTATACATAATGAATATTGCACTGAAGCTTGATTTTAAGAAAATCGTGAATCAAATCAGAATTGTAATATCTGCCCGAACAATTGCAATTAGATCTTTTCCCAAAATCGTTCAGCCCTAGATGCACTTAAGAATATCCATGTTCTGTGTTTCTAAGAAACTTGTTCTGTAAATTGTTTACTTGTGATCAAAAATCTGAAGCTCAGTGCTGATGCTTTTCTGTAAATACTATAGTTTTCTAATAATAATAATAATAGCAACTTCTTCCAGTTTTAGGCTTACAATTACAGGTTAAAGTCCCACCCACTCCATAGGCTGCATACAGATAATTTTTATATGGTTGAAGAGACAATGGTGTAGCTACTTGCTCATCCCTAGCCATCTGGCCACCATCTGTGTCACCTGTATTGTTACCTACGTTTGCTTTACTAATTTAGGCAGCATCTTGTGATTAAACAAAAACACACGTGTGCTGGCAAAAAACAAACCAAAAAATCAAATTCCAGTATCTCCAACAAATTTAGATGTAAGATAAATAATAACATAAACCAAGCATGTTAAGAGCAATTTCAGTTTTTTCTTACAAGCATAGTTTATCTTTTGCTTACAGATAGGCCTACACTTTTTAATGAGGCCTATCTTTAAATATTAAGCTTTAATTTGAGTTTTTGGGTTTCTTCTGTTGCCTAGATTGCTGTGTTTATTTAATCACTAGATAGGGCTTCAATTAGTAAAGAACACACAGGTAACAATACAGGTAATACAGATAATGAGCTAATGACTGATGAATGTTATTCTATAGGATGAGTTAAGAGCAGGTGAATTTTGCTACCCTGATACAAATTGTGAAGAGGTGAGGACTTTTATCCACTACAAGGCTCTTAGAAAAGCTGTACCCTATCCTGAACAATTACTGATTAAAAACCGACATGTTAAAACAACCAGAGAGTACCAAGAACTGTGAAAAAAATACTGTTTTTTAAAAGTTTTTTTTTTTTTTTTTTTTTTTTTTTTACCAGTAAACCTTTCTTCTTGACATTTATGAGACAGGAAATCATGGGCGAGAGAGAGGTAATGTGACATGCAGTAAAGAACCTCCAGCCAAGATTTGAACCGCGGTCGGCTGCGTATATCACAATAGTTTTGTTATGCCATGGCCACCCCACACTAGCTTTGTGTCCCATCTTGGCCACCCCAGTAAAAATATCCTGGATACGCCACTGAGTTTGTGGCACATATGAAGACCTTCTGTAGTATGGATTAGGGAAAAGCTCTAAGACTCTACAGCTACGCCAGGCTCTGTGAGGTTATACTTAATCACAAAGGTACTTAAGCTAAATGCTAACATCAGCATGCTAAATGGTCGCACTGACGATGTAACCCGTAGTGATATTGTTTACCACAATTACCATCCTAAATGTGTGTGTGTGTGTGTGTGTGTGTGTGTGTGTGTGTGTGTGTGTGTGTGTGTGTGTGTGTGTGTGTGTGTGTGTGTGTGTGTGTGTGTGTGTGTGTGTGTGTGTGTAAGGATATAGATGAGAGGGGGAGAGGGAGGGGATCAATGAGCTCTGACTGAAGCTCAAGTCTAAATTCTGTCTACCATAAAACACATTCCACTACTTTTACACACACACACACACACACACACACACACACACACACACACACACACACACACACACACACTCGCATACATTCAGTCACACATCCTCCCTTCACAGCAGTGGCAGCACTTCACAAAGGAACCATTGAAGGGGCTCCTTCAGTTTAAAAGTTGAAGAGTATGTCTAATTTTGGTCAGAGTTCATTAGGCAACACAAAAGTGGGAGCTTGCAGAGAACATGAGGACAGTGGCAGAGGCAAGTGCTTCATGCCAAGACTGATAAGAGCAGACAGAAACTACAAAGGCGCCTCTCCTTCAGAAGAAGGAAAGGATGAACAAGGAAGAGAGGAGGAGGAGGAGAAGAGGGGACACGAGTGAGAGAGAGAAAGACACCAAACACCAAGCAAAAGTCCTGGTCCAGAATGGTGGATGATTTTAATACAAGTCAGTGTTTGTTAATTTGAGTCAGTGAGCCTGCAACACACCAATATTCAACTTTAATATTCAGCTGTGAGGAAAAATAAGAGCAGCACAAACATAATGGGGAGCAAATGAAAATGAAATACTTTAAGCATGACTACTATATTGAGGGTATTAAAGTGTCAGCATGTCTAAGTGAAAGCTGCTACATGAGAAACAGGACACGACTTTGTGTCAATCCACACTCACTAGTAAAATCCATCCCTTCATTTCTCAAATTCCATTATGATGAAATGAAGAGCTTATAAAAATAACACATATATGTATATGTGTTTGTGTGTGGGTGTGTGTCATGGGGGGACATATGTTTCATTAAAGCAACAGCAGCAAAGTACAGAACATGCTTTCAGTGCACGGCCTCAGATTCAGCAACATTGTTGAGGAAAGAGTGTGAAGATGAATGTGGACAGTGATCTGCCCATGAGATCTGTGTTTTTGCTGTAACTGGCATGCAGTGCAGCTGCTTTAGTGCGAGGCCCTGAGCTGTAAATGGATATTGGAGATTAGATCTTTCATCTGGAGAGAGCCATGTCATTTTCCTATTTTTCTGTCTTATTGATTCTGTCCACTCTCAGCTCCACATGAGCAAACCCTTTCAGACTGGGAAAGGCCAATCTAGAGCTGTTCATATTCCCTACTTATAGATCTGGCTATATTATAAGAGGTGTTACAGCAGATGGGGATAAGATTTTCTAGATAAATGTGTAGATGTGTTGACTGATAGATGCATTACCACAGCCGGTTACACGAACATGAGTCATATATTACCTGCTATTCTACATTGCATGTTTAAAGTGAGTGAAAGAATGGTGGGCAGTAGTTGTTAGTTGTATGTAATGGAGTTTGCATTAATCTCTCTGTCTCTTAAATACATATAAGCACCTCTATCACTATACCATGTGTGTATCATTGTATTAGTCATATATTGTGAGTTTGTGTTAATATGCAGGGGGAGGTCCTAATAAATAATAAAAGGCTGCACAGTGGTGCAGTGGTTAGCACTGTCGCCTCACAGCAAGAGCATTCTGGGATCAAACCCAGGGCCCTTTTGTGTGGAGTTTGCATTATTCTTCCCATGCATGCGTGGGTTCTCTCCGGCTTCCTCCCACAAACCAAAGACATGCAGGTTAGGTTAATTGGCAACTGTAAATTGCCCATAGGTATGACTGGGAGTGTGAATGGTTGTCTGTCTGTCAGAGGCGACCAGGAGATTTCCCGTGAAAATCTCCAAGATCTACTTCAACTACACAACACTCAAGTCAACCACTTGGTGTCTCTGTACATCTCACTCATGGTTGCTCTAGTGACTCAGACTCTTATCAATCCAGCCTACTGGTTTTTGTTTAGCCTCCTATCTTGATCTAATTCTTTTTATTCAGACGTAACAGAACTTTCATGACCACAAAAATAAAATGACCAGCAATTTAACTGTTTGTTTGTTTGTTCTTAAAATAATATAGAATGGCGCAAAGCCTCATGGGAAATGGGAAATGCGTGTGTTGTTACGTTATTAATAAGTTATAACAAGACAAACACAGTCCGTGCTTTAAAGCTATAGTGCGTAACTTCTACGTGTCTGTAAATATCCGTTTCACCCAAGCCACTACAAGAGGAGATGATACAACGCTGATTAAGCCGTTTGGCTTCTCTAACACCTCGCAGTATTTTTCAGTATTTGTTCTTTTTGTATTGGCGACATTCCCACGCTGGCTCACAGGAAACAACCGAAATGACACATTTTACTTGGTTTTACCTGACAACGAGAAGGGAGGAGAGTGCTGCTAGAAGCAACACTTGTTAGCAGCCTGGTGTTAGCCACATCGTTAGCCTAATGAGCAGTAAGTTACAAGGTGTGTAGCCCGTGTTGCTGTGTGTAACACATTTTGTAGCCAGTGTTACTTTGTCAAACAGTATGCTGTGTCTGGTGAGTGTTACTGTGTGTGATGTGCATTACCGGTACCATGGAGAGCTACAGGGGTAGCGGTGGGGAGGGGAGGGGCGGGTCACACCGGGCCATAGGTGCCGGCCGTATCGTTGTAATAACGCAGAAATCCTCTAGGGGGCGACAAAAGTTACGCACTACAGCTTTAAGTGGGCCGGTGCGTGTCGGTACGCGGGACCTCTCACATCACAGTAGCCTACTCTGTCTTCTCCATGGGCACCAAAGCATGTTGGTGAGTAGGACAAGACCCGAAACCGTGGCGTTTTCAGCGCACTGTCAGTAAAATCCATTCATAGAGCTGTTACAGGCGTTAGAGCAATTGAGAGGGGGAAATAAAGGAATAAACATGACTGGATGTAATGTTATGGTCAGCAGTGTTGGGAGGCAATAACTAAAAATATCAATTATAATAAAGTAGCCTATATATTTCTGTTCTTTTAATATTTACAAATCCATTATCTAACTGGGGCCAACTTCTGAAGGAAATTGCAAAATATACCCACATTTCTTCTTTTGCTATAGCTAGATAAAAGTAACCATGTGTTGAAATGCACCAGAATACAGGAAATGGTATCTAGTCTTTACAAAAATTTCTAGGGGAGGACCCCCAGACCCCTTATTAAGTTGTTTCACTCACATCTTTTTGCTTCTGGCACCCATAGACTTTGCCATATGGAATGTCACATTTAATGCCATCATATTGTCCTAGCTCTGTTTGAGCGGTAAAGAGTGGATTTTGGTGCCCCACTCCGCCCCTGCTGTCTGTATATGTGAACCCTGCCTCTCGTCCGAAGTCAGCTGAGATAGGTTCCATCTCACCCACAACTTTAGTGCAGGATAAGCAGTATATAAAAGGAATAAAAAGGTCCTATATTAAATTGTCCATTGAGTGTATTTTCATGTATTGACGGAACTTGATGAAATATTAAGTAATCACCAAACCTTAGAAAGACCTTTCGAATGGCAAGCCATCCAATAGATGTCAAAAGATTTCACTCTGAATCTCAGATAGTATTAGGGATCATCCTCTGTGGAGCATGAATGTCTCCAAAAACATTCATGTAATTCCACTCTTAGTCGTTGTAATAATCCACTAGAGCTGGCACCAAATAAAAACACAGGCCATTTTATATCTTTGAACAAAACACCAATGACTTTTCACGGAGCCAGTTGGGCGGCAGCCATGATTCACCCACCTCCACGTCACTCGGCCTTGGACTGGAACACCACCAGACTGCAGGTACAAGAACCAACGCAGCTTCAGGCTAATTCCTTTAGCAAGCGAGGTCCATCTCATAATGACTTTCCTCGGCATGAGCTTCAGCCACCCACCGTCTGCCCCCACCATAGACTTAACCTAGCATTTGGAACTAATGAAAACAAATGGCTTTTCTATGGACAGACAAACCTATTTCAGACATTCATCATCAGGCTCATAGATTTCTAAAATCCCATCAAGTCTGTCCCTAGCCTACATCTCACTTTGTCTCCGGCTCTCTCTCCGTCCGTCTGGCTCTCTCCTCGCTAAATCCCACTTGTATACTGCAATCACAAACTTTGTAACTTTTCAGCATCATTTATACAAGCTCCATGTAGAATAACCCACCTGACAGTTATTCACTCAGCAGCTCACCATCAACAGAAACAAGTGGACAGAGCAGTGTTATCTGGAGATGGCAGAATGAATGGAAACTTGCTGCTAATTTCTCTGAGAGGTGCGCGGCACAGCTCTGAGCTTCAACAAAACCTTCACATTTTCCACAGCAAATAAACAAAAATGTGATTAGATAAGATCAGACTTTAATGATCCCTGTGAGGAAATTGGGTTGTTGCAGCAGCCCAGAGAAGAATATACTGTAGATAAGAAGGGAAAAGATATAGATTATTTGAAGAAAATACAACAAATATTAAGTAATAACAATACAGGAGCATGGTGACAATAATGCCACAGATAAATATGTGAAGACAAAGCATCGTCAGAGATACAGAGATAACATGGAGGTCACGTGTGTGACTGAGGATCAGATCAAGCATGTCAGACAGAGGTGCAGCATAGTGCTGAGCACAGCAGATTAACTTTGGTGGTAAGGTTTTTTGTTGGTCTGAAATCAGCCTTTGAATTGTCTCATAAGTGTGCGGTATCTGTTATTATTGTAAATAAAAATGTAGGGTAATGTAATGTAGTCCAAGCAGCCTTGGAGCCAAAAGGTTGTTTCTTAGGATTTATGAATCTCTGTTAATATTCATGAGAAGTGGCTTCAATGTTGGCCTCTCCGAAATCTCTCAACTCTCTCATTGTAACAAAAAAGACAAAACATGAAAAGATTGGCACCAGAATAACATGTTCAAAACTGAAAAATCCTCTCTCATATTAAACCACTAAGCAGTGCTGTGGTGGCTGATAAGCCTCCAAACTCTAACATCTATTAATCCAACTGGACTTCCTTAATTCAATTCAATTTTCTCAACAGTACCTGGAGCAACCCCCCCACACTCCAAGTATAGCCCACTCAGTCATGAACTTTTCACCTTTTAAATATTCTACGTATGTACAGGTACATGCAGGCCTCACCTGTGGGTATAGAAGTAAAAGATGAAAAGTTAGACGTAATAAAGAGATAATATGTAGATTTCTATTTAGTGGCACACCACTAATTTAAGTTCATTGCTACATTGGTTTTTAGTTATTGTTATGGGACATTTACAACCAGGCACACAACATCTGAGGTCATTACATCATTCAACTCCTGAACCCATTTGTACAGTTAGTACTATATGAGTCAGCTGAGATGTTTGAACAATATGCAGTTTATACATTGTGGTTTTCAAAACAGTCAGCTCAGAAGACATCAGAAATGGAGCTTGCTAAGGCCTGTAAATTAATAGACTAAGCCATTTTGTCCAAAACAAGACTTGAGGACGAACCTATATATGTTTATAATATTTATTGTATTTTAAAGTAAAGCAAAGGGTCATGGGTTGGACTTGAATCCATGATTGCTGAGGTTAGTACAAGGTCCACATGGTACTCGATCACATAAGCCACCAAGGAGTCCCCTGTTTCAGGTTAATTCATCTTTACTTAACCATCATTTTCTGTAGTTCATATTATGTTGATGTGATTTTAATTTGCAATTTGATGCTATAAGGAGGAAAGTGTTTTTATTTTTGATATCTTTAATTTTTATTTCATTATCTTTATTTTCTTTTATTGTGTTGCGTTTATTAAAATTGATTGTTTTTGGTGTTTCTTTAGCATGCTCACCTCTTTATACGGCATTATAAAAGAGCCTGAATACCACCACCACTACCACCCCGTCACAGACACACACACACACACACACACCCCTGCTTGGCTGAACGAGTGGCATACAGAGGGACACTAACTGTAACAGCAGGGTTGACTGATGGGCAATGATGATGTCATCAACGAGTGCCAATCCGGATCAGGGTGGTGGATCAGTGCCAGGCTGCGGGTGGCCCTGGCAACCAGATGCCAAGGCAACTATGCCACTCAGCCAATCAATGAAGGGAGGAACAGTGAGCATGGCAGATGCACTCTGGAGGGAGCTGTGGAGTTAAAATGTTGGGAGCATTTGCAACCATCTTAAACATTGTTTGTGGCATTATTATTCATCTGATGTCTGTTTGTTTAAGGAGAAAACATCCAACACTATTAGATGTAATTAATCTATCAGTTGTATTCAGTTGCTGGATCTAATAAGTATTTCTGTCTGTGATGTACATCATTGTGACCAATAAGACAATAGCCTACTATTTTGACATTTTGTAAACCGTGGACTACCATGCTTGAGGTTGCTTTTGCACCTTCTGTTATATATGTTTTCAGCGCTAGAATGTCACATGAACCCAGATCAGGACATCAAATTCTGGTGAGTGACAGCAGGTCATGCAGCACAGCTGAGCTATACATTTCTTTTCTCCAGTGGTGAAGAAATAATAGACTATTGAGCATTGTCAATCAAGACTGCAGGGAGTAATAAAATAGAGTGAAAGAGCAGCACACACACCTCTGTTTTAAGCCCTGTCCACATGTATTGTGGTTACAACACTATCTTTTATAAATACAGTGCAATCAGAAAGTTTTCAGACCACTTCACTCTTCGACATTTTGTTTTGTTGCAGACTGCAGGAGGCAGTTCTTTCCTTCTCATGGCTCAGTTTCTGCTCTGGTCTGTACTGTCATTCATGAGAACTTATATAGACAGGTGTGTGTGCCACTCCAAATGATGTCCAATCATTAGTTGAATTTGCCACAGATGGGCTCCAATCAAGGGGTTGAAACATTTCAGCAATGATGGGGAGAAATGAAAAGCATCTGAGCTGAACTTCAAGTTTCACAGCAAAGTGCCTAAATACTAATGAAAATGCATATTTTTGTGTTCTTTTTTTTTTTAATGAATTAGCAAAAATAGTATAGATTGATGGATAGTTTTAGCATTATATGAACTAACAAAACAAAAAAAGCCAAAAAAGATGGTCTGAACATTTTCTGAACCCACCGTGAATAGATTGTTTAAATCTATCTGTGTCATTAAAGTCCCACTCCCGCGACCCTTTTCGGCCATTTTAAAACCAGCTCATTAGCCATGCACATTAGCAATGCACCTCTGGGGGGTGGGCGGAGACTGCGCTGCTCTGCACCCGCCCAGCCACCTCCTCGCACCCCACCCCCCCGCTCGCTCACAGCTGGACATTGTACAATTACAGATTCAGCGCGTTTAGCGTAAAACTCCACACTGGGATTTGATCCCAGACTGGAACATAGTCCTTGCTCATGGTGCAAGCTGCTCTACCAGGTGAGCTATACCTATTATACCTAGACAGCTACACCGAGCTGTGAAGGCTTTCACCTCTGAGCCAGATGCAGAGCGGGGCGGGAGCTTGTAGCACTAGTGCCCTCCCCTGGAGCTGTGACACCCTCAACTCCAGTCTTCCTGAAACTGCCAGTTTGAGTCTGCCATTGGTTCACAGCAGTTTGAAGGCAGAAAAACTCTGAAATGCAATTTTGCACTTCCTTCTCTGCTGATAAGTGCTCTAACACAAGAAAAATGCCACAGGAACATGTGAAAAGCTCAGAAAACACGATTTTCACGGGAGTGGGTCTTTAATGACTTAAATTCAATTCAGTTGATCCTATCCAATTATCAGAAATGGTTGGATCAGCATAGACAAGCGGATCACAAATGGGCAGATACCAGAATGAAAGGATATAGATTATCAGTTTAGGGTCTCTGTTGCAAGACCTACAGCCAGATATCTTAGGAAATCAGATCTGTAGCTGCAATGAAACACTAAACTGATATGAGACATTTTGCCAACAGTAGGCTAACTCAAAATAAATGCTGACTGTTTTCATTACTCTTGTCACATTCCAAAGCATATATCTCTGTTAATCACAATAGTCTGTATGCATTAGACATAATTATGTTCCTGCATTGTGTAGCTACTGCACACATTGTACCGTCTTCAACACCATTCTTTTAAAACAAGTACACATTTGTACAGCCAGCCTGCAACACAAATTAAATATTTCTCTCCATATAGTGTAATGTACACCAGATCTTTGCAGAGAATTGTAACATGATAGTATGAAAATGCACAACAGAAAATATAACATCAAAATAGCAATTTTATACTTAAATTAATCATTTTTCTCTGTATCACACTGGCAATGTGTTCAATTTGCTGTTCTTGTGTTTTCTCTCTCCCTCTCACTAGGTAGGAGCCCTCAGCAGCAGAACCAGTAGCGGTGAACAGTTAATAGTGGCGCTGCAATAACAATAAAATGTCATCAATCTGTGGGCGCCTCCTGCCTCTGTCACACCAAGTTTGTACAGAGTAATGACATTAGACCCGGAGTAGCAGGCATGCTGCTCTCTTAAAGGCACCGCACCTCACCAACAAACAAACAAACATTACACCCATATAAAAATACCAAGGACAGGCATATGAAGTAGAATGGAGGACAGGGCAGGAAGGAGGTGGAACAAGACACTGGGGGAGAGACGTCAAAAAATACTCATTCCTGCAGTAGCCATTTTTGATCTATACACACATGCAACTTATACAGCAAAGTTTTACTGCAAATACCAGGTAGATTGTACACACAGGAAAAAGCAGCTGATTGTAGATGTGTGGTGCTATGTAAAAGTTCAAAAGCTAATGAGTTACAATATTAAAGCTATAGTGCGTAACTTCTATCGCCCCCTAGAGGATTCCTGCGTTATTACAACGATACGGCCGGCACCTCAATATGGCATATGGCCCGGTGTAACCCGCCTCTCCCCTCCCCATGTCGCCAATGTCACCAAATACAAAAAGAACAAATAATGAAAAATACCGCGAGGTGTTAGAGGAGCCGAACGGCTTAATCAGCGTTGTATCATCTCCTCTTGTAGTGGCTTGGGTGAAACGGGTATTTACAGACACGTAGAAGTTACGCACTATAGCTTTAAATAAATGACGTATTCAACACATCAAATGATTAGTAGATAATGATGGACTAGCTAACATGAAGTAGCTGTTCATGTAGCCTAGTTAACATTCTGGCCAGCACATTTAAGGCAACTTGTTCTTAGTAGCCTATAGCCTATTTAGTGTTGTGTGTATATTTTCAGTTTTCCACTTAAACTGTTTCATTGCATGGGGACATTGCAATGCTGCCACAACATAAAACTTCACACAACTTATCATAAACCAGCTGACAGGAAGTAGGCTAATAGTAACAGTTCAGGTAGTTAAACTTCTGGCTGGCACATCCCTCGCAATTTTTTCTTGTTGGGGAGATTTGGAATTTGAAATCAACAACGAGCTGGGCTCTTCGCCTGTGCTAATGTGGCACAATTTGGTGTTGTGCCTTACTAGAATCTTTATTAAATGTCACAGAATTAACAAAACATTTATTTTCCAATTTTCCCTAAGGTGACAGCTTGCCAGAAAATTATTGTCCTTCTTCCTCTCATTTTGTTGAATTGGTTGGCCAACAGCTTTTTGATGCAGTAGTCTACCGCCACTTTGTAAGGTGTGACTATACAGTCTATGGTCGTGAGGCTAATATTTCTGGCCATAGGCTAACAACTTCTTCTTTGTATATTTTAGTATTGTATAGCCTACATGTTTGTTAGTTTTTTCCTGTTTGTGCATCTCCAGATTTCTTTTCTCATTTTATTTGTTCCTTTTTACCTAACTCCCATGAGGCTTGGACACAAAAACCACTTTGTTAGGTTTTACAGTAGATCATGTTTTCAGTTATAGGATGTGGCCTTCTTTGTTGTGGTTAAAATACGTTTGTTGCCATGGTTACAGTAATAAACAGTTAAATTGCCATAATTAAAAGAAACAGGAAATGAGCAGTGCCTGCTGTGTCAAAGTCATGTGTTTTGTCAACCCATCTACCTAGGCCAGCTCTTGCAGTGGAGTTTTCTAGCTGGCTTATTCCTGTCATAACCACTACAGCTGCTGGAGGTCACCTAACAGTAAAATGTAATTATGGGTCATAATAAGCTGCCAGCATTGATGAAATATTTATTTTAGGGTACAGCTGGTATAAAGCTGGTAAAGAGTTACAGAAAAAGAAGCATGGATGTGAAAACCAAAAAAACAAACATAGTTTTTATAGTGTGCACTGCACCGAGACACAGGCAGACACAGGCAGTAAACTGTTGTGGAGTGATCCAGCGCATCGTGTAAACTGCCTGTGTGGAGGAATACTGAGTGAGTTGGTTAGTTCGAGATAAACTAACTTTTTTCCAACCAGCTGATACATTGTACATTTTTACTTTAGATCGTACTCTTGAACTGGTATTATTTTGAGAGGGAACTTCTCGTAGACAGCGAAAATATGCTGATTAATTGTCCCTCATTCACAACAGTGTACTGCCTGTGAGAGACCTTTCTACTGCAGATATTATACTTAGTAGCCATTTGTACCTCATACAACCCCACTTCAAAAAAGCTGAACTATCCCTTTAAGACTTGTGGAAAGTGGGAAGATTGTATTAGATACGTTGAGTAAAGGTCAGTATTGGTACATGACATGTACTCACACCTAACTTTACTGGTAATGAAATTAATACTAAACAGTTCAGATGTTGCTCATCTTTGTGCATGAGGCCGTTTTAATTTCAATAATTTGTAATCCAGGGTGATAATTAAAGCAACTAAATAATGTATGACATTTAGCATCTTGGAAATATCATTGAAATAAAACCCAAGTCATACCACTACATCCTACACATACCTGTTTAGATTTGTGGAAATGCATGTTTTACACATGTCTGACTGTTCTTTCTTTTTTTTCAGTGTGTGTGTGTGTGTGTGTGTGTGTGTGTGTGTGTGTGTGTGTGTGTGTGTGTGTGCGCCCGCGCACGTGCATGCTTTTGCATTGGTGTGTCTGTGTTTCTGCGTGCCAACGTGGGCTCATTGGGGTGTTCTGATCTGACTAGCATCCATCTGCATGCCCGCTGCTGACACATCAGCCAAGAGCCTCCATCAGTGACACACACACTTGGGGGATGGGGGCTGGAGGGGGGGCAGAAGTGTGAGAGGGAGACATCAGTAAGTGCATGTGTGTGTGAATGTGTGTGTGTGTTAGTGTAAGCGAACGAGGGAAGCAGAATGGGAAAGACAGAGAGACTGGCCAGGCGACATTAACCCTGCGCTGCCTGAGGCCAAGCCGTGCCACTGATCCTGTTTCTAATTCACCCCTGCTGGCAGTGCTAATGCCAGCCACTACCAGTTACCACACAATCTGCTCAGGGGACTGCCCAGCCCTGTTCAGCCCTACACCCACTCTTACAATAACTAGGCAGAGCTATGCATAATGGTTAGCATCCTGCTCAGACCTTCACACAGAGAAAAATGATAATAATTTATTCTAAAGAATAGAAGCATCTCAAAGATTAATGTACACATTTTGTTCATCTTGTTAATACCTAAAACCTACTTTTATTTTTTTTTTTACATTTTTTACAGTTCTTATCTTTCAGCTTTACAGGAATTCACTCAACCATATGATTTAATAAAAACAGTATGCATTACTCTTACCTTGGACCATACATTCACTCCATGGCTCATTCAAGATGAACACAGCACCACAATCAGATATTTGTTTGATTAAATTGTCAATCTTAAAAATACAATTTCATCAGAGTATTTTACCTAATTGATTCTTGTTTGACAACATGTGTCTGATTGTGTGTGCTACAGTCATTTGTACCATTTCCTCTTTTATAATTTGCTGTCACCTTGTCTTAATCTGCTCCTATTATCCCTCCTCTCAGCCATCACCAACCTGCCTGTTAGCCACTATTCATGTAAAGTGTCTCTTAATTCTCCTCCCTCCCCTGCTGCTTCTCACTTGTGCTCCCTCAGTCTGTTTTGAGGCTGAACCAACACAATGCTTCAACTTACATGTAATGATAAACAAATTAAAGTGCTGGTAAAGATACAGATATTTTAAGGGTAACTTTTTATTTCACTTTATATTTTTGCCAAGAGTACAAGTGGTACAAATGGACCATTTGAGAGTTATGAGGTGAGAACTGGGTGTGGTTCTGGTAAGACTGGTGCCTTTACTCCTCTTCTACAGATGATTGACATTACCATACTGCTGTGAGATTTCTTCATGCACAAATCAGCTCTGTAAAGCATTCTGTAAGCAGCCAATGAATGCAAAGCAACGTCCATCCGTGTCAAGGCACAAAGCCCACTGTACATAACAGGATGTCAGAGTTCAATCATCTGCTGCCCTGCTGTCATTTTTTTTTTTTTTTTTTACATCTATAGACTTCAGTTAAGGCCCTGCTCACTGGGCCTTTGCTGTTTGGGCTCTTCGGCTCTGGAGCTCCCTTCCAGCTGATCTCAGGCAGGTTTTCTCCTGTAAATCTCTTCATTTATTGCACGCCCTTTCATTTAAGGTTGTTTCAATTGTATATTTTTGGATTTGGATTTTGTTATTGTTGTTTATCACTTGGTAACTTTGTTCCTTCCACCTCATCCCTGCCCAATCCACTTACTATATAACTGTACTGTTTATACATTTTAGTTCCCTTTTCCATCGTCTTTTGTATTATCTTACTCCAGCCTTGCTCTAACTCTGCCTCCTGTTTATCCTTTGTATTTGTCCACTGAGCCTGAATAAAGGTGAGCTGCTGTGAAAAATCTTATCTGTGTTTCTGTAAAAGGGATGAACACACAGACAGCCAAAGAGAGACATTTAACCATCAGGAAGAAAACCAGCAATCAAAGTGACAGACAGCGTCACTTTTCAGACGACTTGGTCTGCATTCATGGTACATAGAAGATCACCTACATTAAAAGGCAATTCAGTTAAGATCAGGTAAGGTGGTAAGTGAGTCATTGGCAGTATTTGGTAACAGGTAGGGACATCAGGTCAATATCAGAGGCAAAGACAAAAAGGAACAGGCAGAAATGGACCAATATACATTTGAAAGTACTAACCAGGAAATAGGCAACAGGTGAGCTTATCTGAAGGCAAGGAGGACTGAGGGTTAAGTGGGTAAGACTAGGCCTGAATTGACAAGACAGTTAATGAACATGTTAAAGACAGCTCTTGATTGAATAAAGATGGACTGTGATGGAGGAAGGAAGGAGAGGGAGAGATATGACTCAACTCTACTTGAGAGGCTGTGTCCGTTCTCCTTTCCCATTTGGATATGAAGAGATGGACTTCTCTTTTATTTGTAATTTGCATGGGTTTCTGTGTTGACAGACCACTATTATTAACAAAACTGGAAAACTGAGCTAACACTCCCAGAAGTTTCTTGCAGATAATGTTCATTGGATAACCAGAGCCAGTGACAATACCGGGTCTTCAAAAAATGACACCACCATTGAAAATGAAAACCCAACAGACGAGTGCTTCTGACGTGGTTATACAGATTATCTGTGGAAATTGCTTTTTCAGTGCCTGATCATGACATGAGATGAAGACACCTTCTACATTTACCTACAACACCTAGATTTAACATGTAAATTCTGAATGGAAACACAACTCTCTTCTTAGAAGAAGAGGGATTTTCCAACATGTATCCAAACACCCAAGGAGTATTTTTAAGTGAGTGTAAAGCAAAAAGCTCCATCCCCCAAAGTAGCTGAGAAGACTCCTCTGGGAAGAATAACATAACATCTCACAGATTTGTACATGAGAGTTAAATCTGTAAAAATAAATAACTCACTTATTAAACACATACAAATTGTGGCTCTTGTTGTATGTTGTTGATAAATACATACGTATGTGCATTGTGCGCTCTCCTTGGTACTGAAAACTGTGACTGTCACTGTGACTGTCCATCCACCTCCACATGGATTTTTTTCCCCGTTACATACTCTCACCTGACTTCCTCTTTTGCCTTTGCTACAACTGCTGGAGGTCACCTAACAATAAAACCTGGCTGTGGGTCATAATAAGCTGGTTGCATGAACTGTGAGGACAGTCACAGTCCTGTGAAAAGAGCAAGTGCCCTCTTCAGTGCGCTGACAGAGAAAGGGGGAGAAAGAGGTGAGGGAAGCAGCTGTTTGGAAACCTCTTTGTCTAAAAGTAAGCAGGTTTGTCTCCTCGTGGTTACGCTGCATTCAGGTGCATCTTTAACATAAGAGCTGGACATTGGTTTTCTATGTGCTGATGAAAGAAATCTCAAACCTATATGATGCCCAAATTACACAAAAAGATGTTACATGTTCAAAAGAAAAAAAACTAATGGAGATGGAAAGGAAGGATGGAACTGACTGACTGGTGGGTGAACCACTGAGATGCGTCCCTGCAGGATAATCATCATTTGATAGTGACGTTGCAGCTGGACTCGCGACATTCATCCTGGTGGTCTAAGCAGCAGAGGAACACAGGAGCAGGGGGGGTGTCAGGTAAACACAAGATTACGCTGTACATCAAGGGAGAATGTCCATATAGCCTACTGTAAGTCCCTTGTTATCCGATTGGACAGTTTTGTAAAGTCCTGTCCATTCAGGGTCAGATGTCTTTCTCTGTGTAATGGGATTGGCCACACACACAACAGCTCTCTGCACTGGAGGTTTGAACAACCTTTGTTGAAGAAGCACTCATGCTTCACTTTCCAGTCTTCATGAAAAGAGCAAGCTGTTTGAAAACACATCAAGATTTTATCAAGACACTGTATGAGTTTTGGTAGCTGCCCAACTAGATTTTTCTTTTAAGTGTTTGAGGTGAGGTTTTGCTGTGCTCACATCTACTTTGAATTCTGCACAAGCCTCACACTGAGAACCAGGGGCATCATAATGAGTGCAATAGTGCAACTAGTTACCGGAGACCGGACATTGGGACAACATTTGCAATTTTGAAGTAATCTGTACAATAAATCGCTTTTTAAAAAAATGGTTAAGAACTTTTTATTGTTCTTAAAACAATATCAGTTTTCTCACAGATTTACTGACATAAATAAATAATAAATAATCCTGTGAGAGAAACAAACTTCTCACAGTAATTGCTGCATGTTGAGGTGAGAGATTTCAAACTGTATAGAATTTGTTAAACATAACCCTAACCCTCATTACTTGATAACCTGAACAACTACGACAGATGTATGGCTTTTCATCTGTTGAATCAGATATTTTGCGCCGGCATGACATTGGATGTATTCAAAGGTTGGGGTTGCATATGTACAGAGCCCAGATTGTTGACCACTGCTACTATCCACTTAATTCGTCTATAACAGAGACAAAGTGAGAGCTAGACAGCGTGTCCAAACTACCGCCAACTCTTGGAGGGAGGATGTACATCAGTGTTGTTAAATATTCAACTTTCTTAAATTGATGCAGTATCTGAACATGATATCTTTAATTGTGGCTAAGACTGGAGGGTTACAGCAAATTTCAATATTGTGTGTGAGCAAGTTTCTCCATTCAAAGTCATGTGCTTGCTAAATGAGCACATGTGCGAATGAAGTTAAAGGGTCCATCAGTTGATTACTGATCTTTACCGCTGCCAGATGTGCCATGAGAGGTTCCTATCAGTGCAGCACCGTGTAACATTTCTTCTTCACTGGAGAGACGAGCCATTTCGACATGGACAAGACCTTACTCAGCTTTAAACTGTCTCTGACAAATTCAGCAGTTTGTGTATTGGGTATTGCTGTCCTTCAGTTTTATGGGCCTGGGTAAAGACAGCAGCTGGCAATGGGCCCTCATTGTCAGCTAGTATTCACCTTGTTAGAGTTGATATGAGAAGGAGAAGGGAACCACACCTTGGAGTGTGGAGAGAGCTTTGTTGGTCTTTTTTGGCTGTGTCTAATGAACTGTAGCTGGATGAGTTCTGGGATCTTATGGCTACTGGTCTCTTTCATGTCTTGGAGTTCTGTAATGGCCATAACTGGTTTGCAGAGGAAGTCTCACTAGCTGTTTTTTCTTTGAGAAATAGCTGGAGTTCAGCTTAAAAAATCTTTAAAGTGTCTCTTATCTTTTTCTTTGCATTTCCTAAAGTGCATCTGTGGTGGCAGAGTGTAGGAGAAAGATGTGGAAAACACAGGAAGGTAAATTGATGTAAAAGTTTAGTCTCTATCTATCTGGCCTGTCTAGCCTCTACCTGGTCTTTTTACTAAACTTAACCAACTCCTTTCTTCATTGCCTAAACCCAACCAATGGTGGGACCAAAGGGCTGTGGGAACATAGGGCCTACTTTTCAGTGACAACAAAAGTTAGAAATGTGGGAACATAGGGCTGAGGGAACATAGGGCTGTGGGAACATAGGAATGACCCCGCTGGTGCAACATGTGCCAGAGAAAAACTGTAAAGAGTCGCATATGGAAATACTTTGCCACAAGGATGTGCGGTTTCAATCCGTACTCTGCAAGCCACATAAAAGTCAAAAGTTTTTGTTTTGTTTTTACCTTGTTTTCAGCAGTGTCACTGAAGATAAATCTAAATTCCTGCAATGAGGTGTCTTAATCATTCTCCATCCTGAGCATTTTGTCTGTCTGTATGCAGCTTCCTCTTCTGGTTAGTTTTAGCAGCAAACACTGGGAGTGCGTCACCAGGCAGGTGAGTGTGTGCTCCGACATTGCTTTGCTAACTTTGAAATGTAGATTTAGTTTTTAGAATTTAGTTAAAGGAGCAATTTCTAAGTTTTGTTGTTTCTTATAGCCATAATTAACAGCTGTGTATTTGTTAGCCCTATGCATGAGCCTCAGTCGTTGAGAGGTTATAGCCTAAAGGCTCCCACAGAGTCGAGCGTACTGTGCGCAATTGTGAGCCGCGCACACTGTCCGCGGACGTTTGAGGTTTCATAGTCGAGCAGTCTGCTGTGTGACACCGAGTACGCGTATTGAGCTTTGCACGGATGGGTCGTCCGCATTGAGTCTGCCTCGAGTGCGCGCGGACGTACGCCCGAGTATGTGGAGCCCTTAAAGCAGAAGTAAGCGATCCGGTCGTTTTGGCTAATGCTGCGTTCCAGGCAGGCTTTTGAAACCGTAAATTACAGCTTCAAGTCACAACTTACGACTTTGTAGCGTTCCAGGCAACCCACTCGTGTTTTTCCGACCTGTTTTACCTGTGAAAGTCACTATAACGGCCACTCGTAACTAAAAACACGAGTTATGGGTTGCCTTGAACGCACCATAACGTCTTTTCAGCCGATGGAGTTAGCAGCCCCCGCCCTCGTCATGGATCTATTGGTCCTCGTCCCTACATCACCACATTCAGGCGCATCCCTTGGCTGCACACACAGCCCTTCATGCCGTTCTCTCTCCTCATTGGATAAAACTTGTAGGATACGAGAAAAGTTTTCTCCTCGGCTCAGAGCAGAGCAGAGTGACTGAGAGACCCGTGTTTCGGTCCAAACACTCTGTGTAAGTGATTGCTGTTGGAAGATATAACTATTTAAGACTTATATTAACACAAAAATATTGCTTACTTCAGCTTAAATGCTACGGCAGACTGGATGCTACACTGTCTAATTTAGCCCCCTGGGCAGCAGCTAGCTGGTTAACATGTTAAGTAAAAGTGACAAAAATAAAAGCAAAACAAGATTTGACATTGATGTTACCACTCTGTTGGCAAATAAAGGGATGGTGTTTGATCACTCACAACATTTCTCCAAGACTGGTGAGGAAACATCTGTTAACGCTAATGTTAGCAACATTTACAAAGAGCTCCTTTTAACCATAGATCTCGTTCACAGGTTTCTGACTGTGTTCACAGAACAAGGATTATAACACATAATCAATGGGTCCTCTACTTGCTTCCCTGCATTTAGCACTAGTGTTGTAATTAGTAATTGCATACGACACTTTCAAGGGAATCAAAGTATATATTTAAGAGAGATTGAGAGTCGAATGGAATTTCCTCAGGCACTGTTAAGGAAATAACTTAATCCTTTATTTAATCAGGCATAGCCCCTTACACAAAAGGGAAAAAAAAAAAAAAAAACACTATGATTTACCCTTCAAGCAGCACAGGCAGGGTGATTTAATGACAGCAAAATACTGAAATAAAAAGGTGACACTGAATATCTTGAGATACTTTTGTTCTCAAATCGTACTTCAAATCTATTAGATAAGCATTCAAATGTTGTTCTTGTATTTTCATGTCTTTGTTCTTGGACGCTTGATTAATTTGCCAAAGGATCAAAGCAGAATACAAACTACTCTCAGTGATCTTAAAACAAGCAGGTTTTCAACAAAAGCCCTCTCAAAACTAAAAGTCAATTTTTAATGTGAACAGGCAGAAGAGTACGATGCAAAGTCAGTGTGTGTGTGTGTGTGTGTGTGTGTGTGTGTGTGTGTGTGTGTGTGTGTGAGAGAGAGAGAGAGAGAGAGAGAGAGAAAGTCCATGTGTGCATGTGTGTGTCAGTAGCAAGGCACCATGCTTCCCTCTTTTCACCATGTCAAGAAATGCTCACACACTTGCACACAAACACATTCTCACTCTCCATGCAAGGGGGGTGGAGGGGTTGCATTGGGTGGGTGAGTGTGTGTGTATGTGTGTGTGTGTTGGGGGGGGGTGTATGTTGGTTGCCTTGGAAACACTTCAGTCCAGATAATTATTACTGTAACTGTCTCTGCACACCCCACCTATAACAGAAATGGATCATAAATTAGAATCACTGAGTGGCAGCCTTCTGTTCGGGCTGTCTGCTCCCTGTTGCCACCCACTGGCAGGCGGAGGAAATGCAGGACACGACATGAAGCTGCTGTTGACTCAAGTTGTGCAGCTTTTTATTTCATAGCCCTCGCCTGAACTGACACAGAAAAAAAAGAACTATGTCTACTTTTTTTGTTTTGTTTTCTCTATTTTAGTAAATCATTTTCACTGCGAATGTCAAACCCAGATGACAATAACAATCATTTAAAAACATTAATGGCAGAATGGAAATATGGCATCATGCTGAATCTGTTTAAATATTTACAAAGGCCTATTCCCATGGCCCATTCCTAAGTAATCAAAAAACAATTAAATATTCTTCCCGGTTGAAAGTCGCTGTTTTGTTTGTTTGTTTTTAAAACAAAATAATTCAGTGCCTTATAGAAGGAGTCTGGGATTGAGTAGTAATTGCAAAGTGAGCGCCCTACTTTTTCTCTCCCCCTTTGTGAGAACTGGGAAGGAACAACCAAAAAATGAAAAACAAGGGGGAGAAATGAATAAACAAACAAAAAATAGATTAAAGTAGCATTAAGAATATAAACTAGCAGCCAAAGAAAATAAAATAATTGCCTGACTGTGTATTTATCATGTCCTTTGTTTGGCAATCATATTCCACAAACTGATGATTTTCTGGCCTTCGGTGTGATCTCTGTAGTGTGCGGTTTTTGTGCAGCGGAGGACTTTTATTAGCAGCAGAAGGCACTGGCACTTTCTTTAACTCCCTCTCTCTGTCTCACTCTCCGCATTTGAAACTTGAAACTATTCATCACATTCAGAAACCTGCCTTTACATTAGCTGCTAAACAGCTGATTTTAATTCAGCTTTCTCCCTATGAAGTGTTTTCTGATAGGAGACGAGTCTGCAACAGAGGTCTTCCCCACACCGCCAATTACTGGTAAGACGCAACCGCCTTAAATCAGCCTCCATTTATAAATATAACTTCAACCGCAGCGGTCAGATTACTGTACGACAGCAGGTTCAAAAGCCAAACCTCAACAGAAATTCAGGTTTCATATCTGGTGTCGACTCTGCTCCCCTCCTCTGTTTTAAAATGAGATGCCACAGCGTTTTACTTCCTGCAGCCACTCGCAGATGAGCAGCAAAGTTTCAGGCTGTTCAAATGACCTCAGCATTATGATTGTAACTCTGCAGAAAGCTTGGCAATAAAACCTTTTAATCATCAGTTGTTGTTTCTGCTGAAATCCCAGTCCATTTCTTTTCAAAGAACAGACGGTGTCACACAGAGAGACAAACACTCACACACACACACGCACACACATACGCAATCATACATGCCGAATCTCTTTCAAAATAAAGAAAAGGGAAACATCTTCTATCCAGTTACAGAACAACTTTAAATTACACCATCTCACAACTTCATTTCAAACGCCAAGACGTGGCTGCTTCAGGAGGGAGGACCTTTGAAAAGTTGATGGCACCTCATGTTAGCAGTTTACGGCCAAGGGTTTTGCTCACTGCACAACGCAAATCACAGGTGGGTTTCCTCATTAGGTGCTATTGACAGGCCACATAAAACAGAATCTATCGCCTTTTCCAAAAGGCTCAGCAGCCACCATCTAGCGGGGCCTTTTGGTCTCCCCCCCTCCTTCCTACCCCTCTCCTCCTCATCCTATTGTCTCTCTTCTTTTCTCCGCCATGCATATTTCAGATCAGGAATGGATGTCAGGAGGTGCGTGGGAATTATTAATCTCAGGTTCTGTACTTGTGGTGAGCTGTTTAAGCATTCATACTAACAAAGGGCAGAGGAGTCACGCAACAGGGCTGACAAGTCCTGTCTTTCTATCGCCATACCTCCACCTGTCTACTGCCTCTCTTTCTCCTGCCGTCTGGAGAAGCCCACACACACTCAAACACTTTTGTCTCGTTTCTCCCTCACTTCTTGCTTCCCGTCTCTCTCTCCAGCTGACCTTTGGAGCCGCTTAGGTTCACAAAACACCTCCAAACAGTTCCTCTCTAATGGCCCACTACTCAAACAATCGGTAGAACGACCTGAGGAAGATGATTGATCTCTGACAAGCAGCTCGATGCATTCCTGTGAGTCATTAGATCAGCCTGGATGGAGAGAGAGAGAAGCGGAGAGATAGAAAGAGAGAGAGAGAGAGACCTATTGGAGAATTGGTACAGCTGTGTGTACAACCAGACCAGGCATTTATCTAATGTCAAAACGTGCAGACAACCTTTAGTCAGAGTTTGATGCTGGAGGAGCTTTGGAATGACAACAACATCCACATCCACACTGGCATGCACAAGCTCCGGCTTATACGCACACACACTCACACACTGATTTCCCGCAGAAATAAAAGCACTAACACATACTGTATATGCTCAAATTAAATCAATCTGTAAGTAGAGAAAAGGAACACACACACACATTCACACGAGAAGTCAGCACTAAAACAATATCAGTGGAGCAGCTCAGCGTGGGAAAAGAGAAATGTCTTCTTTAAAGATCCTCTTGTTGTGTTGTCACACTGGGAGATAAGGACGGATTAGGCTGAGAGACGCTCTGAGCTGAGACACGCAAACATGCTGTTGAACATGGAAGTGAAGTTCCAGAAACTCTCTCCTCCTCAACCAGTCAACAACACACGCTGCAGTAAAGACGCACCACTTTTAGATGTATAAGCAGCATGAGGTGCGTGGTGGGGTGACTGAAATGAAGTCCCATATAATTCTGTAGGTAATTCTCGAGCCAGAGCTTTCCTACTTTAATTATTCATCCATTTGTTCATAGATACCCTGTAAATTGCATTTCCCAAAATGAAGTTGTAAATGCTGTCCATATTGTGCGATTCTGTGCCTCACAATTAAATTCTGTGTCGACACAGGGAGTCGTGTGTCCTTTATGTAGCCAGGCAGAAAATAAGGGTGTGAAGGTCTTAGCCGACGATGATGAAGCTTGTCTGACTTTAATGTAAAGAGAGTGCTGTTCAGCTCCTGTTGCAAACATGCATTTAACATTTACCTGTAATTTTATTTCTCACGACAGTGATCAGTACGCGGAGGCTGTGGGAAAAAAAATAAATTATCATAGCATATTTATGAAGTTGGTACACATGAATGTTGAGTGTTTTTAAAATGCTGAGTAAATCTGAAAAAATGAAACTGCCCTACTGTGACAGAAAAGGGCCTAGGTCGTCACAGCTCACCAAAACCCATAGGCTACCTTTGTTTTGTTGGGAAAATTATATGTTTCTATTATCCATCACTGTTTGATGTTGTTATTGTAGCCATTACAACAAATCTATAATATAGAGAAAGTACTTAAAGACTTAAGACTTAAAATCACAAATCACAATCTTTTCCTGAACTTACGTAAAGCCCCAGTACAGACTTTTCATTTAGTGTTGATTTTGGCGGCCCCTGTGGACGAAAGCGGCGGAACCACTGTCATGAAGACGTTTGTCTGGCTGGCGTGTGTAGATTTGTTTTGGAAACGTCGGAAAGAAGACGGGACTTGCTTTTTTTTTTTTTTTTAAGCAGCGTAAGATCTATTCGTATCGTTTCGTCAGTGGTCCGACCATGCCTTCCAGATTTAGGAGACTACTTAGAAATAGCGTATCTTCACACTGATGGGCTCATTTGCTGTTGTAGGTAACAGAGACACATCAGCAGAAACCAGACACTTTTGCATATAGTTAAAAGCTCCGTACAGGGGCTTTAACCAAGCCATCACAGTTGTTATCACAGTTGTCCCGGTGTCTGTTACTGTAACCATGTCAACCAAGGCCCAGCATACCTGCTACAGTACTTCAGGAGTACAGACTGTAAAGAAAGATGGATGTAGCCTCTTCACCTGTAGGTTTCTCCCAGATAATGCATGGTTTTTATATAGTTCAATCTTGACTCACTTTTTGGTCTTTCAAACAACTGCAGTTTTTGGTACTTTCATTTTAGCCTTGTTTTTCAGCCATGGGGTTGGCACTTATTCAGACACTCCTATGGGTCATAACAGAGTGTTGAATAAAACGACTTATATGGATATTCAGTTTGGGAAAAGTTGACTTGAGATGGAAAGTTTTCAGTCCAGCAGTATTACTAATATCAGAGAGTGCTCAGGTCACAACATCTGCTCTAACCACCATTAGACGGCAAGTACCTGTCACACAACAGCAACAATAAAAACCAAATGTACACATGAGGAGAGGAGAGGAGAGGAGAGGAGAGGAGAGGAGAGGAGAGGAGAGGAGAGGAGAGGAGAGGAGAGGAGAGGAGAGGAGAGGAGAGGGCAATTCCTTCCATTAGCAATCTCTGAAAGTTGATCTGAGGGGACAGGGTGTCTTGTAGCTTTTGGTCCTGATCCAGTCATTTTCTCCTTCATCTTTTCCACAGATGACGCTGTTGTCACAGTTCTCTGCCGTTTTATCACATGGCCACAGTAACATAAAACAAAAGATGAGACAGCTGGATACACCAAGAATGTGTGTCGGTATGATCCGGGTCATAGAGGGGGTTATTAGCAGTGTGGCGGAGGACAGAGGTAATAACCCTCTCAACACCATTTCACTTAGTTATTTTTTTATAGGTAGGTACACCAAAACAATAAGACATACTGTACACTCACAAGCTTCCTCCTGACACCTTGGAGCAATTGGAAATAAAATAAAATCATTTGGGCCAGAGGTCAGACAGTCATGTTGAGACTTATTTCCTGGTTGCTTGTGTTTCACCCTGATACGTGGCCCTTCAAAACCGCAACAGTTATAGCCCGACAAACGCTCATCTCAGACAACTTCCTGCAATCATCGCTGTCCTCAGGCGCTATAATCCATGGCACATGTGGTGGAAAAACATATTAACGGCAGTTGCCAGTGGATAAAAACAGCTGGGACAGGGATGAATGAGCAAGAACTAAGACACTGGATTCGATTAAAATAATTGCTGTGGAGCATGTGGAGGACCCAAATAGACCAGATAGATAGATAGATAGATAGATAGATAGATAGATAGATAGATAGATAGATAGATAGATAGATAGATAGATAGATAGATAGATAGATAGATAGATAGATAGATAGATAGATAGATAGATAGATAGGGCTTAAAAGAGCAGAAGGAGAAAGCGACAGACAGAGGAGATAGAAGGATAAATGAAGGTGAATAGAAAGAGTGAATAATGGAGAGAAGGGGAGAAAAATGAGGTGGAAAAAATAGAGGGGGAGGCCAGATTGTGAGGAGGAGTAGAGGGAGAAGGGGGAGAGAAAATGTGGCTACGAAAGGGGGAAAGATGGGTAAAACAAAGAACACACAGTATCAGATATGGATGAAGTCATGTGAGGGCAGCCAACAGCTAAGATGCTAACTAGCTAGAAGTAAGCTAATGCTGACCCGAATGTCTTCTGTTTTTAGTCAGAAATGTATAATCATAGTCACAGTCGATTTCAACGCACATTTGTCTTTTGTATCCTACTGTTTGTAGCTATTGTTTGTCTGTAATTTATGCTATGTGGACAAGGCAAATTTCCCTTCTGGGACAATAAAGTTCATCTTGATCTTGATCTTAGCTTCATGGTATTATTAAATCAATGTTTATAAATTAGGCTACTCTACCTTTCAGGTTGTATATCATTTCCTGAATGTGTCTGGCTTAGCTAGTTTGCTAAGTCTCAATTAACAGTTGGTTAAAGACCTGCACCAATGTCACCAAACACTGACATCTAGATAACCACAAAGCTGACAGAGGAGATTAAACAAAAGTGGAGCGCTGCAGCTAAAAAGCTATGATTACTCTCTCCAGCTCCTGGTTCCCTCAAAGGTCAGCACTGTCAGGACAGCTCGCCACAGTCAGCAGCAGCAGCACTAGGTTTGTTTCACCAAAGATCCTTAATTAATTAAGATCTTTGTAAGAACAAAGACCCATAATTCATCCAAGTTACCAACTTAGATTTAAGTGTAAGAAAAGGGGGGGGGAAATGGCCATGGTGCTGCAGTGGTTAGCCCACTCACCAGCAAGAGGGTTCTAGGTTCAATTCCCAGGCCAGGAGCCCTTCTGGGTGGAGTTTGCATGTTCTTCCCAGGTTCTCCGGTGTCCTCCAATAGAGACATGCACAATAGGTTGCGTTAATCTGAATAATGCTAGGTACAAAATTAAAGATTATTACAAAGTTACAAATTACAAACTATAAAAATCAAGCGCTTAACACGTGAATTTTGAAAAAAAAAAAAACTCAAAGAGGTGTCTTTCACCTTCTCTCTGTCCCTGCATTTTCTCTTGACACTGTCCTGTAAAATAAAGGCATAAAGTGCTATAATGCATAAAACAGTCAGCAGTAATAGTCCCTTGGCGTTATTTGACAGGTAGTGTTGAAATACAGAAATTGTAGAGACAGAGAAAAGGGGGATGACATGCAACAAGGAATCAGGCCGGCCAGGAGTCAAACCACTGACTTGCAAAATGTATATGGACGGGCCGGTTGGCAGTTTGCCAGGTAAGTGAAAGGTTGTTGCTAGGTAACTGATTAATGTCGCCACATAAATGTCAGAAATGTTTTACATTTTATATTAAGGTACTATTTTTTTCGTCCTCAGATTTATTGTTATTTATTGTATAGTAATGGTAATGATGGAGGGTTGTGGTCTGATTTGTATTCCTGTTGTGGCTTTTCGTAATGCTAGCCTGTCTGGGCCACCGTAGGTAGAGACCAAAGGCTGAGCAAAAAGAGACGGGATATCGCACTCAGCTTCACTGGGTAGCCAGAGACCTACAATGACCGATAATGTTGTGATTCATCTGTAACGTCAGTAAACAGGCAATTGTTTGTTCACTGTCAAATTAAAAGGTGACGACATGTTGTTGTTGTGCTCACACCTCGTTCCTGCTGCCCCCAAGTGGCAAGAAAAAATATTGTTATAGTTAAGGTTAGGGTAAGGGGCTGTAAGTGCACGCATAGGTCCCCACAAGATATGAGTGTGAGTGTGTGTGCATGTGTGTGTGCACATGCAAGCTGAGGGGTTGTTAAGGTGAAAAAGGGTGGCCCTCGGCCCACACACACACACACACACATCCTCCATAGCTCCCACCAACTCAGCCACCCATCTCCCCTCCATCAACCTCCATCCACCACAACCACAATCCAGTCCAGTGCCAAGGTAGCACAGATGCAAACTCCCCCCTGACCAGTTGGCTGCCAAGGCACCATTTCCAAAGCCTCTCCACCAGCTGGAGACTCTCTGATGGGGCCAACACATCCATTTCCCTGGTAACCGACAAGCCCAGTCACACACACACAGGGACGCACTTGCATATAAACATGTATATACACCCCTGTGAATATGTATATGCCACACACGCGCTGTGTCCCATCCATGCCTTCCGCCTCTGTGCAAAACCCTCCTACCCCTCACTCCTCGCCCTATTTGATGCAAGGTCTATTATTACACAGGATGCATGGCAAGGCCACAACACAACATTTAGACATTAACACCCAGTAACTCGACATATGCAGTGAACAGTCCACTGGCCTAATTACTAGGACCCAAAATGTACCATAAACACTGCATAAGTGCAGTGGGATCCACCTCAAAAGTCATTTTAAATGTATATATTCTGTAAATGTATGTGTTTGTGCCAGTGTAAATCACCTCAAATTTCCCAACTACTGTGTGCAGCTTACATTTCACCTGAATATCACCTGAGGTTTCAAGTGTGTTCAAGTAAAATAATTGACATGAGAAAAATCACAAGTAGCCTCCTGCTACTTAATAAGTACTTTTAAGTATTATTATTGTTTTAATTGTTTTTATTTTATTGTTTTTATTTTTTGTACTCCATCTATTGTATTTGCTCTATTGTCAATATGATTATTGTTTTATGCCTTTAACCTGACTGTTTTATCTCATTCTGCAAAGCAGATCAGGTTTGTGTGGTTTTATGTTTTTTTTTTTTAATTGTTGGTGATGACGATGTTATTTTTACTTGATCTGTAAAGCACTTTGTAACTGTGTTTTGAAAGGTGCTATACAAATAAAGTTTATTATTATTATTATTAAGTATTTCTTTGTTTGCAAGAGCAGACCAAGCTATTTTTTTTTAATCTACATCGTTAAACTTGGGATGGAGCTGTGGAACAGACCACTCTTATACATACAGTGTATTCACAGGTTTTTGCTGTTTCTAGCTCGCATTTCTCAGTTCTGAGAAATGTGTGTTAACAAGTAAAACTACTATTCATTATTGTGTCTGAGTGACATACAGGTCAAAAGTTAGTAAATGCCCCACGTATTGAATTTAATAATCTAATACATCTAATTGTGACTGCATTCAGTTGCCATTAAGAGCACAAAGCTAAACTAATGCTTTCCAATACAACACAGATTATAATGTGTTTAAACTGTTGCGGGCTTTTACTGCACATTGTACAGTGGTGATTATATATGAGTGAGGGCAGGTCAGAAACATCTGTGGTTGCTATTAACACAAAAACAATGACAATAAAAACAAACAATATTGTCTGTTAATTAGAATACATGTAAATCTTTTTTTTTTTTAAAGTTAATACTGCAAAAAATGTTTTTATATGATTAAAAATGAAAATCTAATTCAAAAATAAAAATCAAATAAAAAAATATGTATTTTTATGTTAAAATATACTGTATATAAACACACAGACCAAATTACCTTAATTCATTAACTTGACTGGAATTTACAAGTGCTGCAGTTTGAGTAATGTCCAGACAATTTGACAAGAATTCACTCTTTCATCCATCTACAGCATAATCTAGCTGCAAGAAAGAAAGAAAGAAAGAAAGAAAGAAAGAAAGAAAGAAAGAAAGCAGGACAGTGTTCATCAGCAAGAGCGGAGGAGGATGCTCCTAAATATATAGTGTCCTCAAGTCAAGGTCGGACACAGTGCACCTGTTTGTGTTGGGCTGACACAAATGAATGGCACAGAATAGCATAGCATGGTATGGCACAGTATGGACTGACACAGAGTGCAACACGGGGAAGGCGAAGGAGAGGAAGAACGTGGCTTCTGGAAGGGGATCAGTAGCAGAGCCTGAACCTTGGGGCTCTTTGTGTTGGAAAAGGAGAGGGCTCTCTGTCACGTTTACACACAAAGGGCCAAAGGGGGTCTGAGACTTCCCCCCTCCCCCTCCTCACCCCTCCTTACATACAACGACTTCACTCAGCGTCTGAGAGACAGGGAAGGTTCAGCGATGTTCATGTCGACAGAGCCCTGCACAAGCCTTTTGATGTCCCTCTTTTTCTTTGAGAGGACCGCAGAAAGGCTGGAGGACTTTTGGATGTGGTGCCAAGAACAACAAGCGAGGAGGCAGCTGTGTGCAAGAGGAGGCGGATCGGCCCAGGAATCAAAGATGGCTGGTGAAGAAAGGAAAATAGCGTATCAAAGGAGGGGTCCCATGTAATTGGAGTTTGTCAGTGTCTTTAAATAAATTGACTTGGGCGGAGGCCACCAAAAGAACATACACACAGTCAAAATGTCGGCCATGAGCAGAGTCATTTGTCAAAAACTTTTTAGGAAGTGTTTCATTTTGTTCATAGTTAAAAATGAATCAACAGCTAGATTTAGATTAGATTTCAAGTCCACCAGTGATAAACAAAATTATTCTTAGAAGGCATTAAAGGTGCTATGTGCAATATTTTCATACTAATAAAGGATGTAGCCATTGTGCAATGAGAAATGTTGATGAAGCCTGAAGACAGAAATGGAATTCGTCTGCAGCTTTACAGACTTTTTTTTTTAGTCTTTTAAGAGTTTTTAAAGCATCTTTCAGCTCTTTGCTTTAGTTTTTACAGTTTCGTTTTAACTGGCTCTTCTCCAAGAATTGTCGTCAACAGCTCTAATAATACACCTGTAAACTACCTGCCCCCCAGGACAAAGGTGACATCCACACTCTCAACCATTGTAGCACCGCATCAGAAACAACCTCTGTCTATACTAACACACCTGAAAACACATACTGTGAATTGCTTGGTTTAACTCTAAATAATTTGGTGAATGTTTCTTTGTTTAAGTCTACATGAAAAAACGTATCAACAGCTAATGGTAATGAATTATTACAATGAACAATGGTGACAGGAAGTGCTTTTATTTTTTGTGTAAGGAAGTAACCAGTCACATTTTTGTCACAATCTTTAGGATGTCATTGAGTCAAGATACTCAGTCCACAAGCCTGTTTTGTTTATGGCATTCTTTATAAAATACAACATAAAAGCAAGTAAAATGTTAATTGCTTGAGGCGCCCCCTACCCAACAATAGGTTCCATACACGGGCATTCAGGTATACACTGGGTGTGCACACGGCCACACGCTGGTGTAAACAGGAAGCATGTTGCCTTGACAGTAGAAGCATTAAAGTGGTGAATTTAACTGTACAGCAGTTGCTGGAAAAGACAACACCATCAAAAACGCTTGTAATTATTATTTTTTTGCCGTTATTGTGATAGGGCAGTGAAGAGAACCAGGAACATCAGGGTGAAGAAAGGAATGACTCGCAGCAAAGGGTCACAGGAGCTGAATCCATGACCTCTGCAGTCAGGACAAAGCCCATGTGGTATGCACTATAAAAGGTGAGCCACCAGGTTGCCTTGTGATTTCTTAATCATTGTCACTGCTGGAAGTCGACGCAGATGAGACCCAATCTGTGGGCATCTGTGTCATTATTTCCAGAGGTTTCCGTTCATCCTGAGTTTTTAAAACAGGCCAAAACTCTCTGTTTCCTGGGCTCGAAATCTACGGACTCAGGAGTAAATGCGGCAAATCCATTTTAAAACTACATGCAATCAAAGGTAGAAAAGTTAGTAGATATTAGACCAATCATTTAGTTTTTCTAAACCTTCATTACAGCAAGAGATAGGGAAGTAGAAAAGAGGGTGAGAGGGGACATGGTGCAAAGCACCGTGGGTAAGAGACAAACCTGGGCCACTTCAGTTTGGACTTGAGCCTTAATTGTTCATGTGCTCCACTGGATATTAAACCACGTAAATGCGAATGCAACGCCAATCTGAAGGGCAACTGTCTGCTAGCATGTTAGCCATAGCAACATTATATGGTTATGTGAATGTAGCATTTTTAGCTTGTTTCAGCAGAAACAAAAATAAAAAACAATTGAAATTCACAATGGGACTGGAATGTTATATGACGTCTTCTGATTCTGGACCCTGGTTATGTCAACATCACTGACTTTGGTTTGGACACTATTAATAAAAGTCTGTGATCTGGGGGTGTTAGTTTGAAAGAAGCAGGCATTTAAGCAGCAGGTTGGCGATGCAAATATACTGTCGGTTGTTGTATGCTGCTCAGTTTTGTTTGAAATCAAATGAAAAATACCCATTAGCCATGGTGCTAATTATATTTGTAAAATATCATCCTTCGGTTATGATAATTATAATGTTCCCACAGTGTTTTGCCTCTGATGCCTTCACAGCGAAACTTCAAGCACAGTGTCTAGACGTAGCAGCTCCACTGCATCTTTCTCCTGATCCACACAGTTAAGTGATCATGAAGTGAACTTTATGCTACAAATACACCGTCTTTCTATGTTCCACACTCTATTACAGCTGGGGGGAAACAGCCTCTTAAGAGATATCCAGACGTTTCCTGAGGCTTTGTTTCCCCAGGGCCTCCCCTCTCTTCGCCCTGGACAGGAAGAAATCAGCAGCTAAAGCAACGGCATCTCCTTTCCCTGCAGCTACTCCAACCATACACATGTAGCACTAATGCCTGCAAATCACATTTCCCCATCACTTTCACACCATCACTTCTTAAAAGCATGTCGTTTTCCACCAGTTTAAGACAACTGAAGAGGTTTCAAAAAAAAAAGGAAAAAGTTAATGCAGAAGAAAGATGTTTTGTCCTGGAGAAAAGAAATGCAGTTGTTCTGCTCCTGACAAATGGGCCAGAATAATCCAAATGATCTGATGGTGTTAGACGCAATCTATAAATCACGTAATGTTTAAAAATAAACATATATTCATAAGAGGGGGCTGCGTTCACATATGGTACATCCACACACTAAACATCAGCAAATTATAGTCTAAACACATCTCTCCATAGTGAACTCTGAACTAACCCCCCCACCCATATCTAAAATCTAAAAATATACCCTGTCGATAGTAACAAACAATATATACATAGTAAATATTTACAGGCTATATTGTCATGGGTTTAATGGGAATTCCTCCTCCTATGGTTGTTTTCCTGTTTACTTTTATTTTAATGGAGGGGTGGGGAACCGCTGACTGACAGACTGAGTGAGTGAGAGAATAGTTTAGGTAATGACAAGTCTGCCCCTGTAGAAATGCAGTGAGTGACTGACGTGCTAACTGTGTTGTATGATCACACGTCTATCACTTGTCTCTCACTTGTCTGTGTCTATGTGTTTTCTGCGTTGTTCTCTCCTGTGGTCAGAGACGCAGAGCAGAATTTAACACTCTGACACTCTGCAGACAGACCTGAGATCTGTGTGAATAAAAAAATGTACATTTTAATGAATGATTTAAGCTGCAGCATCTCTAAGTTGGGTTAACACTCTGTCTACTGTCTACCACAACTGCATTCCCAGTGGAAAACAGGGCCTTGCACTGACATGGTTCTACTAAAGCGACACTGTTTCCTTTTATTATTTCCTGCTATTTTTTTAGATTCTGGATGTGAGACAAAGGATCCTCCAAAAGAAATGTAGATAAATAAAGAAGGCAGGTTTGTTTACACTTGCCCAGGTCAAAATAAGCACCAATGTCTCCATGTGTTTTTTTTTTCAAGACTCCAGCACCCGTGGACCATCAAGAACATTTAATTAGCCTAAGTCCTTCAAAGGCGCTGCAGATATTTTTGCCTACCTAACAGAAGTGGGTTGGAAGTCACATAGTGCAATGGACCAACATCAGGAAAAAAACATGTCATCAAAAATGTGCTGTTTTTGAGTGATAACTCTATTTAAATTGTTTTGTTCTGATGATGTATGTTTGTGTATGCATGTTTTTGGTTTTGGTTTTTGTAAATGTCTAGTTTTACATTTTTTTCCCAGTCAAAAATAAGTAATCAATGAACTGTTTATATATATTGGTTTATTATATAATGTAGTGTATATTATAGAGGGTTAGAGAAGGAAAGATCAGAGACATAAAATGTTTAGCACAGTTAGCGTCATATATGTGTTAATGTTGTGCAAATGGTAACTCTCATACTGACAAAGTTTCAAAAACCCTCATGAAACCATTTTTGTCTGGATCCTTTTTTTTCTTTTTCTTTTTCTTGTTTTACTGTAGCTCTGAGATGGAAACACTCTGTCATGGTGTTGACTAATTATTTCACTAACAATATGTCTCGTATTATTAAATAAAAAACACCATGAACATGGTAACAATGTTAAAAATGTGATTTTCATCAGAGGAACCAAATATTGATGCAGTTTTGAGAAGAAAAAAAATCCACCCATCGAATTACAATTTTGAGTCCACATTGGTCAGAAGATATTATTCTGTGGTACATGGTGACATTTCCATCCACAGGACATGACAGGACAAAATTTGAGACCTAAATGAGGATTTTGGTTCAAACCTCCACAGATGAGCCTGTTCTGTAGAATCAGGCTCCACTTCTGAGTAGTACCAGACAGAAAGTTGCCAAATAGGTTAAATGCCATGTTACAATAGACATTTTTCCAGTGGAGATGGCACGTTAACAGCGTTGAAAGGTTGAACATGCGGATGTGTGAAAGATGATTCTGAACACGCAATATTTGAATCAGGAGAGAAGTGAGAGGTGTAGAAAAAAAAAGGGATACAGATGATTTTTTCAGAGGGGGTAGATGAAGGACGACTTGTTGAAGAGGGGATGAAAAGGGGAAGGGATGAAAGTACGTACAGTCGGAGGCAGCTAGGGGAGGCGAGGGGACAAGACATCCACCCTACAGCCGTGTGTTGTGATCAGCTGTCAAGCGCTCACCTCCTTGTCTCATTTCTGCTGATCCACGCTGGCTTCTATTTTACTTAGCCGTCGTCTGTTTTCCTCACCTTTCTTTGATGTTTAGTCTCACCTCCTCTTCTCCTCCTCTGTTCTCCGCTACACTGACGTCCTTCCTCCTATCTCTCAGTTCATTCACGGTGTAAAAACCCTTGAGTTATAGTGGCAGGGCGATGTTGCCAGTGTCTCATTAGAAAGTTTTTTTATTATTATTATTTTTGATTTGATGAGTGGAAAGTACTGTGAATACATAGATACATATATATCAGATACTGAGTGGTTTACACTTTGTGTTTACGGTTTGTGCGTCTGGCACAGTGCAGATGTGATCAATTGTGTTTTCACTCAGACGCAAAACACAGAAAGCTGTCACAATCTCAACATGTTGTGGTGTTAAAGACATTTACTTTTCAGTAGTTTCTCCACTCGCTCATCACATAAGTAACTCTCCTGACTGATTTACAAGTGAGGAGAATTGGGCAACAAAAAAAACTGTTTTAGCACTTTTTGTGCTTACAAAGCCTGATGAAGAATTGAATAGAGAGAGCATACAAAAGTGATAATGAGCCCCCTTTTCAGTGATGAGAAACTGCCCAGATTTCTCGTACAAAGAGACACGACACCAAGGCTGGATGTTTGCGCTGTCTCCTCAGAATGTGCTTTCACAGCTTCAAAATCATTCCCACTGAAAAAAAAAAAGTGATTTTCTCCTCTGCCTCTGTGGGTAATTCTTGCTGCTGTGTCCGTTTACCGGCATCCGTCTCCAACTGAATCGTCTTCAGTCGCATCCTGGACGCCTTCATGGAAGATCTCTCAGAATTACAAACACACTCACACACACAAATACAGATGTAGGCTATGTCTGTTCATGCAACAGTCAGCAGAGTCAGGGTGTTGGTCCGATGCGTTTTCATAAAGAAATCATATTTGAAATGAAATCTGTCGAGAGCTGCTTGTGGCAAACACTGTCATTTCAGTGAGACCGCTAAGCCTTATAAGGCTTTTCCGCCTAAAAGCTCCACTTAAAGCAAATTATCATTTACCTTTCGACGTGTGCCAGATCATTAGGCAAGGACATTAAAACCAGCCACCACAGCACCAGAGGGGGCCCGAGTGAACCGCTGCCCGGTACATAGCTGAATGGGAGCGTGCACGCCTGTGTGTGTGTGTTGGTGGGAGTATGTGAAAGGAAAAGGGTGTGTGTGGGTGCATGCAGAAGTGCTTGTGTATGAGTATTTTCAAGAAAAGTGTGTGTGCAGGCGACTCGGCGACAGCAGCCCTGGGTTTCGCCGTGTGCCCAGAATCATTTGACACAAGCAGATGCATCATTAAAACACTGCCACGCTGCCACCACCCTGGCCAGGCAAGAGACCAGGCGCTCGCTCCTACTCGTGCACATTAGCTTTTTTTCCCCCGTTGAAACACCCACAAAGATGACAAAAATACAGAAAGGTTAAATCGACCAGGAATAGGACTTCTTCAGATTCACATTTTCCCTGTGACTTTCCAGGAGAGCTGCATGAGCCGCAACCACAATGAGTGACGTGGCGGCGGGGAACGACCCCGGGCATGTCGAGGGTGTTGAGTGTGTATTTGTGTGAGGGGGTGAAAAAAAAAAAGGGCAGTGTCTGGCCCTAGCCATGGCAATCTAGCCCTTCTCATTAAATCAGCAGAGCAGCTTGTGTCTGGGGTTGACACTGGCCACATAACGCAGGCACACACTAGCACACAAACACATACACTCGCACACACACACAGAGTGACAGCGAGGCCAATACTGGGCAAACGTTGGGCCTGTGATGTGCGGCCAGAGGATAGATGCGGACAGACTTCACCTTCTTCTGCTCTACTGCTGCTGCTGTTGCTGCTGCTGTTGCTGTTGCTGCTGCTGCTGCTGCTGGGGAACACACACCAGATGGCTGAAACGCAGTCGCCTTTCTCTTCACCCCGTCCTCACTTTCTTCTTTTTCTCCACTCCTCTGCTCTCAAATTCATCCTTCCTCCCACATCCGGTTTTCCACTCTCACTCCCTCTGTGTTCTACACGGAGCGCAGAGAGCTGGACAAAAGGCAAAGTGACACATTAAGACTTTGATGCATTGAAATAATAATCAGCATCATTCGATCCCGAATCTCAGCTTTCATTTTGGCAGCGTGGTCACACAGGTTTCGGGTTTCCTGTTGTGTGTTGTTAAATGCTGAATTCCTGATACCCCTCGAAAACTTGACTCCTGGTTCGCTTCATTGAGAGAAAGTGAATCAGGTGCATCATTGCAACGCTTTGGTGACGATCATACTCACACATCAATTCTGTGTGTCGACTTAAATACTGTATAGAGCTGACAACTTAAAACATTTTTTAAAAATAAATAAAAATAAAAAGCCTCTTTTTGTCTTTCACACTGGAGAAATAATGGTTCTTCTTAATGTGTTTTTACAGTTTTTTCCTGATTGTTGCTAATGACTAAAACACCATAGATTCTGTTGCTGCTAGTGTCTGCGGCTCTTACAGCAACATTTCCTGTCATATTTTTACTTGTTGGTTGCTTCTATGAAGCTCAGATTTGACATTTTGACTTCAATCATTGTGTACAGTATGTCTTCACAAGAGTCTACTTCATAAGATCAGCCTTCATACCAGTGTAGTTAGGCTAATTGGGTAGTTTCCAGTATCTGGTATATGTTATTCTCTGGATGTAAATGTCATATCATATGTTATATCAATATATAAGTTTATAACATGTATAATTATATTATTAATTTGTTTATAAATTAGTTTTGAATCATACATTTGTATACAAATATACAGAAAAAAGAATATACAGAATATTTTTGTTAATTTCTCATTAACCTACATACAGTCTTTGTATAGGCATAGGTCAGTATAGTTTTGTTTTGCAACACATTACACTTTTCTATCAAGTGAAAAAATTTAGACCTATAGCACATAAACTGCAGCGAAATTTAAAGTCCTGTTTAAATGTAGTGCTAAATCCACCATTTTCTACTCAATTCTCAGTACTTTATTCTCATTTTAAGTCAATAAAAACTATGTTTTCACTTTTTTGACTTACCTACCTGATGTTCCAAATGTTAGTTAAAAAAGACAAGCTCATCTGTTTTTCACAGGATTATTATGATTTAGATGTTAAAAGCAGTATTGATATGTACATATTATATGTACATGTATACATAGACACAAGCTAAATAATAAGGTCACACAAATGTGTCATCCCACCGAGGAGCTTGCTGGTGGTTTGATTAAAAACAAACACATACAAACCAACTGTTTTAAGAGGAGGCGCAAGACACATTAGAGTCAACATTTCTGCTGTTCCAGTCTCTGCAATTTCCAGAGGGGAAGAGGATGTTTGGTCTTGGTTCTCATGTCTGCTGTCTAAGGAACTATAAATACACACCTAGACACTTCCAGGTGAAAGGACGGGGCAATGCAAACACAGCTAGCCAGAGAGCTAGAGTATGGGAGAGTGAGGGAGGGGTAAAGCAGCCAAATAAAAATCTATTGAGCCTAACAATGGTGTTATAAAAACGTACAGAGGTAGTGTTTAACAATGTGGTAGGAAGACACGGGGGTAAATACCTCTGGGAATGATGGGGCTTGGCTCGGCATCAAAGCCTGGCAAGCGCACAGCATTGTCTTTAAATTCACACCATTGTCTCCTTTAAACACAAGCACACACACCTCTATACATATAAAGTGATGATGTGGAGGGGTATTTTTGGGCCTAAAACCCTTTTTGTTTTATAATTGTGGATTCTGAGTCAGACACACCAGTGTACAGCAGGAGGACGTGGTACAGGGGAGTTGATATTAGATAGTGATAAGTTAGTTTAGAGATAGAAATGACCGCTCAATGAAGACAGGAGACAGCCAAGATGGTAAACATGCAGGTCAACCTCATAAAACTACAAATATTAGCTTATAGTAGCTAGCCAGGCTAGCTTATATAAACTAA
Source organism: Trachurus japonicus (assembly GCF_045865225.1). Classification (NCBI taxonomy): domain Eukaryota; kingdom Metazoa; phylum Chordata; class Actinopteri; order Carangiformes; family Carangidae; genus Trachurus; species Trachurus japonicus. The sequence continues at coordinate 26,046,761 of NC_140909.1, forward strand.
GATAGGGTAACCATATTTTGATTTCCAAAAAGGAGGACACTTGGCTCTGCCTTAAGACACTTCTTATGATAATAATTGACACAAAGATGCTTTAACTTTAATAGTATGCCTCGTCATAGAAAATTCAGTGAAACAACAAAATAATATCACTCTACAACCAAAGACACAGAGGTTATTCAACATGCTTCATTATGCCTAAAATAATCTCTCTTAACAAGTCTCAATGGTACAAAAATAAAATAAAAATAAGAAACAATGGTAGAAACACTTCTGTATAAGAAAATCAACCAGTAACGAATTTGTCCTGACTGGCTTGGCGAGTGAGGACTTTTTTCTGCCATCTGTAGCCTATAGCTACACTTACTAAAAACTAAAAACTTTTGGGGGGATGCAGCTTCAATGCCAATCAAAGCCAGGGGTGATGTACTTCCATCTATTGCAGAGTCATTTGATGTAAGTTTTGATTGATTGTTCCCATTTCCAACCCTAAAGATTGGTGACGAGTGCAGTAAGTAACAAACTGGTGGCAGAAAAACAATGGTTTTGGTGGATGGTGCACTATGTTATAGAAAAGGTATAGGGAAACACTGCCTGAGCACTTTGATGCTCTCATAGTATTAATGTAGAACCCAGACCTGCGTTATAATCAAATAAGACATGGACATCTCACTTTTTACAACATTGGACCTTTAACATTTGGACAGAGCAAGGCCGCTGCTCGTCATTATGCTTAAGACACTGACCGTCTCCTGGCGTTAAGATGTCGGATGTAGGAACAATCTTTCCTTTATCTATCAGGGGCAGCTTCACTGAGAGGTCTTTTACAGAAACACAGCTGCAGTCTGATCTGTTGGCCCCTGCAGCTGGGCTAAGTGCCTTGCTTGAGAGCACTACAGCGGCATTGATAAGAGTCAGATAAGTGCTGCTCTTTAACTTTTCCACCCAGATTTAAGAGTCCCAGGATCAAACTGTCACCATGCACAAGCTTGCACCCCTATAACGTTTAGGCCTCCACTGACGTTCGTCTCATCTCTCTCTGGCCACGACAGTGAGTGAAACTATTCCTTTAAAGGAATCATGCTCCCCAAAAAGTGAACAAAAAAGTTTACATATGAGCACCTGCAGTTTCACAGGCAGTTCATATACAGTCCAGTCGTCAACAAGAAGAGTAGGACTTTCTCCCTAAAGCCCGATGGAGAAAGAATCATTTCCTAACATCCACCTCCTCCAGCTCACTGACCACCGCCCAAGCAGAGTCAAGCTCTCAAAAATAAATAAAATTGATAAGTGCACAAATATCCCCTGAATAAAAAGACATTTGGCAGTAAATAAGACACATGAATATTTTCTCTCAGCCATTTTGCAAACCATACAGAAAATGCTCACAATATACCAAGACTGACGAGGTGTTGCCACGAACCTTTCAATAGTAACAGCAATAAAGTGCAGATTTACGGCAAATGTTTTCATCGTTTCGCCTCTATCACTGCCCCTGCTTCAAAATTAATTATTGATTAATCACTTTGCCTTTTAAGCAAAAATGCAGACCAGCAATCACAAAAAATGATTATGCCCCCAAATCGCATTTATCTCGCCCATTCATTACTATTGTATTGACAAGAACCGAGTTGCTAATCGCCAAAACCAAAGAAATAAGCGCTGTCAGCATTTCCGTTGATCGTGCTAAACCAGACATATACAACGAGATGTAAGTTAATGGATTGATCAGAGCGGGAGGTAGGGACGGCGAAGCTAACCATGCAGAGGAAGGTGCATATGCATAATCATCAGTTTGCTTTAGTCTTAAGTCTACAGCGAAACAGCACTGAGACATGATGACACAGATACTATGTGAGTGTGAGTGTGTGTATGTGTGTGTGTGTGTGTGTGGGCATGTGCATGTGTGCCTACATATTGAAGCTGCAGCTCAATTGCCAGTGCAGGCGGCCAGCAGTAAAAGGTCAAGGCAAAGTTTAGATGGCGTGTACCAAGGGCCTTAAGATATTCATAGCCAGCATTTTAGCCTGGAACATAATGAGATGGAACTGGTAAATATTTGCTGATGGCCTGAAAAATTCCAACCATGCTGGGAACCTATTTTGAATACAAAAGATGTCGGGGGAGGATGATAAGTGTGGATGGGTGGGGGGTGGGGATCGCAGGGGGGTGGAGGGTGGAGAGGGTGGGGGCTGGGGTGGGGGGGGTGGGGGGGTGGCACTTGATAGCTAATTAGTACATTTGCCCAAATAATTAGAATGAGCGCTCATGGCTGATATCACACAGGAGAGAGGTGTGTGTAGCATTCTGAATGGGGGAATCTGCATTTCATAGGCCGCTGGCTGCTTATAATCCCGCCTCCAGGGGCCTTTAATGGACATATTTATCTTTGCTGCATATTGGTTATCTGTGATTAAGATTGGCAGGTTGATGCACCAATGACTGAGCTCTTCTTAATAAGAGAAATCTCCACCCAAATCGGCTCCCAAAAAAAAAAAAAAACATTCCTATACCTGAAAATAAGTGAAGAAGTTTGCTGTTGGTGCGGTGGAATCAAGTTAAAACACAGCTGTGTATGAGCCCACGCCATCCCCACCTGTCAGCAGGGCTGAAAGAGAGAGAAAGGTCCACGTGTCTGCAGCGTCTGGAGACACACACATTACTCTGTGCAAATAGATACTCTGTCTCATTATCCCGTCCTTTAAGGAAAAGCCCAATACGTCTGCGTGCGGTGCCCCTACTGTTATTACCCCTTCACTTACAATTCACATATGGACAGTCGGGAAATAGAGGAAGATGGAGACAACAGGATGGAGGGAGAGAGAAAGATAGAGAAAAAGAAGAACATATTTGCCAAGTGCACAGGATGAACGTGCAGCTGTTTGTGTTGTTGACAATGTGAGAATGTATACAGATGCTGAAACAACATTATCATAATGTAGTGCAATAGTTTGTTTATGTCCATCGTGAGGTTGAAGGTCAAAGGTGATGCTTGGTGATTTTGGGTTCTGAACCTGGAGAAAAAAGAGAAGGAAAAAAAAGGTTTTATTCTGTGAAATCTGTACCAGAAAATACGTTTTGAATGGGATTTTAAATGTGAATTCATGACACAGATAAACAGTTTGCTCATATTGAAACTCTGTTAAAGCGTCTGAGAAAGATTTTCCACCATGATGTGACACCAGAGTTTTGACTGGATATGGGAATAACACAGTCTTGTCTGCTGCAGTGTTTGGTTTGTGATGTATAGACAATACAGCTAAACAAACTAAACTATATAACATGAACATGAGACCTCTCTGTCATACAGACTCTGCTTTAAACTGTGTGTTTTTTTCAATCTGAACCTGAACTTCACTATTTAGTTCTGACTGAAGACACAGTGGGTATGGACAATGGATGGCAATGAATTGATGGACAGACAGCTTTAAAGATGATCGACATCTTCAAAGCTGCCAAGGCAGATCCACACTGACACTGACTCAATTCCCTGTATATTATGGAAATAAAGGCACTACACCAGAGTCAATCCCGGCTGACACAGAGTGAGGACTGGGTAGGCTACACCCTGGACAGGTCAACTGTCTATCACAGAGCCAACATATAAAGACAACTCACACACACTCATGTCCACACCTATACATGTGTTTGGACTGTGGGAGGAGGCCGGAGAGCCCGGAGAGCTGCTACAGACAGAGCTCCACACTGAAAGGCCCCAGGCACAGGGTTCGAAACCAGGACTTTGAGCCGACTGTATGACTGTGACATCTCATGTAGGAATAATTAAACAAAAACAGAACAAAAATAATGATTATATCAGACCAGTTACAAGCAGATACTCAATATTTAAGACTTCAGATCTGGTTCAGATCAGGACATCTTGACTTTAACTTTCCACAAAGAAATATTGACGACACACAGTTAATCAGCTCTGTCCTGTTCCCTCCGAATCTGAGCCAAACAACTCCATTCAGCATTTAGTTCACGTATTTGGATCCAGATCAGGAGAAGAAAATGTGATTGGGACATCCCCCATAGTTTTTTTATACAAAGCCTGTTGTACAGAGGCCCTCTGACCCCTTGGGCCCCAGAGGTTAGTCAGCTCATTCACTGATTTAAAGAGCTACCTGATGTCCATCATAAAATAAAGTGTTCATTGTGGGAAGTAAAGCTCCTTCTGTCGCTCCAAACACGGCAACCAGAACAACTTGAAACAGTAGGACGTCTGGGGGCCAAAGGGTGGTCCCACTCCTTTGAAGGAAACTAATCCACTTTGTATTTTTGCAGTTTGGCCCCAAAAATCTGAAAGCTGGAAGCAGAAAAAGATGAATGAATGTGTTCTTGCATGCCAAATATAAGCGGTGGATCTGCACAGACGAAGAAGAGCAAGAACCAGAGATGTGAGTTTAAAAAAAAAAAAAGCTAAAGGTGAAAAGGGAGGAGAAAGTAAGGAAGAGGAGGAAGGAGTGCATCAAGAATACTAAGGGTGGGTGGGGGCATGTACAGACGGGTTTGTATTGGGTTACCTGGAAAGTTTTTCAAGGTCCTTGGTGAATTCCTCATCCCTTTGTACAAGTCAAGAAGGACTAATTTTTACTGCCTCTTCTGAAATACAGGAGGAAAAGGAGAAAAGGAGGAGGAGGAGGAGGAGGGGGGGTGGGGGGTATGGGGAGTCAACATAACTGAAATAGAAATCTGAATTGGAAGCAAGGATACAGATCAAAATGTAATCCTGCTTATGGCTTGGTCAAGTTGAGGAGAGAGGCAGATAGAGAGAGGCAGATAGAGAGAGAGCGGGAGATTATCTGATACTGTAAATACCTTACCCTATCTTTACAATTAGTTTCCTACAGGCACACCACACTCCAAAATCACATTGAACAACTTCTCTAACAGGGTCAAGGAAAAGATGATTTAAGCCTCTACTATATTTACGTGCAGGGCTATAACAGCATGCCGCAATTTGTCTCTGTCTCGCTGTGTTTTAGCAACATCTGGTGCCCAGAGATTTAGGTTAGACAGGTAATTAGTGGCACGTATTTGTCCTAAAGACAGGTGTATTTTCATTTAAGAAACACTCCATCACGTCCGCAGATGGGAGCCTGTTTGTTACGTTTTCCTGGTGAAGGATGCTCACGCGAGGCTTCTGCCGTGGACACAGAGCGCGTCTGGACGGGGTCTGCAATTTTATTTCTCATTTAGATGTTTGTAGATTTTCAATGGCAAAGCCCTACTTTCATTACACAACCCTTGCAGGATTACAAGGTTTTGGCACCAGTGATGCCCAAATGTTTTCCTGCTTAAGTATGAGGCATTACTCTATGTTAACAACTTCACTCTGGATTAAACATCAAAATATCAGTGCACCCTCTAAAAACATCTTTTCCTCCATCTCTGTATGGTTTACCTTCTTCCTCTCTCTCTCTCTCTTTCTACAATTACCCCGTCTTACTTTTTCCAAACACCCCACCTACATTACATTAAGAAATATGAAATTATACGCTATATTTGAATGGAGATGAAATCTAAATATACAGAATATCTCCCAAATTTGACATGCTAAAAATCTACTTTTTGTGTGTCTGCTCCCCACTCTCATCAAACAGCCCGCTCTCTCTGCTCTTGTAACTTTCTTCTTCCTCCCTCTCCAGATGAAGCTGTATAGTCTTTAAAATTGAGATACACTTCATCATGGTCACTTGGCTCATGGTTCTAATAAATCAAGGCCTGTCCACCATTGCTGCTCCTCTCTGGAAAACAAACTGCCCCTGGATGGATCTCCTCAGCTGCTCCTAATGGGGGTCGCATTCACAAACGCACTTACCCGCACGCCTGGAGAAGAAGACAAAACAACACATATGCTGATGAGACTGAAAGAAGAATCTTCGCATCTAAGTAGAAAGTGGAGGGAGAGAAAAGATCACTTGTCTTAAACATTTACTGGGTCAAACTGGTGTTTTGTTATCAATTGTATACGATTGGTTGGTAAACGTACTAGTGGAAAAAATGTGCACCTGCTTGTTTGTGCAAATATTGGAGCAGCCATGTGACAGCAGTGAAGTGTAAGACCCTGCAGATACAGGTGATACACATACAGGCCTGAAACAACAGAATGAGGAGTAAATTTAACTCATGAAACAGTCTCTGTTGAGTTTTAAAGTCTCAGAGGTTGGAGGAGACTTGACAGACTGGTTGAAGCTGAGAGCAAACTGCAGTAATCCAGATAACCACTCTTCACAACTGTGGTGAGTAGAGAGGTTTCAGCCAAAAACAGAAACCTGAGGCTTCAGGTTGGACTCAGACTCACTTGTCGATTTGACGTGCCCAAAGTTCACCGTCTTCTAATGGTTACTTCCTTCATGGTTTCATGAACATGACAGTGTCGTGACATCACTGAACTTCAGAGGCCTCTCCCAGTCTCCAGACCTGAATCTAGTAGATCATCTTGAAGATGTGTTAACAGGAGATTGGCAGCTTGGATGTGATACAGTCGTGTCAACATGGAGCAGAGCCTTAGAGGGAAGTTTCCAGAATCTTATGGAGCAAAGATACAGTGTCCTAATACAGGATACTTCCTGTATTAGTATGGTGTTTGGTTTTATTTAACTACATTATTATCATCCTCTGTAACTGACATGAAGTCTTCTCTGCATGTGAGCGTTGTTGTTTGTTTGTTTTACTGAGATTTTAACATCAGCATCCTTAAGAAAATCTGTTCTTTTTCTAAAGCCTTGTCTTAAAAAGCTTTCTAAAAGGGGCGGTGTGTGGCGCAGTGGTTAAAGCGGCCGCCCCATGTAGAGGCTACAGTCCTCAACGCAGGCGTCCCCGGTTCGAGTCCTGCGTCGGGCAGACCTTTCCTGCATGTCATTCCCCCTCTCTGCCTCCCCCTTTCCTGTCTATCTCACTGTCCTATCAAATAAAAAGCAAAAAAAAAAATACTTTAAAAAGCTTCCTAAAAGTGACTAAAGTTAATAATCACCAGTTTTTATTAGTAATATTTTTCAGTAACTAATCATTTCTTTCATTTTTAAAAAGTTTGAAAATGGTAAAAATTGACATCCTCCGATTTTCTGTTCTGTCTGACAAAGGCATGCGGTTTAAAGTTCAAACATTAGAAGCTCAAACAATGAAGGATTTTCAAAATTAGAACCAATTTCATTTGCGGTCAATTACGGAATTGCTTCATTTCTATTTCAACAGCACATTTCACTGCTGCGTTTCACTCTTTTTATTTATGACTGCTGCTACATGCATTCCTGCTGTCCCGTGCATTCATGTTCAAACTGCAGTCGAAGCTTAAACCTCAGATTTGTAAAGAGGAACAGTGTGTGAGAAGTAACATATCACCAATTAAAAGATCTTATTTCATGAAATTAATTAGAAAGTTCTCCACATTCCTCACCTACACGCTGATATAGCTAATTATGAGGCATTAAAGGTCATTAGTCATTACAGTAATCCTTACAGTGTGAAGTACCGTTAAGTTTACCCTTACATACTGTATATATACATATAGTATATATATATTGCGTACAGCTGCTGATGATCGAATGCCCCTTTCGTTACAGAGGTGTTTTTCTTCAGGAATCCTGAGTTGAGCCAAACTGCTAAACGTGTTGTCCTGCACAAACCAATACCTTCTGCAGTCACTTTATCCATAGAAATATATTCCTCCACATTTAATTGTAATGGGGGGAAAAGAAAACAATGAGATCAATTGTGATTCAACTCATTCCTCTGAATGGAATTATCTGCACACAAAAAGAAATTCAAAGTGTCTCTGCTGTACGGGCTCAATCAAAATATTCTGATCCTAGTTACAGAAACTGAATATGTATGAACAGCTCAAATATGCTGAATTTATTTTGAATATTTAATGAGATATAAAATATAAGTCTATTTCAGCAACTAATAAAATCAGTCTTGTATGAATGTGCCATAGATTGAAATTGAATGGTGAGAGAGGGCGAGACAAGAGGGAAGAGGGGAGGAGGACTGGGTGGGGGGAGGGAGGGAGGGGAGACTAGGGAGAAAAACAAAGGGTGTCAGAGCTTCATCAACATGCTATAACTGAGTGGCACGGCCATATTTTCCAGCATCAAGCTCAGTCAAAATACCAATGTGCAAATCTGAGCACCTCCTCCCCTCCATCTCTCCATCTTTCCATATTCCCCACCCCACCCCACCCCACACACACACACACACACCCTCCTCCCCTCCTCTCTCCCCCTCTATCTCTCTGTGTGTCCAATCACACGGCAGTCCTTCTCAATAAAACAAATTAACTGATTAGACATTTTAATCTCAGTTGTCTTTGACCTTGTAGAATATATTACTGATGTCTACATCGCTGAGAGCAGATAATGCGGCAGGCAGCTGCTTTTCTTAAAGACAAAACTGCCCTTTTTAAAGAGGCGCCAGACACACAAGCTAACAGGTTGGGGGGCAGAAATTTACCTCCTCCTCCTCCTCCACCACCACCACCTCCCCCCATCGCCACCCTCCCTCACCCAGTAACCCCCCCGCCCCCCTCCCACCCCGATCACTACCACTTCACCACACACACACACACTCACACTCCTCTCCCCTCCCTGCAGGCAGCCAGCGGGGAAGGGGTTAAGGCGGAATGCATTAACAAAAGAAAATTATAGCGTAAACAGTTCATAAAATCTCACAGCCCCTGATGTCGGGGCTAGATCATTAAATTTCTGCAACAATTAGACCTTTTCTCACGGCGGCAAATTGGAGCCGTTGCCATGGCAAATCTGAGCCCTTAAGTCATATATCTTTGATTGCGGAAAGGTCAGGCGCAGACAGCCTAATAACTCAGGGAGCTGTTTGACAGATTTCATCCAAGCATGATCACATAACAGAGCCAAACTATGTCGGCAGTTGTTAAAAGCAAGGGAGGGGTCATTGGGAAGGTTGGGGTTATGGAATGTTTCTGCTCGGCTGGGCCCAGCCTGATAATGTTCCTGACTGACTTTAAATCCACTGGAATAAAAAAAAAGAAAGACAGAAAGAACGAAAGAACGAAAGAAACAGAAGGGGGGGTTGGGGGGGGGGCTCATATCTTTAACTGTGGATCAGTGAGGCTGATTTTTTTTTTATTATTATGACCAGACTTGGATTTGGCTGTTGATGTTAAAGATGGGTGATTTAATGCCTACATGTGAGAAATGTCTCTTAAAATAGAATAGAATAGAATAGAATAGAATAGAATAGAATAGAATAGAGTATAATAGAATAGAATAGAATAGAATAGAATAGAATAGAGGAACCTTGATGAGCACGAGTGACTGACAGTGTTTTGAGACAACGGTGATGAACTATGAATTATTTCCCAGTCAAACACATATGTTGAGGGAATTGAGATGGATGTGAGCGGTGGGTTTGGTCTGGGATTGAGCGGCAGGCTGCGGTAGAAATCCCGCTCATTGACTCGTTTAACAGCCTCGACACACAGAACTTTGAATAACAATCAGCCTCTCCTGACTCTGTTAAGACTACATGTCTGAAATCGCTGGCTTGTGTAGACCCCACCACCCTAAACCCCCCCATGCCACCCCCCTCCTCCATCCTTCTGACTCCGTGGGCAGTGCTGGCATTTCAGCTGTCTCTATTCCACAAGGCCTCGGCAGAGAAGCGAGTGCTAATACCACCCCCTACTGGAGGAAAGGATCTACTGGCACCTGCTCTGTCCCAGGCAACAAAGGCAGAGGGGAACAGTGGTTGGACAAAATAATATGAACACCTCACATCTGTAAGAACAATGTGTCAAACTGAGTCTCTCTGAACTTAAACTCCTTCTCCACAAATACAGAGCATTATGCTTGGTAAAAATATGATTTATTGCAGGACAGACTCATACACTCTCAGTACATTGTGTACGTACCCTATTATAACTAAATACCTACAGAGCAATCTGACGCTGGGCACAATTACATTGTATCTAGAGCCTCAGTGAAAAACCTGTCACCATGTTCAAAAAGTGATAGTTTCAATATGATTGAACTTTTGTATTCAGAATGTGAAATTCAAGACTTTTAAAAGAGCTCCACTGGGTGATTTCATCAGGTTTTGGACCAATACTTTTGCTTTTACCAGAGAACAACAGCTTAACATGCACCAGTCCACTTTTTACAAAAGTTTTATGTAACTTCACCGATGTAGAAAGTTTTGTGGAGACTTTTGTCTGAGGGGCATCACCTCTCTCTAAGGAGGAGATTTTACATACTGTCTGTCCACCACCAAATCTCTGTTCACTGGCCAACATGAACTACTGCCATTCACCAATCAAAGACTAACTCGCTTTTTTTGCCTTATGCTTCTTAAAATTTTGCTCAAGTCCATCCAGGACAGCCTGTTACATGGAGGTTTTATCTTTTTATCAGGCCTCTGTTAGAGAGAGGCCAACAAGGCCAAAAGGTCAGAGTAAAGTGACCAGCACCAAGGCTATGCTAATGCATTTTAGTTTTCAAATATATTACTTTCACAAGAAATGACACTTTTTGTTTGTTTTGGGTTTTTTTTACGTGGATCCCCATTGGCTGATGCCTAGACAACCAGCTAGTCTTCCTGGGGTCCATAACCTTAAGAATTGTTACATGATACAAAGAAAAATGAAGAATAATACAATAGGGGGAAAAAATCCCAAGTTGCACTTAAGTATGGAGAAGTCTAGATTTTCAGATGCCTTGACTGCCTTTTATAATAATAATAATAATAATACATTGGATTTTTATATGTTGATTCTGAGAAATCTCCGTTCTTACCTCTCTCCTTTGTTGTTCTTTGTTTGGACTATTTCCTGCGAGGTAATGCAGAAAGAGATTATGTATAATACATGGCTAAAACCCTTGTCTGATCAGTGGAGTTGAGCTATCAAACCCTGCATCAGTGTGAAGAGGCCTGCAGGAAACAGAGCCTGCAGAGAAACCAGACGTCACAGCCAGCCACGTCTCCTGCAATCGCCTCTCCCATCCCAGTTACAGGCCCACCTGAACCACAACACCACAACGCCGCTGGACCTCCTGTAGTGTGCCCACTCACCCATCTTCACCTTTCATTAGATCACCAACTTCCTCACAGACGGGAAACAACAGGTGAGGCTACAGTCTGTACTGCCCCATCCCACCCACTGTCCAAATGCTTTTCTCACTTTACACCGAAGACCCAACTGTTACACTCCTCATATAACAACAGTGCAACATCCCAGAGATGGCAGTGGACTCCAGACAGACACCTCACTGCACCCCATTGACTAAACTGGAGAGCACTGCACTGCCTGGAGAATCCTTCAGGGTTTATATTCCAGGACCTGACATACGTAGGTGTCTACTGTCAACTCAGTCCTCAAAAAGGCCCATGTTCTTCCTGTGCCACCTCAGGACATTACACCTGTCCCATGAGTTCCAGATGCTGAAACACAATAATCAGAAATTTATAACATATACTATAGCTACAGATTTCATCCATCTCCATTTAAAGCAGAAGTAAGTGGTCCGGTCGTTTTCGCTAATGCTGCGTTCCAGGCAGGCTTTTGAAATCGTAAATTACAGCTTCAAGTCACAACTTACGACTTTGTAGCGTTTCAGGCAACCCACTCGTGTTTTTCCGACCTGTTTTACCGGTGAAAGTCACTATAACGGTCACTCGTAACTTCCGACCGGTGAACTCTTACCAGATCGAACTGGTACGACTTCACGGTCGGAAAAATACGAGTTTCCTTGAACGCACCATAACAGTCCTCGTCCCTACGTCGCCACATTCACGGCGTCCCTTGGCTGCACACACAGCCCTGCATGCCGTTCTCTCTCCTCATTGGATAAAAACTGTAGGATACGATAAATGTTTTCTCCTCGACTCAGAGCAGAGCAGAGTGACTGACAGACCCGTGTTTCAGACCAAACACTCTATGTAAGTGATTGCTGTCGGAAGATATAACTATTTAAGACTTATATTAACACAAATATATCACTTACTTCTGCTTTAAGCAGCAGACTAAAATAATTCAGTCCATCTTTAGTTTGAGGAGACAAGTCAAACATAATAACCAGTTTCGTACGGATAACCTTCCTGGTATAAGGTGACATCTCTAATCAATTTGTAAAAAAAAAAGTTTTAATGTTCACCAAAACACAAAGGTGAATGGCAAATTATCCCAAATCTTTTGTCTGACCAATGATGGCTGAGGCTACAAAAGCAAGTCTAAACCAGCGATAACATGATTGTTGATTTGATCATATTTGATATTTTTGACCTTGCTTATTATACGAACACATTATTTTGTGAAAAAAAAAAAACACCTCCATCTTCATTATCACTTTTCCATCACTCATTTGTGTCAATTCTGTTTCTATTTACATTTTGAACAGGGTTCCAACTTCTTGGAAATGGTGTTGATTTTGCCCCTACCATCTGAAAGTTGCAACAGAAATCAAGACTCAACAGATCAGGCAACGTTTTTCCAATCCTCTGCTTGTTCAGTTTTGGTCCCTGTCTGAATTACAGTCTCAGTTATAGCTGACAGGTGCGGCACCCGCTGTGCTCTACTGCTGCTGTAACCAATCTGCTTTAAGGTTCAATGTGTTGTTTGTTCAGAGATGCTCTTCTGTATGCCTCTGTTTTGACCAGTGGTTATTTGAGTAACTGTTGCCTTTCTATTGGCTTGAACCAGTCCATCTGTTCTCTTCTGACCTCTGACACCATCAATGACAGTAGCTGACTGTTGCTATGTTGTGCTGATCGTCTATAACAGGGGTGTCAAACTGATTTTAGTTCAGGGGCCGCATACAGCACAATTTGATCTCAAGTGGGCCAGACCAGTGAAATAATAGCACAAAACCTATAAATAATGAGAACTCGAAATATTCCCTTTGTTTTAGTGCAAATGAACCCTCTGTTTTACAAAACGTGTTATGAACAACCTGAAATTTATTGAGAAAAATACATAAATTTCAACAATATTATGTATTGGCGGGCCGGATTGGACCATCTGGCAGGCCAGTTTTGGCCCACGGACCATATGTTTGACATCCCTGGTCTATAACTTGTCACTAATGTATTTTCTTGCGATAGACCTGTTGCTGTACTCTCAGTTGCTTATCCCCTCTTCTTGTCAAGGTGGTCGTCAGACAAGAACACTGCCCTTGTTAACCCATCTCCAGGACCTACAGTAGGCTACCTCCAGCAGAGTTGTATTTTCTGAATTTTGGCATCACTGCCCGCAACTAACTCTGTAGATCACATTGGGAAATGTGAACCCATATAATAGCTTGAAGAGGAACTATGCAAGATTTGCACCTTAATTAAACAGCTTTGGAGTAATTGCGATGGTTAAATGACTTGTTACAGGGGGAATGGAGGCTCTCTGCCTTCCACAAACACACCTGGTAATCCGTAATCTCTTGTTAAGATTACCCACCTCGGTAACCCATGGATTGCCTTCTCGCCAGCTTCGTGGTGAGTGGTGAGTTTTTACAACAGTGAAAATAAGTAGGCTACTTTAAAACTGTAAGGGGAGCTCCGTAGAGAAAAAGAGTCACCAAAACAGCGAAAAAGCGACCGGACTTGCGTCGTTCCCCTTTCAGTATTTTACAGTAATGGATATTTACTCAAATAATAATGGCTTACGCTGTGCTGATTTTTCAGACATACCTACAGAAGCTCTCATAGGCCAGACAGACATAGTGATGTTGATTTTCTCAATCAGTAGATGGATGGAAAGGATGGTAACTGATTCATACTTTCATAATACTAAATGGATGTAAGACATAATTGTATGGTTTGATCTGTCAAGACAAAAGATAGGACCAAAAAAAATGTCAGATCAGGTGAGAAGTGAAACATGAAGTGAGGGGGCTGCTCACAGAGAAAAGACAAGAAGGAGAAACAGAGGAGTGATGATCTGTGATACTGATATTTCCTCTGTCTCTGCTGAACCCTTGTTGTTGGAGGGGGGGGAGGGGGTTGGGGGGGGGGGGGGGGGGGGGGGGGGGGCACCTGTAATAGCTGGCTCTACATTGTGGCCGTTCCGCACTCATTAGACCATTTACAATTACTGCTACCTATCACCTATCAGCCCCCCACCCCAACTCCCCAAGAGGCTGGTCTCAACCATTAGCACCACGACTCAAATGAAGTGGATAATTGTGTCACTCTGTGGCATATCATGAGACAAGAGAGTCTGACAAGGGAGGGGGTGGGAGAAGAGAGAGTGACCAAATGAGACAGAGGGAAAAAGAGAGAAATGTCAAGACACAGACATATACAGCATCTACAAAAAAAAGAGGATGTGTGTTTTTTTTTTAAAGTATTTTTTGGGGCTTTTAATGCCTTTAATTGATAGCACAGTGGAGAGAGAGACAGGAAATGGGGAGGCAGAGAGGGGGAATGACATGCAGAAAAGGGCTGCCTGATGCGGGATTCGAACTGGGGCCGCCTGCAGTGAGGACTATAGCCTCAACATGGGGCGGCAGCTCTTCCAAGTGAGCTAAACACCGCCCCATCGCAATCCATTCTTTACACAGTTATAGTGTGATGCAGGTCAGACTGCAGATAGAGTGGCAGCATGTTCAAGTGCAGATGCAGAATGGCTTTGTGCTACTCCTGTACATGCCATAACTTTTCCTTGAATATTCATCTTAGCCTGAATCACGCTCTCTAAAACAAAACCCTTTGCGTCAGTGTGAAACATTACTTACTTAAAGAGGGTGTGAAGATGCCAAACTACACAAAAGCAGCGTTACCTTGGGCTTTGTACACAACTCACTGGTTTTGAACTTCTCTTTCTTAAACAGACATTTTCTGTGTCACTCAGTAAAAAGCCTTGAATCACTTTTAAAGAGACTCTCAGACAGACTATGTCCCTTTATCCAATTTGTGCTCCTTTCTGTGATATTGCCATTCAGTATTGTGGCTTCCCTAATCAAACTACCAGCTTAACTGGAGACTGCATGTAAAATGGACACCAGACAGTGATGCCAAAAGTAAGGACTGATTTATCTTGAACAAAAACAGCAACAAAAACTAGGCTACAAGGGGACTAAATAAATACCCACAAACAGTCAGTGTGCAACAGTGGAGCAGAGTTATAACAAGGTGTATCAAGGAATTTGCTCTTGGACTTGGTCAACATGCAATTAAATGTACCCAAAGTTGTAAAGCATTCCCGTGGAAGCCTGGTAGGCTACTCATATTAAATTGGTTTCAACCAAGCAGAGGCCTCCAGTGCTGAAAAATGAAACCAAGAATCCTCTTATTTATCAAAAAATCATAAATTAAAATACGAGGCATTTACCTTACTCACTAAACTAATTAGTATGGCAGGCTAATAAGCTAAACATATGCTAACCTGCACTGTATTAGAGCCACGTACTGGATTGAATAATAAACAGCATGTTGAAGCCTGTGACTCACCCCACCAAACAACAGCCAAGTTGCTCAGTGCCTTATCTTAGCAAATAACAATCCACACGCTGGGAGGCAAGCAAAGCTAACTAGCATGCTAACCACTGCTAAAAGAAAGCAGACAATATTGGATACAGTTTACAGGGCAAGACTGGAAACCCCTAAAGCCAACATACCACTCCACAGTCCACACTCCTCTGCCTTCCCTGCCCACCCAAGCCAGGTGTCCTCCCTGTCAGCTCCACAAACTACACAACACTCTGTGCTCCTGAACACAGCACAAGACCAGGTCCGGTCGAGGACAGATATAAAGGAAAATTTATACTAACGCTACATCCACATTATTAGTCTGGACATATATCATTTTTGTTTAAAAATGTGTGTGGCCTTCGGAAGAATTGCTAAGCTGTGAACTTGACAGCACCAGACTACTTGGTTATGTAGCAACGGAAGTCACAGACACAACAAGTTCGGGATGGCATTATCTCCAATCCTTTTTTGAAGGATGGTCCGAAAGGAGATTTTTTTTTTTCACTGAAGCGTGCATCTTTCCTGAGCGTACATAGAATACGACCAACTCTTATCATGGCTCAACTCAAACTGAGATCAACACCAGTGGGAAACAGGCTTGACTTGTTTGACTCCTTTGGGTTTTCCAAAAACCTAGCTTCCTTTACATTACACACAATCATTTCATCCATTTTTAATGATTAGAGCTATTTTAAGCATCTGTCACTCAAACCGGATGCTGCTTTTGTAGCGAACAATCAATTTCTACTATAGTATAACTACAATTCTACTACCAGTATCATGATTGTTGTGTGTGTGCCAACATCAAGGCCAAGGTCAGTTAATTTGGAGCAGCTAAGTCATAGACCCATCAGACATCAGTAGGGGAGGAAATAAAGCCAGCCACTCTGATGATGGGAAATGTTATCTGCTAGAGAATGGATACAGATGCAGTTAATATGCACGTTATCTGCCTGCTTTGTGCCTAGTGTGTGTGTGTGTGTGTGGGAGGCGGGGGGGGGGGGGTTAAGGGAGGGTGGCTGAGGCGAGATGGACCATATCAGTGTCAATTTACAGCAATTCCCACTGTCAAAAGTGAGAGGGGGAAAAAAGTGAGAGTACTTCCCATTTTCTTCCCAGATCTTTTACTTTAATTCAATTGGACCTTTCAATACCTTACTTTGGACACACAGGAAGCATTTACCCTATTGCATTATATGGATTGGGGGAGAGATAAAGACACTGATTCTTTAAAGCTCTTCGGCACAAAAGGAGATAAAAGCAGATAAAAAGAAGAGTGTGTTTTTCATTGTGTTCCCTTCTGTAATGGAGGAGAGAATTAAGTCGCTTTACATTGCGGCCTGTCTGCGTTGAGGAGACAAAACACAAGCGAACACATTTAACTAAACTCCTCAAGCTCAAGAGAAAGACTTAACAAACTTACACCTTGAAGTGGATCAACGTTTTTTAACCGTTGAGCTGATGGATGAAAAAATTAAATGGCACCAGACTTTTTTTTAAATCATTTTTATTTTCATTTCATGGTCCAGCACGCAGATGAGTGTGAATCCCCCCCCCAAAAAAATGCACAGGACAATATAACAACAACGCTCGGCTGCCACATGTGAATAACAGGTCAGATGTGATCGAACAGCTCCATCTCCAGCAATGGCAAGCCTGCGTATCTCTTCTTTTCCAGGAATCTCAATCAATAAGCAGTCTCTAATGTCTCTGCCAGAGTGAGACGCCTGAATCCATATTTAAATATCAGAGATTCATAAAGATTGCTAATGTCTTTAACCCCAGTCCTCCAGGATCATCACCCCTGCGCGCTCCCTACACAGGCTTTTCCATGCTGCAAAACACTGAGAGGTTGCCAGATAAAACATCATAAAATGACACGTTTCCTCACTGAGTAGCACCACCATGATGGCTCCAGGCGCTACCTTTGTCTCCATCACAGTGATGACTAAAATCAAGCATTGTAACGCGACACCCTTGATTTCATGCAATGTGGCAGATTATGGATATGAATTGAACGCTCAGCTCTTTTTTTGTGTGTTCCAATTTCCAAATTAGGATTTTCTGCCTTCATAATGACACAAAGTATTCTCTTAGTCAAATCAATGGCAGCTATTTATATGAGCGGTAATCCCTCAACCAGCACTGAACTGCCAGAAAAGAGGGATGGCTTTTAAAGTAATGCCACAAAACAAAAGGAGACACTAAATGAATGCAAATTGGCTTCTCTGTCATTCTGAATGTCCATCTCTGAGAACACAGCTCAGCCGACGAGGAGGAGAAAACGAAACAGCTGTTTAAGACAGCTCATTTGGTAAATAACCCATAACACTGTGTTCACTACCAGTTAAGCTTAGAATGAAATGTTTAAATAACTACCCCTCCTGTCCACTAGCAGAGGCAGCAGCTCATTCCTCTCCGTCGTGCATTTTAACAGAACAGGGCATGAATGCCTGACAAGTAGGCTATCATCCAAGAGATCATTAAGCACAAGGGTTGAAGTGCCATCTTCAGTACCATGGCAACAGGGTTGTGAGATGAGATAAAAACAATGCAAGGCAGGAGGCAGGAGGCGGGGCGGGTGCTCAATGATCACCACTGATCGATGGATCTCTCTCTCTCTCTCTCTCTCTCTCTCTCTCTCTCTTTCTCCCTGTAGAGGCCAGGCACAGGAAGGGGAGGACAGTGGAGAGAGAGAGAAAGAGAGAGAGAGAAAGAGAAGGGGAGATGGGTGGAGGGGAGGAGGGGGGTGGGGGAGCAGAAAAGCCAAGCAGCTTTAGGGCTTCATAGGTGCTCTAACAGTGGGAACTGCCTCTCTTCAAAGCGCAGATCGTTTTCTTCACAAGGGTCTAATTGAACGTGTCAAACTGTGCATTTGCATGAGAATGATTATTTTTTACTGTGTAGCAGGGCTGAGCCAGGGGCCTCACATCTGTACCAAAGCACAGCAGCTCAGCGCTCACACATGGCGGCGCGGAGCATACAGTGAGGATGACGATGAGTGAATGAAGTCCCAGATTCGTTATCGAACCAACATGGCTGATTATTTTACGGCTGTTTTTTGTTTTTTTCTTTAAAAAAAAAAAAAGGTTCACAACCTCACAGCTCTGTGCGTATCAGACAAACCTTTGTGCCGCAATCCAAACAGATCAGCCAGCCACACTGTTCTGGAGGTTTGTGAAGCATAAGCACTTTTTTGTGAGTGTGTGTATGGATATAGTATCTATTTACCTCTTTCCACATAAAAGCTGTTTGAAGTATGATGGAGGTGAGCTGTAGAGGAGTGAGTGCATTATCTTTTGCAACTGTCAGCACTGTATGTGGTTTTGTGCCGGAGCTCCACACGGGGCCCCCACTAAATGCCATCAGGTTACAACTGTGGTTGTTTGCTCTTTTTAATTATAGCAGGAATGTTTTTTGAAGCGTGTGATAAGCATTCCACGACTCCCCACCCCACCACCACCACCCCTCTCTCCCTTTTACTCTGGGGTTGCGTGCACACCACAAAACATATGCACAAACATGCAAATGTACACAAACCCGGTTTGGGAAGTTTTTCGCTCTGAACATGTGCTAATCAATCTGTTGAGAGCAATCTGTCAGGAAATCTTTAGCTTTAAACAACCCTGCGAGAATAAGGATGAGGCCCTTTCCACGGGGCAGGGCACAGCGAGGACTGAGCAGTAGCTGTCTTCATGCATCCAGGAGTGTCAATAAGGATTATGAGAGTGAGCTTTTATCTCTTCAAACACAGAGACCAGTCACTCATTTAAATGGATGAACAATTCAGGTCTGCTCAATAAATAAAAAAGAATATACTTCCATAAATACATTCAAATCCCAACTCCATTCAAATTCCACCACCATATGCTTAATTTAAGATCTAATCTCCCGTTTTCTATTTCCACCAATTCACAGAAGGCAAATCTTTGTACACGTAGTTGTTTAAGACCTCAAAGGATAAACACAGACTACCTATTGTTGATGGCAATGCACCTTTATCCTCAACTTAAGACCCACAGTTCCTTTGAGAGTGCTCCTGGCAGATGCTGTATGCAAAGCAGGTGCACTGAGGGAAACATGCCCAACAAAAGAGACATTATTGCATTTCACAACCTCCAAAAAGACGAGCGGAATATTAAAGGTGACACAACTGTATTTACACATCATTTCAATATACCTAAAATAACCCCATTTCTATCTTGCTCTATCAAATAAAAGGAGGCAATAAAATCTGCCAAGAGAAGAACAAATAAAAGCAAATTTTGACATTTTGCTTTTTGACGCCTTCCATTTATAGGTCAGAGGAAACACCAGCCGACCTCTCATTGTTTTTTAAATGCCATTTTGTAAGTCTGGGAAGCAGGAATTAATTAATGCGAGGGTAGCTGCCACTGTCAAGAGGCAGCACATTAAAATCAATGATTAATAAATTCAAAACACACAACAAACTCAGCTGGGAGATGAAAATAGTATTGTGCGCTCCATAGGAAGCAGCCCCAGTGCGGGTCCTCCCACTGAACGAAGCGTCCACTCAGATGGCTAATGGAAAGTAGCCGGTGCCAGCTGTGTGCCTGTGAATAAAATCACTTTAATTAAAGGAATTACAATGGAAAAGGAACCGGGGATGTGTGGAGTAGTATCGACAGGAAGCGGCCTCTCATGTGTGACACACACATAAAGTCACACACACACACGCGCACACACACACTATGAAATCCCATAAAGACTTAAAAGAACAGAGTGCCTTTGTGCTTGCATTATTAACTGGGTCTAATCCACACATGCTCTATTGTACAATACAGCTCTAAGATTTACTCCAAATATGTCCCCCTGAGTCGACATTATAAGGGAAGATACAGATACTTCAGCAATGTCTGCGAGTCTGACACCCACCGAAGAACAAAAAAACAACTGTCTTGGACAAATGGCAAATCTCTGAATACAATTTCATGAGGTATTTGTTTGCTTGACGACAGACAAGGACAAGTTTTATGTAACATTTTATCAAGCAATACATGGAAAAAGCACTTTGCAGAGGATTCTCAGAAGTTCGGGGTCTGCCACAGACCGACTGTCCCATCTAGACCCAATTCCCAAGTGACATGTAGGTGAATATTATTGGAAAAGCAAAACACTCTCTGTCGTTCAAACCTAGAAACAATGTCATAAAGGGATTTGCATCTATCCTCGTAGTGGGTTACTGCGGTAACAAAATGTGACTGATATGAGTGTTTTCTACACTTTACTATTGTGTTGCTCTACTTAGGTAGTAATGCAATGAAACACAATAATTAAATTTGTGTACTTTCATACACGCTTGCTATTTTAAGTATAGCAACATGCAGTGCACTGCACATTCAGTCAAACAGGTCAAAAAGGTTGAGTGTAAAACAACAACAAACTTTTCATCCTCAGTGGTCACCATCTTGGTTTTTGTAACAGAAGATGAGGCACTGCCATCGTATTGGACGTGTTCATTTTAAGTGAGCAAAGCAGCCGATAGGGGGTGACAATGGCGGTCCTCTCATTTCTTTTTCATGAGAGGACCTAATACTCTTCTGTAACCTACTGACCGTCCCAAGGTTCATAACAAAACATGGTGAAGCAGTTTTTTGTTATCATGCGGCACAAACCATAATTACCTCATATATGATGTAATACAAGCCCCACCTCCTTTTTTTTACGTTGTCTATGCCACCTTGCAATGATGAGCAGTTTATCTTAAGAGTGGATTTTAAATCTTATAAACCTGGTACCTCTTGTCTGCACTTTGCTGTCTTTGATGAATGAGATGAAACTGTGAATTTAACTGTAAACTGTTTAGAAATTAATTTTACCTTTTATATGTTTCATTGCACTCATGTATGAAATGTGCAGCACTAATAAAGCTGCTTTGCATTGCCTACCCTGTTCACACACTATAGTGAGTGTATTACTGTGTGCTGTATATGAGAGTACTGGAGAAACCCAGCCTGACACAACCCTGTCTCCAAAATATCACTTCATACTGTATATTATGAGATTTTTTTTTTCAGTGACATTGTGTTTGCAAATGGAATTAGGCAACATTTTTATGAATGAATTAAGCTCTATGTTCATGCATTTTAAAGCACGTGAACACTTACAGGTTGGTTTTGGTTAAATGTAAATAAAAATGCTAACTGTCTCATATAACTGCCAATACTATAATGAAAAAACACATAGCCATTGAATGTTTTGCTTATGTTTACTTTTTGCATTTTTGCAAACTGCAAAACACACAAATGGCATTTCCTCTTCATGTTATTAGAAAAAGCACTTTCTATTATAAATGAGATATATACAAATGTAATTTCTAGGAGACAGAGTTGGTACTCAAGTGCAATCATTTATCATAACTTACATGACAGTATCCTTAATCAGCCTGGAGTTTATGATCAGATTAGATTTATGCCTCCTGTCAGATAAATTCACATTAATGAAAAATATAGTGGGACATATGAGCAGCTGCTGGTAGAGAGAAGTTGCCTGAATTAGGCTGAGAACTAACCAGCAAGTTAGAAACCAGTCAGTGGTTGAGGTCACTGACGTCAGGTACAATGAAATGTTAACATGTTCAAAGTGACTATGCTGACATATTGATATTATCTTAGCAGGTCTAATGTTTAAAGGTATATAGCAGTGTCAGCATGAACATCTTTTTACTTACCAGAGCTGTCTCTAGTGGAAAGCAGCACTAAGGTTAGCTCTTGTCTCTATAATGTATTTTATTTTGTTTTTAACTTAATTTTTTTTAACAGTTTTTTTCAAGCTTGGTACATGGTGGTCCACATATATGGCATCATGGTACGCTTTTCATGGAGGCAGATTTCAGTATATTAATCCTCTAGAAACTTAAAAAAGAAAAAAAGAAGGAAAAAAAGACAGCAGAAAAAATGAAAACAAAACAACAAGAGAAAAACATGTAGGCCTAATATATTTTGTTATATTACAGGATAATTTGTTCACTGAGGAGATTGATTATCTAGTTAGACCTGTCTCTCATTCTAATGTTGGGTACAGAACTGGTCCTAGAGAGACGCCCTGTCCTCCTGGTCACCATCTATTCTACTGACACATGCTCATTAGATGCTGTTTCCCTAACTTCAGATCTGGAGCTTTTGTTTCTTTCTATTGTCTTAAAATAACAAATTGTAATCAAGCCCACAGAAACAACAGGAAATTCACACTTTGGTATTTTTGGTATTTGGGATCGTTCGCCTAGTAAACATAATTATAGGCTCAAAGGAAGTTCCAAGCCAACTGATAGACGGATCCAAAGTAGTTTGACCAAACTACATTTTCACATGTTAGAAAGTTTTTGTTTCAGTTTTACATTTCCAACACAGATTACCACTTAACTTTAAATTAATATCCAGATATTGAAGGCAGATATATTTTATACCGAATGAACAGTTCTTTTTAGTCACAGTTCTTTCCCGCATATTGTCAAATGCTGACTGACTGACTGACTGACTGACTGACTGACTGACTGAGTTTTTCCTCTGTGGATTTTAGAAACTGTTTTAACTCAAGAAACCAAGAAGATAGGACACATTTGACATAATGTTGGCCTATGTGTATATAATACTCCCATTTGATTATAATTGTGTTTCAATCATTGTCTGATTTTATTTTCATCGTTGGAGCCTGTGATGTTATTTGCTGGCTGCGTGTGTTTGTATGAGGTCAAACCTGTTGCTACTGGATTTACATAACAGAATTACAAAATGATTGACTTGCTGTTTATTAATGTGTCGTAATAAGTCCAAGGTGGAAAGGTCATGGAAATGGAAATACATTGTTGTTGTTAATAAAATAATAATAACAATGCTAGAATAACCCTTATTATTATTATTATTATTATTATTATTATTAATCGACATGATTGTCAAATAAAGTTTTATATTTCAGATTATATCACACTTACAGAAAGCAGGTGTGAGGCATTACTGTTTTTCCTTCACGATATATAAACAAGAAGGAAGCACATGTTGGATGTTTCAAGACTAAAACATACCCATGTTCCATATATTCAGTTTCATAATGTTTGAAATACAAACATACTTTATGTAGTGGAACAATAATAATTGTTAAAGGTTGTAACACTTGTGATAAACAAATCTGACTTTTGTTGTGAAATGACGACAATTTAATACAGTTATACATCAGTTCTCTTTGTGTCTATTTTTTCAACTTTGTCAGAAAGGTGTGAACAAACAGAGGAGACCACAAGGCTCCTTTGAAGAAAGTTGTGTCTTGCCTAGTTGTCCTGCATTTAATAAGAACAGCCAGCAGAGGGAAGCAGACGCACATTTAAGATAACATAAGGGAAAATAGAGTCCACACATGAAGAGTCCTGCATGGGATTTTCATACAGCATGTGCTGCTGCCATGTTTGTTCTCACCGTGAACCACAGATAAACTCATCCCTCTGAGTTTCTGAAAACAGCAGTGTCGGGCCTTGTTACAGTCGATGTCTCACTTCACTGTTGTGAATCATCCAAAGTCAATAAAATATTTAAGAGTAAGAGAAGAGAAACTAAGTCAGCTGGTGACATCAAAGTGTCTGCTAATATACACTGGAGCAACTTGTTTACATGGGATGGTGGCAAGGCCCTGAGGGAGGTCTGGCCTGTTTCTGACTCTGCTCAGCTCCAGCAAACAACAGCCATGGCAGTGTCAACATACAGAGAAGAACCACGGGAGATAAACAACTCAGATCTATGTTGGTGGTTAACAAGAACTTCTGAAGGCTGGTGGCAACTCACACGACCCACTGCTGGACTACAGGGCTGCTTCCTGTGTCAGACCTCAAAAAGGTGTTTTTGCAAAGGCTCTTCAGAAAATCTGGGCTGAACAGTTGAATTAGTCAAAAAATCTGTTCCATTAAGGCATCACACGTTTTCACATCTGTTTATGAACAAGGTTAGGTATGATTACCTAGCTACTTGTGTTTTATGTCTGAAGACATAAAAAAAGCTTAAAGTAATGAGAGATTCATTAGTTATTTGTAGAGGAGTGTAGGCTATGGCACGGTAATTGATGTGTATTTAGTGTACGCTCTCTCTTTTTTAGACGTTTTATGAGTTAATGTTGGAAAACCTGGAAAAGTCTCAGGTCAGTAGTTGTGGATACAATTTTGAAGTTCCTCTGCCATGATTAATATTTAGTTAAACACAGTCTTCATGCATAAAATCAAGGGGTGAAATGGGCCGGTAAACTGATCGGTGGACCCTGCACAACAGACAGGTACGGTGGACTCAGCCAATTCTATTTTAAATGACAGTCTGCACCTTTGCACAAACAGTTTTTACTACTCCCCTCTGGACAAAGGTTTTTAGTTACACAGTTTTAAAAATAGTTTTGTTCCAGCTGACCTCATTTATTCCATTGTCTTAATTGTCTTGACCGTTTTAACTGGCAGTAATTGTTTTAAATGTTTTATTTTACTGTCTTAAGTTGTAGGCTATGTATGACATTTTCACTGCAGAACAGGTTTACCTACAGGTACAATAAAGTAACTTGAACCTTTATAGCTCCTATTTCAAACCTGAAATGGATTGGTGGGTTTCCCTTTTTCTGTTTCTTTTCTTTTTTTTTGCATTATTGCCAATGGTATAAGAGTCTTGTGTAAACTACTAAAGGCAAAACACATTATGTTATTCTTTCACAGACAGAACCCCAAGAGGTCAAGAGTATCCCTCCATAAAAGACTGTGAAACACTGCCCACCTCTCATTGGATAAAGATGAGGGTTCTGTTAAAAACTTTGATCCATGTTTCCAAGAGGGTGGAAAGTTAAATTTATAGTATTGTGTGACAGTTGAAAACAAAAATCCTCTGGGTGGTGAAGCAAAACTCATAACAGACATGCACATGTCCTCAAAACGTTATGTTTCACTGGAAAAAATGCAGCTGAAAACAAACTGTCAGTCAGAGTTCAGGCAGATGATAAGAGTGACAGGTGACGGTGGCACTGTGGCAGCTGCGATGTGAACAGTTATTGGATACACTATCCACGTTTTCCTAACGCTATAAACTGATATGTGAAAGACTCCTCTTAGGCTTTTTTATGATCTCCCTCCCACACAGAAGTACAGTCATTTTCTTCCCCGAGCAACGCTTAAAGAAATTCAGAAACAGACAAAGGTCCCTGCAGACAAACTGATACAAGCAGCTGAAACAAGGTGTGACTCTGATACACCACATGTTCAAGAGACTGTGTGAGCAGAAGGGAGCTGTTACACAGTTTTCTGTCTTCTTAGAGAAAGCTGCCTGTGCCTAAGTGAAGAAGACGGGTCCTTGATCAGTCTGTCCGTTCGTGCCCTGTGGCCCTTTGAAGGAGGAACTCAAGATGGGATCTAAAACGTGTTTTGGTTTTGAAAGAGCTTCCCCACATCTAACTGCTCCTGAGAGGAACTGCACCTGGTGAAAAGTTAGCATGGTAGCTGCAGAGCTGTCACTGAGACCTTGAGTGGTCTTTCTATCGTACATACTTTGTTTCCCGTGATCAGAAAGATGTTGAACCCACGAAAGTTCCTCAGTTCCTGAAACTACCTTAAGCTGTGCTTCAACAATAGATGTTGTGACTACAACACACTTCCCTGCAGAGGCTGCTTCATCTGCACCTGCAACAACAGACTGTATCCACACAGCGGCCATGTTCCTCTGATGTCACACCGATGGCAGGAAGCCTCTTTGAACCACTTCGATGTCTTTACCACCACTGTCTTTCCTGTTGTGTGCGCTTCTCTTTGAACAGCACAAACAGTATTATACTATAACCTATGGGTTTAACTGTAACTGTTTTTTTTTACAGTTAACTGTCATCAGCATATACTGCTGTTCATGCTCTCTGTCTCTCACTCTCTCTCTACTTCCCCACCCTCTCTTTCTTAACCAGTCTACACCCACCAGAGCTCGGTTCTGTTGGAAGTGTCTTCCAATTAATATAACGTCTCCACTTCGCTTTGTAAAAGAGCCTTGAAATATGTATTCTATTAACTGGTACAATACAAATAAAACTGAATTACATTGAATCAAGTTGACATTTTTCCATCCTGGTCCATCCTCTCTTTTCGTGATGCCTGACTCCTCAGTCGTCTTCATGGATGAGACCCTGCTGCTATATGAGCAAAGTGCTGCCTTGAGGTTTTGCTTGGCAGGGGTAACCGTCACGTTCCCTCACCCCTCAGCCCTGTGATTGTTGCACAGATGCAGCCAATCTTTAGCGGCTCGCTGCCGTGAGCCAACTGAATGATTATGTATTTAGCAGAAACATTTGTGATCACACAGCCCTGCAAGTGATTGAACACACATCTGTAGGTTGGCTCAGCTGCTTGGCAGATCAGAGAAGATCTGTTCACTCTAGTTTAAGTGTTGTTACCTTTCTGGATATTACAATCTATGAAACACTTGTCACTGTCATCGTTTACAGCTCATACAGACGATGCCCTTGAATGCTAGCTGACAAATATTTGCAGTTTTTATATAATCTCTTTGAATGTCAGACACTATGTTCGCTCCAGTTGATGTCATAGTTGACAAATTGTAGCATTACAAAATGGATCGATTCATAAAATGAAATAACAAAAAAGGAGTCCACAATTCACATATTTTTTTCATTTTTCATATTAAATTTTCATTGTTTTTACTTTGCAAGAGAAAGATAGATATGTTTACTTTTATTCATTATTATTATAATTATTGTTATTATAATCTGTAGTATAATGCTATATGCATAATTTAGTCTTAAAATGAGATGTCTTCATTTAATCTCTAATAAACAAACAATTTTGACTTGTAACTGTTTGACTGAACTTGACTCTCCTTTTGTTTGCAGGTTTATTTAAACCAGTGACAGGGTACAATAGATGTATTATATAAATATATGTCCCAGATATATCGCCGTGCTAATTTTCATCTGTTGTCCTTGGACATAGTATATATGCACACACACACACACACACATATCCTTTTATATGTATATGGTGCACGTTATCGTTTTTTTGTTGTGATTAGAAAAAATGTTTCAGCTTCTTTTGTCAAGCGTTCATTATAATACATTTCTTTCCTCGTGATGATCTTGTTTGTGTTATTTCACCGTGAGCTGATGACAAAAATTGTTTAAATGATGGGAAAGCTAAACCATGCAGTGTCTACTGTGGTCATAACCAGAAAAATTGTATATTTTACTTTTTTTATATTAAAGAAACTCTTTAGTGATTTTAATAATATTGTAATGATTATTGTGATTAGAGCTGGTTTCAAATTGAAGTGGTTGAACTGATTTGTGACCAGGAGGTGGCACAATAATATAAATGTGAGTGACATTTGCCTTATTGTGCCACCTGCTGGTCACAGATGTGAACAATCTGATCCTGATCAGATCCTCTTAAATTCACCTGAGTTTAGCATCATGGTGGTTTACTCAGACAGGAAGTGAACCACCACCATACATATTTAAATATGAAGATAATATTTACAGTGTACATATACCTTCTGCCATATAAATTCTTCTGCTTTTTGATTCTTCTGCAAATGATGGATGAACTGACAGACAAATGAATTTCCCTTTGGGGATTAATAAAGTAATTCGTATTCATATTCCAACTACTTATACCTGTTCTCCTTCATCAGGAGGTTAAGCGTTTTTAATTGAGCTAAACAGCATCAATTACTGCTCGCAGGATTAAAGTGTAATATGTTTATCAGTAAGATCAGTGATTAAGTGAGTGCATGAATAAGTGGAAGTGTAAAGTCTGTCATTTCTGAGCTGATAACTTTCAGCTCTCTAAAATAAGGTGTGTTCAGGTGTGACTATATCCCTGATTAGAAATGCATCGATACGATTCAAAACGTATGTGCTGATACTGACTAGACTAGTCTAATCTGGATCAGTGATGTGGATTGACACCATCAGTCCAATGTCTGATAACTACATTTCAGACCTGATACTGATATTGGATCAGATCAGTGTCTTCTTCTTCTGATACAAATCTAACAGCTGACAGCTTCCTAAAGGAATAAACAAGTAGAGGGGAAAACAACAGGAGCCACTAGCCACATATTCAATAAATGTTGCACCAACAAGTGGATGATGACCAGATGTTTTAGCTGAGAGGTCGCCACCTTCTCTAAGACATTGACTAAGCCGTGGAGGACGCTGAGGTCTGCAGCAGCTGTTCAACTGGAGTGGATCACTGTCTTGAATATTAAAATACTATGGCATTTAAATTTAAAGCAGACTCAAACGCTCTTATTGACTGATTAATTATCTCGGTAAGTACATATAATTGCTGAATTTCCTATAATCAAACAAGTATCAACCCCACAGACATCTGAAGCTCTTGAGCTTTTTTCTTGAGTTTTATATTGATTATTTATTTCATCGTGTCCTGTTCACTCACTGCACTCAAACAGAATATAATAGTCACCTGTGGAGAATCTGGTGATGAGCATCTGAAAGCATCTGAATGATTGAATGATGTAAACTGATCACTTCACAAAGTCATTTAAAAGGATGTTGCTTTTACTCCAAGATGAAAGTAGCTATAGGCCTGTTACAGGAACTGAGAAGTAAGAAAATCTGATAAACCATTGAAAATCCTTTGCAAATTTAAGGATTGTGTTTTTCATCGGGGCCATACATGATGTGATCTTTTATTATTTTTCAAGGTGACAGAAAGATCTTTAAAACAACTCTAGTATTTCAACAAATATATTTTAAAGCTGTTTTGAGATGGGTCACGTTTACTGAGCTTAGTATTGACAATGATGAGTGCAGATTCAAGTTTTATGATTAATGTTGGAGAACACCTCTCTGAAACAGCTTCAGTACAATCATGACCTTCATGAAGGAAGTTGCTCCATTAGATTCAGTTTGTTGTTCCTAATGAAGTGCCATCAGTTTATACCAGTTTCTGTCAGATTATAGCTGAATTACTATGTTAAACAACTCAACACACAGTAGCACCTTGTGGCCTATTGAGGAAATTGGAGTCTGATAAATGATAAATTAGACTAATACAGATCTGTAGGAGCATCTATGGACTTCCTACACTTAACAAATGACATGTTCTGCCAGTCAGTGTATTGCCATTTTGGAACAACAACAAAAGATTTTTATCATATTTTGTCTCACAACGTTCAGCTTACATCTTGGACAACTTCACTTGGGCTTGAATTGATTTATTGAAAGTTTGACAGCTCTGCTCTGTCATTAAAATTCACACTGGTTGTACCGTAATTCCTCCTTTTTCTTCCATATCTGATCTAGTCACTGTCCTGTGTGTTACATGCATCATCATGTTTATTTATCGTGCCTTCAAACTGAGTATGGCACTGACATCTAGTGGAATAATGCCTGTGTGCATCTACAACCATGTTTCCAAAGTTGATGCATTATTTCTATTGATGTTTTTAACAGTGTTTCAAGCATAAATGGGAAAATATTGTACTTTCAAATTGCAGTGACTGTTCTCCTCAGCTCTGTACACTGTTGTGTTGAAGTGTTGTCAGGATGAGAGGTAATGTTGTTGACATCGAATCAAACTGGTGTATAATTTTCAAAAAAACAAAACAATGAAATTTCTCAGTTTCAACATGCGATATTTCAAGAGTTCATGAAACATTTATCCAACAGTTAGATCATCTGACCATTGAACAGGGGTCATCCATGAGAGCTGAGACTTAAATCTTAATTCACTTGGCTTTACAAGTGTCCTATAAACTTCAATCATCATTACATTGATGGTTTTATCTGGAGATTAAGAATTACCTGAATTAAATGATGTGTGGTCATCAGAGGAGGATGAAGGAACTATTTGTGTTGGCATATCCTAATGAATGATGAACTAGGCGCAACATTCAATATCAGCAAGACAGTTTGGTCATTAGGAAGCCACTCTGTTATATTTATGTCTCCCTCTAATTAAAGAACTAATTTCATTCTCATATTGCATTATGTACATATTGTTATATTTTTCACATTTAATTTTAAAAAAACTAATATGCATCTTCAAACTACTTGATTTTCCATCAGCTTTCATTTTATTTCTTCTTAAATGTTTGTGTTGTACCTAAACTAATTCCTTAAGCTGCCTGTTTGGCCATTAATCTGATTTCTGATTCAAAAACTGAAGAGCCACAAGACAACAGGATCATTCAATTGAAAAGTCTTCAGAAACTTTCTTTGTTGGAAAAAAATGTAGCAGCATTTTATTTTAAAAAGTCAAAATAGAAATCTTACATTTTGGTGGTGGGCAAAGGAACTGCAGTTTGGGATTTAAAAAAAAACAAAAAAACAACCAAGTTAAATACAATCAATAGATTAGCTTCTGAAGCCTGCCTTTGTCACTTGTCCATTTATGTAGCCAAGCTACTGGTCCCCAAGTAAAACATGGCCATGTTTTATCCAATAAAATGTACAGAGTACAACAACAAACAAGAGCGACACCCAATTTCATACTACTAGAGAAAAAAAAAAGAAAATACACACACGCACACACACACACACACACACACACACACACACTCTCTCTTCCCCCTCCATCATGCAAAGCCCACTTTATAGCAGCACATAGAACCAGGTCTGGTCCTAGGAATAGTTTTTGGGCAAATGGGGCCACCAAGAGAATAAAAAAAAAAAAAAAGGCCCCCCTCCTCCCAAAAAAACAAACACTATTTTACACACGCACGCACACACAAAATCATATACAGACTCCATAAAATTCAATTTGGCCTCTGCATAGCAAATAAGGGTGGTAACCATTAAATGTAGATGTGACTGGTAATTAATGCAAGCATGAGGGTGCAATACTATTTAAAAGAAAATCAACAAAAATAAAACATAAAAAATTCTCCTCGGGCCATCCCATCCCTACTGGACCCTTAGCTTTGTGTGGAGGGTTTAATACATAAAGATTCCTGTGGGGATCAAAACCGTTCATTCACAGATGGTCAGTACTTTCCCAATTTATCCAAAGTCAGTGTATATGCACCCCCACCCGCAGAGACATTTAAAAGCATCTCAAACCAAGGTAAAAATCTGTTTGACTTTGAAATGAGAAAATGCAATTTCCCCACCAGAAATCCATCACACACGTGTACTGGTACTGCAGAGGTGTCACTGTTCAGAGGCAACACGTCGAAGTTGCAACACATAAAACCTACTGAGGATTTGGCGTGGTCTCACTCTCAGTGGCTTCACTGCTACTTCGGAGGGGCCCGTTGTGGAGACGCTGCATGCATCCTTGGCATTATTTTCACCACTGTTGCGTCCACTCGGACCATGTCCTCAGTCTTCTCACTGCTCAGAGGTGGAGTCAGGACGCCTGAAGGAACAGAGCAGCGGCCATGGCACTCCAACTCCTCGTCCTGGTAGGAGTAGGCCTTCTCCTGCAGACAGACAATACACAGATTAGACACTTGGAAGCAGTATATCCGAGGTGTTACATCTGAACTGAAGGTAATCAGGTTCATTATGCAGAATAAAATCATACTGTAAAAATGTGAAATTACCTACCTATATGTACTGATGACTGTTACAGGTTGAATTTTTACTATAATGAATGACTTTTAAATTTTTTTTTTGCAGAAAATATTGAGTTGTGCACTACAAGTTTCTCCATGTGACCTTTGAGATTATCCAGGACAAATTAGATTTACAAGGTTTTAAATTCTTTAAAAAAAAAAATAAAAAAAAAGGGTGTGCATTCTCACAGCTTTGGGTCTGAATCTACCATTAATGGTTTTATGTTGCTTCATCTCATTCTGACAGAACCTCAAACCTCATCCTCAAAACTTAGTTCTTTTTTCTCAGTTTATTGTTTGTTCTCAACTTTATCTTGTAAAGCACTTCAACATGTTATTGTCATAGCAACTTCTAAAGTTTGTCCAATCAATTTAATCTGCAACACGTGGGCTCTGATCAATTTCTAAACACATCTCACAGATGACTGAGGCACAGAGGAATGTTGTGAACACAAAAAACATCAAATAAGAGTTTGATAGAGAGATTTCAGTTTTTTATTTTTCTCTCTTTATTGTTGTGGGTTTTGTCTGTAGAGTTACGGCACAATGGCAAATTTGTCAGTTTAAAATTCAAATGTACCAAATGTGCTGAAAAAAAAAAAACATTCATTGAGATCATTATTTTTGATGAATCAAGACTTTCCAATTTTCCTCAAAATTTTAAAACTGAGAGAAGAAAAAGTGTTGTACTGTCATTTCAATACTCTAACTTACCAGCCATGTGAGATAAGGGACATGGGACTGGATGTTGTGCATGTCGTCTGTGGGGATTCCTGGGAAGGTTTTCATGGGCAACCCGCCGACCTCCCGCAGAGCCATGGCAAAAGGCACCATCCACCTCACACACTCTTCGATTTCAACCCACTTCAGAGCTGCATGGACAGAAGTTTGAACAGTTTGCTTTAACACACCAACCTTGCACACCATTATAAACTAAAAGTGAAATACGTCCGTTTCCTTTTTACCTGAAACGTTTTCCACCAGTTCCAGAGATGAGAAGTGAAACAGGGCTGAAGCAGCAAGGATGCCATTGGAAAACTCAAGGCAACGTACATCTAGCATACAGAGGTCCAACAACTAGATAGTGGGTGGGGGGGAGAAAAACTGTAATTAGCATTAACAATAAATTCAACTGCTGCTAATAATCCATAAAGACTGATTCCTGGAGATTCCAATCCATGTTGGCATGAGTGGATTTCATCATTTCTGCAAATCTGTCAGTGTTGCCAATCTGTCCTTCTACATCCCAACAGGTTTTCTAGATTTTAGAGCTGGTGACTGAGGAGGCCGCCTAATTCATGGCAAGGGAACACAGTTGTTTCTGAAATACTCAAACCAGCTCATCTAACACCAACAATCATGTCACAGACAAATAAAAACACTGAACCCCTTTTTTTGTCCAATGGTCAAAGTACCTGCTGACAATTAGCTCTTTCTGCCAACACAGCAGCGTTTAATCTGCAATCACACCCAGGTCAAATGATTCTGTTGTAGATGTGGGTTTTTAAAATCAGCTCTGGCTTCAGTTGGCCTTGGTGTGAACACAACAGCTGGGTGAACCGGCCCAGGTGTTTATTATAAACACAATCCTGGACACACGGAGGATTGGATATTCTCCTTTTCAGGAGGCCCACACCAGGATGAGATGTGACATTTTAACTCAATTTAACAGTTTTGCACAGCAGCTAGCAGCTCACTGTGTGTATGGTCCAAACAGAAAGGTAAACTCAACAGGCTTCGATAGCTAGTTTGGCCATGTTTAGTTTGGCCATGTTTAAAATCCTATAGGTACCTGGGTTAGGGGCATGAGATCACATCTGATCCCCCTCACTTGGGATGGGAACATTAAAGGCCACATCCAGGCAAATTCAACCTAGGGCTATAGTTTACTAGTATTTTAGATCTAAAAGAATGAATCTGAAGATTTTCTTTTTAATTGCTCCTGTTATGCAGTAGTTCTGTCTGTCGCTGCATCGCCACAGCAGCGTATAAATGGAGTCGACGGATCTTAGCTGAAGCTCTACCGTTTGTTTTATCAACAAAGGATAGCAACTCGGAGGCACAAAGTTTTCGTTAATATTCCTTTGTTGATAAAACAAACAGGAGTGCTTCATTCTACCTGTAAACATACTGAGCGTGACACTTTGCGTTTACAAACATGTCGGCTTTCTTGAAGTAAACAAACCCCCTCAGTGTATGTTTGAATATTTGAATGTTGTCTGTGAAAGAAAAAAGAAGTGGTTTTGTGGATTACTCCCTATATACGCTGCTGTGGCATTAAAAAGAAAATCTTTAGATTAATTCTATAGCCAGTCATTGAATTTGCCTGGAATTGTCCTTTAACTGAGGCTCCTAACCTGTACCTGTCTGTTTTTACACACACCGCACTGGTGCCACATGATTGGCTGTTCACTTCATTAGCCAAGAGACACACAGACACACACATACACACACCTCTGCTATCTGTGAGAAGGTAGTCTGGGGGTATCTGGGGATGAGCAGGTCCTCCGTCTCTTTCAGGTAGGCAACCTGCATGTAAACATTCAGCCACGAGATGGGAGTCTGTGGACTGAGACTCCACTTCAGCTCCTGTGTTAAAGTAGTAACAACGTTACCAACAGCAACACAACTATTTACAGCTTCAATGTCAATACACCCAAGGTTTTCCAGGGTTGTGACAACAGAATAACAGCCTTTATGACACAGGAACACTTAAAAAAAATGACATTATAAACAAAACAAAAGACAAAATGTGGATGACTAATCATCCATGATGTTTCAATGTACGTCCTTTACCTTCATAATAATGATTTCCATACTGAGGATCTCATCCTCCGTGCAGGCCTCATCTGTCACATAGGCAAACTGGTGGACCTTGGGAGGATACATTTCCTTGGAGAAGCACAAATATGACAATGTTAACACAACCAAATAACATGATAACCAAGAAACAGGCCAGGGGAAATCTTGAGTGTCCAACTTCACATCCCATGTAGTCCAATCCTTCTTACCTCCACTTTAGCAGCAATGAAGAGACATGTGATGCCTATGAGCTGCAGCGTTGATTTGAAGACGTTCCTCTGTGTAGCCATGAAGCGGTCAAAGTAATCCTGAGCGAGGTGATATGTCTCCCTGTGCAGCTTGTACACTTCACTCACCTGAAATGTACAAACAAATTCAACGTCACCTCATATGGAAGTTCACAATAATGGTGTTTGATAATAGCATAAGACTATCAAGCCTTTTTCAGCTGTTAACTGGAACAACAAAGGTATGGTTATCTATACCGACTAGCACTGTTCACATTGTATATGGGTTAAATGGATGTTAATCATTTCTGCTGTCTTGTCATCAGATGTTAGACGCTGCCAACTGTTACATCTTGTAAGCACTGGGTGGCAGGTGGAGTTAAACACAAATCCTGATCAAAAAGTTTTGACTTTACCTGAAAATTGCTTCAAGGTTTCCAAGGCCGAAAAGATAAATTTACCAAAACCAAAATAAAGTTCCCTCATATTGGTCTCAAGTCTAATATATTCAAGCTACACTATAACAGAGAGACAAAAGGAACTTATCTCAGTGTTTAAATTTAAACGGAGCTGCACTGTAACAGATCTCAGATCTCACAGCTCTTATCACCATTATTCAAAGCAATTTATCCTTTGATATGAAGAGGAACCAAAAATCAAAGGGCTAAAGCTGATAGGGTCTGTGCTCGATGCGATTATACCAAATCAGGTTGGTAGATCTCCCTCAGAGACAGGAGAACTCATAGCGGCTCATTATTCACCTTCAGCACAAAGTATCTTTTCTGGCACAAAAGATATCACTGAATTTTATTTAAACCGTTTATGCCACAGGATGTTTACTGACAATTAGCTGCAAGAAACACATCTGCAGTAAATCTTTCTCACAAACTCGATTATCAAAGCAGAAACACAATAACCCCCGATCTGGGTCTGTAGTCACCAAACTTAATGTCCTGCAAAGTTCATGCCTTTTTTGGGGGGGCAGTACTGTGAGTGGGGGCCAGTGAACGTCACATGAATCACAGCAGTCTGTCTTTAAAGGGACAACGAGGAATTTTGGAAAAGCGAAGCGTTTTCACACTACATTTATGAGCCTCCGCACACACCGTAAAATTCTTTGACCGGCGCAAGACGGACTCATGCTTTCATTCATCAAGAATTAAAGTCAGAGGTTGGAAGACGATCACATACTGTCGTAGTTCCGACCATAAACGGCGATTCGGCAGCGTTATTCTCATAACTTGTCACGAAACTGAAAGTAAGGAAATGCTGGTCGGTTCGACCAGCATTTCCGCCACCACTAATAATAACAAAATAACGATAGTGACAAAACGATATATTTAACGAAAATGGGCCCATTAACAAGTGTGGGTAACGTAGATTCATCCACATTAACGTGAGACTTTTTTATAACCAAATAGAAACTCCTTGTTGTCCCTTTAACTTATGTGTTTAGTGATTGTGT
The DNA here is from genome assembly GCF_045865225.1 of Trachurus japonicus. Classification (NCBI taxonomy): domain Eukaryota; kingdom Metazoa; phylum Chordata; class Actinopteri; order Carangiformes; family Carangidae; genus Trachurus; species Trachurus japonicus. The sequence continues at coordinate 26,083,249 of NC_140909.1, forward strand.
CAGACAATGCTGTGGTCATACAAATGAGGATTTAAGCAGCTTGGAAGTGACTGTAAATGGTGCTGGTTCAAAGGTCTAAAAACCACTAGGGCCAATTTAATCAAAAGAGCAAGTCAGCTCAAAATGTTATCAAATCCGTTTACATGTGATAACAAGTTGTTAAACTGGTCACTAAGACGTGCTACACACCTCCATGAGCCAGTCCAGGAGAATTGCCCTCATCTTGGGCTGAAGATGGGGATGCTTCTCCATCACATGGACGTCCCTGGTGTAGGTCTTGTCCTTCGCCAACATGTTGCTCCACACCACATCCTTACTGGCCCAGCTGGTAATCAAAGCACAGATTGGCACAATGGTCAAGGATTCAACTTTTGACTGAATTGTGTGATTGCATGATCTGCATTTGATGTGGGTTTAAGAGCCTTGTTAGGGTAGCAGTGGTTTAAGGTTACCAACTCCCTGGCCTTGGTCTGGAGCTAAAACACCATCCTTCCTTAGCATATTCCACCATTTTAGTTTAGATGATGGAGGAGTGTTGTCTAACAAAATCTCTCATTGTTGATGTACTCGATTGTTCAGGTGCTGCTTCTGATTTGTCACTGGTTTACTAAGAATAAGTAAGCCCTTTGAAAATGTCTCTATTCTAGCATAAACTCATCCTATAATGTGGTCAGATCAGAGTTTTAGTGAACCAACTAGCTTAATTCATACCATGAAAACATTTGTCTTGTCCATACTGAACACATGATTCAAACAGCCAGAAAGTAGGCTTGAAAAACTCATGTCAGAAAGTTTATATCTTTAATCAGTCCATAGTCAAGACAAACTGTCTATAAATGGGCACAATGAGACTGATCAGCAGCAGGGCTCATTGGAGCTGGTCAACGTGGAGTGTTGAGGAAGTCACACTGCAAACGTTTGTTCTGCTGACAACTCCGAGCCATCACAAGCTATAATAATCACACAGGTTGTATTCAATCATGCAATGTAGTCCATAATCCATCTGAATTTGGTTACTTTGTGGAGACCAAGGCATGGCCTCTCACACGGGTGGCAACCTTTGACAGGCAAGTTTGTTTTTCCTATTTAATTGAATTTAACTTTTAACTGTCAAAGTAAAACATAGTCAAACAAATGCATTATAGGATGCGGCACAGCTTTTGTAACACTACCTACTCTGTCATCATTTCATTTGCATCCTTTTATTCCTCAGTTATTATTATAATAGTTTCATTAGTCTCTTGTCAAATAATCTTAGTTGTTGTCCACAAAAATGGCCGCCAGCCATAGTATAGAGTCACACTCTTGGCTTCCTCTCCTTAAAAGTTGGTCAAAGTGGATTTGGGAAGGAGATTTAGGAGAAATGTTTTAATTAGAAACTTTGAATGTGGGTTAGGAGTACTCTTATCTCGTGGCAAGATAAAATTCTTTATGAGTGCGGTCCCTGGTCACATTTTACCCTGTTGGTTTCACACTCACCACTGTAATGGTACTTACCACAGAGCAGGGAGAGGGGCACAGTGCACAGGGGTTACAAATATGTTGTTAAAGTTGTAGAGGGGGAAGCCTGCACTGATCAGGGCAACAGGTTGGTCCTCTTCCTGATCAGGTGTGGGAATCCACCTGTGTGGACTCTTGTATCCACCACCAGGACTCCAGACCTGCTTCACAGGGAAGAGAACGAGAGAAAAAGAGGGGGGGCATAGGAGGTGACATGGAAATCATGAGTGTAAAATCACAGAACATTAACATGTTGTAGCGGAGTTAAGCTTGACCATGAACATTAAGACCAGATAACTAAGCCTACCTCAGAGTCACGCTGCTTCTTCCGCGTCATCTCTGCTACCTCATCATCATCCAGATCCTGTAAATACTGAAGATAAATAAAATGTTGATTAAAAATTAAGAGGCGATAACAATACCTAATAAATTACTCATAGGCAATAGAGGAGCTGGGCCAATCTGGCATACTCCAGTGAAGTAGTGGACAGCTAGCTTTCCAACAAGCAATGAATATACAGTGTGCTTTTCAGTTTAAGTTATTCAATCAGGCCTGGCAGACACAGCTGAACTGAGGAGGGGGGGGCTCATTATGTCAGTTAAAGGCCGGTCTGAAAGCCTCTTGGACCACTCACAATAGCAACATCTGCCTTCCTCTTTCTCGGTCGTGCTGTGTTTTCTTTGGGCGCCTCGGGAGCAACAGACTTCGGTTCTGTGTCTTCCCTGTAACATGATCAAAAAGCAGACAAACAAATAAACAGGTGGTCGTGCGTGGCAGGACAAACATGCTAACATATATGTAGTAATGTCTCCTAGCAACAAGCTAACTAGCCCAACGGCTAAAGCTCCATCAACTCTTGTTCTTCTGCTCTGGTGTCGTCGCTCACTTTGAGTGACACACTTGACACAACCGTGATTTAAACAGACACACACACACCAAACTCACCGTTGTCCTCTCATTATACTCGGAGGAGGTCCGTGTCAAGTTTCCCCGAGTAAACCTGCGAAAGGAGACAAGTTGTTTTCAAGTTAAGAAGTTTTATTTAGGAAGGTTTTAAGTAAACAAGCACCGAGCTGCTGCTCCCCAACCCCCACTCTCCGCTCCCTCCTGCCGACAAAGCCCGAGTCAGCCTGGCGCGGGGAAACGAAAACGGTACGCGGTGTTAAAAGCCGCCAAAAAGTATTCTGTGTTACACGTACATCCATGAAACCGGCTGACAATCAACAACAGACGCTGATTTTTCCTCTGAGTGTTGTTATTTTGTGTATTTCTTCAGGGAACCCAGTAAATTGCCGCTTGCTAACTTTGAACAGCTGCCTCGCTGCATAATGGCCGAACGACCCCCGGCACAGCTGGGACGCCTGTTTCATTAATTCAGCCATTCAACAGCGAAACACTTGTAACTTAACACAGACGATACTTTAAAAACGTGGCCCATCCATACAAGCTTTCCCTCTTCAATGTCCTGTTTGGTTCACATTCAGGTTAAGCAAGCGCAAGCTGAGAGTATAGCTCTACATAAAGAAGTCGATAAAGTTAGTATCCATCCACTCACCTCAAGCCTCTTCCCCTTGAAGTTCACTCTTATCCACGTCTAGGAAAAATATAGCAAATAGATACGGATGATGTGTTACTCTGACTGCCTGTTGTTAGAAGACGGAGGTGCTCTTTGTGTGTCCGTGTACCCACCACCAGGCCGGGCTAGTTCCTCTGAGCTGGCGCCTTCGCAGGGAGGAGTAGATTTAACTTGGCGCTAAACCTCCAACCTGACCGCCTCTTTATAGTCCAACCTCGCCTCCATTAACCACAGTGTCACACCTGCGGAGGATCGACAGCGCCTGTTTTGTATATAATCTACCAATATCGAGTTTAAAAAAAGAAAAAGAAAAGAAAGACAGAAGTAAAAACGAGTTTATAAACGTAGCCGACAGCCGGGAGGCGTGCGGTGACAGCTGAAGGGGCGGAGCCTCGGAGCAGGAAGTGCCCGGGCACCGCGTGGCTAGTCTGTCAGATGTAAACAAAACAGAGCTTCTCTCACATTGAGCCTCCGAAGAGCACAACACGACGCAAGAATCACGAGGTAATCGACGCTTTTCACTGTTTAAACTCCACAAATGATTGTCAGTCGCTGTCACCGTCTGTTATCCAGGCAAAACAGTGAAGTATGCTAAGCTGCTTATGCCTCTCCCTTTCCCCCCGTTTTTAGAGGCGTCATACCCTCCCTCCCCCTAAAACAACTGACCCTTGGCCCGTCACGTGATCCCCGTGTTAAAAAAGACTACAAAACGATTTGTCCGTCGTTACTTCATGCACAGAAGGAAATATGAAGTTTCTGGATCTCTTCGGCCGCGTAAAGTCCGTGGTTATAGGAATGATTCACGTTAAAGCCTTGCCAGGTAACGCGAGATTACACTAACCAGTGTCCTCCATGTTTGACTGTAAAGTTTTTTCAGTGGAGGAAGTGTACTCCATTACTGCATTACAACTGTGCTGCAGTTAAAATGTCACTGTATTGTTAGCAACATATCTTCAAAGTGCAGAATAATGACTTCAGTGTAAATGTAGGTAGGCCTATACTATCATACTGTATTAGATTCACAGACACAAACACAAGTCCAGTGTCCACTACACCTTAAACTGCTCTGTGAATCATTGTCATGTCTTTATAGTCTCAGTTCAGATTTTAACTACAGGCAATTCCTAGATATGTATCTACTTGTTCATCATGTACATTTTTTATGTGGTTCACAATTGAAACAAGTCATTTATGCCTGTTGTTACAACATGAGCTGGATGCAGCATCATTTCATTCTGCTATGCACTCTTCTTGTGTATGGTTTGAATCACAATAAAGTAAATCTTGAGTATCTTTGTCCATGCATCAGCATTTAAGTAGTATTTCTCTGCTGCAGCACGAGTACTTTAATACTAATAGTTGTACTTAGTTACATTAAATGGCTGTACTTTGTGATGTTTTATGCTGGATATAACCAAGTTCCTCATCTGTGTCAGGCACACCCCTGGGTTGTATGAAAATGCCCCAAATAATCGAAGAAGCATGCAAGGAGGCATCAGTCTACCGTGATGCGGGGATTGTAAGTTGCTGCGCATTGTGTGAGCTCTTACTGTATTTTCATCCAGGTCTTACCAGAAAGCCAGTAAACTGTGGCCACTTTGTTCTCTCTTTCAGGACGGTCTGATCATTGAGAACATGCATGACATCCCTTACTCGTTCTCCGTGGGCCCTGAGGTGTGTGCATGTATGACTGCAGTGTGCGCAGCTGTCAGAGGCATCTGTCCGACCCTGCCACTCGGAGTGCAGATACTGTCCTCTGCTAACCAGCAGGCTCTGGCCGTGGCTCTGGCTTCAGGTTCATTCATTGTTATGCTGTGCATGAGGCCATAACCACCTGTTATCATCAGACCTACCTGTATTTGATTGGCTAAAACAGTATTGTAATGTGACTGTGTGGGGACAGGTCTGGATTTTATCAGGGCTGAGGGTTTTGTCTTTTCTCACGTGGCTGATGAGGGCCTGCTGAACGCCTGCGCTGGAGACTTGCTGAGGTATCGCAGACAGATTGGAGCTGAGCATGTGCAGATCTTCACTGACATCAAAAAGAAGCACAGGTGAGATCACCACCATCTCCACCGTTACAGCATACATGACACTTTTAATATACAAATCAGTGTAGTTATATTTTTGCTCATGAACCTTGACATAATTACCAATGGCAGAAATAACAACTGATCCAGTCTTTTAAATGAAGATCCATACAATGGTTTGACATGACAACACAAAAAAATATCAGTTAGAGAGATTTAAGTGTTTTAGTTTGTCGGGACCCTCAAAGTGAATGTGTTTGACGTTGGCTGCAAATCGGGGTCTGACAAAATCAGCTTTTATGTGTTTTTGAATTTACACTCTTTTTCTTGAACTCTCAGGGATGTAAATGATGATAAAGCAAAGTAGTAAATCCCCCTCATTATTATACAGTCTGTTGTTTGTGAGGTGCAGCTGCACTTTATCCTACAGCTGTTTGGTTTTCTTATTGTTTTCATCATGGCCAGCCATTATTCTCCATCTGCTTTATACATTATGTATAAGAATTCATATGTTAATAGCTAATGAGAATATGAAGGATTTCACACATATGGAACTAACTTAGTGAAGTGTAATTTATTATATATTTCTCATTAAAATGTAAGAACAATGCAGATTTACTGTAGATCAAAACCTTTTCCCTGACTCAGGTTACTTACATACTGCTAAGCAATAGATATAGTTTCTGACTTGTTCTTGGCTCACATGGTGGAGGGCTCCAATCCCACTTGTGGACCTTTACTGCATTTCATCTCTTCCTCTGTCTCTCCCCTAATGTCCTTCTTGTACTATGTTTTAATACCTCATGTCTTATGTAGGTCACTCTCAGGCCCCAGTTTTAAGTTGATATATACAGCTGCTGATTGTGTGTCCTGTTCTATTTTTAATGCGACTGGTAGACTATAAACTGAATCTTCTGGGATAACTAACAGTTTTCTGAATCTGAATGAATTTTACTGTATTTTTTGATTTCGTTAATCCCTGTTTTTCCAGCTCCCATGCCCTGACATCAGACGTGAGCATTGAAGAGACGGCACATGCTGCAGAGTTCTTCCTCTCAGACGGACTCATCGTCACAGGAACAGCCACCGGTGCAGAGGCCGACCCGAGGGAGCTCAGAGGTAACTGCCCACAGACACATCTCACACAACCGCCGGCCTCATATTGCTCTTTGGAACATTTAAAGTATAATCTGGCGCAGTCATGACCAGAGATCAGGCTACAGCTGATAGCTTTCAACACTGATTTTTGATTTATCATCATCAGTTTATAGAATAAAACCAGGAACTCCTCAGATGTGAAATTTCCCATCACTGCTGTGTCTGTCCAGCAGAGGGCGTCCTCACCTGACAGGATTAACTGCTCCTCAGTGAGAGCTCAGTTTTCAATGTCCTCCGTCGGTCAGGACAGTGAACATTCAGACCAGGGATACGTAGTCGTCCAATATGGCAGCGGTTTGACTGCTGGCTGCAGTGCGGCTCAGCTCAGGAATGTCTGATATGCTCTCTCACTGTGTCTCCCTCACACACACACACACACACACACACACACACACATTCACACACCATATACAGTAAAGTGCATGCAAGCTCCACTTTGTGGGAGCAGGGTGAAGCCCGAGCATCTGACCAAGCAACTGCTGACTACTGATCCACCTTATGAACACTGAGCAGTCTGTGCATTACATTGACTGTGTGAACTGTGTCGAATTGAGGAAATGGCCTCCTTTATATGGGATGGTTCTCATTACTCTGGCTGTGTGGCTGCATGTACGGCAAACCCTGTACAAAGTATTACATCTATAAAAACACTTTTTATTTTTTTAGGGACTTTTCTTGTGCCCAATATTTAAATTAACTTTACTGTGCCTAAGACTGGTATTGCACATGCAAGCACACTGTCACGGCAAATGCCTGTGTCACACTGACAGATGATGTGAGGCTGTATGATGTGTTGTGTGAAATGTGTCGCCCATAGCAACAAACCCACAGAAAATTATCACCCCATTCAGCTGTTTCCTCCACCCTACAGAGCCTTTCTGCCTATTTCAGATCATTGTTTTGATTGTTGTTACCGTAACTACTTTTGGGTCATGTTGTCACATATGTGCAAATACTGATCATAGTGTCTATGTAAAAATAAAGTTTCTTACTGTTAAAATGAGAATAGCATATGATACAGTGTATGAAGTAGTTAAAATTAGCCTCACCTCAAATAGTTCCAACATTAACTTGGGCCAATATGTTGTATATATTGGATATAGTATAACAATAGGTAAACCTTGGCTTTTAACTACCTGATACTAGTATTTTATTGTTATTCCATGACATTTCATCAGTTGGCTGAAGGAGCTTTAAACATATCTGCTGAGGGTCAGTAGGTCTGAATTCTGGACCAGGTCCCTCACGCAGCAACATCAGAGCTGTTATTTTAAGAAGTTTCCAACGTGTCACACAAGACTGTAAACAGTCAGAGTCAAACAGGCACACGGCCTCAACTTCATACACACAAGTGTGCCAACACATATTAGGACAAACACACACACACACACATTTGCAGACCCCATCTCATCTGTCCCTGTCTCTCTTCCATGCACGTGCACACACACTATCTCTCTCTCTCTCTCTCTGTTGTCAACACAAACATGCAGCCACTGGTCGTAGCTCACATGCCAAGGTGGAGGTGTTCAAAGATCACCCCCCCCCCCTCACTGTTACAGCAGACACAGTGTGACACATTAACAGTCATGAACAAGTTCATGTTTGAAATCGGCTGAAATCTGCACTGATAGGACCACATCTCAGATACATTTAAACACATGTTATCATTAATATGTGTTGTGATTTGTTGGATTATACATCCATGTACATTGCCGAGAGGGGGGTTGTGAAATCAGATACTTCATTGACCCCCAGAACACAGAATAGAGAATATGGAGTGGTTAAAGATAAATATGTACAGGGTTAGAGTTAGGGTTAGACAAATATACAGGATAATAATATAAGAAAAACGGTATATACACATGAAAAAATAGATAAAGACCTATATGTATATGTATAATGTATTCTTTTATTTTTTAAATCTCATGTTTATCTTTCTATTGAAAGAGACAAATCATGAAGTTTAGGAATGACTCATAAAGACTTGCTTAAAAGACTTAAAGCAGAAGTAAGCAGAATATTTGTGTTGTGTCCTTGTATCCTACAACCTTTATCCAATGAGGAGAGAGAACGGCATAAAGGGGCGGTCCTCTCTGTGTGTGCAGCCAAGGGATGCGCGTGAATGTGGTGACGTAGGGACGAGGGCGGGGACTGCTAACTCCATCGGCTGACAGAAAGTTAGCCAAAACGACCGGATCGCTTATTTCTGCTTTAATGTTCCTGAAATGATCAATAACAAGTCATAAGCATGTTTCTAAAACCTGTGACGCTGTCTCTTTGTTTTTTTGCAGATGTTTCTCAGTCTGTGAGAATCCCAGTGCTGATTGGTTCAGGAGTGACCTACAACAACGTTGAACACTACCTCAGTGCAAGTGGAATGATCATTGGCTCTCATTTCAAGCAGGGCGGCCACTGGGCCAGTGCAGTCGACCTGGAGCGAGTGAAAAGGTTCATGGGAAAGATACACGACCTTCGAAAATAAAAGGACTAGGGCCAGTGTCTTAAACATGTTGATCGTTCATCTTTAAGATATGTGCAAGTCTCTCCGCAGAGAACGTATCATGTGTTCAAAAGTCTTCAGTATTATATGTGGCCTTTTGTAGACAGTAACATTATAAGTGTTGATTTTAGTCACTTATCTGCATCTAGGTTCAATTTACAACTGTTAATTCTTAAACACAGCTGTGATATACTGGCAAAGAATGTCATATTAATGTCAATAAATGACCATTTGACAGTACTTATATAACTAAACTTTTCTAGTCTTATCAACCCTTGCACCACAACCCACATTCACACACACACACACACACCATTGATGAACACGTGTCCTAACAGACATGTGGACTGGAAAAGCCAGGACTTAACCCACTGACCACAGATCTCAAGATCTCAGATCTTTGGAACTCATTACATACAGTATGTATTTAACATACTCTACACTGTATGTCTACAATAAAAGCACATGTACATTAACATACATATATGTATATGGTAGATATACCGGTATAAATGTTAATATGAAAATGTTCTGATTGCAAATAGTTTTAATATATACTGTATATATATATTATTCTATATTAATATATATATATATATTATTATTATTCTGTATGTATATTTCATTCTATATGTACGATATGTATAAAAAAAATCAATGTATGCAGATGTATTAATACATAATACGATTTGGGTATGGGAAGAGGCACTATTTGTACTATTAATCATATAGTGATTATTAAACACACGCACCCACCGCCTTAAGAAAACAAAATTTATTTTAAGCTTTTTTTGTACATTTTATAAATACACACAAATAGAAAAACATAATATTTGACTGTATTTACACTCACATGTCCAAAATAAACATTTTGTGTAACATGAAAAAAGTGAGTACCTGCTGAAGAGTACAAAATCTTACACTCAATAAAAAACTTGAACAGTGGTTTGGCAATTTTTACTTGGCAACAGGACATTCATTAAGAGAATTAACAGAGAATGTTTTTTACACGGCAGGAAAACTGTACAGGTGAACGTAAGCTTTCAATAAACTTGTCACACAAACGTGAAAAGCTAACCAATCAAAATGTGCCGCAATCATAATGAAGAGCAAAGCATTCAAATGGGTTTCAGTTTCTCGTTCTTGGAACAGTGTCACACACTCTAACAGTAACAGCTCCTTTAGCATAACGTCACACGGCTAATCCAGCTAAACAACTCACACAACTCAAATTCTGTACAAACGCTTTTGTTTGAAAGTAACTGCGTCTGTTACTTTTCAACACAAGGGACCAACTCGTCAGTGATATCAGGATTCTTTGTTCTTGGTGCTTTCAGATATGAGGGATGCAGTGCAAGTTGCCTAAGATTTAAAATTAAAAATGACAAACTTGAGTTGCAGTGAAATCAGAGCATTTCAGAGTCAAGGCACCGTGCCGCACTATACTGGGATGTGGCAGAGGCAACTTCGGATGCACACCCTCAACAGACGAGCGTCACCCCCGTGCTCCTCAGTAGTTGTAGAGGCGCTGGCAGGGCTGCTTGAAGAAGCCGTAGCGCTTCTCTGCCGGGGAGAATCGCAGCTTAGCCAGGTTCTGCCTGTGCAGGGAGCCGCGGCTCAGCCTCTTGCGCTCGGCCTGGGTCCTGGCCCTCTGGACGGCCAGCAGCTGGACGTTGCAGGGCAGGGGGATCCCCCACGCAGCCAGACGCCATGATATGTGCGGCCCCACTGCCACCGGCCTGGATAGACACAGTCAGACATGTTGACAACATGTTAGGTGGGACATAATATATGAAAGATAAAGCAAACTGGACACCAGCTCTAATGATCTGGCTGCTTTGACCTTTGAAATATCTTGCACCATTTTGGATCGTCCTCATTTCTCAGACGGCATCATGACTCACACAGCCTGAGCTTTGTGTGTCTGTGTTGTGTTTCCAGGAGTAGAATGATTTCCTGTTCCATCTACAGTTTTATTTTAGCTTTTATCTAAACTTGCTTTTTGATGGAAACCTTTTGATTCATGAAGACTGGCGATGTAGTGATTCTGAAACAGATGAAACCTATTGCCACTGCTCTATGTGTAGTCTGTTGAACTAAACTCTTTTTTCATTTTGCATTATTCAAAATGTGTTTAAATCTTGAAATTATCGTATTTCAACTTGGGGAACATGTTTTACTTTCAAAATATAACACATTACAGCTTTTGCCTGTATGGGATCGTTTTGGTTTTTAAAATGGATAGCAATCCTGAGATTGCAAACCTCTTGTGCACATTAAGGTCAGCAGTGCAAAAAAATAAGCTTTAGTATCTAGATAAGAAAAAGAAAAATGAACCACATTCACACAACAAATTAATAAGCCATTTGAATTACTCTCTGCAGTGGGTGAGTACATTTACTCAGATATAGAGTTCAGATATTTCTATTTTATGGCAGTTCACACTTACGGTAAACTATTGAACAATTTACATCATCTTCCATCATTATTAGACAACTAGTCTATAGAGCTGCTGTAAATGTCCTCCCAAGTGTTTTGCCATATAATTGTAGAGCATATTTTCAGGTCCCATTTGACTTGGTAAAGTTTTAGAGCCTGATTCGGGTTTCAAATCCCACCAAAGTCAAGACAGCTTCCTTCCACCTCAAGGCCAATAGAGCAGATCTCTCTTGTGGCGGCTGCACTACACTGGCTCCCTGTATTTTTGGGACTGATTTTTAAGTCCCTTAAATTGTGCACGTGGCAGCCTCTTACATTAATGATTGTCTGTTGTTTTATGTCCCTCTACAAGTGCTTAGATTGACTACAAAAACTTTTAAACGTTCCAAATGTTCTTCCCTAAACTGACAGCCAGAAAACTCACCTGGAGATGTTAAAGGTTTTCCCTGTTTTTAATGATTTTTTACTTTGAGCTTATCCTGTGTATGAATAAAGTTTATTATAGTGGTGTCAGTTGGGTTCAAGGTCCAAGACAAAGGTGTGAGTGAACAGGAGTATATTAATGGAAAGTAACCTGGAAGTATCCTCTTCATCTTCGTCACTGCTCAGCTCCTCCTCCTCCTCCTCCTCCTCCTCTCCACTCATCCTGCTCCTCATCTGGTAAACAGACATGCTGGGGTGCTCGATCAGCAGGTTCTCCAGGGGATCCACCTGCGGAGCTGACAGCGGCACGTTGTCTGTGTGAGGAACGTCACAGTTAACAACACAGGTCAGTTATCAGCCACCTCCCACCAATATGAGCTGTTCCCTCCCTCCCCGACCTAAACTCGACAATTGAAACCTCACCTGGGAGATTGACAATGACCCATCCTCCTTCCTCAAACTCCATCAGCTCCTCGTAGGTGTCCTCCACCGCCTCAAAGTCCTCCGCGGCGCCGCCGAGCAGCTGAGAAAGAAGCTTTCCGATCATCTTAATGCTTCACCTGCAGATCTGTAGAACAACAAAACACAAGTGGGTGGATTTAAATGTGAGAGCATTGCAAGCGCTGCACTGACCCTCCTCTCTGCTTGTGTCTGTAGTGCAGACGACTCCCCCTTGAGGTCGTCTCGTGGAAGCACTCCTCCAAGAACCTGTGTCTGTGTACAGTTGGTTCCTTGCGCCTGCTCTGTATCAACAGCTGCTTCCATGACACCGGCTCAGAAACCTGAGCGACCGGAGTTGTTTCACTGCTGTAACGCTGGGGGTCTAGAGGTCAACGAGGGGATTGTATTACACTGATAGAAGCATTATTATATAATCTGTGATTCTCATTAAGATTTATGCCATGAAAACAGGACGTGAGCTGACTTTTATTTTGTGACTGACCTTTTGACCCTGCAACAGTACATTTTGTCAACAATGTTTGTTGGTGCAGGTTTCCATGACGTGTCGATGATTGAGCAATGTTTTTATTTGTCTCTTTATGTTACTTATTGCTATTGAACACAATATTTTGCTAACATCCTATATACAATGCTTAATAAACCTTTTGTTCAGTTTTTTTTAAGTATCATCAGGTATAAATCATGGTACATTATGACAATAACACACCATCACATACTGCCTGTAACAGCGGGGTACATTTACCCCCACCCCACCCCTCCTGCCCAGGGTCTGGATGCCTTCCTGTCTGCTGCCTGTCTGGGGCTTTAATATCACCAAACCCCTCCCTGTGAACAAAGAGGAACTGTAGGACACTGTCCCCTCACCCAGATGGATTAATGCTACACAAACCCCAGTCGATGACAACCTCAGTGCTGCAGGCCAATCACCAGCCACTTGTCCGCACAGACACACAAAAACAGCTGACCGTGTGCTCAGAGATCAGACTTTCATTTCAGGAAAGCACGGCGATCAGAGTGGAGAAGTCATCCTTTGCTTTAAACATGATGATATTCAGTTCAAACAAACACAGGTGAACAAAGGCAGAGACAGTCCTACACAAAGACACTAGACAGCAAAGATGAAGACAAAGAAGAAAGACATATGGAGCTCGTAAAAGCCCGGGTGAATAATAACGATAGTTCTGACTTACCTGTCTAAATAAAAGTTAGTTTTTCCTCGGGTGGGGTCGTGGGGTAGAAACAGTCGGGCTGTGCTGCTGCTGCTGCTGCTGCTGCTGTTCCTCTCAGATTGTTTTGATCTCAAAGTTGTTTGTCTGAAAGAGTCCTCCCCGTGTCCTGAGACGTCATCGGCAAGCCCCGCCCCAAAGAGGCGTGGCCAGCAGCCTCCACCGACCAATCAACCCCGCGTATGCGTTTCTATGGCGAAGACGGAAATATCATGTTATATCATGGTTGCAGTTGATGCGAGATGTGAACACGGTCGAGTCTCAAAAACAACTGAGATTTTTTTTGGAGTTTTTGTTCTTTTTTTGTTTTTGTTTTTTACTGATATAAGCATTCATGTTACATATTCCCCTTTCGTTTGATCCTTCTTGTATTTTTTTATCATCATGATAGTACATTTGTATAGTATTAGCCTACAACTGGTAACCAACGACCGATATGTATCAGGACTTATCAACTTCACTGAAAAATAAATAAACAAACATGATAACTCACATTATTTCTTCATTCCTTCCTAAAATAATCTTCATAATGTAAACAACATACCGTACATCTCAATGATCTATTATGCATAGTCATCAGCTGCTTGGACGACCGTAGCCACTAGATGTCGCTGCCAGACCAGAGCAGATCAAATCAAAGAGTGAAATAAGAAAACAAGATAATTACCCCCTCCTTCTCTTTCTTGACGATTTTGTCGATTTTTCCTTAAACGTCGAACTGTTCACAAATCAAAAAATGAAATATGTTTGATTGCATTATATATTCCATTATAAAGGACGTGGGGTGTGAGATGTAGGCTACTATTCAAATACACAATATTTATCAAAAGAAGAAGGCTGCCGAGCAGTTTTTATGAATTAAAAAGTGTTCAACTTAAAGTGAGTGCTGTCACAACCCTTTTTTTGACTTTGAACTTTTTTGGACTGGCACCCGATTCACCTGTTCATACCTTGAGTTGAGCACGCCAAGTTTGCTGATAACCAGTTGTACCCATAGACTGTAAAAAAAAAAAAAAAAAAAAAGGTTGATAACAGTTGTACCCGGTTGTACCACTGCTATAGATCTGTAAGTACTGCTGCACTTCGTTGACTGCAAGGTAAATGTATTTGTAGACACTGTGGTCCTTTTAGTCTCTTGTTTCTCTTTTATTTTGTGTGCACCTGTTGTTCCCATTAGTACATCCTGAAATAAAGGAGAAGGACTGGAGAAAAAAATGTTGGACTGCTAACTTTTCATTGGCTGGTCAAAATCCAAGATGGCGGCCTCTGGCTGACTGTTGCCATCTTGCGTCAACTGTGTCTTACGTACTCTCTGATAACATTTCATCAGGAAGTAGGACTATACCAAAGCAGAGCCGAATGCATGTGTAGGACGAGATCTGCCACTTTGCCCAGGACTGCAGGTAAGAAACAGACGGTTTACATCGACTTTGTAATAATGAGATATTTTTCGACAGAAGTCTGGAGACCGCCGACCTCTTTATTCTGTCTCAGCATGAACAGAGTTGAAGAAAATGACCCGCCAGAAGTCGTCTGTTATTCGACTGTTGTTTGAAACAGATTCAAAACCTAAGATAGTGTTGAGTTTCCACTGTTGATAAGTTTATTCTGTCTGAAATAAGACCACAGACTCCTAATGGCTGATACTTAGTTGGTTTTCTTCTTTCTTTCTTTTTTTTTTTTTTACCGAGGCAGCAGGTTGAAAGTCCTCCCTAAGTTCACAGTGTTGCTCCTTTATATCTTGATCTTCAGTGACACAAACAACTCATCAGTCAATCGACTCTCAGTTTACACATCTATGTGGTTTAGAGACTGCCAGATTCAGCTGTCACACCAAACTCTATTCAGAAACCGGGTCATTAAAAAGAAATGATAGTAACAGTGAGCACTGGCAAGCATAGTGACTACAATTTAACTTTAGATGACATGACCTAATTTCAGATGAACTCAAGAATTAGTTAGAAACATGTAAAAGTTTGGTGGATAAACTGGAAAAAAAACGACATCATAGTCAATTCTCATATACAAATTTTGCTCATTCTTTCTGTAATGAATTTCAAAGTAAAAGTGAAAGCAAGTAAAAGTTCCTCTGACCCTCGCAAACCGGCAGATGCAGCTTTAGTTTCGTCTTCATTGATTAAGAGATGCCTCACCCTGGAGAACAGAAAGCTAGCGTTGCAGTTTATCAGGCTAGACCTAATGCAGTCTTACACAACAGTCTATTAATAAACCCTAGACTCTTTTGTGAAGTTTATAATCAGTTTGTGTTGAGAAAGGTGTTGATTCATCTTTTTGGAAGCTGTGATGTTTATGTTACTTTGACATATCAGAACCCAAAATACATACAAAATGAATCATATAGCTAGTTGAATCAGCATCTCAGTAAACTAACTTCAATGTAAAGTGTTGTGGAAATTTCCTTTAACTTGTGAGAGAGAAAATCATAAGTCCAGCAAAATGAGGTTTCACTTTTATTTTTATCTTGCAAGAGGTGGACTGTCAGACACACAAAAGTCTGTATGAGAGGGTTACATAGGCACAAGAGCGAGAAGGAGCCATGTGCTCCTCCTTGGAGGCATCAAACATTGTCCAATAACATTATTGCATTCTTGCAGAATAAGTTTGCATAGTACAAGTTTGCACTCAGCGCTCATGACATGTCATTAAGTCCAACTCATATCAAGGCAGGAAGCTAGTGGTTGTCTGTGACTGAAGGTTTGTTGTGGTTTTTTCAGACCTCATTGACATCTCAACATCTCACCATGGTTGTGGATATGGAGACAACTGCTTGCTTAAGCGTAATCATCACAAAATAACGAAACCAAGTCGGTCGGACACGTGCATATTGCGCTGTACACAGCAGACAAGTGCAACTTGCGCTTTCCCCCGAAGTTCACCTAAAGTTTATGAGCATACAAAGTTCTTCAAAGTTCAACCAAGGATCATAAACGTAAAAATGTCCATTACAAAACTTAAAGCAGAAGTAAGCGATATATTTGTGTTAATATAAGTCTTAAATAGTTCTATCTTCCGACAGCAATCACTTACATAGAGTGTTTGGTCTGAAACACGGGTCTGTCAGTCACTCTGCTCTGCTCTGAGCCGAGGAGAAAACTTTTCTCGTATCCTACAGTTTTTATCCAATGAGGAGAGAGAACGGCATGCAGGGCTGTGTGTGCAGCCAAGGGACGCCGTGAATGTGGTGACGTAGGGACGAGGACTGTTATGGTGCGTTCAAGGCAGCCCGGAACTCGTGTTTTTCCGACCTGTGAAGTCGTACCAGTTTGATCTGGTGCGAGTTCACGGGTTGGAAGTTACGAGTGGCCGTTATAGTGACTTTCACAGGTAAAACAGGTCGGAAAAACACGAGTGGGTTGCCTGTAACGCTACAGAATCGTAAGTTGTGAGTTGAAGCTGTAATTTACGGTTTCAAAAGCCTGCCTGGAATGCAGCATTAGCCAAAACGACCGGATCGCTTACTTCTGCTTTAATGATATAATGTAGGAAGGAGCTGAAACAGTCTAATGCCACTATATTATGTAATGTTATGTTATTTTGGTTTTCGTAATCTTAAATGAGGCATAATGCTGGATCTCTATTGTTTTTCTTAGGGAAGAGGCCACAGTAGATTCACTGTCTGCTCTCCTGTCTTGTCAGCACCACAAAGCCAGGATGGCTCTTATGGGTGATGTTATGCGTCTGTGCTGTGAATTATCAGCCCACGAACAGATCAAGGTTGCAGTGAAACACGCCACCAGAGGAGCAGCGTGTGCGGGAGGCGGGGCCTTTGTGGGCGCCCTGCTTGGTGGACCTGCAGGGATCGCAGTTGGTAAGAGCCCAACAGGTTTCTGACTGATCCTAGATATGTGAGGTGGATCCTGTAGGGTCCCTTACCCCAGAGGAAATTACAAAAGCACAACCTCATCATATTTTAAAGGGATAGTTCAACATTTTGGCAAATTCGCCCATTGTTCGCCAAGCTGCTCAGTGAACACAATGGAAGTAAGGGTACATAATCCCCTGTCCCTCATCAAACTCATCAGATACGTAATCCAACAACTCTTAAACACTCTCGTGGACATCTTGTGACCTGCACTTTCACATGACTATAGGGATTATGGCAATAGGCAAATTTGCCAAAAATGTTGAACTATCCCTTTAAAGTGAATGTGTTGTGGATGATGAATGTATATTGTGTCTTCACCAGGTGGGGCAGCAGGAGGTCTCCTGGGCAGCTGGATGGCCAAAGGTCAGTTCAAGCCTCTGCCTCAGATTCTGATGGAGCTGCCAGCCAACCAGCAGAAGAAGCTCTACGAAGACATCATGGCCGTCCTGGGCAACCTGAACTGGACGGACGCGGCCCAGCTCATTGCCCTCGTGATGGGGAACGCAACTCTCCAGCAGCAGGTCACCGCTGCGCTGCTGAACTACGTCTCGAAGGAACTGAAAGCAGATGTCCGTTATGAAGACTGAGGCATGGACAAGTGGAATTTTCTGGATTTAGATCTGACAAACAAAAACACAGTCCTTTTGGTGCTGGACTGCCTCACACCTGTACAGATCAGGTCTCCATCTCTGCCTTTTTAACCTCTGTTAAATCATGATCATTACTCTGGATTACCGCAGTGGCCTCATTCATGCGCTCTGTATCAGGGTGTTTGTAAATACACACTACTGGATAAAAGTTTTAATTTCTTAAGGTGTTTTAGTTTCTTCTGCATCACAGCAAGACAATGAGCTGGACACACAGCTGCTGTCCTGAGTGATCCCAGTATCATGGAGTCAGTCTGGGATCACATGTAGAGAGACTGTGATGCCTGGAGCAACCAATCAGCTGACTGCCTTAAAAAAAAAGTTGACATGTGAACCATGGAGAACTAGTGCCAAATTATTTGGTTTGAATCAGGGGTTTTGTTTGTATGTGTTGTGTGCGTAGGTAATTGATCAAGTAAAACTAGTCTTGGCCTTATCTTTTTTAAGGAATACGTGCTTTTCTTTTTAGTACCTAAAACCTTTGCACAGCATTTTACCTCTGTGTATGAATTTCAAATAAAACAAACATTTGCAGATTTTGTGATGATTTGACTGATGATTATTTGCTTAAGACTGTAAAGGAGCATAAGTACACACACACACACACAGGAGAAAGGACAGAACCAATTCTGTACAATACGGAAAATGATACACAGATCAGCCATAACAGTGTTTGTAATGCTGTGGAGAGCCCATTCCAGCTGTGGCAGCTGTTAAGTTTTAACTCAGCAACATTTGCAGACCCTAGAGACCTATGGTCAACATTTCTGAAATATATTTAGGGACATATGGACAATAAAGAGGACTTCAAAGTCAACTCTGTATCTGAGTGGAAATCACACGAAGACCAGAGAACTGGATGAAACCAAGCGGCAACACTTGAATGAGTAGGATAAATTATGATTGACATGCATGTCTAGCTTGTGTGTTTATTAGATTTTAGATATGGATCTTTGTCTATATTATATATGGGGAGTTATATGACATACATACACAAAAACATGCTTATTTGTATGGGATAGTCATGTAATGTATGTCAACCTATCTATTTCTAATCTTTTAGTTTTAAATGAACACTTAATTCATATGCAAAAGTCACATTTGTAGGCAACTGTGTTTTAAGTACATAATGGGCCTATACTGGAAAGCAGACATGGGCAGTCAACTCCACAAAAACCTGCAGCCACACCGGCCCTTTGTGGAATAGGTTGCATGCCTGCTGTAAAGTATAATGTCAGTGTAAACAACAGAAACAGGTAATCTGTTTTAAATTGTTTTTTATTTGTAAAAACAACATTTGGATGTGGATAGTGAAACAACAAATACATTTAAATAGCAACAACATGTCAAGCCTCTTCTGCTGTCTAATGCAGTGTGACGCAGTTTCTGCCACTGAAAATCTGACGCTTGATAGAAGGCACGAAAAAATACCAGCACTGTGACAAGGCCTGAAGTCAGTACACGCGCCGAGTGCAATGGATACAGTACCAAGGACAGAAACTAAATACAGATCTAATGTTGTATATTAGGCCCAGTCATCTACGGCACACCTCATGTCTAGTGCTGCAGAGAACATCAATGAGTTAGGCGAAGATGTGAAAACAAAAAACAGAGCTACATTAGCATTAACTGATTTTTTTTTAAAATGTATACAAACAAGCTGTAAACAAAAAGTTGAGATAAACAGTAACTTAAAAACACATTCAGCAAATACGTAAGGATTTATTTGGAGTCATATTTCTGCCAAACGTAACGCTAAACGCTACCATGCTCCATCATGTGACCTCCACTGCCACATCTCTACGCGGCTGTAGTGAGAGCAGCGACCCTGAGCTGTAACAGAAACATTGCAGGTGTAAAACCAAAATAAAGAAACGAAAGTTGCTTTAAAAAACACACAGGTGGAAGAGGGACTCTGTGTGAGCGTCTTCCATATGACACAACGTCCATGTTTCCATGGTACTGTATCCAAGACCGGACTGAAATATCTTCAGTGCTTTTGTCGAGTGGTTGTTTACGGCTGTGCTTTTTTATAGTTATTTTTAGTATTTGCAAAAATGAAATATATCACCCCCTGAAACACACACTGTTTAAATCTTGCCCCCCATCCCCTAACCCCCAACCCATTAGTGCTCATCTCCTGGGCCACTTGTGTTACAACTTTACATCCTAAAAGACTCAAATGTATACTTGCGATATAGGGCCCAAAGCTGTTGTTATAACGTGGCAACAATTTTGGTAAAATGACATGGAGTCACAGTAAAGCTCTGCAGGTCCAGATTAACACATCCCTGTTTCTTTCAAAAACAGCTAGATGGTTTGGTTCATAACCTTGCTCACTTGTTTTCTGAGAGTCAGATGAAGAAGACCAATTTCACTCTCATAAAAGCTACCAAAGGATGAAGGTTAGGTGAGTTTAGCATAAAGGACTGGGAACAGGAGGAAGCAGCGAATCAAATTCAGCTACCTGCACCTCTAAAGCTCATTAGACAACATCTTATACCTGGCTTGTTTATCACATACAAAAACACGAGTGTAAAAATAGTAAGCTGTCTTTTCATGAAGGGTTGTGACTATTTCCTGGGCGTAATGACATCTTGGTGCTGTTTGGACAGATCCAATCATCGAACAAGCCAGAGTATTTTGATAGATAAATATTTTGTAGGACGTAAATATAGAAGTAGAACCAGTTTGGCAGTGCTCTGTGAATGTGTGTTATTTAGGCAAAAATAGTGTCAGTGCTTTACATGTGAGGATTATTATTCTTGTCTGTTCCAAGGCTCTTTGTGTTCCTGACTGAGAAACAAACATTCAAAGGCACAAATGTGACGACGACTTCCTCATCACCATCAGTAAACAATTCATGTGCTAGCTAGTGTTTTATGGCTTTTATTTGCCATTTATTTGTGTTTGCTTTTTGTTATACGTGTAAATTTAATGCAAAACGTAGCTTAATGATAGCATCTAATAAAAATACCACAATGAAAAAGGGGTGATTTTCCTCTTGAGATGACAAAAAAAAGTAAAACTGGTGCAAAAATATTCAAATTTCCCTCTCTAAATATGACCTAGGTTTGTGAATCTATTTGTGTATTATTTTTTTTCTACAAAAGTGCAAGTGGGCGAGAAGTTGAGGAAAGCTTCCCAGTCCTGTGCAACATTTTTTTTCGAAACGCTACGAGAATAGATTTCTGATAGAAACACAATCAGAGATTAAAAGTAAGCTCAGGATCCAGCTGAGAGCTGCAGCTGGATCGGCCTTAGTCGTCATAGACTCGAGTGATAAAGGCAGTACCCAGCAAAAGCAGCAAAAACACACACAACAACTTCTAAACTTTTCAAAACTTATGCGCTGGAAGAACGAGGAGCGTTCAGAGTGTCCGCCACTGTTCACAACAGTGTGAGTAAACACACACACGATCCAGGTTTAAACCAGTGACGTATTAGTAAAGCTATGTGTGAAAGATACGCTTCACCTCATTTACATGTAGAGTAAGTGAAATAAAAAATAATGTACACAGTACAATACGTCCATTCCAATCTAAGGAGAGTAACGGTGTAAAAAAAAAAAAAAAAAAAAGAAAGAAGAAGAGGAAAAACACGCTGGTGAGTCTAAAACTGTTCAGAGAGAAGGTCACACAGTCTCTGAGACACAGAGTCCCTGCTGGTCCGGAGGGTGAGGCGGTACATCTGAGAGGGAAACATACACACAGTCACACAGGCTGTATGAAGATGGAAGTGTGTGTGCGTGTGTGTGTGTGAGTGTGTTTCTTTACCTGTGCTTGTATATTAGGCTCCAGTCTCAGGAGACAGCCCACCTGAGAGCTCTTACTGTGAATGACTCCAGCTCCTACAAAGTTTTCAGGGTTTGGATCCACCCGATCAAGCAGAGCGACACCAAAACCTAAGATCTACATGACAGGGCAAAGAACAGAAAGACATAAACAAATCATGTTCACAGAGACAAGACCAGTGGATACAAATACAGTTGATCCACTATGACTAGATTCACCAGCCCGAGATCAGAGGACCACTCACTCTACTGACATCCTCTGCTACGGTTTCATTATGAACCCCAAATATTTCAAATATCTCCTCTCTCACAAACACAAACACACACACACACACACACATAGATCTGTCTGTTGATTGCCTATAAACAACACACACCTGATCATTTGCATACAAAGTGGAAGAAAGATCAAATCCCAAGCGATCAATAGAGACACTCAAAACTGATGGGATCAATCAGGTCCGATATACAGAGACAAACACCAGCCACACTCACACCTAGGGGCAATTTATAGACACCCGTCAAGCTAAATATTCAGCTAGATAAATGCATCACTAACAGGGTATACAGCTTCCTAGATGTGAATGTGGTGAGGTGCAGGTTTTGGTGGTTCCTCTTAAAGAACAGATTTCTTACCTTGGCCTTGGTGACGTCTATGTCCATCGGGTGTTGGGCTTTGAAGATCTTCTGAACTTCCTGCTGAGGACTAAAGACACAGAGATAAGTATTTACCTTTGTCACCTATTTGAACCTGTGAGGTGAACTTTTTGTTGTGCACATTCATTGTATTATCAGTGATCTTCTATTTCCACCTTTAGCCCCCAACCCCCATGGACAAAATATACAGTGACATTCAGATCGACATTGATACGATCAAACAGCTAAAGGAAGGACAAACTCGGATCGCTTTAGTTCTCGCTGACAATGTACTGATGGTGTGAAGTGAGCCTTACGCTCCAAGCTGCTTCCAGCGCTGGAAGAAGTCTTGTGACGTCATCTCCGTGGGCTGGAAAAACTTGTTCAGCATGACAGGCAGCTTCACTGCGATGTTCTGCAGAGTTCCTCCATATCTGTTCACACACACAAACTCAAAAAATGAATCAAATGTTTCACTAAATACCCCTGAAAGTAGAGAGGAGTCTGGATGCAGACACCAACCTGAACTGGATGTTGAGCACCGGCGCATCGGTGAAATCTGACAAACATTCGATGTTGAGGATTTGCTGCACCTGAGCTCCGCCTTCTATTAAGTCGTCCACTGTCTTTGCGTGGACGTTCAGCTGTGGAGATAATGGTCAAGGATTCTACAAATACCTAATACAACTCAACTGTGAGGCAGCAGCTGTGCTTGTTAATTTAGCTGTGTTAAATAAACTCTGGTGCCCCCTGTTGGCTGAAACAAGACAGGGAGTTCCGTCACATGTCACAAGGATATGAGTGTTGAGTGAGTCAGGACTTGTCACTGATGAGGTGAAGCTGAGGAACTGGGTGGAAGTCTTGTTGCCATAGAAAACATATATGCGACCTGGAGGAGGACAGCGGGAAAAACTGTCTTTGAGTTCATCCTGTATCATAATTCTTATACAATCGACAACATACATTATTCTCTCATGCCAGGCTGTCAGAAGCGTCCTTTCAAATTTTAATCTAGATTTCCTCGCAGTGTGATGAAGCTGCTCACCCAGGTTCTGTCTGTACTCAGACTTCAGTCCAATCTGCAGAAGCTGGTTCTCAAAGATGACACCATTGTTCTTACAAACAAACCTGGAACATACAAACAAGAAATTACAAATGTATGAAAAATAATTTTGACAGTTTCATTCAGAATAAATTTCCATTTGTTTTGTTTGCAACTGTTGCCCCTTTCTTTAAATTACAGCTAATGAGTTTGGTTGACATTCAGACACTCAAAAATGGCACAAGGGTGTTCAGAATATTGAGGCTATGTTACAAACCAGTGTGGAGCTGTATTGTGTTTACCAGGCACTGAGTTTAGATCAGATCTTTCGTTTTATAGTCTGTGCTCCTAAACCTTTCCATGCCAAGGCCCTTTGAACAGCATTAGCTTAATGCAAACCTCCTACAGTGAAACAGTACTGCTTCCATCTAGTCTGGGCATACAGCACTGGAGCTAATGGGAACATTGGCCTATCTCTACTATGCCTCTATCTCTACAGATAGTTTTGAATAAGCCTAAGGCTGTCTTTACACCACAAGCCTTGATGCCCAATCCCGATTTGTTGCCTATATCTGATTTTTTTGACTGTCTATTTACATATCTGATATCTGCATTTACACCTGCCTTGCTTGTGTGAAACAACCCGCTTAAGAGGAAATAAGCTCGTGAACTTTTTTAAAGATGTGAGACTTATTAGGTCACATTATAATTCCATAATAATTATAAACGAAGGTGAGTCTAGTTTGTGAAGTGCCTGCGTGGAGCGGACCTGTTGTGAGATGAGCAGCTGACACTAGTTGTGCTACCATCCACTCCTTTGTTGCTCACGTAGTGAGGATAGGACAAAGCCTCTTGGACAGATACTGATAAATGTAAGTTGTTTGTTTTTCCTCTCTTGATTTCTAATTGGCTTGTTTCGGTTTTTGGCGGCAGGCAAACGTGAAATCTGGTGTTTCTCTCACACACGCTCTCATTCACACTCGCTCTCATTACGTCCTCCCATCTACACCATGAAAATGAAACACTGTAATAATTTCTGTGACAGTGACCACAGCTGGCCACAGCTGGCCATGGTCGTCATGGTGTCAATCACAGGTTACAGAGGTTCAGTGAACGTGTGGGCATGGGAATTAATATCATTATTGATGACCCAGAAGATGTAAATAAATAATTATGCACAGACAGGGCTTTACTGAGAGAGTAACTTTTTCGTTTCTCACAGTTCAAGCTCACACTTTGTTCCAACCTGAGAAAGTTTTCCTCGCACACGCCAGCGGACGCGAGCGTGGCGTTTTCTGAGAAGACGTCGACCAGCAGACTGGGTCCTGTTGAGGGGGCCGTGTTCAGATTCAGCAGGTCTGTGAAGGACTGATTGGAGCCCTGGGAGAGAAACATCACTTTAACACAGCTTCAAGTGCCACTACTACTAACACTCAACATGACCACTTAAATCCACAGGCCACATTTCCAGACTAAATACAAATCTATTTCTCTGCTTTGTAAACAGTGAAGTCAAACTGAAACTTTTTGTGTGGTAAATATGATACAAATCACTTATAGCTATTGTATGTCTGAGCAGTTCACCGTGAAACGTGAGCCATCATTGTAAGGACACGCACTGTCAACTTCTGTGAGAACTGTACAGCCTCTTAATATCATTACATGATGACTGATGACTGTTTTGTTTTGATCTTATTTAACTTGTGTCCTATATGCCTCTCTGTACCTACCTATTAACTCACCATATGCATGAGTCAAGACCAAAAATAATAATAATGATATTATTATATATGAAATAACACTAAAATGTTTGGTTTTATGACAGGAGCTTACACTAAAGATCACGTCAATTCAATTATAGAAAATGTAATTTCAGTTTGGCTTTAATCCAGCCTACTGTGATAAAGGATATACTGTATATATAGAATAACACAACTGATGAATATCTGCCCACAAAACTAATATCACAGACATTCCCAAAAGGTGAAACCACATAATTACAATACTGGACGAGAGCAGCTGTTAGTCCAGTGCTAATAAACAAAGATGTTTTGTTTCTAGCTATCAATATACCATGGTCCCAGCAGAGAGTATGACGGGGCTAGAGGAGGCAGGGCGGGGCCTGTTGATAGGGAGAAGGTCGGCCAACAGTGTAAGAGAAGGCTGACGGAGACACAGAGCAGAAAGAAGACAACAACAGGGAGACGGTACGAAAGAGAAGGAAAGAGAAAGAACAAGCAAAGGTGAAGATCAAAGAAATGCACCAGAAGGAAAGAAAATAAAGGCAAAGCCCATGGAGCTCTAATATACCATAATACACAGATTGTAACTGTTAAATTATTAGTGTCATGCAGGCCTTGCGTCTGGGGTTAGGGATGGATCTTTATGTGGTGTGTGACAGACTTGTACCTGTTCCTGTGGAGTTACCTTGTTGGTGGTCTCTGTTTTCTCACTGTGCTCTGTGTTGCCATTGACGTTCCTGCGGGTGTCGTTGATGTCGGGCAGGTTGCCTGGACCTTTCTTCCTCTTCAGCTTGGCCAGGATCGATGACTCTCTCTCTGGGAACGGAGGCATTTCCTCCAAGACTGTGGCCTGCGGAGGAACAGAGGGAGTGGGAATGAAACATCTAACACCTCAGTCCTGGGCAACACAGAGACCGTCTGGACTTACATGCACAGCTAAACCGAGCTATGCTCATAGATCGATTTAAGAGTCTCATCTGAGTTCTGTCCTAGTTTATATGCAACAGGGGAAATCGAATAACTGATGGTGTCTGCCTCCTCAACTAATACATACCAGACCCCTATCCAGTTGATTTTTCTGCCACCACCGAGTAAAAAAATTGAAAATAAATAACTTGAAGTTCGGGCTTCCTTTTTTCTTGCTGGTTACACTGTGTAAAATGCACGCAATTGGCACTGACGCCGCTTTTTTTTTCAAATTTCCTTTGCCAGGTTTGGCTGCCTTTTATGCTACACTTTGTGCCGTCTCTATTGTTGTGAAGCATGCGCACATGCAGTGTCCGGTTTCAGTCCGATTAAGGTGTATATACAGTATGCAGGAGAAAATCGATTTCCAATCGCATTATCTGGGTGTCTTAGTGGGATTTGGAGAAGTCTGGTATTAGTCGGACTAACGCGTTTACATGCACTTCAGTGTCCAGTTATATTCTAATTAAGGCAATAATTTGTTTTTTTCAACTTTCATGTAAATGTACAGAGTGTACAATTAGCAATGGTGAGTTTGATCTTAGCCACAGGACACCACAGGGGTCACAGCTGTAAAATACAGTGACTTGTGAGCTTATGGTCTTGTAAGCCTAAAAACAACTGATAGAGTGACGGAGCTTTAAACAGTCCACCTAACTGAATCGAGTCTGTAACACTACCACTACAATTCCCACTGGGATCTTTGTCAGCAGTACTTTAAAATCCTGTGTGTGTGTGTGTGTGTGTGTGTGTGTGTGTGTGTGTGTGAGGCTGACGGACTAATAGATGTTATTGGTATTCTGTCCACTCCCTGCATAATTGACCAACCAGTATGTCAGTGCTGGCGATGCAGCTGAGCCTCAGGTACTCCACAGCTCTCTGCTGAAGCTCCACGTCAGCATTGCGGAGCTGGCTGTCCGACCGCAGCACGTCTTGGATTGTGGCCTTCACTTCTGGAAACAAGTTAATGAACTTGATGTAGGCCGACAGCAGCAGCGCCCGAGTCGGCACGGAGCAGAGGTGGAACTTGGAGTGGAGGAGGTTGAACTGCACAAGGGGGCTGAGAGGAGAGGAGGCAAGGGAAAGATCCTGACATTAGCTCAGCTCTAGTCTTATAATAAAATTTAAATCATAACACAAAACTAAGTACATAAGAAACAGCGAGTAGACATGAAAATAGTGTTACTTAAAATAATACTTATACTAATACTAATGAAAACTTTAACGGGCAGGACTGAGAGTAACAGTCAATGGAGAAGACATTTTCAAATGTTATTTCCAGAGCTGAAAGAACAGCAAATAAAACAGACACTTCCTGAGGAAGGTGAGAAAATATTTGCTTTTATAAACTGGGTAATAAACAGGAAAGACCGGGGCTGAAGCATCAGCTGAACTGAATGATAGGATTGTCTGCTTCTACCTGGAGCGTGAGTCACCAGCAATTAGGTTACCAAACTCTCCCAGGATGTAACCCCCCACCTTCACCAGGTTCTCGTGGCAGGCCGGAGCCTGTAGCGCCTATAACAATTCACAAAGAAGGAGGTTAGGAACAATATGGAAGAAACCACAAACTGATATCTACTGTAAGTGAGACTCTGATTGGAATAGGTGGCAACCAATCAGCCACAGAGTCCAGCCATCAAATGCAATTCCTCACTGGCTTCCCACTGTGCCGCTCACCTCAAAGACGGTCTTTGCAGCGTAGCCTTGGACGTCATCTCGGTTTATGACGATCTGAATGACGCGATACCACACCTCCTCGCTGACGTAGTCACCAGCGATGCGGATGAGGTTGAGGATGGTGTCCACGTACCAGGTATAGTCCACGGCATATTTTTCTGCCAGGATCGCCACCTTGAGCACCTGAGGAAGAGAGGCAGGTGGGTGAGGGTGAGAGCAGCGTACAGAGGAGCGAAACATTGTAGAGGCTAGGACTGATGACCCACTATCTCCTCTCTGATGGAGTAGTCGGCCGTCTCCAGGTAGCTCAGCATCTCTGCCACAATCTGCTTGGCGTTGCTGCGGTCACACATGGCGTAGAGCAGATCCACGGCCCGCTGACGTACACTCACATCTCGCTCTGTCTGTATAGCAAACACACGTGGACAGAAGACATGAAATGACATGGCATAGTGAATAAGACTGACCGAGCTACAACATGGAAACCAGGCTAACCAGGCTGCGTGGTGTGATATATGACTGTCCACGTTTGGAGTGTCTAAGACACTTGTTAGAGGTTTTAGGTCGAAGTTATCAAGGAGAATCAGAATGATTCTGAGCTGAACATTCAGGTTTGAAAAACTGAGTAAATGCAGCGGCAGAGAGGCATCGTGTGAGTCTCTGCTCACTAAACACACTGGAGGTGGTTTGGGGAATCAGACTTCCTAAAGTGAGTTATTAGGCAGTTAATAATAATCTGAAGCCCAAAGTAATTCCAGTTTTGTAAACTGTATTCCTTTGCTTTTCAAGTAGTGAAGAGTCAATAAACTCTCATCTCTCACCGAAATATACTATTTCTTAAGCTGCTCATTGGATCTACCAGTTTTTCCCACACATGTAACTTTGAATTACTGCATTACTATTAATGACCATTGAAAAGGGAATAATATCACCAGTGGCACATTTCAAGCTCACTTGATCAGGTGGGAGAAACCAGCAGCTTCTAGAAGAAGTTGTGGAGTTGGACACATGATTTTCACCTATCCACCTGCAAGAGCTCATCAAAGGCCACAGTGGATGAAGGACTCACCTTAAGAGCATTGATCACCGTTTCTATGTGCGTTTTCACTGCCTCGTGGGAGAACTCGGAGCTGGCCAGTGTGCACATGCTCTCTAAAGCCAGATAACGGAGGTTGGTTTCCCTGTGTTGCAGAAACTGGCCCAGCTGGTTGCAGGCTCGTACCAACAGGGTGGGCTCACTGAGGGACAACAGACAGAGTCCAGCTTTAACCTACACAAACCCACAAGTGTCAAACAACACAGGACTGTGAACTAACGACGGAGTGTGGCCAACCTGTCATGGTGGATGATGAGGGAGATGGCTTCGAACAACACGGCGTTCTTGGCATTAGAGTGCTGGACCTTTTTGGACTTGGGCGGCTCCTGGGCTTTGTTGAGGATGGTCTCCAGACACTCGGTGAGTCGACTCCGCAGCGCCGCATCCTCTGCAAAGACACAGATTTCGCTTTTAGCACCACGCAGATCCTCACTTTAAATCTTATGAACATAATTGCTTCCACAAACTCGGTGTAAGAGCTTTATTATACATTTTCTATAGAGATGAACAAAACAAATCACTATGGGTAGAGAGGTGGGAGGTCTGTGCTGATAGCTTTCTGCTGGATGTCTGGATAAACAAATGAGCAATAATATGAACAACATAAAGGAAGAAAAATGCAAACCTTCACCTCTGCAGCTTTCTTGTTCACATGATGTCACATGACTTTTTTATTCACTTAGTACATGAGCATAAACATAAAACTATCTGTGATCTGGAGGGTATTTTGCTTCTCCAAACATAAACATCTTTGTAAACCTATACGATAAAGGCTGCCATGGGCAAAGGAGGGTCATTGGTTGATACAACACCTGTCAGGGAGCAGGTTTGAAAGGGACAGGAAAACAAACGTTGACTGACTATATCAATGTATAAAGGGAGCAGCCACAAGAACATGCACACTTTGCACAGGGGTTGTCTGGGTATTTGCAACCTGAAGAAGCTTTATTCTAGTTAAAATGTCAATCTAGGAGCCGCAACAGCTGGCTGCTCTCTGTCAAGCTGAGTACTGCACTGGTATTGGCAAGCTGTGGTTTCACAAAGGCCATATTAACGCGTCTTCGGTGATCGTTCACAGCGATCAGCTCTGAGTGCGTCTGTTGTTCATACCTGCCTTAAAATGAGTCTCCATTGACTATTTGTGATCAGATCTCCAATCCAATCATCAGACGGGTCTGTTGTGCTTGCGTGTGTGAGTAAGGGAGAGAGTGTGTGAGAGGGTCTGTGAGTACAGTATTTCCGAGTAGGTTCTCAGTCATCCAGGTCATGGTAGCTGTTAAGTGCTACACTTGAAGACAACTGAACGTCTTTTTAGTTCTTGCAAACGGTTTTCCTCTCAATCAAAGGCATCCTCAGTTCTAAAAAGCTGAGGTAGTACTCTCAGGTATTTGGCTCTGAGTTGTTATCTACCCCTCATGTGGGTTGTTAGGTTAACCTGGTGTGGTTAACCTTAGGATGTGGTTAACCACATCGTGTTTGTTTGCTCTCGGACTCTCATTGTGCGCTAAAAGAATAGAAGAGTAAAAGAAGAGTATCAAAACAGATTGCTGGCTATAGCAAAAGGAAGAAAATAAAAAAGAAGGAGACAGAAGGTGAATCGATCACAGAAAAATACAAACAAAAAAGAAAACCTGAGTCTGCTACATGTTTCCCCACTTTTCAATTCAGTCCTGAGTGTTTCACTGTTGTCATTAAACTATTAACTACATAATTAAGCTTCCTTTTTGTTGTGGAGCACCATCATTTTTGAGATTTTCCAGTGGGCCATGAGTTGGAAAAGGTTGGGAGCCACAGTGCAACACCCACAGTAAATTTGATGAAAATGTGGCCATTAGTTACCTGGTGGAGAAAGCTGATAATTTGACCTGGCAGTAGAGGAAAAGGCAAAAAAAAAAAAACAAGAAACAAGACAAAATGGAATATTCAAATCAGGGATGATCATTTGGGGACCATCAATTATATTATAAAATATGTTTGTTTTTGTTTTTTTAATCTGGCTGGTAGCTGTTGGAATATTTTGCTGTGGACCAAAACATTGTAAACATCCAAATGTCCACTGAATGTACTAGATGTAGACAGAAGAACAGTACATGTGCAAAGACACCTAAGACTGTGATGTACCCCACCTGGTGGAGGGTAGCACTGAAGGAGGCGCAGCAGTTTCACAGACAGCCATGGCGCAGCAACAAAGTAGTAGGTATAGTCCTGTAGGTCGATAGAGGCTGAAGTCACGATCTGGGGAAGAAAATAACAAGATAACACATTAGAAGAAGCCTGGGTCAGATTTAATCTTTGACCTGAGTGAGATTAAGACACTAGGTAAGGTGACATAAAGACACTCACCCTGCTGAGCCGGGCCACAGCCAGTGAGATGGAGGTTTTGAAGTCATCGGGACTCTTCTGGGCCAGCGTGGTAATAAGGCTGGTGGCTGCTGTGACCA
Organism: Trachurus japonicus; assembly: GCF_045865225.1. NCBI lineage: Eukaryota > Metazoa > Chordata > Actinopteri > Carangiformes > Carangidae > Trachurus > Trachurus japonicus. Next base: position 26,114,493 of record NC_140909.1, read on the forward strand.
CTCCCTGAAAACAGACATTAAGACAAACATTAATACGAAACATACAGACCAACTGACACAGTATCTCATAGTCATTAGGGCAAGTGGGCAAGCAAGTCAGTAATGAAGTAGTAGTAGAAACTTTAGCATTGCTTTGTGGGAATGTTCCTCAACTCATTCAAAAATTTGAGGTGAGTGTGTGCATACTTTGTGATTTTGCATAGTCTTCAAACTCATACCCGCACATATTTCTTGACATATTCTGTTTTCCCAATATATTATAGTATAAGACAGATTTCATATGTTTATCTTCATATTCCATTCTTATCTTACAACCCACTTCATATTCTCTATTCTCTGCTGGGGGAGCAACTGTAACCTAATTTCCCAATAATAGGTACAGTCTTACCAGGTGCTGGTCATTAAGCAGATGGACCACCCGTGCTGTCCATTCACCCATGGGCACCAGGTCAGGAGACGTCCTGTTGAGTCGTAGCAGACATAACGCTGCACTCTGCTTCACACTGTCCATGGTGTCCCTAATGGAAGCACAGCACAAGAGGTTACCATGCATGATGATCCAATACAGACAGACACAAAATAGAAATAAATCTGTTTCTCTTTTTGTCACATGGTCATAAGATGCTACTAGTGTCCAAGATTTACAGTAGGAAATAACAATAGAAACAGAATAGTGATCACAAATACAGTGATCAAGCACTTGATCAAAAAGCTCCAAGAATCATTACATAAATCAGGGGTCGGCATTCTTTGGCACTGTTGCCACGGTTGGCACGTCACGGCATAATCATTGGCACGCTGGCACCTCCACCGCTAAATTTCTCACCGCCACCAGCTCACGAGTCAGTGTTTTGTTTTCTGGGCGCATTTATTTTGAAAGGACAGCTGGAGAGAGACAGGGAGGGGAGAGAGAGTGAGAGGGGGGATTGACACGCAGCAAAGGGGCCGCTGGGTGGAATCGAACCCAGGGTCGCTGCAGCGCGCGTGCTACGCCGAGCCACGAGATTAAATCGAGCATGTCAGTGACGGTGCTTAATTAATGCCACAGCTGCTTCAGAGTTGGGGCAGACTCACAGTAACAGTCACCTGTTACCGTTACCATAACGACGAGCTAACGTGTCTGTTTTAGTTTCTTATCTCCGCTCCTTCAGCGTCACATTCTCATACACGATGTTGTGTTATCAATAAACACACCTGGAGATGACGCTGCAACCCACATAGCGTCCAGGGATCGCCCAGGTATTTGAAATGTTGTGACTGTTTCCTTCTGATATAATATATTTTGCACTGTAGTCTATGTTTCGGCATTTTCCTCCCACTGCAATATGTTTTACATGGGCTAAGTTTCTGAAAAGCAGTGTTTTGAAATGGGATCCAGGTCCCTGTTGTGAATAACGGGAAAATATCTTCAAAATATGATTGAATGTGGCCTATATAGATTTAAAATACAAGGTACAGAGTGTTGTTTTGTATTTTTTGTCATATTCTATCATACGTGTTATTGTAGTGGCACACTCACTGGCCAGAAAATTTCAAACTGGCACGCCATGTCACAAAGGTTGCCGACCCCTGACATAAATATACTGTATGTGCGCTTACTGGGTAAACTTATGTGCCCTGTGACGTCCTCACCACCCTGACTCAGTGTATTTTTACTGCCTCTGCTCACACACATCAATTAATATCAGTCAAAGCTAGTGATTACTTTACATTCTTGTAATGAATATGTAAATTCCAATTAAATGGTGATTAGCATGATCGATGAAGGAAAAGGGAAAATTTTGAAGCGATCAATGTGGTTGAGTTAAAATCTCTAATGTTTATATACATAAACATACCCTGCCACCAAAATGCTGGGGATGTCAGAAGCAAAAGCCTCAGCCATTTCCCTGCTGCCCACGTTAGCGATGCAGTGCAGAGCCAGGTTCATGAAGGTCGGGTTACGACTGGCGAGGTCATTCTTGATGGCGTTGTTGATCAGACGGATCAGGTCGCTGTTGGAGTTCACCAGCACTGAGATGAACAAGTAACCCTGTGAGGAGACAAGGGAATGTTTTGAATGCCAATAAACCAAATAACAAGAGAAACTGGATCGACACAAAGAGCAACTTACAATCTGTTTCTCTGTGTACTTGTTGGAGCTGAGCAGGTTGACGGCCTCCATGTGTCCAAAATCAATGTCATGGCCCAGGAGGAAGATGAAGAGCAGCTTGCAGACGTACTTTTTTTTACTGTAGCCATCTAGAGCCTTGTCTCCTGTCCACACACATGCAAATATACACAACCACACCCAAACACACAAAGAGAGATTTTAGATCATCTGATTAATAAAAAGCGTCTTGCTGACCCCATGTTTTAGAATGAAACAATCTATGGCTGATATACGTATACTGTATATAGTCTTTAATAGACTATATAAGTTTTCCTTCAATGCATTCCAGCTAGAATTACAAGGAAAATATCATTTATGGGCTACACCTGTATTGTGACAAGGTGGATGGTGGGAATCCGTAATGTTACTCAAATATGTCTTGGTGCCTTGAAGAGCAGACACTAGAAGATATTACAAATTAAAGATATATTTTTTACATTGATAAAAATAGTAATTTCACTGCAGTCACATGGATATTTCTTTATACCAACTGAGGCTTCCTTTCTATTTTGAATTTGGCTATAAAAAAAAAAAGTCAGCTCTGAATTATATTATTTTCATGGGGAAAAAAGCAGTGATAGGTAAATTTTGCAAACATTCTTTCAACACTTTCTTTTTTGCTGAAAGACAATGACCTGAAATTGATCTGTTGCAGTGACTGGCCGCATTTGGGCTAATTCTTGTGCTAAATTCTGGATGAACATTTTTCTTAGTTTCCTAGTTTTCAACTACGACTGTAGTTTCTGATGTGTTGTTCTTTCTAATCACATCAGACTATTGTGCTGGATTTGACCAGACTGTGACTGGCTATCTTTATCACTTTAATTTTTAATAAAAAAAGACAGGCACATAGGACAAACAATGATCATCAGGGCAGGAGAGCGCTGTAGAGAGAAGACGGGGCAGAGCGCTGGGCACTGTGGGCAGAGGAGGAGGCCTCATTCTGGGGCAAACTAATTATAGGCAGCGTGGAACAGGTGGCAGGAGAAACAACAGCAACAGGAGACTCAGACAGATACATTCACAGTGAGGTTTGTGAATGACTAACATTGCACATGAAGCAACAGCCATTAAAAAGAAGGAGCAAAGTTAAGACACAGTCAAGCTGTGAGCTGGCAAAACGGTAGCAGCAGAAAGCAACCGAGAATCTCAAATTGTGGGTCCTCATGCCAAATGTTTCTATAAATGTCTAACCTCTGTCAGACAGAGGAATTGTTCACCTACCTTTAAACTTGGATCGGATGTTGGCCAGTTCTTTGTTTATCCTCTTAATCTCTGCTTCTTTACTTTTACCTGGAAATAAATAAAAGACATTTTGCACGTCATGTAGTGATGTGGTCAACACACAACTCGTCTTGGTTTTCACTGCTTTGAGCTGAAAGAAGCCAAGTACAACTTCTTGTGTCCGTCAGAGAATAAAGCTGTCCCTGTGTGAAACCTCTACATAGGACGGTGGTGCTGCAAGCAACACACATCTGATATGTTTTGGTCCACATTGACATGATGGCATCATATTCCTGCACATCTGCACATAAATGCTTCAAATTGCCCATTAATCACGACCCAAACAGGAAGTGGAAGCCACTGGAAAACCCTGAACTCAATGTGACATGTTCATGGAACCAGCTTGAAATGACATGAGCTTATTGGCATCCTGTGATATCCTGTTGAAAGTAACTATGAGCAGATGGGTAGATGGATGGGTAGGCTGCTGCTTTTTAAACAATGCTCGATTAGTATTCAAGGGTCTAAACTAAAGTATGCTGAAATATACCTCACAACATAGCACCAGCAACACCAGCAGGCTGATCACAGTACAAGATAGATCCGTGAATGTGTTGTTCCAGCAGGAATCCAGATTCACCAGACCAGACAAACTTTCTCCAGTTTTCAGCTGTCAAGTGTTGGTGAACTTGTGTCTGCTGCAGCACCACGCACATCAGGCACGTTTAGATTTTTCACCATGTTAACTTAAGAGACTGTTGTGTGCGACAGTCCCACAATATAAGCTGCTGCTGCTGCCGCCATGTGATTGGCTGATTGTATATTCGCATCAACAAACAGGAGCACAGCTGTGCCTTACACAATGACCACTGAGCGTCTCACAAAGTGGAGTAAAAAAAAATGTCATAACTTTTTTCTCATTTGCATCAAAGGACATTGTGCTCACCAAAAAACTGTGAGAGTTTTTTTAGGTCAGAATGAAAAAGTGACCTCATAATAAGAAGAAAGCTTGAAAACTTGAAGAACTCCGCTTTGGTTTTAAGGAAACAAATCCAAAGAGAGGTCTGTCCTCCAGTTTTTGTCTATTTTCAGAGCAATCTTACATGCAAAATTTTCCAAAGTCAAATTGCTACATAAGAAAGGAGTGACAGCAAACTGACGATTTTCTCTTGTGACTACATACTGTAGCTATTTCACTGGAATTAAATAGCTGTGGAAACAGTAACACAGGGCTGTGGGAGAAAAAAACACGTAATCCTTTCATTGTGAGTGAGATACCATATATGACAAGGCCTTTAAAATAAAGTAATTATATTTTGTTTTTTACCCAAACTAATTACTAAGTTATTATGGATATATGTCAAATTGGTAGAACAGACCTTGAGAGCAACTTTGTGATTATTTTGTGGGAGCATAAAGTATATGTAAATCTAAAAAAAATATGATTATAGGGTTGAAAAAATGATTGTTGGCTAAACATAATAAAATGGGCAGACAATAATTACTGTGCTCAAAAATACTTTAAATGGCACAATTGTATTTCGTGCGTTGGCGAGTTTGTCAGACTTTTGTTAACCTTTTTACAATCATCAGCATGTTAACCTTTTTACAATCGTCAACAGGTGATTATTTCAGCCACATTTCAGCACTGAAGGTCGGTGGTGCGCATGTGCAAGTGTCTTTCATTACGGACGTGGTGCCAACACAGACCACAAAAAAGAGAAATGGAAATTACAACTTGTTTTTGCAACAGCCGCCATGCATGCACAAATACAGAAGGCACCATGAATATGTTATATTTATGCATGATGGGGCCATAATGGAGTCTTTAATTATGCATAATTCTGCTCAGACAGACAGAAAGCCTTGGTGGGGGAAATAAATGTCCAGCTAGCCGCTTACAGCTCTACAGTAGGTCGGCGGTTTTAAGACCAATACTGGGCCACAAAGTAAAAAAGTAAAACACACCAGAGCTGTCCATAGTTGTGGCTGCGCGACTCCTGCAGTATGGACGTCACCTTAAATATCCCCGACCCCGACAGTCTGCTGCTGCCACCGTCAGCTGTGACGGTGTACGACAGCAATGTGTGCGTGCTTTTAGTAAGAACTCGCTTTATTTCTGACAGGACATTGTTTGAAAAGTGTTAAAGTGAGGCCACGGACTGAACAAAACAGCCAGTCTGGTGGTGTTATCCCGGGTTATCTCCGGCGCGGTCCACGCCCTTCGACCTGACGTTAGCTGGTGCAGCCGAGCAGCTAACTGACGCTAGTCCCGGGCTAACCAGCTGAGCCGCTGACCCGAGACACTGTTGTTGACACGTTTTAAAAGTTACCAAGTCTGTGGACAACCTTTAAGAGAGGACAGCGGTCATGTTTGTCCCCGTGTTCACGAAACCTCCTGTCACAGCCGGTGAAAGCGGTCGACGCCGCGCCGGCTAATTTTAAAAACTAGCAGCAGGACGCAGAGCTGCTGTGTGTGAGTGAGATAAACAAACTTACAGTTCCTGATGTCAGAGATGAACACGGCCAGGCCACGCATCCCATCCCCTTTAGTCACCGCGGGCATTTTGTTCGCTCCCTGTTTACGCCTCTTCCGTATTTAAAAAACACAACAACAACTGACTAACTATGTACACTAACTTCGTCCCCGAGTTGTGTTTGCTCCACAGCTGTGAGAGGCGCCGTTTGGTACAGGGATCCCCGATATGTTGTGACGAAGGCAGCAGGAACGAGGCGCTGCGGCTGCGTCCAACGGCTCTCCGGGGTTACACCTACAACCTCCAAGGGCCGCGTACCATTCATGTGGAGTCACCAACTGAACCACAGATAGGACTGAACTGAACTCAGCCTGCTGCTGCTGCTGCTGCTGCTGCTGCTGCTGCTGCTGCGCTTCCTCCAAGTGCATCTGCCCAAAGGAAAATAGCTGTGATGCAGATATTCAGTAGCCACATTTAGGCTATGTTGCCGTTGGATTCTCCAGAGCACGAAAAGTGATCTACAATCAATAACCACTTAAAGGGCTGACCTACACCTTCTCACCAATAGGTAAAACTAATTGTAGGATCATTAATATCAGTGTAACAAAATAGGATACCAGATTATGATTCAGTTAAAGTCATCTGGCTTTTCGTAATCCAAGAAAAAATGAAATGAGCCAAATACATTTCTGTGTTTGCTATTGTATTATTTTTTATTTTTTATTTTTTTTTATAAGCTGTTACTGTATTTTGTACAGCAGTGTTTTTCGACCTTGTGGGGCCTGCACTGTCCCATTCAAATAAACAAATAAAGTAAAGTAAAGTAAATGTCTAGTAATTGATAAAAACTATATATATTCTTTTCAAAATTATGATTAAAAACATCACACACAATCTTAAACGACTGTATTCTATACTTTCACTTTATCGAATATAAATTGAGTTAAAATCTGAGCGGGCACATCTTGATTGACGGTGGGGTCGCCAAGAATTTGTGATGTCAAAACAGGGTCACAAGCCAAAAAAGGTTGGGAACCACTGACCTACAGTATAACGATAGGTAGCCTAGCCCACTCATTTTCTGCACAAATAGGCTAATACTTGGCAAAAAGAGCTGTGGTTCTGGTTCTGATTTTGATTCTGAATCGTGTAGCCTACAGTATGTTACAAAGATGATTAGATGGGTGGATTCTTTTCCCAACAGCTACAAAAATATGTGGTAATATTGCCCTTGGCCCTTGAGTACATTTATAACTTCTTATGGCTTAACAGCATTGATAATAATAATAATAATTATTATTATTATTATTATTATTACAATCATAATAAACAATGATATACAAATAAATAATACCTTTAACCCTAATAATTAAAAGGGATGCAATGTCTAGCAGGTGCAAAGTTTGGGCTGCCAAATGCTTCCTTTCTCCATCCAAGTAATCAAATAGGGTACCCAACCCTGTCAGTAAATTTAGCACTCATCAGCAGTTGTTGAGCCCCACCCCTTATGTTTCATATCCATATATATATATATATATATATATATATACACATACACACACACACACACACATGATTTGAGATGTCAGTCTATTTGTTGTAGAAATTACAGCTCTTGGGTAAGTCTACAAGTTTTGAACACCTGAATTTGAGTTTATCCAATTCTGTTAGGGTTAGAGTTAGGAAAGTTAAGTTTCTAGATGAGATGGTCAATAAATGCTGATTTCTGTAACTTTGTGTTGTCACAGCTATCCCACAACATGGCCAACCTGGACAAACAAACAGACAGTGTGTTGCTTTACACCGTTTAAGGTAGGCTAACAGAAAAAGCATTTGGATCTTGCTTGAAGGCCTAGAATAGTCTCTTTCATTAATTTATTTCTGTGGTTTTATCAGCTCTGCTCTGTTAGTGACCAAATCCATGCTCATCTCTCTAAAAGCATTTGAATACTATAATGCTCAAAGCTGGTGACATTAGTCCTGAATTCCGCTTCCCTTCCCCTTTGCCTCATTATTCAAAACTTCCACCTGCTGTTGCTACACAGACACAACATGACTGCTGCCGCCTGCCTTCTGTAGAAACTGGTATAAAGAGTATTTCTCCTCTCTAATCTAATCTTCTCTAAGTGCTTGGATACCCTGGTTTCTGCTTTCTGTCTGAATTAGTGCCTGTTTGTTGCTTTGCTTTCTTGAACTCATACTCTGCTTTATGTTGTTGTTATGTGCATTCCTGTATTTCATGGTTGTTGTTTCATTGCTAGCTATTTATTTTTTAAAACAAGTTACAAGTTATATTCATTTCAGTGATTCAAGCATAATTATTTATTCACATTATTTTTATATTCCATTATGTAATTGATTTAATTTAATGAGCATTTTATGCTGTTTTCATAAATCAAATCTTAAATGTTATGCATTTATTGGTAGATTTTAAATATCAAGAGTTCTGCAATGTGACATTTATTTTATCCAGCATTTCAAGATTTATTGCAATAATTGCCCAGGGACACTTTGAGGATAATCTTGTTTGCTGGACCAGACAGTTCAGTAAATTCTAGTATGTGTATCAGGTGAACAGTAATTATTGCATTTAATATACTGTATTGCTCTTTGACTCCATTACTTTTCATTATGACTCTTATTTTGAAAATGTCAGTCAACGCCTCCACTGTCAGCCACAGTGCAACTCTTCAGTGTCCTAAAGACACTTCAATAGATGAGTAAGAAGATTCTTGAAGCTCGTTTGAACTTTCTTTGAATTAAACAAACATGAATGAAATGTTGGTGCACCAGCAGTCATGTTTTTTGGGACACAACAGTCACATTTCTGGTAGATTTTATAACAAAAAAGTCAATTTTACTTACATTAGTTTAATTTGCTACATTTATCATCAAGCGACAAATCAACCATTTGGTTGAGCATGTTTTTAAAAAATATATTAGACATTTAATTTAGGTTTTTAGATGATATCAAGTGACATAATTCTGTTTAGTAAGGACTCTAAAACACATATAGGCCTATGTCAGAAAACTATCTGTACCATTCAAATTTTTTTCTGAAAACAGTCAACATGTCACAGATGATTTTTGTGTTTCGGGTTTGTAGGGTGTGAAGCTTTAAGAACAAAGTGCCCTCTAGTGGATTTCTTTAGCACAGCGTACCTCAACCGGGTGGTAGAGATGGTTTAACCAGGTTGAACCAAGTTAGGCACTCCTCTCATTGAGATATAGTATATATGTCCAACATGAGCTCAACCAAATGGTTGAGCAGCAGTGTTTCCGCCAGGATTTTTTTAAAGAGTGGCGGCGAGGGTGGGCTGATCGACGGGGGGGGGGGGGGGGGGGGTGCGCGCGACCGGATCGTCAACTAGTCGCTGATGACATCATTCATATTTTTCCCATCATAACTAAAATCCCAGGAGGAGGGAAATGCTCTGCAACAATCTGTTTCACTGACTGACAGCTCACGCACAGAAATGAGTCCACAGAACAGCAGCTTTATAAGCTGTAAATCAGTTTGTTTTTTTGTAACATATAGGCTACAGGTGCAAAAGAAAATACTGTAGCTACTGTTCATTAAACAATTAGGGAGGAAAACGACACACAGGCCTCGTCACCATCACAGTCCTGCTCAGTCACAGTTTCACTCACAGTTTTAGTTTTTCCTGGTTGGTTGCTGCTGTTGTTGTTGTGCGCGACGTAAAGCTGTCGATATGAGCGGAGTTTTTTTTTTTTTTTTTTTTAATTGCCGGCAGCCCGGACACACTGCCCGCGGAAGCGGCAGTTTCTCCTGCTCTCTCTCTCCACGCCGGTCAAACATCGACCCGTCTGTAGCTACTCGGTTTTCCACACACACAGGTCTGTCTCTAGCGCTGTATGTAGCCTATGGATGTGTCTTGTGTGCAGACGCAACTGACAAATATTTATAGACGGACAAGCAAACTTAATCATCATTTATTTTATTTTGAAAATTGACCGGATTCTCTCGCCTTTTCTGTGCCCGACTTCCTGTCTGGTAGCGCTCGTTCTATCCAGCTTGACGGCGCTCGTATTTTTTTCATTCAGCGCACTCAGCTGTTGTTTCAAGCCGCTACTCTTGTAGCCTACTGTTACATGATCAGCGACTAGTCGACGTCAAGCTCAAAACGTCATTGTGGAGCAGGGGACTAGTCTGTGCAACCCCTAGTGGAAAACCTGCTTTACATTGTTTTAACATTAAAAAAAAAAAAAAAAAATCATCATTCTGAAGGTGTGGCGGCTTTTATTTTGCCGTGGCGGTGCGCCACGATCAATTACATGTAGCGGAAACCCTGAGCAGGCAGTTAAAGGGTTAAAAGCCTGCTACAAATTTTCACCAGTGCCTTTACTGTGAAACATTCTGAGGCGTACCATATGCAACAACAGCTGGAAAAGGATTAAAAGACAACAAAGCTAATTGGATCAGAATGAATGAATCATGTACTTACAATGAGTAATCCAGAACGACAAAGTGAAATGCCTTGACTGAAATATAGAATAAATAACAAAACTCAATAATAATATTAATTAATATGAATACATTGCACATTCTATTGTATGTTATATTACACATTATTACATAGCGTTATTTGGTAGAGCTGGTTACACACATGGGTCAATTCTATTCAAAAGTGTTGCCCTAATGCCTCCCAGAGGACAAGATGATAAACAGAAAATTATACAATCTAACTAAGTAGAAAGAAGTGAGATCTCTGTTTTATTTGGTCAATGAATGAAATGATATATCATTATATATCAATATCAATGGTACAGAGGAAGTTTAAAAAATAAATATATATATATAATGTGAGTCACTTATTTTTCTATGATCTAAACAAACATAACAACAACAAAAAAGTTGAGGCCCTCTTAACTCACTGTGTCCATGGCAACATTTTTCCTGTTTCTCAGAAAAATCTAGCTTTGGTTCTGTTATCAGAGAAGTTGCTGTCACTGCGTGTTTCCTTCAGTGTGGGAGGAAAGTTTAAACAGCTCTAACTTGCTTATTTGCATCCATGGTCTACACACAGACAATATTCTCAGGATCTTTGGGTGAACGGCTGTAAAGCTTCGGGGGTGGGGTTCACCAGCCACCTGTTGAAAACTCTCTAAACATCAGAGAAACCTACTTACTTTATGTTTTTTAAAGAAAGCTTAAAACTGAAAAACTGATCCCTTCATTTAATCTGGTTATTTTTGGGTCATTTGGCATGTGTGCCTGTGTGTGTCTGAATGTGGAAGCCTCTTGGATAACATGTCAATTAGATAGTTGCTTTTGGGTCAGGGTTATGTATGTTTAATTAATGTTATGTTGTATTTTATTTCTAACATTGAATGTATCTTGATATCATTGGTCTTTATTTCCCATCTTATTTAGCATGAATGCTTTCAACATGTTTTCATGCTTGCATTGTGCCTCTCTCATGTTTGTAAGGCACTTTGAGCTGAGCTTGAGCGTACAAATAAACTTTAGGTGGCAGAAATGTACACTAGGTTTTACTGGCACCAGTATATCTGACCAATCGGTTTTGTCCTGCCATGTATTTGGGAACTTTATTTGTTTGTGTTAGTCATTTTACAAAAGACCCCCTTTATAATAAGCAGTAAAAAGATGAAGCATCATGAATGCAGTATGAGACATAAGCCCCACCCTCATTTTTAGGAAGGCCCTATACACTACTGTTAACGTTGATATATGTGTGTTTAATTTGATGATATGGAGATGTGACATATTGTCATTAAGATGGCAGCACCAGTATCTTGGATATTTTGGCTTTCATTTTTAACAGTGGGAGCTGTCACTTTTGCACTGTTTATGGCTCATTCTGCTGAGTCATGTTTTGATAAAGCTTGGACCCCAGAAAACAACAGTGTTCCAACAACCTTGTTGCTTGGACCCCCATACACCAATACAACTATACAGTTTAACACTTGGTGCATTCAGGCACACCTGTGGGACTCTGTCACCCAGCTGCACTCGTGTAAGACCTTGGGGGGAGGGGGTGTCAGACAGTATACAGGTTGAGCTGTTCTTTACCACACATCCTGTGGTGTACCAGGCTCTGGACTTGATTGTATCTAGGCTACTTCACCACATATTCCATCGTATTACCACAGCAGTAGCCTACTTAAAATATATTCTTCTATAGAACATAAACAGTAGGCTATATTGATATTTGAGCCTGTGTTATGACTGAGTTTAAACTAGTAGGCCTATGTCTGATGTCAAACATAATACAAGAATCAGTTAAAACAGTCATTGAGTGAAACACTGGGGCAAAACTTTTAACTGTATGCAATTAACCAAATTATGAATTAGTAACTTTTAGTAACTACTTGTGACTAAACAGATACAAATGGATAACTAACACATAGCCTAATTTGACATATAAACTATGCATTTCAAAACGTAGGGCTACATTAAAATATAGGCTAGTTTAAATAATAGAAGGTGCAGTAGCAAATCACAAAGGTCATATCACTTTATGGTTTATAGCACATGATCTCAGCTCCAGCAGTGTGTGGTTCATTTTTAGTCTGTTACTGTGGCACATTCATTCAGAGCAGCAAATGGTGCATTATACATATTTTTTATTATTCGTGCTGTAGGCTATCTCTGATACTACATACCCACGCGACCTGTGGTACCTGAACATAGCATTGAGTTTATCACGGCATCATAGCGCAAGAAAACGACAACAACATTTTTTCAGTATACTGGGGGGGGGGTTCTTTTTTCGGTGGTGGTGGGGAAGGGGCGGGCTCTGGGCTGTGATTGGGCTGTCCGTCAAATGTGGCGACACTGAGTGGACAATGGCGGGGTGCTGTTGCTGTGAGCGCGAAGGAGGGAGGAGTTGGGTGTTGCCTCGGTCTCCGAGCTCCAAGTCCACGATTCCCAGTTGAGACTCAGTCCCGTTACACGCCGAGGAGGAAGACCAGTCGTCGCCACCGTCTCTCTAAACTCTCTGCCCAGTATATTACCTTACTTTCCCCCCTGACTAACCATGGGAGTCGAAGGCTGCACCAAATGTATCAAGTACATGCTTTTCTTCCTCAACTTCATCTTCTGGGTAAGCTGCCTTGATTTATTTTTTAAATATCTCACTCATTGTGTTTGTTCAGGTCGCTGCGCAGCATAGATGGCTGCGCAGCACCTCCTTCTCTTTCTCCTTCACCCCCTCCTCTACCTCTTCTCCCTCCTCTTCATCGTCGGCAGCAGTTTCATCCATGGCCGGCTGCTCCTCTGTGAATGACGCTGGACGGAGAGAACACCAACGTTCTGTCTCGGAGATTCCATTCTGTTACCGTTACGACCCGCTCTCTCTCTCAACGGCCGCCGTGCCGCCTCTTCGCCGCTAGGGCGACCGACCGACCGACCGACCGACCAGGGCGAGAACAGACGCGCTCACAAAGGCGTGCGTTAACTACAGGAGTCAATGTTGTGAATTGTGTGAATAAAAATGACATAAAGTATCTACCAGAGTCAACTTTAGGTGTTCAGGTGTTGTCGCGTGACTCCACAACAACAACTCCAGTGAGTTTGAGTTTGCTGCTGTGGCACAAACAAACACGCGGTTCAACAGTTCTGGGTCCGGGGCTTTAGGCCAGTTAAGTGGACACATGTGAGTGTGTTGGGCTGCTGCTGGTTGAAGGTTTGGAAGATGGCTTTGTTTGGACTAAATCCTCCACCCAGTGTGTGTGTGTGTGCGCGTGTGTGTACGCGCATGCAAGGAGGTGGGGGGCTCTTGGTGGTTTTCATTTGGTGAGTCAGGGCTCGCTGCTGAGTGATGGATCATGGAAACATCTGTGGGTGTTTGGTTTTTACTCTTCTTATGTAAGAGCTGCTGTTTAGTTTCTTAAACAACTCCTTCACTGATCTCCAGTTAGTTTGGTGGTTTCTTTTTTCCATTCTTAGGTTCCTTCAGAAAGGCCTGAGGAAAAAGGTTGGCTGTGATTCTCTGAAGTCCACGGTTATAGCCTATAGGAGGGCTTCTCCTGGTTTTACCTGCAATTTTATATATTTTTAAATGATTCAGGTGAATTTGTTTTGCTTTGAAACACACTTTTGGTTAGGATTAGGGTCTGGAAGGTTATCTACAAATAAAGATTAGCCTATTATCGCCATAATAGCCTGAAAGGGAAAATATGAACTGTTAAATTTGATCATATTTTGTAATGAGCAACCTGATTGGCTGATTGATTGGGACTGCTCCAAAACGAGTTTAATTTGGGATTCAGACTGTATGCTGTTCTTAAGATAAATTACAAACCAGACACTCTGGCTGGCGGACCAGATCGATGCATTTATAGGCTCCCAGATGACAAAGCACTCTACAGTGGTGAAGGTAATCATCTAATGTCATGACATCATGACAACTATTTTATTATGGATGCTGCCACAGGTGGGCGTGTTTTTTCGAAGACATATGGTTTTCAAGTAAAAAAATTAATAACCCAGGAATGAATGTGTGCTTGCATTAATTGATTGGCCTTTGCAGCACTCCATCAAATGATAGTAGGCTATTGAATTGCCCCACAGCAGGAGTTGAGCTTAGCTTCACTGTTTGTTTGTTTTTTTGCCAGAGGACACTGTTGTAAGGAGTTCAGCTCATCAGCCATCCCACCAGACTGACTACATTGAAATAACAGAGAGGGCTGCACCACATGGTGAGCGCTAAGTCTGGGTGTCCACCAGAATAGCTGGTTGGTGTGGCAGCTTCCAGATAAGGAACTACTGTTCTGTCCCCTGGGGGTGTAGTTAGAGAAGTTTAGCAAGATGCTCTGACTGTCTGACCATCTGTGAAGAAGTGGATTACCAATAGCTTTCTTTACCAATGTGTTCCTGTAGGTGTCAGCTCTCAATTTATTTATTTCCAAATCCATTGGGAAATTTCTGGAGAGCCAATCAAAGTTAAGGTGCCCAGAGGGGAAAAAAAGAAAATTGCTTGTGAAATGTCTAACTAGGGGTTTTAAGGGGTGCTGAATCCATTTCAGCTGTAAAAAGCAAGGGGTCAAGTGTACGCTTGTGGCAACTGGCATTGCTCATGCCAGAACGACCAGCCAGATGAGAAGAGTGAGGAAAATGGGGACTTGCATGACTAGGGTGTATCTATATGATGCATTCAGTGTACAATGGCTGTTGTCCTCTTGCCCCCTCCCCATATTGAGGTATAATTATAAAAAGATCATAAAAATTTAAAAAACACTTGTTAAGCCTAAGACACACCAATAAGGCAATATTTTTTCCCAGATCCCATTATGACTCACAACAGTTCGATTGTGACTCATAATGGAATCTGACATCTCACAAGCCTAAATTAGAATTTTTATTTCTTTCTTTCTCATATCACCATAGAAACCACACTCATGTACTGGGTATCAGTGCACAGTTAGTATCATCACTCTTCTTAAGTATTTTGTATATTTTTAATTCCTCATTTCATTTCCTTTTTCCTTTTTTTTTTAGAATGGGATCTATTTAGAATAGGCTAAAATCAGTTCAACACCCCTGACCACTGACATTTACTATAGTACTCTTTGCCATACACTATATAACTCAAATATACTACCAATATTTTATGGCCATGGAAACATTTTTATGGATCCCAATCCCAATGGATTTGGAAATAAATAAGAGCTGTTACTGGAAACCTACAGGAACACATTTGTAAAGAAAGCTAATACATTTTTTCACAGATGGTCAGAGCATCTTGCTAAACTTCTCTAGCCTAACTAGTGGTCCAGATGGAGATTGGTGGCAGGGCCAGTAAAAACCTGTATGGATTTTTTGACAGCATTGGGATTCATCCAAATTTGTCCAAAGGCCACTCCCAGTTTGCCACCTCCGCATTACACTAAACTGAGGCTAACTGGAGTGTCAGTATTAGCTGGTGTTTTAAATTATCAAATAACCTTCACATCCATCAACACTGTGTCCGTTCTGGGTAAGGTCATTTCAAAACACCTCAGTGCTGAAGCTCTAGGCTGACATGTTAGAGGGAGGTCCTTAAGTGGATTTTGCTACAATCATCATGTGGTACACCATGCATTATGGTGCTTTCACTGGAAATTTGTGTTGCTTTTTCCTGGTATTGTCCATTTATACACGCCTAACATTTGCTGTGTCATTATAAGTCAGACAGCTGTAGACACAGTGAAGTAAAGTATGGATTTATTTCTGTTAGTTTTATTATTGATGACAATTAGCCTAATGTGATTTGTTTTTCAGTGAAATACTTCAACAACAAAAAAAACCTCTACCTTAAAACTTAAACTAACAGGTTTAAGTCAGTGTCTCAGAACCAAAAAGAATATCAAAAACAAAGAAAGAAGAAAAAAAGAAACACTGTATATTGTGGTTAATGTTACATTGTTAAATATAAAGTTTTGTATTTTTAAAACGGGGCTTTAGTATGTCCAACATGCTTAATCTATTTATATGAACATTTCCATATCACACATTTCTTAATGATTAAACAGGTTGCATTTAGAAACAACACTGAGTATTGTAGGCCATTTTTTACACACACACTTTCAGGCTTTTGTTCTTTTAATTGTAGTATTTCCGTCAGCCATGCAAAAGGAAAGTGGGTTAGCCACAGTTCTCGTCCCCAGAGTCCAACAGGAAACGCTCTTTCTCCTGATGACCGTCCAACCCTAATAGCCATTATCAGTGATAAATGGCAGCTAAAGTGCTGGTGTGGAAAAGTGAGGCTCTTTCTTCCCCATCGCTGCACTTTTCTTCGGTCTCACTGCTCAGGCACCAGAGATTAAATAATAAAGCTACAAACGCTATCTGGAAGAGATAGTAAAAGAGAAACCTACTAGGAATCTTTAGACTTTAGCCCGTCCACTCATGTGTTTGGCCTCACGGTGTGCTGGCCCCTCTGGCTCCTGGAAGAAAAAGGACGACCAGAGCTGCATAATGTGCTGGATTATGTCAGCACTTTCCGATAGCAACCCCATTACATGTCATTTGGCTGAAGAAAAGAACCATTACAACAAAAAGTCAGTGCTTTAGAAGTTTGTAGCTGGGTGGAAAAGTTTTGGTGCTCCTTCTGTTACCAGGATCCGGCCGACAGGGTCATATGTGGTTCTGTTCTGTTCAAGCTCCCGACGGACCAACAAAATCCACAGTTTGGAATTTCACTATGGTCAAATCCTACTTTTCCAGACAGGGTAAATTTCTCTGCTGGCTCCTGCTCCTGCTGAGCTGGTGATGTTCATCATGTGTGGTGTTGTCAGATCGTCAGTGTTTTTTGCAAAGCTGCTTGGTTTCCACTCCCCCAAGATGAGGGAGTACATCGACCATGGGCACCAGAAATATCTGTGTTCCTCACCCCCGATCATTTCCTCCGTGCTGTTTGACTTGTCAGCTTAACTGATGCAACCCAACAGCTATGTGCACCAGGTCACAGTCTCCGAAAGTCTGTACCAACCGCAGCTCTGTTTGGATTTCATAATTGATTCAGGAAGTCATTCAACAGACATCTGTTTTGTGGACGTGACTAGGTGGAGGAAGATGTTTGGTTGGACTTTGTTGAATCTACAGAAAACAAACCTGGAGAATTATTATGATGTTGTGAGGGGTTTTTTTTTTAATTTTTTTTAGCTAAGGCAGATACCTCTGGACAAACTAAAGACGTTCAGAGCATCCGTCAGTTTTTGGAAATTGCAGCGCCGCTTTCCTTTTCTCCAGTTACGGCCACCACAGCGTAAGACCAATGTTTTCCAGGAAAAAGCGCATGTATCTTCTGGCTCTGCGATTTGGAAAATTACTGGCAGATGCAGTAGATTAATTATATGAAATTCCCTCATTGGTCTTAACTTCTCTTGTGACTGCTACCTGGATTTATCTTGACCTTTGTGCCACAGAGACCTATTGTCTGAGCTGCGTTCTGAATGGCTCTTACACCCTCTTGTTGCACATCTGTTTTTAAATTGTCTGATTTATAATTGACACAGTAGCCTCACTTAAATCATCTAGAGAAGAAAATGCAGGCTGCACTGGGAAACTCCTCAACTTGAATAGATAAGCGCGCTCTCCTTTGTCTGTAGATTATTGGACCAGTTCCTGACCATCCTTGGTGGCTATCCTCTCCGAGGCCTCCATACATCTGTTGTCCTGTGGGTCATTCAGTTCAGTCGGGGGCTTGTCCACTCCTGTATGACGCTATCAGACTTTGGAAATGTTTGAACCCACATGTTTTTGGTTTCTAATAAGGTCCCAGTGTGTCCGTACTCTATAACAGGGTATTCCTTCATCGGGAAAGACCGAAGCTTTCGCTTTTGATCTGAATCACTTGAAAAGACCAGAGAGTTTATAATGAAAGTGGGTCAAACTCTGATTGTGTAAGTACTTATTTGTGATTTTGAAGGACAATTAATGGATTAAGGATTGTTTGTAATTGTTGGTGTGTTTGTTCTGTGTTTTCAGTAGTTCTGACAAATCTCGCACAGGCATACATATCCTCTCATTTTCACACACCTCATCCGTCATTTTTAAGTTATTAACGTGATATGTTTAACCAGGACCTTCAGTATTTGGATTAAGCCACAGCTGTTTCTTCGGTGTGTCAGTACTTAACATTCATCTTAGTCTGAATATTGGATTTAACTTGGTATCGGAAGATAGATACACAGCGTTGAAGGACATGGATCAGGGCCGTGAGCCAAAAACAACTCAATCAGGACATCCCTAGGAAGTACTGTATTTTTGTTTGGGAGGCATGTTCACTGGGCAGACCGCTCTACTCTATTTGGGTATGTGTGGTGTGTGAATGAATAAAACACTGACAAGAAGCGCTGGTGTCTGTAATGTGATTTGTGTTAGAGTATCACTCCAGCTTCCACTCTTCTCTTTTTGTAACGCATTAGCCTGTTCAGTTTTATTGGCTGCTCCAAAGAGCTTTTTGAAAGGATCTGTCAGAGCAGATGAGTCCAATCCATCCTTGGAGATACTCCGAGTGTGATGTGTGGTCACCGAGCGGTTCGCCGTGGCTGTTGGCGCTTTAAAAGGGAGACCTCCTGTTTCCATAAATCACGCGGGACACTGAGAGGGTTAAGAGCCTGAGATGCGTTGGGGGGAGGGGAGCGTCTGGTGGTAGAGGAGTTTTATAGGAACACCCACCCCACCCACCCACCCCCCACTCCCTCTCTCCCAGCATGCCCAGCATTCTACAACCCCCTGTCCGCTGCGCTGGAGGCAGAACTAGCCTCTGGAGAGAGAAGCTGGCAGCGAAACTTGGGCCGTGCTGCTGATCTCTCACGTGGTGATTATTTAAAGCAACTTTTGGGGTTTTCACTCTCATTTCTGTGTGGCACCTCTTCCGACTTGGGAGTGACTCAAGTGTGATGACTCAGCCTTGAGGCAGGAGTGGTGGGATAGAGCCCACACTGTCGGCCACAAGTAGGCACGCTCTCCTCCGTGACACTAGACTGCAATCACCATGATGGTATCAACCCATGTGTTTTCCCTGGGTGTGAAATGTGTCAACAGAAACAAGTGCAGTGGGTGAATGAACAACAGATGGTCGGATGATATCTTTGACATCGGGTCTGTCTGTCTGTCTGTAGTATTGGGTTTAAGCCCTACTACTCAAAGACAAGCTATGATATAACACATATAAAGTTTATTCACCACTCATCAAAGTCAGATGACTTTACAACTAGGATGGTAAAGTGGAAAGTGTTCTATTTATCTTTTTTCTTTGTGTGTGTGTGTGTGTGTGTGTGTGTGTGTGTGTGTGTACAATGCTACTATGGACTTGTGCATTTTTCCACTGTATAGCTTTGGCCTGTCTCATCTCTGTGGCTAACTAATTCAGCTAGAGGTAAAAGATGGAGCTTTTGTTCCTCTACTCATGAGAGCTACTTTGCAACAGTGCTGCCAGTGCTTATACAACTGCTGTGAGGCTTGTTTTAGTTTTGCAAAGTGACAAATAAGGTGAAATGCTTTCATGATCTTCTAGGGCTGCACGATTATGGCCAAAATGATAATCACGATTATTTTTGTCAATATTGAAATCACGATTATTAATCACGATTATACATTATGTTAGATAAAACATGTTTTTATTGCACTTTCTATTTGAAACAAACAATAGGCTATGTGAACAAGGCTTTCAGTTCAAAATAAAACGTAAAATTAAAATAAATAATAGCCTAAAATAAAATTTATTTTACGAAAAATAAATGCCATTGCAGAGTGCAGAGGTGTCATTCTGTACAGTAGCGTACAGATACTTGTGTAAAAAACAAAAAATAAATCTGGTAGAAGTAGCTGCTGATTCAACTCCTTTACTCAAATAAAAGTAAGAAAGTACAGGCTCTGAAATGTAATTTCAAAGTAGGCTATAGTAAAAATTAATTTTTGCCATCAATGATACACAGAGATGTGTGGGCAAGAGTCTGTCTAGCATGGACCAAAGCACAGCACGGACGGTTCAGCAGCAATTTGGAACGAATTAAAAACATTTAATGAACAAACCAAGTGTTTTCACACAGGCAGCGTCCAGCAGGTCGGCCTAGCTCAACTGTGCTGCCACCAAAACGGCCATAGATCGCCGTTACCGGCCGTTATGATCACGGTCGGAACGTTTTATTTACACGACGTATGTAATGAACACCAAAACGGCCGCGTGGGGTGACGGGGTCTCGGTCCAGCTTTGAGACCACCCCGCAGCCCGACCTCGATCCGATCCAGAACGAGGCGGCGACAGTAGACAGCCTGAGGTGCTGCTGACTGACCAGACACAGACACACGTCATGTCTGTACTGTCACCGTCTGCTGCCGACATCGTCTCACTCTCACGTCAGAGTGAGATCCATACAGTCTAGGAGTGAGACGTAACACCGGGCGCAGAAGGTGACACAGTACAGCAGCATTTGAAGGCGCAGACCGGCCGGGACACACACTCTGGACTGTAAACAACATGTAAAGGGAGGATGCGCTCGCTTGTTAGTTAGGCAGCTTCATGGAGCCCTGACCTCTCGTTCGCCCCCTGGTGGTTGGCGGACTATTGGTTGAGAAAGCGCTTGATTTGATATGCAGCACAGCCCGTTTTTTACATGTTAATAATCGTGACGATCATCTTAATTTAATCGTGGCAGCCAAAATCGTGATCGTGATTAAAATTCGATTAATTGTGCAGCCCTATGATCTTCTACTCTTGAAGATAAGCACCTTCCGCAGCACGAACACACAGATCCACCTAGCACATTTCATAATTTCTTCAGAGGGGGAAATTGCATGGTTTCTCTGCATCATACAGGATGTGGGGGTGGAGCATCTGTGCCACCACAAATGAATTAATGTGTGGGGAAACAGGCGCAACATATACGTATTTGTGGCATTTTGTTGCTGCATCTTTATTTCGATGCAACAGTGGTGTAAGATAGTGGCTATCTGATCTGCAGGATCTTGGTTTACATCTATCTTCCTCTTACCATGTTATCACAATGTAATTATATGTCATTACGCACCAAAATACCAAAGCAAATTACCATGAAGTTTGTTTTTTTACGGATGACTCTGTCTACGTGAGCTCATCACACTGCCAGTACTCCTGTATACAACAGGGCTGTCACTTTTTACAAAAATTAGGTTCGAAAGAATATCGAATGACCCGTAATTCCTTTGGATAAATTTGAATATCCCGCCCCCTTTTCACCCCACGTTTGAACGAATATTCGAATGTTGAATAAAAAGTGACAGCCCTAGTATACAATACTCATGTATCAAAAATACAGTCGCACTGATAGCGATTTCAGTTGGAATAATAATTTTTGCATTTTAATTTTCACAGAAAAAAGATTAAAAGATGACAGATGGTGTGATTTTTGTCGGGTTTGGGTTTGCTACCAGACCAACTCATTACATTAGTTGGCATTGTTGCGCATAATTACCCCACACAACCTCATCCAAGCTATCTCTTAATTGCTGGATTGGAGCAAAAGTCACCCCAGACACCTTGATAACGTCTCAAAGGCCGTCTGGTGGATTTGTGATTAACTACTTTATTACCGTCTCATAGAAACCAGCGCCCGGTGGATTTGAGTTTGCAGCTGTTAAAGACACTGACTAAGGTGTGGCTCACAGCTACAATGGAAACAGGACTGGTTTCTCAGACCAGTTACAAAATCATGCAGTTCAACCTACGTTGTCTCTCTGTTCCTCATCCACACAGATGCTGTAGCTTAAAGCCTGAGTACAGTCTGAGTTTATCAGCTTCAAGCATTTCAGTGACTCATCTTAGTGGTAATTCACGTGGTGGGGAGTTTTCCTAAAGTCAGTAAGTTACTCTGTGGTATGTGGTATGTGTGTGTGTGTGCGCTCCACACTCTTCCCAGTTATGGTGTTTATCTGGTTGCTAGGCAGCGGCTGGCCTTCGCTCTGGAATGGACCTCACTTGGCGAGGAGAGGGATGGGATGGCCCGGCCTGTTTAGGCTAAAATCTTTTCCGTCTAATTTAGACACGGACGTTGTGTATTTTGAACACGCTGAAGCATGAGATTTATAAAAGATCCAAACCCATGTGGAGTAGAAGGGAGCGTCTATTGTGACTGTCGGTGGTTTATTTCACTGCCGCTTGTTCCGGTGTGTCTGCCCTGGTATACGCTAACTGGTTATATTTAGCATTTCTTTGTCCCAGGCCAAACAAGGAAGGCTCACGTCTCCCTACAGAACAATACGTTTCTGTAACAACAGTAGAAAATGCGCAGCGTTTCCCACAGATGAACTACGAATGAAACCGAAGTTGTGGTCTCTTTTTATACAATGACCTGTGTGTTCTTCACTGTATCCCACAGCGGCAGGTTAAAAGGTACAGTCTGTAGGGTTGCCTTGAAAGCTCGTTTGAATATTATAATATATTTGAATACACCGAGATAGCGACTGGACACGGTCAGGTGGGGAGAAATTGCAGATAGACACTTAACAGCGAAGAAAAGGAAATACAGTCCGAGTGAAGCACTGGAGTGAAAACAAACTTGTTGAGCTCAGCTTTATTTAGTTCTTTGATTTGTTGTGTTTATTCATTTATTTATTCATTGGATGTTTTTGTCTTTCCCTCCCTCCCTCCCTTTGCCTTTCCTCTTTCAACTCCCTCTCTATTTCTTTGAGCTGTGTCCTTTATATGGAAAATGCTTATGGATGATAATAATAACGACAACCATTGTGCCATATTGTGTGCAGAGCAGTAACTAAATGCCATGTAAGCCTGTACCTCTGTATGTCGTTCAGTGGGTTGGTACAGAAAAGCCACGTCACTTCATCAATCAATTTGAGAGCATGTTTGCCTGTAAGTGGTGGGACTTCCCTGCCCCCCGCTCTGTATTGCCAATTGCTGTTTCCTTGACTGGTTGGAAAGTTTTAACATTGCCCAAGCCTACTTCTATTCCCCAGTGATCAGCTGAGCAACAACCTCACCCTGTAAATGTGTGACATTTTCCGCTGCTGCTGCTGTTCCCCCTAAATGAAAAAAACCAATGTAGACATTTTCATTTTGTAAAATCGTGTTGCTTTTACTTTCATTTTGTTTAAAGAAAAGCCCCTAAAAGCACTTTCCTTCAGAGAGTCAGGTGAGGGGACAGACACCATTACACATTAACCAGCACCCAAACAGATGGGATTTAACATGTTAATCAGTGACTTCAGAGGTGTTGAATGACAGCCCGTTGTTTACAACAGAAAACACTGAGAGTGGTGCTGATATCTTTCGACAGAAAAGACGATGAGTGTGTTTCCCACAGTTTTGAACAGCAATGGATGTTCTTGCCATTTCAGTCAAGGCAAGGCTCTCTGCACAGTTTCCATAGTGACGCTGTTGTGGTGATGCACATGAGAAGACAGTGAGACTGAGGGTGTGGCTCTGCCTCAGGACCTAGTGAATGTGAAAAGGCAAAAATCTTTGAAACAGTTCAAAATGCGAACAGTGATGTGCTGAATG
This sequence comes from Trachurus japonicus, assembly GCF_045865225.1. Taxonomy (NCBI): domain Eukaryota; kingdom Metazoa; phylum Chordata; class Actinopteri; order Carangiformes; family Carangidae; genus Trachurus; species Trachurus japonicus. The sequence continues at coordinate 26,138,312 of NC_140909.1, forward strand.
TAATGACACATAGTGACAGAATGACACGTTGTGTTGCAGCTCGCCGGAGGAGTCATCCTGGGCGTGGCCCTGTGGATGAGACACGATCCACAGACGAGCAACCTGCTGGAGCTGAAATTAGATGGAGCCCAGGCCCCCAACACCTACTACATAAGTACGTATCTCTGTATCTGCACCGTCTCCGTCTGTCTCTGAGTCTGTCTTTACACTGTCCCTGTTTTATGTCTGACGCAGTTCAGCACAACACTTGGAAAATACCGTGCTCTCTGGTGTTTGTGTTTGTTGGCTTCGCCTGGCCCAGGGAGCTGGTATTTAGAAGATTTATTCACATAACTGCTGAATTATTTACTCTCTCTTTTTAGATTTTAAAGACTTATTCAACAAGAATGATGTATTGTTGAAGTGCTCAGAAGGCCATATATTAACCATAAAACCATATATATTTTGTGCTTTAACACGTTATTATTGAAAGTACAATATTTAGGGACATGCTACACAGCGTTATACACTCCATGCCTGTAAGCGCGAGTTCATTATACGATCTGACTTGAGCTTACATTTCAAAATACAAGGTAACAGTGAATGACAAATCATGCTATGATTTCATCTTCTTCTCATGAAGAAATACAGTACTGATGAATCATTTCCTTTAATGTCCGGAGACACGGACATTTGTCCAACGTTCTGCAACAAGTAATAGTGAAGGAATCGAGGTAATGATAGTTCTGCATCATCAACTATTAATGACCAGAACAAATGGATCTATTTCAGTCTATGAGGCCCTATTGATCGACTTGGAGGTGATGTTTATGATGAATGAATGAAAGATAAAGGTTCACATTTATAGACCTGATGAATAGTTAAAGCATTATAGTCTTTTGAAAGATGGTGATTAGTACAAAATGCATCTCATATTTTATGAAATCAGATGAGAAATATTGATTATTGTTCTAAAACCTAAACATTTTATTCATGTGTTGAATAATAAATTTATTTAATTAATTTCAATTCATGAAAATATCTGTCCAGTAAAAATCAAGTTATTACAGGGTGTACAGACACTGTGTCCCGAGGTACTTGTCACAGTCATGTGAGTTTGTTGGTGAGGTGTTATCTGGGCGGCCGATGTGCAGCATAGACACTATTTATTTTTCAAAATAGTTTCTGTCTGTCAATACAGGTTTGTTTTTTTGTTTGTTTGTTTGTTTGTTTGTTTGTTTTTTATTATGATTTTTTCATAAACATACAACGAACACATAACAAACAGTGGCCACAGAAAAAACACATCTTACTAAAATCCCTGACAAAAGATACACATAGCCCACAACCTACTTGCAAAAAAAAATGCATACAATTATAGGTGTATCAATCAATCAATCAATCAATCAATCAATCAATCAATCAATCAATCAATCAATCAATCAATCAATCAATCAATCAATCAATCTTACCTTATGAACCAAATTTTTTCCAAGTATCAGTGCTGCAGTCAATCATTCCCTTTAAGACAGTATTTGTGAGTCTTTTACCAGCATATTTAAAGAGGGGTGTCCAAGTCTTAAAGAAACTGTTGTTTTACATTTGGATCTGTATGTTACATATTCCACTGGTATCAACTCAAATATCAGTTTATGCCGTCCTACATTTGTAGGAGGTGCATTATCACAGTTTTTGTTTTAAAACTTTTCTCTGTAGCTACATTTCCTCCTCCATTGATCACATGATCCCAGAGTTTTCAGAGCTCTGAAAACAAAGCAGGGTTTTTCCTGGGGGGGGGTGGGGGGTGGAGTCCCATATTGATGCGTGACAATGCTTATACAGTAGGCTAGTTCATGGGATTAAAATTAAATAAAATCACTGGCTCTACAGAAATCACATTATATTCCTCTGGCCTGTTGCTCACATGTAATTTTGGTGTATATGACTTAGGTGTGTGAATATCTCACACACACTAGTGTCAAAAAAAAAAAAAAACTCGGAGCGCTGATCGTGAGAGGATCCTGAGTGTTCAGGGAGCGACAAACTGACAAACCTGTGTCACACCCCGTCCTGACATACAGCGATGCGACAGCGACGCAAGCGAGCGAGCGAGGAAAAGTGATTAGAATGCGTACTTTTCAATCAGCCTGTCCTGACGTGCCGCGAGCGACGTCGCGCCGTCCAGCGATGTCGCACAACCCTGAAATTATCGCTCGCGTTGCCTCTATCTGGACGACATTTCGCGGCGGTGTCCCGCCCCTAAACACTTCTTATTGGTTGATAAGTACACGCCGCTTTCTGTTGACAAGCAAGTTATCAGAGAGAGGAGAATATGAGAGGAAAAAACACTCAAAGATGTGAAAAACGGCAACCAGGAAATGCCAGGAATCTCAAAATAGCGCCGCAAGTTTGTGTACGTCCCTCGATAATTTGATTGGTTTGGATTCTAAACCAATAGAATATACTCGCGACAAAATCGTCACGCTGCATATCAGGACACCCTCGCGCGAGTTTTCGTTGCCGTTTCGCTTGCTCGCTGCATGTCAGGACGAGGTGTCAGATGATTGAACCATGTCGTGCGCTCACTGTCCCGTCATTTTCCAAGAGAACATAACCTGCTCCGGACCAGTCGTTCAGCATGTTACCATGGAGATTTATCCCGGTAAGAAGTGAACCACCGTCGATGTACGGAAGACCCAGAGTTAACCCTTAAGTTACCTGGATAAGCTCAAATCCTGCTTCGTAGCCTCTGGTGTCTTTGACACACAAGCCGTTCAACTTCATACGTTAACCTCGGGTATTTGGGACCGGCAGTAAATTGGGAGTCTGCTTTTACGGGTACCTGAAGTCCTGTCACCAAGCTGCAAAGGACACCACCGCGTCTCCTTCTCTCTCTCTTCACGCTCTGCGCCGGTGGGGTGCGTTGGTTCACGCTCAGCACAACGTCTGAACGGAGCGGAGCCCCGATGAGCCCCGCCCCCGCGGGCACACAAGCAGCGCGTCAACGTCACCTTGCGGCCCAGCCCGGAGTTGAAATCAAACGCACCCCTTCTGCTGCGGTCGAGTTGAAAACTGGTTGAAAACAGTGCCACTGAGCTTTCATAGAACTACATTGATTTTCAATCAAGATTCAGGCGCGCGGCCGCCTCAAAATTTATAATGCAGAAAAAACCCTGCATATCGCTGGGGACGGCACAAAATAAGGTGGAGGCGGCCGCCACGCAATTTTGAACGCAGGAAAAACCCTGCAAAGGCCTTGAGAAACAATGGCCCTAATTGCCACAGTGGCTCCCTAGTTGGCTTGTCAGTCTAGACGATATGATATGTTAACTGACCTTACCATCTTTGCTGCAGCTGTTTTCCAGTTAAGTTCTGTATTTTAAGTATGCAATCTTTGCTGTTCCTCATTCAGAGGATTATTTTGAAACTTATCAGCTGCAGACAGTCAATCTGCTCCCCGTTTAATGGTTGTGGCTATAGATGGAGTACATGATCTGCAGGAAGTGACGTCGAACCTCACCAAAAATCGTCAAGAACTCCCGACTGGTTAAGTTTAGTAAAACTGACATGTACAGGTGTAAAATAGGGGGAAAAAAACTAAAAGTAAGTGAAGCCATTGGTTAAGTTTAGGCATAGATAAGTAAAGTTTGCATGTTGTCTATGACGTCACTTCCTGCAGATCATGTTCTCCATCTAGCATCAATCCTGTTTAATGGAGGTGATTGTTCAGGGGGGGTATTCCAGAAAACAGAGAGATTATGTGAAAACTCAGAGTAAATTATAGCTGCTGCGCAGCGATGGGTCGGGTCCGGGCTACTTTTAGGCAAATTTAGGCAATTCTGAGCAACAAACAGGAGAATAGGAAGACAGGACAGTTGACCTTATAATGTTCAATTTGCACCAGTTGAGGATTGAACCCACAACCTCGGGAACCAAAGACCGTTGTCTATCGCATTGAGCTAATTGACAAGTGGCATTTAACAGTGGTTTCACAAATTGAGTAAGCCATTCACTGTCGTGCAGGCAGATTTGACACCACAGTAAAAAGAAAAATCAGTTTTTGAGGTAAAATTCTGATATGTATTCGTCAAACATCTACTATGAGTCTAAGATGTTAGGAGCCTTCGCACATGGTCCAGTCCAAGCTATTTGGATTTTTAAATTTAGAGGCTTACTGTGCAGTGTTTCCCCCAGAAAATTTGTTAGTTAAGGTGGCGTCGACTGGGGGGGGGGGGTGGAGTGGATCGATCGTTGGGGGGACGCGATGCACCGCGCCGTATTAAGTTTCGCTTTCAACACACACTGCTGTTATGCATGCGCGCTTCTCTGTGGTGTGTATGTGTGTGGGAGGCGGCGAATATCGCTACATTTTTTTTTTTTTAAGACGTTAGTTTAGGCGGCAGCTCTTTGTTGTTAAGGCGGCCGCCTTAACAGGAAAGCGCTGCGGGAAACCCTGCTGTGATGCCACTATTAAGACTGACTTGTGTTTCATGTTGAGGACATCTGACATTTTGATCTGTCATCATCATCATCACCCTTGCTGGGTCTCGAACTCACAACCTCTGACACCAAGAACCAGCTCTTAACTCGCTGAGCTAATTAGCTGGTAGTGAGACCTGCTGTGTAGCTTCATTTATCCACTCAGGTGAGCCAGTGCCCGGGCAGCTGTTGTGATGAAATGGTCAAAATGTCAGAAATTCAGTTATCTAAACAAAAATCTGATAATACATAAATTGCATCTTGACAGCATGGAAATGTTGGTGATTTGTTTTTAATGATAAGTGTTTTGCTTCATAAGAGAAAATATGATGTTTAAAAATTCCACTCTCACATTGACTGCAGTTGTTCCCATGAGAGCAGAATTCAAAATGTTCTCAAAAATTCAGTTTTTGAGTTAAAATTCTGATATTTGCCAAACTTCATCAACCATGACTCCAAAATATTGTCATTTTTTTTCAGGAAGATTGAAAATGTATTTAGCAAGAATTTGATGGTATATGTTTACAGTACTGTTTACAGTCATATGTTTTCATGCACTGTAGACTCAATTTTTGCTTAATCAAAAATCTGAGAAACAAGTTTTGTGGAGGACAGTCTGGAGATGCTCTGTAGCAAGTTTGGTGACAATTGAGCAAAAATTGTGGGAGGAGATACATTTTAAAAGTCATAATTTGTAAGTGGACAAAAGTTTCAGCAGTATTGAGGCGACATTTTGGTGAAGTTTCAAAACTTTAGCATCTATCGTTGGTTTGGTAGGAATTTTTAAAGTTTTTTTATTTAAACGCTTATTGTGCCCCCCCTAGGAGGGGGGGGCACATGTCCTTGGAGTTGAGTTAATCTAGCATGGGTTTGGATGTTTCTGTAAAGTTTGGTGAGTTTTCGCCCATGGGAGGTATGACTTCCTTGGAAGAAGAAAGAAAGAAGAAGAAGAAGAAGAAGAATTCCTCGGAATACAATAGTTTTCCTGGCAGCTGAGCTGCCCGGACCCTAATAACCCTGAGATGAGGGAAACTCTGGGTAAGAGTCGATTGAACTAACTCTTCAGCTGTTTTGGAACTGAAAACTCAGAGTTTCATTTCTCAGAGTAAGTCAACTCAGGGCTCTGGGAGAAACTTAGAGTTTGTTCAGTCTCCTCTCTGGAGTACCCCTCAGGTGTGTGTGTGTGTGTTTTTTAAAATGTGTTTGTCTGGATAAATGGTCTGATTGGTCAACTGGTCTCAGCTCCACTGGACATCATTTCCCACTTACAGTATACACGCTGTACTGTACAGAGCTGACCCTCAGTAACCTGGATGTGAGGGTATTAGACTGGTGTGAAATACATTAGATTAAGCGGGGGCTGCCCGGCCCCACCCAGATCACCGTCAGCTTGTGACCAGGTCTAACAGACGACACGCGGCTCATCATATGACTCTATAAAAAGCTGGCACTCCCACACGTTTGTCATGTCTCCAACTGTGGAAACCAGCATCAGCATCCAACAGTAGTCCGATCGGCTCCTCCCGTCTGCACGAACAGTGAGTGGTGAGGGAGAAGACGGAGGAGAGAGGCGGCAGGCAAGATGTCGCCTCTCTCTTCAGATTTGAGAAAATATTTGAGAGAAAGTGTAAAAAGTGAGTGCGTTTTTTCGTAGTTGTTGTCCTCTGAGGAAGCAGAGCAGAGAGGAACTACTGGGGGACTTTCTCCCAACAGCCTCAATGATTGCATCTAACCCATTACATAAAGCCTCCCTCTCATTCCAAGGGGGGTGGGGGTGTTTGGTTCAGGAAAAAATTCCTCACCAGCCCCCCCTCTCTCCTCCTCCTTCTTCTTTTCCCCGTCCTCTCAGGGCCCCACCCCTCTCCCTCCCTCCTCTCCCTTACTCCGCTCGGTTTCTTTCCACTGTCGCTCCCCATTACTTCCCCATCTGGTTGTGGTTAGTGTTCGGGTCGCGCTGTCTCACTTCTCCCTCGCTCTCGCTCTCTGTCCGTCCCTCCCTTCCTCCCTCCCTCCATCTCTGTCTGCCCCCCTTTTTTCCCCTCCCCTCCCCTGTTTTCGTCTCCTGCTGCCAGGAACTTTTCAATATGAGGTCCTACATCTGTTGCTCTCCTTTCTCTCACCCCAGCCTGTTCACACACACAGTTACCCAGTGGTGGTGACCAGCCTCCAGTGTTTCTACTCTTTAAAACACACACACAAAACACAGACTTTGAGACATCACAATCACTGCAGTCTGCTCTGCCCCAGTCTCACAACAACAGGAGTGAGCTAAAGTGCAGCTGCACTATCACTTCAAAGTGGTGTAATGTAGGTGTTTTTTTTCCTTTTGGTAAAACTTAATTTAGAAAATGTTACTCTTGTTTCAATTCCTGTTTAGTCATGTTCCACTTACTTCAGTTTTCTTAGTAACCAGGGAGTAGAGGGGTGAGTTTCCCCCTCAATGTTACATAATCGTTACAGATTTTGTGGCAGAGCTAGCAACTGTCACAAGATCGTTCATTGGTAGTTAGAAATCCTTCCGTTTTCATTCAGTTAAGCCCGTCAGCACCAATCAATGAATCAAACAGACTTTATTTGTACAGGATTTTTCATAAAAGTAAGGCAACACAAAGTGCTTTTGAGAATCAAAGCAATAAAAATACTCAGACTCCTCCCTCTTTGTCACACACACACACACACACACAGAAACAACAATAGCAAAAAACATATAAACACTATGTGATTGATATGAATATATATGAAGATTTGTAATAAAACCTGAGAAGTGAATAAGTATAAGTAAATAATAAAATGCTAAAAGAGGCAAGTGGTTTGAAAGTGAGTAAAACCCCACATAGAAGCAGGGAGCAGCAGCTCAGTGAAAATAACACAGACAGTGATGTTAAGCAGAGAAATACTAGTTTTATCTCAGTTTATGTAACATTCATGGTTTCATGTGTTCCTCCAAACTTCTGAGCTTGGAAAGCGTTGTCTGCTGCAGTGAAACCAAGACCAACACAGAGGAGAAATGTTGTGACATCTTATGGGAGTTGGTTGCCAAGTCAGAACCAGGTCCCAGTTAATTTTGTACTGATCCATGACTCTGAAAAAAAAATGTCTGTTGATGTCAGACGTTTGAAGAAACTGTGGCTCGTGCCAGTGAAAATCCTCTGGTGCTATAGGTTTCTGAGAGATCCATCTGCGATTGTCATCTGTGTAAGGTAAGTCTCCTTCTCTAAAGTTGTACTTCAAGTCAGGCGAATGATGAGACAATGCTAAATAATCACTGTAAGCTAGAGAATCGATCATGTACATAATGCATACATAATGGATGACACTAGCTAGCATTAGCATGCTGTTTTGTACACTATTTGATAAGGTCGTTTCAGTTTACTATAACTATAAAACCATGAAGCCTAATTACATTGTCGGGTGACCTGTTTGCACAGCTGCTCATATGTGGCAGATCCATCTGTGCCTCAACCTCTGACCCTTTCATCATTCATTATGTCATGTGGATTTGCTCCTATATTGAGCAATGGCTGCAAGTGGCAGAAAAAAAGCATGACGTAATGTTTATAGTATGTAGCTGAAAATACAAGTGTTACAGTCTGAGCTGGTTTGTTGCTTAAAATACTTTGCTTCCGCCGCACTGCATCTAAATATTGAGCTGGTAAATAAAACCCAGACAGTGCGAGAAGTCATTTTGTTATAGAAGCATAAGCAGCCAGTCACCACACCAACACACCTGTTCACTGGAGTGGAGTAAATTTAGTGATCCCACAGAAGGTTTTGTACTAAAACTATTAATGATAATAATAAACTAATGGAAAGATCTCTCTGTGTTACATGCTGTATATTATATTCATTTCAAACATAATGGTAACAAACTATGGAGTCACAGGAGTGCCACAAAAAAAAATCTGTACAAGAGTAAGAAAAGTTGAAAATATAAACAAATAATAAAAGCATACATGATTAGAAATCGTTAGGGAGAATTTTTTATTCTATTTATTTTTAATAAATCCACATTTATCTATTCATACATTTAGCTTATATTTCAGATATTTATTCTTTTACAGATGTATTCTTTTTTATGACATTACTATGACTCTATAGTGTGTTATTATTTTAATATGAAATAATGATAGTAAGTAAAACATAACAGTCTGCACTTATCATAGAGAAGCTTTCTGTTTCAGTGCCTGCATATTATAAATTAGAAGAATCAACTATATTTTCACTGAATTTAATCTCAACACTTTTTTTTCTTTCAAACAGCATCTGCTCCATCCTCTTAACGGAGTCTCTGATAAAGGGACTACTCGAGGTCACTAAAGGCTCCACTGCAGGTCTTATCTTACGTCTCCATCTACACACCCTCTACCCTCCTCCCCTCCTTGCAACTTTATCTTGCACTCAGGGCATTGATGTGAAGCCAGCACAGATGTGCTGCCTAGTTCTCAGGTGGAGATTTTTTACAAATCCACACAAAGTCAGATCAGTTCCACTATTTATGTTTAATTAAACCAAATCAGTTCACATGACCACTCATATTTGGCTGTTACTGTATCTCACAGTCTTTGTAGGAGGGTTATGATTAAATCTGGTCCATCCATGACATCTCCTTAGTTTTTTTTTTTTGTTCCTAATGTAAATGCTTTTTTTCACCACCGAGGACTCTGACACAGCCAAGAAAAAAGTGAACTGTTATTTTTTTTTAATGGATAGACAATGTTTCTCATGATTGTGTATATTTTGATGTGGAGCTATTCAGTTACACATTATATTGTATAGTTATTTACGTATGTTTGTTGTTGTGACATTACCTCAGTAAATGTTTGTTATAGTGTATGTCTGCTCTGAATTGCATAAAATGTTGTTTTATACGTATATAATGAAGCACTCTGTGATTGTGATTCATGTTATCCCCCAAGAAAGGTGGTCCTCCTCCCTCTGATCTTTCAGTGTTCTAATTAAATTACCATCGTAAAGATGTTGAATGATCCACTTTGTCCAACATGACATCAGAATTTCTGATGTCATGTTACATGTCTTGACTGCTGTATAAATAATGTACCTCCAAAATAAAACAGGTAACAGGAAGCAGCAGCAGAGAGGAAGCCTTCGCTGTATAATAAACAATAGTCGGATGACTTCAGTAAATCAGCTATAACGTCTCTGTTCAAAAATTACTTTGGAGACACATTGTTTCATTCAGTCATCATTAGGAAATTCCGGCTGTGTGTGCACATGTTTTTTGCCACCAATGAACAAACACAGTTGGCTGAATTTCAAGAACATAGGTGGAGGTAGTTACTGCAGAGTATGGTAATCTCATTAGAACGAACAAATGGGCTCTACTATGTTTCAACTTTTTATTTTTGTTTAACAATGAACTGCAGTAAGTTTGTTGATCCTTTATAAATTGCAACACCGACATATTTCTTGACTTTGAACCATGCCTGGTTGTAGACGTGGTTCTCGGGATGTCAGTGTTGATTGGTCAATGTCACTTAATATTTCCCAAAAATACACTTGGTGCCACCAGCAGGTCAAAACTGGACGTTTGTGGTCCCAGAAGATAAGTAGATCTTAAAAAATGAATAAATTGTAATAGCATTGTTGAGCTAAAGACTTACGGTGTAGTGTCATCAACAAGTCAAACCGGCATGCAGGAGGCCATGAAGACTAGGGTGCACCACAAACTAACATGATGAAGGCAAAAGTCTGCAGTAATAGGGACGGGCATGATATGATTAATTATATATATACATATATATATATATATATAACAGTGTGCCTTTTACACAATCTGCAGTTTTTTAATTAGTCCATATCACGTGCTCTTGTTATCGATGCAACCGTCTACCTACATTTCATTTTAGTCACATCGCACACTACCCACACGTCTGCTTTACCTTGTTTCATGTGTGTAACATAATTATTGTGTGCTGGACTGTAGATGCTCCTGCTGTGCTAATGTCCAACCTCAGAGTGGTGTTGGGAGCACTAACAATGAACTGCAGTGACACCACAAGGACAAATAAAGATTGAGACATAATAGAAATGCAATGTTAAGCAGTTTGGAAACCATTTCTTAGTACTGGCATTTATTACGTAATGGGTCATCACGTGGTTTTCAGTAGTCTTGAAATATGAGAAGACATTGACACATCTTGTGGCAAAGCTGTAAGGCTGAGAGTCTTGTAATCCATCAGGTGAATGGATCGGTGGGAAAATTAAATCAAGACAGACAGGAGAAGCGATTTAACTAAATGAAATTATCGAGAGCATAATTTTGAAAGAGCACAGCAAGGGCAGATGGGTGGTGCTGTAGCAAGAGAGCAAGAGACTGAGATTGCCAAACGACATCGCAAGACTGTGTCCAACTACAGCGCCACAATACAGGAGATGGAGGGAGCACTTGGTCAGTCGCCAAGATATCAATTTAGAAATTGGTTGGGGGATGGGGTCTACGAGGTACAGGACCAGTTAGTGGTCCAGAATCTAATTATGTCTGAGTCTACATTATGTCTGAGACTGAACACAGAGAGCTGCAGTCTCAACCCGATAAAGCAGAGACAGACTGTGGGAGAGAGACCTGCTGCTCACTGACATCTTTGTTTGCCCTAAAGGTTGTCAGTGTTTGTCCTGCTGCAACAAGAAGTCTGTTAAAAATGTATTTGGGTGGATGCAACAATTATTTGTTTATGTTGCCCAAAGGTGATCAATATCAAGCTGTTGTTAAATAAAAGATCTCTTCTGTTCTCTGTCGTTCCTCTTATTGTCTTAACTTGAACTGTTTTTAACTGAATTACAATTTGAATTGATCTATTTTATGATTTTTAACTGTAAAGTGTCTTTGAGCATTTGTAAAAGCGCTTATAAATAAAATGTATTATTCTCACATTCACCGAGTCAGCTTGTGACAAGAAGCCATGTGAAGATGTAACTCAGGATGAACCAGTTTCAGCCGATCCATCCCAGACAGTCAGCTGGCATGTGGAATCTAACCATGTGTTACACTAAATAAAAGATGAGGCCTGTTATTGTGCCCGTTCACTTTGTTTTGGTTGATCCAGAGTTACACTGACATGTTGCAGTTGTTGCTCTGGCAAACATAAGTTAACCTGGATACACTTCGAAGTGTTGTAGAGTATGCTTTGTAAAATAGAGACCATTACCACTGTCAGGAATAAATACAATAGAAAGTATATTTTTGATAAAGGGCATACAATAAAATAAAAATCAATACTATAAATGTAATTTGAACACAAAAGCGGCAAGAGAGAACTGTATAGGCCCCTTCTGAGCCTACGTCACGATTAGGTCACGTGTTCAGCTGGAGGCAAAACAAACCAATTTTGGAGTCAACTACTAACGTTAGTCGCTCCAGGACTTTGCCATCTCTGCTACCATGGTGTCATCTGGTTGTGCTGTCGGGTGCCAGAACCGAAAGAGTAATGGCTTAAATCTCACACTTGAGGTGAAACGCAAAGGCGGGGCTGATGTTTTGAAAATTTCTAGGGGGCGGCATTTAGCCATTTGGCCACGCCCATTTCTAACGACTTCAAAATATCAAATTTTTCGCCAGTCCTGACATGTTTACCAAGTTTCACAACTTCTTGAGCATGGGAAAGCCTCCAAAAATGCGATCGTCGACGCATGTCGTCGCTCGGGCCCTAAATAACACTGTTTTGCTGTAGGTAAAGCCTTCTGCAAGAGCCCTTCATCTCTTGTGATGCGATTCACAATCATCTCTGGAATTGTCCACACCATAAAATCACAATATTTTACATTGCAGACATAAGTAAGTAAGTAGTAAGTAGTAGTAGGGGTGCGTTTTCTTTAGGTCATAGTTTTGGTCAAGGCAGAAATCATCAGTGACATCCAGTAGGCCTTCCCTGTACTTATATGGAGACTTGATTTCCACCACCCCCTCCCCACAGCAGTCACACACTACTTTAGCATCAGAAGATGCGCCAAGGTGGGATTCATCAGGCCGTACTGCAAAACCAGAGAGGCTAACCTTTGCATTCTTGTGAATTTTGTTGACCTCGTTGGCGTAGCACTCCCTAGCCATTTCCTCCTGCTCTCTTCTCCACACAACAGCTGGAACCTGTATGTTGGTGTCATCGTAGTGCATGACACCCCTCTCTTTCACTCTCTCTCATCTGTCTCCTCTCTTTTCCCTCCCTCCCTCCCTATCTCTCCTATCCTTTCACTCCCTTTCCTGCTCTCCTTCTGTGTCTCTACCTTTCTCCTATCCTTCTAGGTTTCATTGATCTTCTTATGATGGGGCAGATAAGCTCTTATGGAAGGTATTGTGCATTTTATGACTAAAGCATGAACCTTTCAGCATTTCATCTACATACCCCAAGGTTTGATTTCAGACGTCAGACGTGGCTGACCTTTGGTGACCTTTAGGGGTCTTTGACCTCAGAATTGTATTTTTCCACATTATTCTACTTAGGAAACATATGAAAATAGGGGAAGTAAATCATTATCAAGAAACTTCTTCACCATTGTGTTTTTGAAGGTGTGTAATATCATGTAATAAAACGTTGAAATTCAACTCCCGTGGGAGCCCCCCTAAAAAACTACTCAAAGTTGGGGTACCCCTAACCAGATTTTTCGAAAATTCCGAAATGTTACATTTGGCCTTAAAGGGATAGTTCACCCAAAATTCAAATTTCACTCATTATCTCACCATCATGTCGACTAAGGGCTGGGAGAAGTTTCATAGTCCTTCTCTGAGTTACAGGGGGGCTCGGCGCAGCACTGCATGTCCATATGACAATTGCGAACGGAGCTCACTTTTCTTTGTTTTCGCTTCTAGTCTCTCACACTGGTCAGGGAGGGTGGATGTTGCGCTTCATGTTGAGGTAAACCTCTTCACATTTCTCAGCTATGCCAACTGGGTTCTGCTGTCCGAGTATGGGGTCGTACATGGCAGAGAGTGGCTCTGGCAATTCCTCCGGAAGATCCTCTACTAGCTCACACTCTGATGCAGTGTCAGTCTCACTGTCCTCCATGCTGGTTAGAATGGCAGCGTCAGGGGAGTTCTTCTTCTCTCAACTTCTGTCTCTCTCTCATTCAATTTCCCCTTGCTCTCCCTCCATTTCCCCTCCCTTTCACTCACTCTCTTTCTCTCTCCCCCCCTTGAGTGAGTGAGTGAGTATATGGTCATAGATGCAGTTAGATCATTGGCTGGCTGGCTGAATACTGGAGTTTACTCATGGTTGCTGCTCTTTCAAAAAGAATTGAGTAATCTTTGTTGCCTAGAGCACTGGAATAAGAGAGTAACGACACTTCCCTTGACTCCCGTGGTAAGAGTTATGCTCCCCGATTGGCAGGATATGGGTATTACAAAAGCGCCCAGAAAACCCATCACTCCAATGTATGTGTGTTGCCCACTTGCTTGTAAATTGATGAAAAAGGCTGTGTTTTTGTTTGTAGGTGTCTTGGTCATATCAAATTGCACTTGTTTATTATAAATTATAGATTGAAACATTGATGTAGAAAACTGTTTTTTTTTGTTTTGTTGTTTTTTTCTCGCCTATGTGTTAATATTTATCTGTAAGGGGTCCACGATGATGCTATTAATATGGGTGATCTAGAAATGTCCTTAAATTATTGAAAATACCGCACTTGCTCATTCACCAACAATGCAGGTCAGTTCTTGGGCACTTTTGCAATACCCATATTCCGCCATCAGGATGCGCTTCCATTGAACCAATGCGTGTCGTTACTCTCTTATTCCAGTGCTCTGTTGTTGCCTAGTCTAGAGATTTAGAAATTGATACACTTGGTTGGAGCAGAGTGTGCAGTAGCAGAGATGAGTCAGCAACTTGAGGTCTGAGGCTGTGGTCCCCAGTTGTTTACGGTGTTTTCAACTGCGATTACCGAACACAATCCAGTCACATACTAGGTTCTGACCTAGTCTTGTTCTCCTGTCGCTGAGATCTTCCATCAGCTGCAGGATAACTCCTAGATATAATTGTTATCATCATGAGTTTCTTTGCAAATTTAGTTTTTTTTCTTAAGCATTACTAACCATCAGCACCAGCTAATGCTAATGTCGCATTGAACATATTATGTTCAACAGCGACACACAACCACACAATCTGATGTAATTACATAAATGATCTTGCTCAAACCCTTTGCTTGTGGGTTTTTTCTCATGTTTACTGCAAAGAATGGAAACTAAACTGCTGTAAAGCCAATTTAACGACATAGGAGCACAGTCGTTTATATTTATAGGAGTGAAACTGGCAGAAACAGAACATTGGTCTTTAGAGAAAGAACAAACAGTTTCTACTGAACAGATTCAGAGAATGAATATTTCATGAATCCTTTATTTGTGCTGTGAATTTATATTTAAAACTGCAGAACATCTAAAGTAATCATGTTTCTCCTCTCCACTCCCTTCTTCTCATCTCGCTTAAAAGAAAAAAGCAGACAAATGACTCATCCTGAAAGAGACAGTTCTTAAATATTATTAATATTAATATAAATCCACAGACAGTTTAACCCAGTAAACATATGGTAATCTCTGCAGATGTGCAAGAAAGGAAACAAGTGCAGAACTTGTTGTATTATTGAAGTATAGAGCGGAAGCTTTGGATAAGAAAATGAATAGCAACTTCCTGTCAACATGACTCATTGCTTTCTACTGTCATTGCACCCCCTGCTGTCCATCAGATGTTACTGTATGCATGCAGTCTAAAAGCAGTGTTGTGTTTCTACCTTGTGTCTGCGCAGCCCTCTTGTTTCTGCCTGTCCGTGTGCTGTGTGTATGTTTCTGTGGATCCTAATCAGTCGATCTCTCCTATCTGTCTGTCTATCTGTCCAGGTGTCCACATCCTGATTGCTGTCGGTGCCGTGATGATGGTGGTCGGTTTCCTCGGTTGCTATGGTGCCATCCAGGAGTCTCAGTGTCTGCTGGGAACCGTGAGTCACAGTCACATTTAAAGGTCCCTGTGGAGTTTCTGACCCCTGTGCAGCTGCGTTGTCGATGACCAGTTCCTGGTTTTTGTTCACCTCACACGTGCACATCGGGACCATGCCAGCCAGTTTTACATTATTACATCAATCAACACAAGACAGTATTTTGCCCTTATTTGCTGCAGTGCACAGAAGAAGACAACTGAGAGCCAGTAATGAACAGTGCTGGCTTCATTAGGAGTGAAATGCTCTCAACATTTCATGCGTAACACATAACTATGGTTTGTTTACAAGAAAACTCCACAGGTCCCCTTTAACTTCCAAAAAACGTATTGTGTTTCATTATGTAATCAAATAAAACCTCAGTTAGCTAAATCCTTAAATGGACCTTTATGTGATGTCTCTGTCCTCTCCTGCAGTTCTTCACCTGCCTGGTCATCCTGTTCGCCTGCGAGGTGGCAGCTGGAATCTGGGGCTTCATGCACAGAGACACTGTAAGAAAGTGATAACAGTAGTTTAGTTGTTTTTATATATTTACTTGTACTTTTATTCCTTATTTCTGTGAAATAAAAACTTCCAAGTCTGAATCTGAAAAACTGTTGACTAAAACTGAATCGTACTGTGACTAACAACCTCCTCCTCGTTTCTGCTCCAGGTGTCAAAGGAGCTGATCAACTTCTACGACTCTGCATATGACAAGGCCATGACGCAGAGCCTCACTGACCCGGACAGCAAAAAGGCTGCCACAGCTGCGCTCAAGGTCTTCCATGAGACGGTATGAGCACACATGACACATGATAAATTCAATGTATATCATCTTTCAGTTATCAAAGGCCCTGAGGTCTGTTTCATCTGTGAACTGGAACACTTCAGGAGAGTAGTGGGTGTGCTCGTGACCCACAGACATACAGTACACCACCCAGATGTAATACATGCTCATCACCACCAGGCGGCGCTGTGCTGAAGACGGACACTGACCATTCTAGATCAGGGGTGTCAAACTCATTTTAGTTCAGGGGCCACAAACGGCGCAATTTGATCTCAAGTGGGCCGGACCAGTAAAATAATAGCATGATAACCTATTTTTAAAAAATGAATGTTTCCTTTTGTATTAGTAGTTTATTAAGATGTTTACAGTTAATGAACTATCCTTTCACAAAACATATTATGAACAACCTGAAATTTCTTGATAAAAAAATGTGCAATTTCAACAAAATTATGCCTCTTCTGTCTTCTATGTAATTTTCACACTTGGCAAATACACCCTGAGGGCCGGATTGGACCCTCTGCCGGGCTGGTTTTGGCCTGTGGGCCGCATGTTAGACATCCCTGGTCTAGATTTTGTTTATAGCAGAAGTTAAACAGATTAGGTGCAGGAGTTTAACAGGGCAATGTTATTTTTCCTGATGATAATTCTTACCTTTCTATGATAATTCTTACCTTTATATTGTTCTTATTCACCTGCCCAGGGACTACGGATGGAAAGTAGCTAGTAAGCTAAATTCGGTACAAGGCATCTCTTCTCATTTCGAGACTAATGTTATTTTGTACATTGTCCCTGATACACATAAACTTATTAAACTAAACTAAACATGATGTATTAGTGTTTTAGCATATGGATGTAAATCCATCCAACAGTATTACAATTCAGACTGTAATACTAATGACTGTGACATAGACCTGTACAGTAGCACTGATAACATTATCTGGGAGAGTACTGAGTTTCTGTGTTGAGGAACTTTGATGATCCCCTGCCTAGAAACCTTTTAAAATAGGTTTTCAGAATAAATACCACATCACACCAGCAGCTTCCCAGGTATCAGATGTTCACTGTGTTGATTTTGTGTTTCAGCTGCAATGCTGTGGTAAAGGCCAGGGCACCACCTTCCTAACACACATCACAGATGCACTCGGCGTGACTGACCTCTGCCCCAGCGGCACGCAAACAGTTGTAAGTGTGATCATCCATCTTTACTGGGTTGTTACCAGCTTGGCAAGAGAGAAAGTAACACATTACATTTCAGATCAAATGTTAAAAGCACAGTTGTGTTCCTCGCCTGCTCCATGGGGAGCATTTGGAGCTGTGTGATATTCAGATGCAAATAAAAGGCAGCTTTGGAATTGACAACATGCCCTCAAACATGTGGCACCTTAACATTTATGCCATGAACGGACCGTCCACAGGGCCGCCATCTTGTTTTATTTAGATCAGTAAGTTTTTACCAACAACAGTCATCTCAGGGAAATTCACATTCCTGCTGCCGGGGCCACGAGATTTATCATAACTGATGCCCGTGCACAAACGAACAGGATACATTGTGTTAAACAGTGTGTACGAGGTCGTTGTGTTCCCAAGCTGCTTCCTTTGACCTCCGGTCTTCATGCTAGGATAAGATCTGGCGCCAGCTCCATGCTTAATTCATAGGAATGAGAGTGGTTTCAATCCTCTCATCTAATTCAGCGAGAAAGAGAGAAAACAAAGTGTCAGAGTTTGTAATGTTGTCAGTTACAACTTTTCTAATGATGAAAGTTTGGCTATGAGAAACCCCTGGTGGTCAGGGGCCAGGAAAGGTTGAGAAACAATGATGAAGATAAGTCAAGTATGTATGTAGAGCAGAGTCTTAAAAGGACCCCCGAACTGATGGAGAGATGGAGCAGGGACCCCCTACACTATATATATATATATTGTGTAAAATTGTGTTTCATATTTAACTGGGCCTAGTGCCATGTATAAACGTACCTTGTTATTGTGCATTCATCAATACTAAGCTATTCAAATAATACACTTGTTTTTACTTTAAACGTGTGCAAGGCACAGTGAGGAGATACCAGTGCCAATATCAACAATGTCTGCCAACTGCGTGATAATTATGCATACAAGCTATGCAAATTGACATTTTTATTTTAAACATTAATGTGAAAATGAAAAACTACAACAAGAAAAAATTATATCAATGAAAATGTTGGTGTTTTCTTTTCGTTGCAGAGTTGCCACTACAGGCTCAAAGATTTGTTCTCAGAAAGGATTTATGTGATCGGTATTGCCGCTCTGGTGGTTGCTGTTATTATGGTAAGGACATGAAGCTGCACATCAGTAACGTGCTCAAATGAATCTTGAAAACAAAGACAGCACAATATGAAGTATTCGAAAAAATGTTTGACCCCCTTCCCACAAAAATATTTATAAAAGGCTAATTTATTAGCCTTATAAGCTAATAGTTTTTTTTAGCAAACTTCAAGTGTGTGTGTGTTTGCGTTTATTGATGTCAGACTGAGTCCGAATAAACTGCTTTTTACAGGGAACTATGTGGTTTCACTGTTTCCTGGCTGTATACAGTCAGTCAGGGAGTCACTGAGTTGTTTCTCAGTAAATAGTTGTAGCCCGTAACTCCCTATAAAACCACACATTGTCATTTTTCAACCATTGCTGTTTGCGTGTTACATAAAATGTATTCATTTTGCACGGCGAGGATCAAGGACCCTGATGGTTGTAGTGTAGGGGTTAAAAGGTCAGAGAGCTGATCTACTAATAATCCATCCTTTAGTGGATTCCAGTCTAAAACAAACACCATTAAAACAGGCCTCCAGTCTTTATCTTTATTTTTTTTGATTGACCTATCTAATCCACTCCCTTGTGTTTGTGTTTGTGTCTTCAGATCTTCGAGATGATCTTCAGCATGGTGTTGTGCTGCGGGATCCGCAACAGCCCCGTGTACTGAGGCACCGGGCTAACAAAGCCAAAACGAAGGAAGGACGACCTCTCAGTCGCCGCCTAGCTCCCTTTTCCTTTTCTTTTTCTAAGTAGGAACCGTCACATATTATTGCTTGCTGGATTTCGTCGAAGACACCGTTAAACCATCCTCCACTGAGCGTTTTAATTACACTGTTGATTTTTTTTTTTTTTTTTTTTTTTTGTTAGTCACAGATGCTGTTATGCATATTTGTACTATCCTAACCTGATATGTAGATATTATATCACACTGTCACATTGAGTTACTTCCACCAGTCCTGGTGCTCTAATCCTTTAGGGATTCATTAGTTGTTTACTGCCTCCTTGCCTATGAACATGCTCTTATATTCTTGGTTTTAATTATGTTTTTTTCACTGTTTTATGTATAAACTGTATATAAATATATATATTAACAGTGCTTTATGACTGCATGAGCATGGATACTACAGTAATTTCTCCTGTATTCTTCCTGCACTATGCTTATACTATATGTCTTGCCCTAGACCGAACCAGATGATGGCATATAAGACCGGCACTAGTGTTGGTCTTGCCATGCTGCATAGAGGTGAACAAACCCACTTCTCCACCCGTCCTACAGGTCATTGTCACGGTTCACACTGAGAGGACTGACACCACTCTTGTGTCTTCAGACTAAATACGAAGCCACAGCCAGCAGGCGATGAGCCTAGCTTACCTAAGTTTAGGGGAAATGTCTGCTGGAAGTACTTCTCTCCACGTGCAGCGACATCTGGCAGAAGTGTAACTCAAAATTATTGCCAAACAAAGTCATATTCATCTACCCACTCACAAACGGCTGGTGTTGTTCAGGGCTATTGTATTAGATTAGATATTACAAGTGTTCATGCTTTTGTATCTGCTCCCTTCAAGTTTATTGTGTAATAGTCTCAGGCTACTAACAGCAGTGATGATATTTTAGTTGCAGAGGGCAGTGCAGTCTCATTACAACTAAAATCAGTCTGAAAGGTCCCATATTGTACACCTCTCCTGTGTTTTATTTCGAAATACTGATCCATGAGAAGTTTTACATCTGATCAGGGTGATTGACTTTGATATAACATGTTTTTTAATACAAAAAAAAATAAAACACAAGGAAATCTCATTTCCTACAATGTGGGACTTTTAACCACCTTCAACCAAGATTTTTTTTTCATTAATTCCACCACTAACTCTTGAACATATTTTGGTCCTGAGGTATGTTTCTGCTCGATGCATCTGCCACTGACATTAACTGCAGCACTGCAACACATCACAAACCCACAAATTTGCATAAAATCTTGTCATCCCATCTTATGTAACCTCCCATATTATCACAGTGTTTGTCAACCAACTAAAAACCTTGTATTGATAACATCTCATACTTAAACTGAGAAACCGTAAAAGTGTCTTGTAATAGTTGCAGCCCTGACGTATTGTACTAATGAAAATAATGAAGGCTGTAAAAGATACAATTTATGCCTTTTTTCTCTTTGTATTGTAATATCTTTGTCTGGTACGCGGGAGTCTGAACGGGGAGGGAGAAAGATTTGGTGGCAGTGGCGATTGATCAGTATAGAAAAAACTATGACATCATTCAGTTCAGTAATAGCTGTGTTTCTCTGTTCATGTTGTTGCCTTTTGAATTTGCTGACACTGACTTTCAGACGCCACTGCCCCTTCAATCTCAGCCCCTCTACTCTCTGGACTGTTTGCCCAAATATAAAGGGATTAAATGTATTTTACAAATAAACGTCCTGGTGGTCTCGTCTTTTTCTCTGTAAACCTACAGAATGGCAGAAAATCACTGGTCACAGTTAGAGAAAAATAATTGTTACGGTTTTAAATTTATTAATAGGATCCATGTTACCAACTAAAATAGCTTAGAAACTGTAATTGAAAATTACAAAACAAAATTAAATTAGGTGAGAAGTCATTGTGAAGAATAAACCCTTAGTGACATGCCATCCGTGTTATATAGGAGATCTCCTATAAAAGAAAATAAACTTACATTGAGCTTCTGATCTGAATCTGATAATGAAGCAAATGGATGTGCAAATTGAGGAACAGAATTGACATATTAAATTGTTGTGATTGGTGCTGATTTATAGAAGAAAAGTGTCTATTTCAAACTGAAGATAGACTAAAAGTAAAAAGTTTCAGCTCATTGTCACAAGTTTTAGGGGAAGTTTGAGAACCATACTGGTTCTCTCTCTCCTCCCTGATGTACTTGTTTGGTTGACATGAGGTTTTTGTTGTTTCCGACAACATCTCACTACCTCTGACTCACCATCACCCTGCTGTGTGTTTAAACCACTGTATCGCCATTGGATTCTGCACTCAGCCACCAGGGGGTGCAACAGCCAAGCAAACAACAGCACTTGTCTTGGGAAGGTGATGTTCCACCATGAGCCTTCAAGTTAACCTCTGTGATAGGTCATTGTCGTCATAGTCACATGAGTGTGTGACTTCATCTAGTTTTTACATGTTACTATGGAATCTAGTGCTTATTTGGTTTGAGATCTGGTGAATACCATATATATTATATATTCATTGACCTGCTGACCTCTCATGACCTATGTGACCTACTGTACAGCAAATGGATTTGTGTTTGTTTTTTGCCACCAGTGTGAAAAAGTATATGTTAGCTCTGGCAGTGCTATTGAATTGATTCAACTGATTTCTGTTTTCTATTGTACTGTCGTGCAGAATGGAAAACATCAAATCACAGGTATGACAGACAAATAGATAGGATAGAACAATGCTAAATAAACAATGAGGAGCAAACATTCATTAAACTAGCAGAAGCTGGGTGTGGATATCTAACAATAACCCTGTATGTTTTTTGTCAACTTTAGAGCAAATCACATAAATAATGAGAGTTAGCACACTGCAGCTTTTTCCCTCAATAAACTCATCCTATGTCACCACCTCTGGCAGCTGTAGCATGCTGCATTAAAGCTGCACTAATCAATACTTGTATTTCTGAAGCTGCATCCATGCCAGTGTGTTTTCATTTTACATTTTAAAATGATCTGCGTCCAAACTAACACACTTGAAACACACACATACCTTTACAATCGCATATACTGAGCATGTGTGAGCCATTAGAAACAAAAAACCCTCCATCAGCACAAAAACAGCAGCAGGAAAGGGGGGATGTAAAGAAAACATGGCAAACTCTCTACTAAAATACAAAACCTGTTGATTGGCTTCTTTTCCCCACATTCACCAGCCAATAGTAAGACTTTACGTCCAGGTAGTAAATAATACAGGACATTATAAGCAAAACAAGAAGTTTTACACAACAGATCTTGTTGCACCTCCCTCCCTATGTGTGTGTTACTAAAATTACCAGTTAGATGCAATCATCATTACATCCCCACCCAACACAAGAGTCAGTGGTTTCTCTGTAGGTCTGTGTCTCAGTACTGGCAGAGGGTTGTTTGTGAGCGAGGCTGCAGTCCCCCCACCCATCTCCCTTCTTCCCTGAGCCTCTCTGTTCCTGACATATCACTGCTCCTCAGACTCAGACTTAGTTTCCCACACCTCCCCAAAGAATTTCTCATGGTAGCTTTGGGTGATGAGTTTATTTCCACATTCCTGGGCCCTTAAACAACCGGTCCATTAACAGGAGGACTGTGCTGATTTTGTAATACTCCCATTACTCTCATTTATTGTCATCTGAAATGTTGGGAAGAGAACGTACACACAAATACCACAATGACACAATAAATTCTGTATATTACAAATTACTGTATTGCATTTCTGTGTGGAAGACAAAAACATATATAATGTACTGTATATGTACGTATTTCCTACAAGTGGTGTGATTAATGTGTTATGTGTTGAATAAAACAGGAAATCAGTTAAAGTTAGAGCCAAAAAGAGGACATATGACATCACTCAGAGGGTTTACTATTTATATTGAGATAAGAGAGTGTCTCTTATTAGTTTGCATTGCGCCATGTGTCTCACCTAAGTGACCTTAGGGAGGGGCTTTGCCGTGACGTCACATCACTGTTTTTCAGAGACGTCACTTCAGCTGAGCTCAGCTTGTTAACTGTTTGACCCCAACTCCACCCGATCCTCCCGGTCCCTCCTGCTGGCCCCAGTCAGAACTGAGTTTGAGAATGAATATTTTCAAGATGTTACATAACATACCATGATGTCATGGTTCAAAATGTTACTTACAAGTACATTTTGCATAACGAGCATAACCAAGATGATTCAAACAGAATAATAGCCATAACAGCAATAATAATGATGATGATAAAGGCATTGCCAGCCACAGGATGTTTGTTGGTGAAGCCCCAGAGGGCATGCACCATCCAGTATGGAGGAAGTCATTCTTCCTGTGATTTTATACACAGTTTGCATGAGTTTGTCTTATAAACCGTTGTTTATACTCACATCAAGCCTCCTGATTAAGTTTAGCAACAACTGCCCTTTGATTAAGTAAAGGAAGACAAGAATGGGTAATTAAATGTAAAACACCCCCTGCATGCATCCTTCTAAAACATGTCTTGGCTAAATATGAGAAAGTTTAATGAAGTTAAGCTGTCACTAAAACCTATGGTGGCTGCGTAGTGCAAAAACTTAAATCACAGAACACAACAACAAATAAAAAACACAGGAAAGGCTGGGTACCCTCTGTCAACCAGGATTAATTTGTCACAGATTAAATCAGGGGTGGGGAACGTCCGGCCTCCGGGCCGTATAGACCATTTCAATCGGCCCGCAATGCAATACAATTTTTATATTTTATATCTTATGCATATATGAATAAATTAAATTAAATTTTTTTTTTTTAAAAAGCAGGAAAAAATAAATCGCCAGCCATTCGTTTTCTGAGAGAAACAGACGGCCTATGTCCTATGTCCGAGTCAACGTCAGGGTCAGTGAATACAGCATGTGATGTAGGCCTACGTGTCATTGCATTGGGCCGGAGTGATTGACACAAGTGATGGATCATGGCGACTGTCAAGAAAAGGGAGGTGGACACAGAATGTCACGTATTCCAGGAAAAATGGACAAATTACTTTTTCTTTGTTGAAGTGAAAGGCAAGCCAGTTAGTGTGCCTAGTTTGTGGCGAGGCGCTGGCAGCTTGAAACAACTTGACGAGTTGAGAGGACAAATGCCTTTGGATAAAATTAATGCTCTTTTTTTTTTTTTTTTTTTTTTTATTTATTAGTGAAGTGATAGACAAGGTGACGTGAGGGACAAAAACGTTATAACCACATATAACCACATAGACAAACATACAAACAATTGACATAAGTACAGACAACAACAGGAAAAGACATGCCACGTTGCCACATGAATGTAGTGTTAGGTGTATGTGTGTGTGTGTGTGTGTGTGTGTGCGCGTGCGTGCGTGCTACAATATGGTATATAATACGGTAATAGTGACAGTAATAATAATAAAGAAAAGAAAATAAACAAATAATGATAATATTAGGGATAATGAATAGATAAAAAAATGAATGCTCTTCGTCGGAGTTTGGGTAGGCTACTCTAGCCTTCTCACGACGCAGACTGACAGAGAATATTACGCGTGTGAATAAAAAATAGCCACGAAGCTGAAACCTCACGCTGAAGGAGAGTTCGTGAAAAACAGTTCCAGCTATCACATTTAATTAGGTGAGTCTAGAAATGCAGCAATCATGAGGCTTATAACACAGCAGTTAGACATTAGACTTTTTTTTTTTTTTTTTTTACATCCCTAGTTATGTGTTCATAACCTATATGGCCCTCGGAGGACTTTATAAAAATTGAAATGGCCCGATATGAAAAAGGTTCCCCACCCCTGGATTAAATGAACGTAGGCCTACACTTTGGCGCTGTCACAGGAAGGATTATGGCCTACACCTTTAGGGTTTGACAAAGAAAACAAGAAGGGGGGGGGGGGGGGGGAATCAGAGATAAAGCCTATAGCTAAATAGGCTAAGTGTTGTAGCCTATTGCCCAAGTTTTGCCAAATTTTAATTTGTCCAGTCAGCAACAATCCTTGTTGACAGCCAATGACAGGTAGCCAAATTTTGCTTTACAAGTTTATGTTGTAGTAGTTTTTGTTTCTCTTTGTGTTTTCTGCACTGTTGTCTTGTGTTTTGCACTTCATGGCCACCATAAACTACAAAAAACTTAATATTTCAATAAAATCTGATATTTTGGTGGTGGTGGTGATAGTGTTGAGGGGGGAGGGGGGGTGTAAACTAGGAGCTTTTTACTGCAGAAGTTTGACAGATAGCTATGACAAACAAACTATGATAAATTCAGGGAGTCTTGGCTGCAGATGAACTCCCTCTAGGAGACGTGTCATGACAGCAGGTGAATTCACGTTGACCCCCCCTCCCCTCGCCCCCTCCCGGCCCTGCATGTCCCGCCCCTGGACCATCGAGCTGCTGCCATTTCACAGCCGACACCGTTAAAACCAAACATCCCCATCTGTCTTCAGACGCGCCGCGCCCGCTGTCGGACTTAAAGCGTTTTCCTCTTGGCTTCTTCTCTCTCTCTCTCACTCGGGGTGAAACGGTTTTTGTCTCCCGCTGTCAGCATGAGTGTGGCGGTGGCGGAGGGCTGCTTTCTGTCCGCCCTGCAGCCCAACTCCTCCTGTACCGCTTATATGGTTCCCTCGGACGGTCCCTGTCCGGACGCCGTGGCCAAAGCCCGGAGAGTCCAGGAGCAGGTCCGGATGCGGCTGGCCGAGAAGAAGTCATCCTCCATGACCAGGCTGGACGACTCGCTGGTCGGTTCAACAGGTGAGTCACATCCCGTTCAAACAATAGCTACCCCACCAGCTGCTTTCTGCATTAGCAGGTGATGGTTATTGTTTATCCTACATGAAAAAACTATCCAGTTTGTAGTCAGAGAGCTGTTTCTGTTTTCACTTTTTTGTCTGTAGTGAAATTTTAAATTCATACTGATAGACACTAAATAGTAGGAAACAGTTAAACAGTATGACAAATCCACCCATGTTGTTTTAATTCCTGAAACTTAAGTGAGTAGAAAGTCAGTGGTGTGGTTCTTTAATGTGGATACCAACCAAACTCACTCACCTAATTACAAAACAATGTAGGCTAACACTTAGTTTCCTAATTTCACTCTCACTGTTTTGTAAAGGAAAGCTGACCTGACCCCCTGTCTGAATGACTTGAGACAATAAGCTTCTCCACTGGGGTGAAAGCTTGAAGCTGCTGTGATTATTATTTTTGGTCACGGTTTGGTTGCAGATAATGTTTCATAAAGCATGTGGTCTAAGTGTTAGTCAGCATTTGTGTGTGTTGCTCTGTCAGACTAATATCCTGGACAGTATTGGATTCTTTGCCGTTAAATTCCTCCCGTCTGTTCACCAGCTTGTCAACCCAAACCGTCTGCGGTCTTGTGCTGCACTGGACAGGCGGTGAACAGTGGGTTTATCAGGGCTTTCGTGCTGAAAGGTGATTGCTGCTGCAGGAAATGAGGTTCAGGAGAGTAACTACAGCTCTCCGTGGCGTCAAAACAATGAGATGATGAATGCTAAAAGGTTTTGTGGAGTATCCTCTGGTGGGCTTGTCTCTGTGAAGGTTTTATTTAATATTGAATATCTTTGGTCTTTTTCAGACCACAAAAAAGATACAGAAACAGGCAACAAGAATCACACAATGACACTGTCACAGCTCCATTCCTTCTCATCTGCAGCAGAGTATCACAAATCTAAACACATCTATACATAGGCTAAACCAACACAAACAAACACAAACAAATCAGCAATAACACCAAAAGAGAATGGGGGGGTTAGGGAGTTACAGAGTGACATTTTTTTGTCAGTTCATCTGTAAAAACATCTAATCTAATGCACAAAAAACTCCCTTTCTAAAAGCCTGTACATGTGAGAGACTGAAACCAGTGAATGAATGTAGTTCATCACCAGATTTAAGTTCCTTTCAAACAATGAATTATTTAGTGAAAGTAGAGACTGAATATCTCACATGATCAGAATCTAATGTCCCTATACAGCATTTGCTGCTTAAGGTAACTTGGTCATACTAATGTTATTGCTTTTGAATATTATAATAGTGTCATGGCAGCAGGTACGTAGTTGTGTTTTATTCTATAGTTGTTATAGTTGTCAGGTAAGTGGTGTAATGTTATACATTACAAAAACAAGCCAATAGGTTTGTGACACAGGACAGCAGAGTTCAGTTCCTGTGTAGATGCAGATGTTGACAGCTCAGCAAAGTTAAAACAGGCTGTGTTGAGAATAAAGCATTACTCCCCCAGTTATTATAGGCTACATAGTGGACTCTTAATATCCCACAATGCATCATGAAAAGTGGTGCACAATCGACAGTAATCAACCAAGCAATATAGGCCTATAGGCCATATACCGTCATGCATTGTGCTTAGAAATCTATGGATAGTGAGTGCATGAGTGACTGAAGGAAGGACTCATTGTAAGCCAAACTATGATCTTTTCTAAATCCTAACCAAGCAGTTTAATGTGCGTAAACCTATAGAAAACCACGACTTTAACTACAGAAACCATGGTGACCAAAGCAAGAATACGTTGCTCCCAGTACAGCCCATTGTAACTGTGACAACCGCGGTCCCCTGGTTGCCATAGACAGTAGGTTGAGTTATTTCAGTATGAGGGTTGGAAAAAACAAAAACAAAGGAGGACTTGTTGTGTTTACTGAAACATTGTTTTCATGTTTGGTTTCTTCTCTGTGATGTAACCACTGTTAACACCAAAGATGTAATGAAACATGACTCAACGTCTTTTCTTAGTTGTCTGTATGTAAGTTTGACATTCATTCACCGAGCGGCTCGGTAAACATTAAACTGTCAAACACCTTAATTTGACTTTTGTCCCAGTTAAAGATGGGAGGGCAGGGGATCATCCTTGAGGCGTACAGGGCATTTTTCCTTCTTCTGTAAACAGTAATCTGAGTGATGACCACATCACTCATTGTTCCAGTCTTCGCTCTACTTTCCCGATGTAACTGAACACCACAGACGGTCTCTGGGTTTTTGATCCAGAGGGAGAAGTCATGCCAGCAGAGGGGACCTGGCTGAAAAAAAAAACACACATCTGAAACCCCTTAAGCAAATCCTGCTTACTCGTGTCAGTCACTTAAAGCTAAATTCAGGAGAAATTCTTTTTGTTATGTGCCGACAGAGAGGGTGATGGGTCATGGATCAGTGAGATCACAAGGAGGGGGAAACTAGAAATTAAATTACTTTTAGGTTTGCTTTACTTTGGAAAACAAAACCAGTAAATGCCTCTTACCGTAAGAGAAAAATGTTGACATACGGTCAATAAAGGAGAAAGTAAGCAAAACTATGCTAGTAATGGTCCACACAGGGTTTAAATAAACAGAGCTGATGATGTCACCAGGGGTCAAAGCCTTGAAAATCTTTAACAGAAAACATGTCTCAACTGGAGGTAAAACAAGGAATGACTGAAGTGGGCATTCAGAACATGTATTGTTTCAGTTACTACTGGATGGAGTAAAGCTGATAAGAAGTTGCACTGTGCCAATATCGTTGGGTGTATTTTGCTGGAGAAATATGATTTATTGTGAAAAAGAATGTGGTACAATTATAATCTTGATTGTATTAGTTTCATAACTGTTGGAAGCCAAAACCATAATTGAAAATAGAGTTTGATAACTTGCCTTGCCCTAGTTCCAAGCCATAAATCAGTCCAGCTCTAGACTGAACCAAAGAAAACTGCTGTTTACCTGACTCAGCATCCAGGTAGCTAAGTCAGTGTCAGGAACTAATCTGATTTGAGTGAATGCGCACACTGCAGCAACGCCATTATTCATGCAGTCGGATTAGTCCTCTCAGCATAAAACAATAACAGATGTGACAGATGTGGGAAATCTGTTGCACGGGAAGATTGCAGGAAGCTCATGTGGAATTTGGGAAATTCCACTTCACCATTAGGCTACTTTTTGTAGAAACTCTGGACTCAGTGATCAGCTGAATGGAGAGCTGTGTGCGGCAATGTGGGCTAACTTTAGCTCTGATAATGGCTGAAACACATGGCAGGAACGCAACAACAGAGCTGTAACATCCCCGTGTTAAAGCTGAGCATGCACCTCGGGCGTGTGCTTGTTATTGGGGTCCGGTTTGTCCCGAGGCTCCTCTGAGGAACTGATATCACAGGACTTGCGGCCAAACCATGAAGTCATTTCTCATGAATGTCAGTCAGGCTTTATAAAGACCTTAATTCTAACCATGACAGTTTTTAGAGGGTAATGAGAAATTTGTAAATGAAAACAAAGAAATAATTAAAGTGTCATGCATCAAACACAAGATCAGATATGCCTGTGTATTGTTCTACTTTTTGTCAAACTATTTGGGCGCTGTGACCACCTGGAAATGTGTTATTTCCTGGTAATTTCCTGTTTTTTTTTTTTTTTCTCCATTCGCTGTATGGAAAATATAAATCATAGGTTCCAGTGCCGGTGTTTTTTTTTTGTTTTTTTTTAAAAATATTCACATTTTGCACAAGAACTGCCTTTACATTTTGACCCAACACATATAAAAGTGTCAGATGAAAGAGCATCTGTCTCGACGGTGATCGTCTTGATGCAGATTTATGTCAGTGGCCAGTCATCCTGCAGCGCTCAGATGATGCACATCTGTCTGGCTGCGGACCGGATAACAGCCTGGATCGTCTGTCCAGGAGGAAAATACAATAGAGGAAGGAGCAGCGCCTTCCCCCTTACTACTACTCCCCCTGCCTCTGTCTGATAAGACCACAGGGCCTCACTTTGACCTATGAGGAAGTCAGGATGTTGTATGAAAGCTGCATGTGTGAGATCTTCTCTCATGAATCTCCCATTTTGAACTAGCTAATTGAGTAGTAGAGATTTTCTGCTACCATCGTGTACCTCCCTGTACCTTAACTTGCATATATATACCACTAACTGCACCATTTACAGTGTATGGACGTGATGTGATCGCTTTGTCTTTGTTCAACGGTCGGACTCAGGTTAAACATGAACAGAGAAACTTTCTTTCATTATTATCTGGTTTGACTCTCAGTAAAAATAGAAAATAAGTAAATAAAAAAGGAAGAAAAAAACAATTCCAACACTAATGTTGTGACACTACCATTTGGTTAGCCACTGGTTATTGACAACTACAGACTACACTGACTTTCAACGACTTCCTGGAAAAGTGCCAGGATGTTGGAAAAGACCAGTGCACAAACACAATGTACATGGGGGAACCCTATTGGACAGTTAGGCTAGCTTCCACTTCCACAAACTTTAGGTGTGTCTAGTTCACGTTTCCTCAATATACGACTGATGTGTTAAGTACCCTATTTGATGACATCATTAGGCTACTCATACAAAAGACATGTTTTATCATTTTTCATCTTCATTTTCATTTCTGAAGTTGCTGTTTGTTTGTTTGTTTTTAAGTATATTTTCGGGCTTTTGCCTTTAATCGATAGTGTAGAAGTAGAGAGAGACAGGAAATGGGGAGGCAGAGGGAGGGGTAATGACATGCAGCAAAGGGCCGCCCGAGTCGGGATCCGATACGGGACCGGCTGCAACGAGGACCACTGCCTCTGCACATGGGGCACCTGAACTGAGCTAAACGACGCCCCCACAAGTGGCTGTTTTACCTGATGTGAACTATGTGGAAGTTGTTCTGTGGGATTTGGATGAAGTTCACACGCTGTGTGATCGGCAGTCGTGTGATCTGGGGTCAGTTTCACACTGACCTCTCAGACTGGTCTGTGATGTTGGTCCAGTCTTAGTTTGGCTCATTAGATCAGTCTAATGTAAGTCAGACTGTTTTACTACTAATAAAGTCTGACTCATTTCAAGACAAAAACATTAGACACCTAACCCCCAGGCTAACCCAGATCTAAGACCCGTGTTACCATGGCAGTCTGTGCTGACCAGTATTACCCAGCAACAAGAAAACTTGCCCCGTAACTTGTGGTTTGTTTAATTTGTCATAGACAGATCAATGAAACAGGAAAGTGAGAACTGCTGCCATTTTTTTCAGTCAAAATTTTAGCTTCCACTGCTTCAGTCATTACTGACTTTTCAAAGTAAAACATCTTATAACTGTCGAATCCCTCCAAAACAAAAGCATCATCTGCTGAGGGTAAATGGAGCCAGGCGGTTGGCTGCAGTTCCTTGGTTGGCCAAAGAAAATTCTTTATTTACCTAGAATTAATTGCACCACAGCCCAGCTTCACATCGTCAGGAGCATGAATTGCTTTGTCAAGGTTTATTATGTCTAAACCAGAGTCAGATTGTGTCCTGTCTATGAAAGTGGCCAGTGGCTGCTGTCCAGCTACCATCAGAGTAAAAACAAAGGAAACAGATTGTAGAGTGAAATAATTCAAGCTGTAAAAGTGTGTGTGAATGAACAGGGATGTGTTGTTGTTGAAGGACAAATGTGAGTGGGCAGATGTCTGGTGCAACACGCCCTGAGCTCATTGACCACCTTGTGTGGGGAACATTCCTTCCCAATCTCCTCTTCACAACGTGTTATCAGAGACTATTTTAGCCTGGACAGTACGTCAGCCACTGGGGTCAGGCCTGCTGGGTCTGATCTTCATTTGGCTTTATGATTTAGTTATTTAGTTATAACAAGATCTAAATACACGATTTCAGCATTTAGAAAAGAGTTATTTTTTATCAGTTCAGTGTTGGACTCTGTTGTCTGTAGCGTTTTTATTGTCCTGAGACCTAAAACAAACAACACTGACTGGATACATTCATTATGATAAACAGCTCAGAGGAGTTTGTTATTTCACCTTCATCCATTTTTCTCTCCAAAACTGTTGTGGGTAAAACGGTTCAGTTTACACTTAGAGAAGAGTCAAAGGGCACAAGGACACAGAGGGAGGAATGAATCCACAATAAGACGAGCGAGGACAAAAGCAAACCTCAAGTCCAGCAGAACAGCAGGAGTCAGTTATTCAACAATCCTGTCCCTGTGTTTTGTTGGAGACGTGCACACGCTGTGAGCCTGAGCTTCCTTCAACCTCTCAGCTCTGAAGGAGGGATGCCAACTGATAGCCTACACTCATTAAGTGCGCATTAACTATTAATCAACAAGATGAAAATCTACTACAACAGACAAATGTCTGTGTGACCCATTACTATATTATACCAATACACTGCAACAAATGTTTTAAACACATTTAATCACTTTCTGTCAGAGTTTTAACACATTCATATCTGTGTGCTATTTATAAAGTGGTTGATTATTTTAGCATAGCATGAAGGCTGGGGAAGAAGCCGGGCTCCAGCAGGGAGTTGAAGGAGTCTGGTTCGTAACAGCCTGTTCGTTTCTGTTTGGATTTATCAAACATAATCAGTGAGATTTAGTGGTGCTGGTGGGTGGATTTGTTGTTTGAAATACCCTGACCCATCACTGTCTGTGGTTCATTTAATCTGCTGTTATAAAGAAACCCTCTGCTATGATTTGGGGTTTTACAAATGAAAAACCCCCAAATCATATTACTCTGTTTTCTTTTTCTTTTTTTTTCATTCCACACTTTTGCATCGTGGGCTGTAATTAGCATGCAGAGGGTTGGATGTTACACTCTGGAGTTTGGGTGTGGAGGGAGCACGGGTGTTTGAGATCTAGCTGTTGGAAAGCTGGTTGTTTTTGTGAATATAACGGGACAAAGACTGGAGATTTTGGTAGGAGATGGGTTCCTGACAATGATGGAAAGCAGTGAGAGGCTTGGCTGCATACCACAGCCCTCATAGTGAAAGAGAGAGGAGCTGCAGTCGTAAATCACTGAAAAGCTTTTCGTTGTAGAAGCTGGAGAAAAAAAACTGTGTCTGGATGGGCTTAATCACAGTCATAAAACTTTGACAGAGACATTTAGATAATACCACTCCCTTATTCTGAAATCGTTGTGGCATATGATTTTTTTTTTTTTTTTACCACCACCCCCACCAAAAAATTCTACGCACGTCTCCCAAAGCTTGATTCATGGTTTAGGGTTATTTCAGGGACCAGATAGATAGGCAACAGGGTGATGATAACTAGTCCTATAAAAGAGGTCAACAAAACATAACTATACTCAGGATCACAACTAAAGAATGTGTTAGCTGAACGAAATAACCTGACACAGCGAGATGTGAGGCAGCATATGCAGTGGACACCAATGGAAGACAGCTATAACACAACACACACAACACCTAATGCCAACAATACAAATGTTTTGTTCATTGCAAAGTATCAATGGAAACCATCACTAAATCTTCTAAAACTTTTATACTAGTAAGGCCACTGTAAAAGCAATCAACAATTGCATTGTATTTGCAGGTATATTTGATACATTTTCTTTAGGGCTGTCCCGATTAACATATTCATGATCAATTACCATGGCAATGAACGAAGCTTCGATTTTTTTTTGGTCAGCCCTAATTTTCATATATGGGTAATAAAGTTATCAGTCCCAACTCATTGACTGCACTCGACGGCTCAACGTCTGATACTCCTTAGTTGAAGAAGTGTACGTTGGGTGGAGGAGTTGATGTCCAGTCTTAAACTTGAACACTTTAAATACACTGCCCTGGGCACTACCCATAGATATTATAAAGTTTGGCAACCATTTCTATCCTATTTCGATGAACTTGGCACACACTTGAAGTAACCCAACAGGATTAAAACGTGAGCACAATGTGAGATTAACACACAAACAGATTTAAAATGTGCAATAATGTTTAAGGGAACTGCAAGTGTTATGTTTGGAGTCTGATTGACTGCAAAAAACCACCGCAGCTTGACAAAAATGAGCAAACAGACAAATCACAAACTCAGAAATGATCTCCAATGTCAAATTTTAATTTAGTTTGTGTGACGTATTTCTACATTGAGAGGGGATGCAGTATTGTTGAAGCCCCACCCCCAAGACTGTTTATCATGTTGCACTTGACTGTTCATGTGAAAAGTGACATAAATGTGTCAAGGATGAAAAAAAGAGAGAGAAGGTCAGAACCTGTGTCTTTACTCACCTCAGTGCAAATATTCATGAATTGTAGACTTGACCAATGGACCACATATTTGTTTAACTTTTTTTTTTTTTCAGTGTAACTAGTTGGTGTCTGCATTGTTAGATGAGCCGGTCAAGACCAGGAAACCTTTGAAGGCAGTCGCCATTCATTCTGACAAAAAAAAGAGCAACTATGCCATTTAGCCATACACAAATTAAATAACACATTATGTTAGCATGTTTCATGTTTCAGACCACACAGGCAGGAGATCCTACTTTATTATGAGGACCCCACAAAAGTTCAGAAACTGCATCATATTGTACCTCATTATTCACTCTGGAGATGAACAATGGCGGGCTATAAATATATACATATAATTGTAATTGTAACACATACATAAATTATATATCACTGCTACTTGAGCCTGTTACGTGATCTGTTCTCATTATGTGGGTTCACCTGACACAACATGGCGCCACATTTTCAAGACTCTGAGACTCTGGCCTCATAAGAACAAAACTGTGACTTAATCAAAAGCAAATATAATAGGTTTTCTACAGTGCATCTTTCTTCTTTATTATAGCAAACTCTTATTTTATAATTACACAAATCAATCAGCAGCCGGCTGGACTTGATTGACAGGCTGGAGTTGGCTGGCGAACCACCGGTTGGACATTATTACCACCTCCCCTCTCCCCTGTAGTAGAGCACTCTCTTTAATATAATGTTGTTTGATGTGAGAGCCCAGTTTCCTTTGACATTTACTGTGCCTGCTCTCCTCACTGTGGTGGTCGTGTATTAGCATACCTACCATGACCTCTGACCTGGTGATTTCTCTGTTCTGGCATGCAGCCCCTCCCAACACAGTCTCCCTCCCTCCCTCCCTCCCTCCCTCCTTCCTTCCGTGCTGCTGGACTGGATGGGCCCCCCTCACCCTCCCTCTGATGAAGTCACAGCTGCTCCTTTATATAATGTTTTACAGTGCATTGTCCTCTTTGGTCTGTGTAATCTACACAGCTCCTTCAGCCACAGTTCACGTCTGTGCACATTATCTCGGTCTGTGCAGTGAAGTGAATCCATCCGCACCACAGTGGCTCTGCCCCATCACTCTACATGACATTAGACTAGCCCCAGAGCCCCGGCTCTGAAGTGACGCCCCCTGCTGAAGCCTGGTGGCCTGACGAGGCGTGATCAGATTCCACAGTGGACACACCCATTCAGTCACAGGGTGCCACCGGTCGATGCTGCTTTGTTCTGTGACACACTGCAGAGTCACGGCTTCCCAGACTTAACAGCAGCTACTGGAACTGTTTCGTTTTCACTCACATGAAGCCCAAGCAGGGAGAAGCCGGAGCCGGGCTTATCTGGTCATCACACCGAGTGTCCGCCTCTCCAACACTCTCCAGTCATTCCACTGCACTGTGTGTGCTGGCTGCCTGTCTAATGGCCGTTAATTATCTTTAAACCTCCTCAGTCTGTACTGCTGGCTACTTCACTCCTCCAGTGGTGTTCATATTAAATACTTGGGGTGCCCCCGTGGTTCAGTCTGTACAACCACTTTTGCAGGCATAGTAATAATGATGATGATCGATATTAATACTAACTAGAAGAAGCCAGCATTTCCAACAGGAAATGCCTGTGAATGCTGAAAGCAGCTGAATGTCATTCTGAAGCAATGCTGAATTAGCTGAAGCAATTAGGATAGATCTTAAGCAGAACCTGCGAGAAGGAGGTTGATTTATATGAAATGGTTGGAAATTACTTGAATTGTTGAAGATTAGTGTAAAAAAAGTGAAAGTCTAGTCAAATATATTGGAAACTGACAGCAGAAGCACATTGTTGAAGCATCAAGACTAAGCAATAGCTTATAAAATTATGATGATATGATGATAGCAGCTGGTTTAATGGAGTGAAAGGGTTGAGAAGAGCCTCAGTACTGTAGTTTAGGATAAGTGTAGAACAATCAATAAGCTGAGTAATAGCTGAATAGTTCAAAGTCTAGTCAACATTTTAAGGGTTGAATGAAATCTGTAGTATGAAGGACTACTAGATACTGAAAAAGGGAAGGAGAAGTAAGAAGCCGGTATAATAATAAAGATTTGATTAATAATAAAATAATGATCATAATAATGATAAGTAGACATACTAATATGTATAATTGAGTCCAAACCTATGGTCCAAACCTGCTGATACAATTTGGACTTAAGTCTTTGCAATGATCGAGAAACCAAAACAAAGGTGAATTATCTTTCCACTTGTCATGAGTTATTAAGTTTGACAGTTTATATAACTTCCTTTTTTTTCATTTCAGTTGATGATGATGACGATGATAACATGAAGTGACATCCTGAATGAAAATACTAAATCTTTTTTGACAAACTGGCACGACGATCAAAGTACTGATATTTTAGGTTTCTGTTTTTGTCTAGATTACAGCCTCCCTGCAGGAAAGACCTTCACACATGGCTTCAGCTCCAGGTCCATGATACACACACCCAGTCGTGTCCTGGCTGTGAGTACCACCCACCACATTCACACCATGCAAACATATGAATATAAATTGCAACCCATGAAAGTGATAACCAGTTTAATGACTCATGCACTGTACAATGTTGTCTTGTTTCCCGTCCATAATTAAAAGTATGTTTTAATCGTAGTTTAAGTTTAACAATAGTTTAATTAGTAATTCTAATTCCTATCTTAACCCTCAGTCTCAAAAATGCACACCCAGAATGCAGTATTTAATTTTTTTTTATATATTATTAACCTCATTGTTGCATAACATTTATTTTTTATTTAACGATCTTTTGTCAATAGCCGACCGGTGCGTACAATCCATGTTGCTATCGTGTAGTTACAAAATGGTCATTTTTCTTGGTGGTAATGTAGTTGTTAAGTTGTTTTTATCAAAATACAGCCTACGTAAACTGTTTGCCCCGATAATGTTATAAAATGACTGACCGGGCTAATGTCATCTCCCGTAGCCGCAAAGTTATCTAAAGATAGTTACAGCTGGTGTTTACCTTTCAATAAGCTGTGGTATGCGGTGACTCTCAGCTGAATATGGTCGTGGTATTTATACAGATTATTTGTTTGAATATCAACTTATCTGCATTTAAGGGGTGTCCCATTTCTAAGTCACAAAATAGCCCTTAACACTTGGTTTTGAGGGCTACTAAGATTAAGAGTTAAGATTGAGGGTTAAGATAGGAATGGGAATTCACCCAAAACAGCTTATTTTCTTTAAAACTCTGGGGCAGTGGGAATTCCTTGACCTGAGGCAAGTGCACACACAGACACACAATCTTAAAAGCAATGAGTCAGTGTTGCGAATGAATAATGTTTCCTCTCTGCTCTAATTGTATCTGAGTCAGTGAGAGGGAAAATGGAAGCTCCAGGAGGCCG
This sequence comes from Trachurus japonicus, assembly GCF_045865225.1. NCBI lineage: Eukaryota > Metazoa > Chordata > Actinopteri > Carangiformes > Carangidae > Trachurus > Trachurus japonicus. The sequence continues at coordinate 26,175,807 of NC_140909.1, forward strand.
ATCAGACTCAGAACAATGTAAAGACAGAAGAAAAATATAAACAGGACATTTGCCTGTTGTTTTTAGCAGCCCAGTCTAACAATGCAAAGGCTGCAGCGTACTTCCTTCAGGTTACAGTAGCCCAGATTTAATAAAGGGCAGAGGGAAAGAGCTGCTGAATGTGGAAACTCTTGCTCTATCTTTAACTGTTGGGAAAAAGACACGAGTGGTATTTACTGCCTTTACTATAAGAGCTTCTGTATGACAGCTTTTTGCAACAGTGAGGAAATTTAACTTTTCAGGAATCACGAATTGAGAAAAAGTAGTATTTATCTATCTCATATTCCCACCCCCCCAGGTTGCCACGGCACCCCTCCACTCCTCCGGTTTCTCCTCGCGCTCTGCGGTGGAAAATGGCTCAAAGGTGAACCACAAAGCAGCCAGCATGGTACAGAGCAACTTCCAGACCTACCAGACCCAGAGCAGAAGCAGGCGCTCCAAGTCTCTGTGCCAGGCTGACCAGGAGGGGTTTCCACTCACCGTGCTGGATCCCCCGGAGAACGTGTCCTACTCGGTCACCGTGCCCCCCGCGGGCTCCATGCGGCGCAGCCTGAGTGGGATCCTGGCCCAGGAGAGAGGCCACTGGCAGGAGGAGCTGCCGTCTCAGTACACCTACAAAGGGCCGTCCCACCGCACCATCAGCCGCATCACCAACCGACAGCAGCACTACCAGCAGCAGCAGGGCTCCTCCGGCTTCGAGAGGGACGGCTGGCAGGGGACGGGCCGGGTGGTGCCCATGGCGGGGGACGGCTGGGGGACGCAGTGGCAGCAACATGTGTCCAGGTCCAACCATGCCATGGGGTCCGGGCAGTACCAAGCCTCCCTGCACCGGGCCGCCTCGCTCCGCAGTCTGAGGAGTGTTGGGAAAGGAGTGGACATCTTAGATGGAGATTCCATACACAGCAACGACCCACTGGGAGGGTGAGACATTTTATTCATTAACTCACCTTAAAGGGATAGTTCACCCAAAATTCAAATTTAACTCATTATCTACTCACCCTCATGTCGACTAAGGGCTGGGAGAAGTTTCAGAGTCCTCCGTGCCTTCTCGGAGTTACAGGGCGGCTCAGCGAAGCACTGCATGTCCATATGATGGTTGCAAATGGGCCTCACTTTTCTTTGTCCAAAAAGACACACCAAAAAACATCCAAATACCTCCATAGTGCTCGTCCGTAATGTCCCTCTTGTATTGAAGCCCCAACATGAGAAATTGTTCTGAAAAAAATAAAATAAGTATTTGTTTTAAGCTTGTTTGTAGCGGAAGCTCCCAGTGTTGCTCTGCCGGAATCTCGTGTAGCCGTGAACTGGGTGTCAATGTAAATATTTGGATATTTTTTGGTGTGTCTTTTTGGACGAAGAAAAGTGAGCTCCGTTCGCAACTGTCATATGGACATGCAGGGCTGCGCCGAGACCCCCCTGTAACTCAGAGAAGGACTCTGAAACTTCTCCCAGCCCTTAGTCGACATGAGGGTGAGTAGATAATGAGTGAAATTTGAATTTTGGGTGAACTATCCCTTTAAAACATCCATTTACCAAAAAATGTAGCTACGACTGTAGATCAGCCTCAGATCAGCTTAATGTGACATATGAATCATGAACTTATACTGTATATGTAGTGAAAAGGTAAAGGAGAGTGACAGAAGAGTGTTTCTTTACTTTTTTGTTTGCTTTTGTTGATTTTATAGACAATATAATTCATTGATAAATAAATGAATTATTGAATGAATAAATGAAGAACAATCAACAAATGAATCAAGGATGACAGTGGTTATTTTTTTGTGTGTGTGTAGGTTGCATGGTCTGGACATGACCACAGCAGTCAGATATCTGTCTGAATCAGACACAGCTTTGCAAGTGCTGGGAGCTGCATACATACAACATCAGTGTTACCATAGCAGCGATGCCAAGAATCAGGTAATGAGCGTGTTGTGTTTGTTTTCGTTTAGGTCCAAAAGTCACAAAATGTGTGTGAACAGACTCTGTAGAGTCCTGAAGTGTGAGTGAAGCCCAGTGTTTGTCTTCCAGGTGCGTGCACTGCATGGTATTCCAGCTCTGGTTCAGCTTTTCACCAGTGAGAACCGAGAGGTGCAGCGTTACGCCACGGGCGCCACGCGGAACCTCATCTACGAGAACAGCGACAACAAGGTGGCGCTCATAAACGCCAGCGGAGTGACGCGTCTGGTCAGCATCCTGAGTGAGCAGGACGAGGAGCTTCAGAAGACCATCACAGGTAGCGATGGTCTCCTCTCCTTTGAACGCTGTGTGTGAGCTCATGGGTTTAGTCCAGATGTGACGTGAGCTATTCTGACCATGAACCCTGTTGCGGCTGCAGGCGTCCTGTGGAATCTGTCCTCCAGAGACAACCTGAAGGAGAAGCTTTCCAAAGACGCTTTACCAGAGCTGACGGAAAAAGTCCTGGTTCCTCTGTGCAACAGTGTCCCACTGAACCCGTCTGAGAAAGAAATCTTCTACAACACCACCGGCTGCCTCAGGTGACCCTGGTCCTCATGTTACATCTAAAAATTTGTCAGTTGGAACTGAATTGGATGGTTCAGTGGTTATCACTGTTGACTCACAAGTGTGTTTGCATGTGTGTGTGTTTGTGGACAGGAACTTGAGCTCAGTGAATGAGAGAACGAGACAGAGGATGAGAGAAATGCGAGGCCTGGTGGACGCTCTGGTGTCCTATATTCAACAAGAGGACAGAGGTGACGACAAGGTACAAGCAGCATTTTAACATCTGTCTCTCTATGTGAACTGAAATTCCCTGGTTCTACATTATGAGTGAGCTTTTGCTTAAATATTATCACTATGTTTGTTAAGTACATAATCAGTCGAATCATGATGAGGTAACTGTAGGTGGGTTACCTCAGGTTTTGCTCTCTGGCACGTTGCTGCAGTGGTTAGCATGGTGACCTCACAGCAAGAAGGTGCTGGGTTTTAAAGGATATTTACCGTTTTTTACTAACTTTATTTCTAGCATAAAATACGATCATTTACTCACCCAGATAACTTTGGTGTCATTACAAGTCCTTCAGACGAAATTAGTTCCAGCCCAGAGCCGCATATATCCATATAATGCGAGAACACGGGGCACGCAATGCAGCCTCTAAATAACACATTATCCGCCATGAAATTCGTTCATTTCACCAGTATTTTGTTATGATAAACTAGTGCTATTACCCTCCGAGCCCGTGGTGGCATGTTATCAACATCCGGTGTCTGTAGGTTGACCTACTAACCTCTAACCTGATCATGTCATCTCCGACCGCGGTGCGGCGCGGCTTGTAGCTACCGCTAATGCTATGGTTCGTTTCTGCGTGTTTCCGACTTGTCAGAACAAAATGAGCAGCTGGATGAAGTTCAGCTTCCACAGGCTTCCTCTCCGCAACCTGGACTCACTAAAGCTCCGGCTAGTTGAGATGAAAATGGACCCGAATGCCGAAGCAGAATGATTATTATCAGAATGGGTCGGGCAGTGGTCGGAGATGACATCATCCAGGTCAGGTTAGTAGGTCAACCTACAGACCTCGGATGTTGATAACAGGTCAGAGGGGAGTAGCACTAGCATATCATAACAAAATATTAGTGAATGAACGAGTTTCGCGGCAGATAATGTGTTATTTAGAGGCTGCATTGCGCTGCCCCGTGTACTCGCATTATATGGATATACGCGGCTCTCGGCTGGATCTAATTTCGTTGGAACGACGTAATGACACCAAAGTTGTCTGGGTGAGTAAATGATCATATTTTATGCTAGAAATAAGGTCCAGATTGTAAAAAACGGTAATTATCCTTTAACCCTGGGCCTGGGCGGGGTATGTGGGTTCTCCAGCTTCCCCCCACAGTCCACTGACATACACATTAGGTTAACTGGTGACTCTAGAGTTTCTCTCTCTCTCTCTTTCTCTCTCTCTCTCTCTCTCTCTCTCTCTCTCTCTCTCTCTGTCTCTCAACGTTCAGGGTTTGGAGAACTCGTTGTGCGTGATGAGGAATCTGTCCTACCAGCTCTACACGGAGCTGCCTCCCTCAGTGCGACTCCGTCTGGAGGGACAGACCAGAGCCTCAGCCCCCAGGGACGCCGTCAACATCAACTGCTTCACTATGTACAGCAAGAAAAACACTCAGGTAAAATTCATCGCACTGCCTTCACACACTTCTCCAAGAAAACATCAATCACAAAAGAGCAAAGACAGAATGACAAGATTAAACTTTGGAGTTCACGGCCTCTGGACTCCTGACGGAAACTGGCCTTAATGGCTGATAGTGTGTGTTTCCTAGTGGTTTTTTCGCCGTTTGGCCATGCCTCCAGCTGGGTGTGTCCATCCTGGGGTGTGTGCGTCAGTGTGTGTGTGTGTTATAAATCCTGCAGAGCACACACAGATGATACAACTTGCATGACAAAACTTATAGAATACAAATACAAAGGTTTGAACTGTTTATTATCACACAGCGATTTGTTTTGCTTAGTTAAATCCCCATTAGACACAGCGATGGCTTCTCTCCCTGGATCCCCTTAAATTCATAAACAGTTCTTCACTAACAACAGATACATTTGAAGAGTTCATTTGCAAAAGCAGATAAGTGCCATTTTTGAAAAAAATGAGCTGATGCTTTTGAATTATTCTTTACATAGTGTTGTTTTCAATAAAGCTTTATTTTTTTGAGTTACATCTGTTTTTGTACATCTCATCTCCTGGGTCAAAGCCACTCAACTTTGGTTTGACTGATATCACCTGGTGTAAATAATAATTAAACATTTTCAAATATATATTTTTTAAAACAGAGTTATCTGCTTTTGCAAGTGGACTCTTCATTTATACACACCCATTTCATCATTAATACCCACAATACTCAAGAACAAACAACACATATTTTATTGTCATTTCTTAATAAATGAAAAATTAATAAATAAAACTTTCCATAGGTCAGTCCACTAAAGTTACAAATAAAAAGATAAATAAAAAAATTTCCATATCAGAGAACTTAGCATTGTTATAAATAACAAAGTCTTAATGTCCTGACTACTGTTCTACAGTTCCCTTTGTAAACAAGTACAACCTTGTTTTAAAAAAAATTTAAATTTTATTCTTGTAATCTATTTTCTGATAGGGTATGGTATATGGTATTGAATTCAACCATTACCATGTCACTGAAAACAACCCTCGGGTAAAATAACAATATCTGTCAGCAAAGAATAATTATTTATTTTCATTTTTTTTGTGTTCACCTTTTGTTTTTTGTGTATTCTTTATCTCTTTGAAACTAACCCTTACCCCTAACCATTTCATTGTTTTTCCCTGTGGTGAAGTGGTTCCCCTAAAGTGAAATTGCATAGATCCAAGTGTGCGGAGATCTTTCTCTTCAGTTTGGACATTTTTGATACCTTCAGCACCTTAGCAAAGAACCAGCCGGGTGAAGCGGCAACCCCCTTTTTGCATTGTTTTTCCCTCTGCCATGCTTGTTTCTTACCGTATATCTGTCTATATGAGCACCATGAGTCAAACTCCTTGTATGTGATTCTGGTTTTGTTTCTGCTCCGCCTTCTCCATGGCAGCGTAACCAGAACCTGTCCATGCTGCCCGAGGTGTCCCGACAGCCTAAAGGCTCAGAGTGGCTCTGGCACCCGAAGGTTGTGACGCTTTACAAGGTTGTTCTAGAAAACGGGGACATCAGCTCGACCAGTCGTGAGGCCGCTATAGGAGCGCTGCAGAATATCACCACAGGAGAGGCCTGGGTAGGCGCCCACTGTTCATATCATGATATGATTCATATTTCAGAATGAATTAAATCAAATTTGCTTCAGTCACAGCACATGCTGCAGTTTCAGTGCTTCTTAGAACTGCTTTAGAAATGTATCAAACCTTTTGTGGACTTATGTGTTCTTATTATTGTTGTTGTTTTAAAATTTGAATTTATTTATTATTACTGTGTTTAACTATGCTGTAATGTTTAATTACATTGACCCCAGAAAGAGTAGTTACTATCTTGGTGGATCCATGTACATGAGTGCATGTTGATGAGCAGAAGAGGCTCATGTGATGTGTCTGATGTCTCCCTGTCAGTGGTCATCAGTGATGAGCCGGGTGGTGATCGAGCAGGAGAGGATGCTGCCCCTCCTGCTCAACCTGTTAGACACCGACAGCGACGTAGAGCTGAGGTCTTTGACTGGACTGCTGAGAAACCTGGCCCGACACTGCACCAACAAAGAGCACACAGGTAAGATGCAGCGAACACAGGTCATCTTCCTGAATGCAGTCGTTTTTACTTAGAATTTATGACGCAGAAGATTTTAAATGGATAGAATTTACATTTCTGTCCACCAGTCTCCACTCAATGATCAACCGTCACTCACATAGTTAAAGCATATTTTTTGTTTTTTATTCAGTCATGTGTAAAAAAAAAAAAAATGTTATTATTATTATTATTATTTTATCAGAGCAAATTCCATGCTTTCTAAATATGCAACAATCAACATTAAAACAAATTCAAGAGATACATTATGTAAAAGAACTGCATATGCATACAAACACACACACACAAAACATATTTACACTCATGCTCACACAAAACAAATGAAATTCATAGATAAAAAAAAATTCTCAAAGACCACAAGTGTATCAATAAAAAATATGGCATTTAAAAGCAGCAACAGTGATGCCACAAAAAAAGTAATGACACAAAAAAGTTGAAGGTTCACTCTGACTTTAATGAGGCTACACAACGGCTACCAGAACGAAAAGGAAGAACCGGTGTTGGTCATGAGTTGGACCTCACTAACACGACTGCCTGTGCTTTCTACCCCTGCAGCTAAAAACATGGTGAACGTTCTGGTTGCCAAGCTGCCCAGTGACGGCCTCCAGAGAACGCCATCCAGCGAGGTGGTGGTCAACATCTGTGGAGCCCTCAACCACCTGGTCTCCTGCAGCTCCATGGCGGCACGTGACGTCGCGTACTTCAACGGCCTGCCGAAGTTGGTCGGCATAAAGTCATTCCACGATAACAAGTACGAGTGATGCTGCGAACTTCAGTGAAAACAGAGCTGTGACCCTGCATGTCCCTTTTGTGACTGTACACATTTTGGAGCTGCTTTCCCTTCTGGCAGCAGGTCACACAAAAGTACAACCTTTTGCTAATTTGTTTGTGATTTTAAAGTGTTTATCGCTGAGTTTCCCCCTCTGTTTATGCTCTGGTATTTCCTCCTCGTTTCTCACTGTCTGTCACTGCGTCTCGTTTCAGCTCCGGGAGCCTGAAAGCCTCCAGAGCTGCCTCCACTGTGCTCTGCAACATGTTCCAATACAACAAGCTGCACAAAGACTACAAGATGGTGAGACCCACAGCTGCTGCTGTCATCGCTCAAATATCAAATATCACATGCTGCAAACCTGGCACATACAGGGTTAACTGGTCCTCTAAATAACTCAGGTTTGAGGTTGTTTGATGCTTTAAATGTGATGAGTAGAAGTGTAATGTAGGAGCTCAGATTGATACGAGGGTAAAGTCCACTGCAGTAGTCCAGATGTGAGAACATAAAAACATGCATGACTCAGCAGAAGATGAAAAAAACATGACTGGACAACACTTTTTTCTTTTGTAAATTTGCAACTACCTTACATTTTATTGATGATTAATGACCCGATTTTAAAAGTTTATTTATTATCAATTGTTTAGTTGATACAATTTCAAGTAATTGTGAAAATTGTCTGAATCTGAATTTCCTGGAGCCCAGTGTGCTGCCTTCAAAATAAAAGTCCAAATAAAAGAGATGATTCTCTTTTTTGAGGATGAAGCTGAAAACACAAACACTGACAGGATTGTTGGTCTTATGAAGCTATACATGAAAAATGGCAAAGACTCAGCACACATTTAGCAGCAGCCAGTAAAATCAGAGACCAGTTAAACCAATAAAACCAATGTAGCTGATAAAACCAGCCAAACCTGAATAATTGGGTTTATTGAGTTCTTCTTTTATTTTAGTTTTCTTTTTGTTTCTGCTTAATCTTCCACTGTGTTCACCTGCAAGATCACTGCTAACTTTTTCTGTCTGCTATCAGTCGTACAAGTCATACAAGTGCCTTAAAAAAAGAATAAATCTGTAAGAGAGTGCAAGAAATTAAATGTAGGAATATAAACAGAAACGAGAAAGATTATGATACACTGAAATAACCACCTTCATGCTTTTTCATGGGGGTAAAATGTGTCTCAACACACAGTAAGTAAAGCACTGACATATTCACTCAACATGAGGGCTCTTGTTCGGTACAGAGCGCAGATAAAGCTCACATCATCTTTTTTTCCCACTGGAATTTAAATTTTAAAATTATTAACGATCAAAGCTGTGACTTGTATCACAATATCTTCCATAATAATTACATAATTTTATTTTTTGCTTATCACTCAGCCCTTCCTCAATTACCTTGCTGTCACCTTTGTTTAGTGGAAGCAGGTGTTTGACGTCTTGTTGACAGTCAAAGCACATCGCATCACGTTTTGGTGCATTTTATTTAAAATGCAAGTGCAGTCAGCGCTGCACTTGCTCTCTGTGTGTCTGCTTCCTTCAGAGCCATTAACGACCAGAGCCACATTCTTCAGCTTCTGTAGAAGAGTCCTCTGACAGCAAGAGGAAGCTCTTTGGCTTCACTCCTGTGTGGTGGAAGCAGCCAAGCCTTCATTACTTGCTCTCAGTGCTGTGTACTGACCTGTGGTCACCCCGCCCAATGATTCTGGGTAAACTGAAGTCGAGGCTCAGAAATCGAATCACAAAAGGCTTCAGTGAAATTGTTGTTGCGAGACAGGATTCCAGGACATTAACTTTCCCCATTATATCCGCACAAGGGGTCCGTGGCCAGTGGTGGTTCTGACTCAGTGTTTGGGCATGTTTTTTTCCCAGTGGTCCCTGGCACTTTTCCAGCGACCCCCGCCGTATACACAGTTGTATACCGTTGACAAGGTCACAGGAAAACACTGGAAAATGGCACCAACTAAAGCATCTACACTTTCAAATCCAGGCCCAACTAGAGTAGTGGAGTAGAGCCACCATATTTGTTTGGACACTACTGTAACTGTGATTCCTCATAGTTACCTGCGAGTGTACCTTACACATACTACACTTGAGGTTGTGGTTTACATCCACACCTACAGTGGCATGCAAAAGTTTGGGCATCCCTGGTGAACATTTCTCTTAATGTGAACAGTTAGGCAAGTGGAAGATGAAATGATCTCCAAAAGGCTTAAAGTTACAGATGACACATTCCCTTTACATTTTAAACAATATATATATTTTTTTCTTTCTTTCTTTCTTTTTACTTTTTCAGAATGACAGAAAAGGAAAAGGGCCCGCAGCAAAACTTTGGGCACCCTACATAGTTAGTATAGTAGCCCCCACCCCTTCCTTTGGAAACCATCACAGCGTGTTAATAGTAAATATCTTGTCTGATACTTTGGTCAAAGTTATCTGAGAGCTCAAGTCTCCTGGGTTTCCCATTCTTTTGCAGGGTGCTACTTCTCCTTTTCTCACTCTATAATTGTAGAAAACAAAAATAATACATTGATATTGCTTAAAATATTGCAAAAGAGTGTTTCATGTTTAACATGTTGCCTTCTGGAGATCATTTCATCTTCCACTTGCCAAACTGTTTACATTAACCGAAATTTTGACCAGGGGTGCCCAAACTTTTGCATGACGCTGTACTCATACGTGTTAAGAATGGAAACAATAAAAGCAGAAACACCTTGTAGCTCAGACCGTGGGGCGCGGTGGTCCAGCGGTATGCACTGATGATTCAACCTTCCTATTTAACTAAATATCTGGCCAATAACCTTTTTGTTTGTTGTTAGTTAGTGTCATGGACTACACATCACTGTATTTATTTTTTTCTAGAACTCAAGGAATCTCATAAACACTTCAGCACTGTGTCTCTGTATCAGATGAAGTTATTCTATTTGCCTAACATGTGTAGTCAGCTGATGGCTCAACGCTGATAACAACATTTCATCCTGAAAACATGTTTTTACAAAAACACAACATTGTCAAACAGATGGTGCCTTAGCAACGTGTTTTTCGGGGAGTCGACCGAGTGAGGAAGCTGGAGTGTGAGCGTGAGTCTGTGTGAGAGTGAGCAGACAAAGGATTAGATGAAGAAGCAGGAGACCAAGTTTCCATCTCCACCTCTAACCTCCTGGCTTTTTATAGTTGCTTGAGATCTGAGGGCTGAAGTGTGGTGATCGCAGCACGGTAGCACAGAGAGAGAGAAAAGAAACAAAGACGGAGCTGGAGAGATCTGAACTCATCTCCCCAGATGTCAGCTTTACTTGGCAGTCACGCTTGAAAACAGCCAGATGTTACGACTGTCCATCTCTTCTTTTCTACCGAATAGCACCGAGCAGATCCCGGCCCTGGAGGTGAACAGATCTCTTGTTGTTTGCTCATCAGTTGGGTTTTTTGGACCCAGATACACAAAGGAAGATAGAAGCAGACAAGAGCAGAGAGGAAAATCTCAGAGAACATGAACAGAGACCAGACAGGAATAACAACCAGCAGGAAATAAAAACACGGTGTGGAGGCAACCTGACTGCAGTCACACTGAGCTCTTTAAACTAACTTTATAACTCTGGGAACAACAAAGGAGTTCCTTTCCTCGGCGCTGAAACAAACCAAACAGCACTAAGATGTTGACATGTTTATAAATGTCTTTGCTGCTGTGTTGAATAATGAAAACTGCAGAACTCAATGGACCAGAACCAAAAACACCACAGCTCCAAACATGTGATATACTGTATATACCTGCTTTGAATTTCCATATATGAAATACTTTACATACACAGAAAATTGACACATATACTGTGGTCACTCCAGTGGCCTGGTACAGCATGTGCCATGCAGCCTTGGTCCTGGGTTGGAGTCTAACCTGTAGCCCTTTGCTGGGGACCAACCCTCTTCTCTTTCTCTTTCTCACTGCCCCTTTCCAAACTAAATGAAGGCAAAAACAAACAAAGAAAAGAAACATGTTTAAAAATTATATATGAAACCAAATACAAAATATTTTGTAATATTCGACCCAGACAAATATGTATGTATATGCACATAAAGCTAATATTGTAGACACAAACGCTGTTAATATCTGAGCTGAGCTGATACTATAAATACTAGAGTCCAGGGGTCAGAGACCACTTTCCCAAAATGAGGGGAAAAAAATGTAAATTCAATGAAAAATGAATATGAAAAACATATTGTAACATGTTGCTTTAATAAACATACATTATGAATCAAATATATATTAACATATGGTTGTAACATGTTATACAGTCGAAGAGCTCATCTATATTTATATGCATTACAATAAGATATGTTGTATGTATTTCAATATACAGTTTAGTATGGATATTTTATATATGCTATAACCTTATATCTTCATACTTGTGATTGTAATACTTATGGCAACACTACTCTTGATATAGGGACGTATATTACATTTCTGTGTAGGTCCAATAATGATATATTTTACACTGATGTGTATATAAGATTAGAAACTGAAATTATAATGGAGGGCAGGATGTGATGCGTGGGTGTTGTCTGACATTGTTCTCTAAGGTTTTATCTCCAGCAGATGTTTTTCTATGTACACATCTGCTTTTTAACCCATTTGACCTCCACTCCTCTCCTCCCATTGGCCCTCCTCCTCCCTCCCTCTGCCATGAAGGCCTGGACCTTGTTAGCTTCTATCCGTGCCTTATCTAGGGATACTTGGCTGTGCTAATGCAAATATTTTCTCTGGAGCTGATAGCGAGTGGATCGTAAAGCTATGTCACGCATTAGGAAATCAGTGGAAGTTCACATTTTACATTTCTATTATTTACATTCAGTCACATTCATCATAGCTCTCACCATCAGCAGGGAAAACATGCAATCTGCTCACACAGCTCAGGACCTTCCTGCAGCTTCAATGTAAAAAATATTAAATATTAATCAGAGCAGTTTTTAAGTTGCTGCCTGATTGATTAGGACTTCATGTTGCTCCCCCATCAACTGTGTGTTTGAACAAAGCAATTGAGAGTTTATTACATTATATCAGCTGTCCAGTTCCTGGGGGAGTAAAACCAGTGGCATTGATGGAATTGGGAATTCATTTGATGAAACAGCTTAAAGAAGTTGAAGATGACATAGATTGAGAGGCTGGTCAAAGGATCACAGCAGCCTGGACAGGAGCAAGTGAAACAACTCCTTTTATACAAAGATGATTTAGCATCTTGATTTGTGATTCTCATTAATACTTTACTCCTCTGATGCTGGTTTATGATTATAAACCTGCATGATAACTTGTTTTTAGGAACTAAACGAACAAAAAGATCTTAAAACATATATGGTCATCCCTGCTTCACCCACTGAATGTTCTACTTGTGTCAGATGTTGCTGGAGTCTGCTCTGGGTTGTGTTGAGCTTTGGTCTCTCAGAAGGGACGGGTACGTCTCTTTTGTCCCCTCTGAATGAGGGAGGCAGTTTGGTTTAGTGGACTTGGCAATCGCTGGCATGTTCCTCCTGTTCGCAGACAAAACAAAACTTTCCTCACTCTCTGGCTGTGGCCACACATCACCCTGCAAACAAACCGGTCCAAACCAGAGAAGAAAACACCATGGGGTCTGTTCATGGTTCTCATGGTTCTCAATCTTTCCACGTTTTAATTACTCATTCATGTGCTTTTCTTTAGACCTTGTGAACCAAAGCATTTTTTTTTTTTTTAAAGAAAGACTGATCTGACCTTTATTGGGCGACCTGGAGAAACAGACCATAATAATGACTGGGTGGGGCAAGTATCGGCTGTTCCCCACAGCATTTCGTCTTTCAACAAGTCTTTCAAGTCATTGTTGTAGTTTTGTAAACTGTAACTTCACAGCTTTAGTTCCAGCAGCAGCAGGCTGCTCTTTCACGTTGAAATAGGTCTAACAAATGCTCACCACGCAACACAATGAAGCCCTCAGCAGATAAAGAGGCAGATGTTTCCCTCAGGAGCTGGTGCAGACAAGTCAGTCAGTGTTATACTAGTGTCCAGGACTCCAAATAAAAAGTAGTTTAGCTCCATATCTGCTGGCTGTGTGAATAGTAATGAGGCTGCATCCATCCATGGTGCTGTCGACCCACTTGCAATACCCTTGGGTCCCACCAGTGGGCCCAGTGGATTTGAACTACTCCCTTATACTTCGTTAAAATGACTGAAATAGTGAGTGTGAGTAACCTAGCTGTTGATGACTTATGATTCAGGTAGGCGAGGGTGAAAAGTGCATTAAAATAAATTGAGCTGAGAGAGGTAACAGACTCAGCACAAGCTTAGTGCAAATGTCCCACTCAATGACTCATGTTCACTGTTTTTATGATATTCTGCTCATGTCATTTCTTTGTGTTTTGCAGAAAGGATTTGTCAGACGAGACTTCGCTGATGCCACCATTTAAATATGTGACACAGTTGATCCTGAGCTTCTGACCTGGATCTAGACCGGAGCTGCTGTGAGGAGAGAAGGAGGAACGACAGATGATCTGACTGTGATGGACTTCAAGACAGAGAGAGAGAGAAATGGACTGGAGCGCCTGAAGTGATGAAATCTCTTAGTTGGTTGTCAACTAGGCATAGTTTACAGCAGATTGACTTTCACCCACATACCATGCACACACACACACACACACACACACACACACACACACACACACACACACACACACACACCATACCAAACACAACATCCAATCCTGGAGCGTGAGTGAAGAGTGTGAACTAAAACATAGTTTCGGGGTGATTCTGTGTTTTAAAAACATATTGATCGATCTATAGGGAAGTATGTAAATAATGAAACTAAAGATCTTTTTTGTCCAGTGGACATAACTCACAGCTTTGTGGTGATCACCAGAAGTCCAGATGTGCATAATAAACACCCCTAACCAGCACCAAAAAATCATGTATATATGGATAATGATTCACATAGCCATAATTAGTGCCTTGACTAACTCTTGGTTCTCGTTTTTGGAGCTGTTTGATGACGTACACAAAACAGTTTTCACCGTCTGAATGTTGGGCCCGGACTGAAACTGTGATCAGGTCGAAACTTTGATTCTAGTTTGGTTTATGACCGAACATGAAAACAATGCAACAACTAATGATGTTTCTATCAAATGAGAGGTTGATGGACAACTTTTTATCAATGAATTTTCAAAGTGAACCAGCACCACCAGCGTATCAGCTGTGATTTACAGAACATCAGAGATTAGTCCGCACAATGCTGTCCTGTAGCTGTAACTGGACTGAACGTGAATGTGAACGTAACGTGTTCATTAACACCTAAGTGCCTTGGAGCGCGGCTACAGCCCCTTCTTACCTTGGGGAGAACAAGAAGCACCAATATACAGTAGTAGATTATAGGATGCTGTCGATTAGCAGATCTCATTCAGATTCAGTTTAGTAACCTGATTTGGAGTTTCTATCAGATCTCTTTGAAGGTGGCCCGAAGACATCACAGTGAGCTCCAAAGACAAAACATGATCGGGTTGACTCATTCATATTCTTAACCTTCTTTCTCTTTCACCTGTTTCCTGCCCGAGAGAAAACAAGTCTCTCTTCCTGATTCTAATGAGCTTGGAGCAGGCTGTTCTTATCTTTATTCAGTAACACATTGAACCAACACACAAAAGAGAGTGTTAAAAGACTTTAAATAAATCAACGTAAAATCGTCTCACTTACATTGTTGGAGTTCAAATTCCTCATCAGATCGATCCTCTGATGTGACCCTAGTTTCACGTTCAGTATGTCTGAAATCAATAGTTTTATTTTATTTGATACATTGGGGTAAGATAATTATCATCATCCCATTCAACAAACTCAGGTAATGCAGGACCATGATCAGACTCAGATACAGACACAGTGTCATCAGAGAACTTAACAAGGAACCTGCTCTTCAGAGAGTGAGTGCCCTCAGCCGTCTGTGTACATGATAGCTATAAGGTTAACATGCTAACTGTAAATATGTCTGCTAAATATTAGCGTGACTCGTTACTGTGAGCAGGTTAACATGCTGACGGTAGGTCGCTGTACTCACTGTAAGGCCTCACAGAGAACAGAACTTGGCTGATTTAGTGATGATAACATACAGGGTTTGTTTTTCAGATGTTACCATCAAACACACTGTGTGGTCCAACCATTTCCACTGAAATGTGTATAATAATATGACTTTATTAAGTCAAATATTCATAAGGGGGGGGACAACACGCGTAAGGAGAATGTTTTTTTTTTTTAGCTTTTACAATTATTTGTTTATCTGCCTGCTTTTCACATGTCCCCAGATCGTAGACAGGCATTGTACAGGGGTCTATGCATTAGCATTTTTTGTTTATTTAAAGAAGAATAAATGATAAGTCGGCACAAGACGCCATCATGGCAGTGTAAGAAAAGGCCTCAGCTACAGTAAAATGTCTCACCAAATAATTTTTTGAACTCTGGGGCCTCTGAGGGTCTGGTACATTCATGAATTGATCACAAATGAATCTGGAGTTAACAAAAAGTACACTGTCTGGATATGTTTAAAGACCGAAAAACATCTACTCTGTCCCAAATAGTCAAACTAAAAAAATAAATAAAAAAAGGCTGAAGCCTTGCACAACATCTGAACTGTGCAGAGCGGGGGGTGAACAAACTCAGTTTGAGTGGAAGAGGAACTGTCCGTGGACGGATGTGTGGGAGTGAGTGACCTTCATGGAGGCCATGAAGTTATCTGACAGAGGAGACGGCAACACATTCACAGCAGCTTCACAGGCTTTAACCAAGAGGGAGGGAGGCAGGAAGGGAGGAAAGGAGGGGCTCAGCCAGATCTGGACCTGCAGTGGGAAACACTGGAGAGAGGGGCTTTAACATAACAATAGTGTCCCAAAAAGGCTCAAATATATGAATTATGCTTCTGATGATCAATGCTACTGCTCCTCTCAGTTTTATGCTTGTTAAGCTGCATAGATGAGGACAGACAGGACGGGCAGTGCAGTTATTTTTAATGTGTTTTACTTTTCCTAGTCCTATGCTGTTTAAGTGTTTTGGGAATTTTCTGCTCAGACCTGTTGATGTGCATCTCAGCCTGCACATAGGAGTCTGATTTCAACAAGGCCTCCGGTGATTAAGGGCCGGCTCTGTTGTCGAGTGTTTAATGCATCATATAATCCCCATCTCGAGGTTACTTTGGTCTCGCAGTTGAAATATAATATTTGTTGTTTTCTCAGTTTGCCTGAAACGCCTTGGATAAAATATGTTTTATTGGACAGTTTAACAACAGTGTCTTATGCACAGATCATAGAGATGTCCTGAGCTGATCTGTCACAAAAAACTGGATCAGCTGACTGAAAAAAAAGGATTGCTTGAGCTACAACAACAACAAAAAAATGATATGAAAATTGCAAAAGTTCAGCCTTATAACTGCTATGTGAAGCCCCTAAACCAAGCAAAAACAAGTATCATTTATTTCCCCAAGTTGTTGCAATTCCAGCAATAGTTTCCACATCAAAATAATTCAAACACCACTACTTGGTTCAATAACCTTCATAAATCCCACTGTATCAGAAACAAAACCCATAACTTAGTAAAAGGTGGTCTCACCAGTCATCAGCACACCTGGGCAGGTAGCTTCTCTGCCCCAGACCCAGGGACGGAGGACAGGGACATGTGATCACTGGGAATTTGGTCAAATGAAATTAGTCTGAATCATCTCACCTGTTATGTTGTGTGTTTCTCATGTCGTACCTGTAACTGGGGAGTGTGTGTAGTTGGGAGTGTGGCTCTAATGTGATGTACGCTCACCAGTGACAGAGGTGAATCATGTGTCTGGATGACCGTCAGTGTGTGTGTTGCTGAGTGTCCTCTTTACTGTGTAGCTACATGTGTGAACAGTGAAGGTCTATGACCTCAAGGATCAGTGCTGAGGCTGATCCAGGCATGTTTTAATAAATCTGTATCAGCTAAAAGACAACAGGCCTATTGTATTCTACTGTGTTTTATCTATTTATGTCTGCTACTGTTGCAGAATGTGTGAATGGTTACTTTCTCAGCATGAAAAAAAAAGAAATTAAGTGACCTTTAAAAACCAGAACTATGGCAAAAATGTTTGACATTTCAAAATGCAGGGGCTGCAGTGTGAGAAGTTAAGTCTCTGTCAGTAATGATGTCTGATGGTAACAGTTCCTGAAACAAAGGGATTAATGAAATAAATCCATGATAATTAGATGAATCAGATAATTATCCTCTTCACGGGTACAGCAGGTAGCTGCAGCAATACATTAGCAAGAACAACTGTCCCATGAAACTAACAAAAATCAAATGACTAAAATTTCAATGAAACTAATGACTGTTTTCATCAAAAGAATAAAACCAAATCTAATCAGTGTGGTGTAGCTGTTTATTGTGTTTTTGGAACTGAAGCATTTTTTCACTAAAAGTTTTTGCTCTCACTCTTGTGCTATGACCTCTGTCATATTCTGTTGAGTTTCCATGAAGGTGTGAACATCATGATAATATTAACTGGCTAATTAACCTAACTAATGAGAGCAGACTGTGACATCTTTTCTCTCAATTATAGACTGGATCATACTGTTATTTTGTTTGTTTGTGTTACTTTGTCCTTTACCTGTATCTTAAGCAAAATGTTTGCTTCTTGCCTCCACTTCAATTATCTGAAGAATAAAGGTGATTAAAGACAAGAACCCAAGAAAATCTATGTTTAAAGTTTTATTTTATTCCAATGTCTGTGACTTTTTAGAGGATTTCCACACAGGGTGGATAGACAGGTGCTGCTCAGGATGGATCTTCCCTGCTCTCTAGTGGCAGAGGGGACGTTTCACATTACGTATTCCTGCAAGTTTTCACTCAGTGTAAACTGCAGGTGTCACTGGTGTGGGACTGAGGTTAGGGTTGTTGCTTTCCCTTGACCACAAGGAAATGTATGTATGTATGTATGTATGTATGTATGTATGTATGTATGTATGTATGTATGTATGTATGTATGTATGTATGTAGGTATGTAGGTATGTATAGATAGATAGATAGATAGATAGATAGATAGATCATTTATTATAATTAAAGCAGATATCAGTGGAATGTTTTTGTTAATATAAGTCCTAAATAGTCCTATTTTCCGTCAGCAATCACTTACATGAAGTATTTCAGCCTAAACACGAGTCTCTCCGTCACTCTGCTCTGCTGTAACCCGAGGAGAAAATTTTCCTTGTGGGATACAAGTGTTATCCAATGAGGAGAGAGAACGGCATGAAGGGCTGTGTGTGCAGCCAAGGGATGCGCGTGAATGTGGTGACGTAGCACGAGGACCAATTGATGCCTGACAAGGGCGGGGGCTGCTAACTCATGGTGCGTTCAAGGAAACTCGTACTTTGTGTTTTTCCTTCCTGTGAAGTCATACCAGTTCGATCTGGTACGAGTTCACGGGTCGGAAGTTACGAGTGGCCGTTATAGGGAACTTTCACAGACAACAGGACGGTAAAAACACGAGCTACGGGTTACCTGGAACGCTACCAAGTCGTAGTTGTGACTTGAAGCTGTAACTTACGGTTTCAAAAGCCTGCCTTGAACACAGCATTAGCCGAAACGGCCGTGCCACTGATATCTGCTTTAACACTGAAACCCTTTTTAATACAAAAGTTTTATTTAATTTCCACTGAAGCACCTCCCCGTCTCCGTACCAGATAGCTGATGGATGGATGGATAGTATCAGCTAATGAAAAAAAATCCACCAGGTAGGCTGTCATAGGCAGTCATACAAAATAGTAGGCCTATCTTGTGATGATATTTGTAGTTACAACAACAAAAATACAGAGATGCAAGAACCCCTGTTTAGCAGCCGCATAAAGTTGCACAGTGTGTTTCTGTGCCATCAGGGTTGGGGCTCATCAGTTATTTTAGACTAGAATAGATACTAAACCGTCTTTACTTTCACCATAAAACGCTGTTGACTTGAGCGCAGCCTCGTCGTTCTGTTCCCTCATTGGCTGAGAGGAGTTCAGGGGGCGGGACATCCTGTGCTAGTCTGCTCTGATTGGCTGTTGTGGAGCAGACCGGGAAGATTTTGAAAGAAAGTGGGACAGGGTGTGTGTGTGTGAGCTGTACGTTTGTGTTTGTCGGGACGGCCTAAGACTGTGTTCAACGTCGAAACAACTTTTAAAGTATCGATAAAACCCGTCCATGGAGCAGGAGTCACGGGAAACCACGTCCACGGGAGGGACGGAGACTGTGAACGTGTCGGCGGTCGACCTGTCGTCGTTCGTTAACGTTGAACTCGACGTGGAAAACAACAACAATGGCGATGGAGATGCTGCAGAGAGACATCCTGTTCCTACCATATCACAAGGTCTGCTCTTATTATTGCACTTTAATAAAACATGAATCCAGGATCACTTTTGATTATCCGACTAGAATAAACCTAACATTTGTTGCCACAGTAAATTAACCTGTACTACGAAGCTTTATCACCTGGCTCAGATAACCATGGGTTCACCGCTGCAGCACGACTCAGTAGGTCCATGTGGAAAACGTAAATATATCACAATCTGTTAATCCCTCATGAGAAATAGTTTAGTTTCAGTCCTCTATTCCAAATATACGGATATAAGTTAATTAATAAATGGTAGTGTAGGCAAGAGAGTGCAAACATGATTACAAAAGTGTTTTGATAATTAACATAAAATGAATATAATTTCAACAAAAAGCAAAGTGCAAGGTGGAGATACTGAGGAAAGTAACACTGGTCAGCCTTGATGAAGAACAAACATGTTGATAACACATGGTTGAGACAATTAAAGCAGAGGTTATTGTCAGACTGGTTCTGCTGCAGAGACAAAAATAAGTAGTTTGTGTCTGATGTGTCAGTCTGACTGAAATATAACATTTTTTAAATCAAACCTCATGGTCAGAGAGTCTCCTCATTATGAGCTGTGATCATAGACTGTATATAAAAGAGGCTGTGATCAAGAAAAGTAAAATAATCTTCAGGAGGAATCTTTAATCATAATTAAAATGAAGCCATAATAGTTCTGATATATTTATTCAATGTGATAAACTTTCATGTATCTCTGTTTTTAAACAAATAGTGTACACTTAGGAGGTCTCGAACAACAAAACAGGGGTTCTTGTGAAGCTTTGAACTTGAAGTGTTGGGTCGTTTTCCTGTTGCTCTATAAATCCTCATCTATAGAGATTTAAACCAGAGGGTGGAGCACGAACACAACACAACACAAAGGTTGGAGTGATATACCTCTTAATTTATTTATTTCCCCTCTGGTGGCAGCACATGTTACACCAGCCGTCAGAAACTGCTTCAGGTTAAACTGGATTTACCTGATTAGCTCTAAAAGAAGCACCACAGATGCACCTGAAAACAATCCTTAGCATAGATAGCATTTTCTTAAAAACAAAACAAAACCAAGTTTCAGAGGAAAAAAATCTTATGTTGCACCTCTATAGTCTTAATGTACATCCTGGGCTCAGATGGAAACAACTGAAGAATCGTCTTCTTGAATAAGATACAAGATAATTAATTGTATTCAAAATATGATAACTATGCTGAATAATCAGAAGAAGAACGGGAAAAGATATATGTTAGGATGTGTAATTTGCAATCTTTACTGACCCTCCGCACTAGTGGCAGATCAATAAACGGATAGATTATCAGCATTTTTGCATTTTGCATCGCAAATTAAAATGCTCCCAAGGGTGATTAAATAAAAACATGCAGGCTTCATAGGCTTCCTGTGACTGTGGCGAAGTTGTTGTGTATATTGTGTGTTCAATCAGACTGGGACCGAGAAGAACGGGAACAATGCTTTGTTTCCTGCTTTACAACTTTTAGCTCATTAACTTGGGCTACTGAGTAACTTTGTAAGTGTAATTAATTATAAGAAGATGATGGCATGCTGCTACTCTGCACAACACTGAAGTTGTTTTTTAATGTATTGGAATTATGGCCTTTTCCACAAAGAAGTGAAGGTGGTCAATGTCCCATATCTACTTAAAAGTGACTGGTGACCTAGAAAGGCTGCATAAAAATAGTCAAGATTTTCAGTGTGGTCCCTGAAGGTTGGACAGATTATTATAATCTTCTCTATGAGGAGACCAGGATCAGACTGTTGGATGTTTCAGATAATCAGCGGGTTGATGGTCATTTTATTTTTATATAACAGTGTCAGGACTGGTTTCATTGAAGTTGCCCTATTGACATTCACACAAGAAATAATAAAGATTATCTGGCCCTTTTCAACAGCCCTGTTTAGGAATGATGATGAGGAAGATGGAAGTGATGACGACAGCGATGACGACAGCGGCACAGATCACTTCAACACTGAGAAGTCGGGAACTCAGCTGCAGAGAAGTGAGCGTCGTAGTGGAGTGCCCTCGAGTCTCCCAGACACCTTTCAGACCAACCACCTGCTGTTCTACGAGAGGTTCAAGGCCTTTCAGGACTACATGCTGGGTAACACCACACACACTACCACAGAGTCTGACTGCAGTGCGTATCATCAGTAGTCAGAGTCACTGAGTGTGTGTACTTGTACTTGTGTGTAGGCGACTGTAAGCCCTCTGAGGTGAAGGCCTTCACAGCAGACTACCTGGAGAAGGTGGTGGAGCCGTGTGATTGGCTGGCCGTGTGGTCGACTGAAGTGTTTGACGTTCTGATTGAGGTGAGACCAGTTTATTCACATCCCTGTTGATATTACATGCCCACTTTTATTTTCTATACACTTTGCCTTTAATCCTGAGTCAGAACAGGATTTAGGAACTTTTGACGAGTTCCTGTGTCTGAACAATGTGGGACTCTACTCACTAACTTTGAAGATTATTGGGGTGTTGCATTTTCACACATCACTATTTACCATATGTCTATACTTGTGTGCAATTTTTCTGTCTGATTTGTGTGAAATAAACTGAATTGAACAGTGTATTATAAAACTTAATGACTATGAAATAACTCACCGAAGAACTGACTGTAGAACTTAAAAACAATTGAACCAACAACCGGTGTTTTTCACATGAGTGCAAATACTTAACATTTAAGAAAACTTATGTTATCGCTAAAACTTCAGATATTATTAAACCTTCCACTGCTAGGTGCTGTTTTAAGACTAAAAATGCAGCAAGTACAATATACTGGGATGTGGTCCATCAAATTTTCTGGCTAGAACCTCTGCTTCAAAGTAAGAGTCCTTTATAGAAATTTTCATGATTTCCCCTCAAGAATTAGAAGTTTTCTCACAAAAAAAGTGTACATACCCAGAAAATATACTGAAGTACACTACTCATTACTATCCAGCCCTGATCAGGTCATGCACTCAGGACACTAGAAGGTTGAAAAAGAGTTGCTCAGTAAGTCCACAAACTGTTAAAAAGTCAAAAATGTTGAAATTCCTGAATGAGTTCTTGCCCTCATCTCTTTCAAAAAGAGGAAGAGGCTCGTTCATAAAAGCAGTTTGACTGTCACACACTGGACCCGTTTAGAAATGGATTAAAATTTAAGTGAGGGCTGTTGTAAATCACTGGCAACATGTCTTGAGGAGTTGACGATGATTTCAGGTGCGCGACTTGGAGCTGAAGGATCTGAAGGCATGCGTCAGGCTCGTGCTGCCGCTGCAGTGTGACACGAGAGGCTGTGAACTCACCGAAGACGCCATGACGTCTCTGCTGGAGGCCACTCAGCACAAAGTCCTGCTGCAGGAACTGCACGTGGTCTACGAAGAGTCTGGGGACTTCGATCAGACCGCCCTCGCTCTGGAGCACCTCAGGTTCACACTGCTGCTCGTCCACAGATTTATTTAATTTGTCGTTTACTGGCCGGCTGCGATACACCCTCCTCTCCTCTGTCCGCAGGTTCTTCTATAAGCACATCTGGAGGCAGTGGGATGAGGAGGATGAAGATGACGACTTCGACTACTTTGTCCGTTGTGTGGAGCCGCGTCTCAGACTGTGAGTGCCTCCTCTGTCTTTGTGACGGTCTTGTACGAAGTGCCGGTTCCTTCCAATGAATCCAGCTTGTAAATGTCTCCTCTCAGCTACTACGACATCTTGGAGGACAGAGTGCCAGTGGGCCTGGTGGCAGAGTACCAGTCCTTACTGGAGAACTGCTCCCAGTGCTTCCAGCAGTTCTCCGTGCTGCGCAGCGGCCTCAGCCCCGACTCGGACTCTGAGCTGGACAACGTGTCCATGGTGGAGGGTCTGAAGCTGTGCGACCACTTGGAGACCTTCAAACGCAAACTGCACATCATCGAGAACCCCCTGCTGAGGTAGAGACGAGTTTCCTTCAAACTCACTACCACCACCACTGTCTTGTCTTTGTCTTGTCTCATTCAACTGTTTCCACAAGCTGGGACACTCACCCCATCCCCCTCTGCCCAGGTATGTGCTGGCCTACAAAGGTAACGCCAGGCAGCAGTGTGTGCAGAGTCGTGGGCCCAGAGAATCAGGCGTGAAGGTTGTCCACGTGGTCACAGGCCCCTGCAGCCCCACGCAGCTCCAGTCCCTCCTCAGCGCCAAACTGCTGCCCCTGTGCTCCAGCGGGGAAACCGAGATCATGGTCAGTACCACAAACTCACCACAGGACCTTTGGTGTGGCCTCTTGAACAGATGAGTTTAGGTCTGAAACTAACCACTTTGTTCTGTCGGCAAAGATGACGGTACAAAACAGTAAACAACAGTCAGTGAGCTCAGTCTGTTACTGTGTGTTTAGTTCCACAGAGAGCCTGTGTCGGCGGTGGACTCGTGTCATCAGGGGGACGTGGTCATTGTTCTTCCAGGTGTCTACACTGTGAACAGCAGCATCTTCATACCAGACTCCATCACTGTAGAGGGTAAATATACACACACCCACAATAAACAATCAATGACCAAGTCTCTCTCACTCTAGACATAAGACAACAACAACAGGAACTGAGGAAACACTGAAGACTGTAGATCAAAGATAAAGACAGAGCAACAACGATAAATAAAATACTCGTATAGAGAAGCTGAAAGAAAGACTAAAACCAGAAATAAAAGGTAGAATATTAAACATGGAGTAAAAATACAAACATAATACTAAAGATAAAATATTAAAATGCGAAAAGAAGGGGAACGTTTAGAAGTGAGTAAGAGGAAAAAATAGTAAACAAGTAAAACAGCTTAGAACAGGGGTCTTCAAAGTTTTTCAGGCCAAGGACCCCCAGACTGATGGAGAGATGAAGCAGGGACCCCCTACTCTACTGTATAATGTATAAAGCAGTGATTTATAATAAACTGGGCCCAGTGCCAGGTATAAACGCACCTGTGCATTCAAATAATACACAGGTTCATATTAACAACAATAGAAAGTGTACAGGAACAGTGAGTAGGGGGCAGTGCCACTGCCATATATAAACAGATACCAATGCCAATATCATCAGTGGTGAGTATTGATTGTTTGTGTGTGTGCGTCCCAGGCTTTGGTTTTCCTGACGATGTGGTGATTGAGAAGAAAAGCAAGGGAGACTCATTTGTGGAGTCCACGGGAGCTGATGTCAGACTCTCCAACATCAAGTTCATTCAACATGACGCCATCGAGGGCATCCTCTGTGAGTACAGATGAACGATGTCCCAGATCCTGAACGAGTGCAGTGCTCTTCTTGCTCATTTACTTCTCCTATTTTTCCTCCCTGTGACTAACTACCACACATTAAATGTGTAATGTGTAATTTCCTAGTTGACAACTCGGCTGTTTCTTCAGAAAGAAAGATGGATATTGACACACACAAAGATGTGGCTGGGATCTGGGACGTCTGCAGCATAAACAAGCTCTGTGTGACGAGCAGGAAGTTGACTCAGTGGATTTTTAAAGGCCGATATTACGATAGTTTGGAAAAAGCAGATAGCTGTCATTACTGTCAGTCAGCGCACGAGTGTTGCAACTTATTTTAATCACAAGAAGCCCTTTTGTCCCCCACCGTCTCTTGTGGAGAAGACCATGACAACCCAGGAAGTTCAGCTGTAGAAAGCTGTGTAACAACTTCACATCTTCACCTGTGCACTGTGATCATAACATTTCTGATTCCTCCAGTTTTTATTATCTTCATGCCCACGTGCAGCCAAGTCCACACACATCTGTGTAATCAGTGTTAGACGAACAGTGGCAGTCTGAATGTGCCGACTCTGCTGTTGCTACCTGCCAGGTGTCCGTCAGGGGACTCTCAACATGGAGAACTGTGTGCTGCAGTGTGAGACCACCGGAGTCATCGTCCGGACGTCTGCCCGGCTCAACATGAACATGTGCGACCTGTACGGATCCAAGGTGAGTGCTGTTCCCTGTTCTGGTTCGGTCTCTGACCTGGTGGCAGCAGGCGCTGAAGCTGGTGGAGACCAAACACAGAGCTTAAAGAGAGGAAACACTGGATTGGATGCCAAGTCTTTTACCTTAGGAAGATTCAAAATGAGTAAACTGAGTTGAAGTATCTGAGTAGCATTGTGTTTAAACCTTCCTGGACCTTCCTTTATGAAAGGAACTGGTTGGTGCACTGACCTTGGCTCCAGCGCTCTAGTATTAAAGAGCTGTCGGAGGTCTTTGGTGCTTTTTTAAATGTTTTGAACATTGACAGTGATTCAGACTGTGCAGACCAGTCATGCTGCTGTGTTGTTGTGTGCAGGGGGCTGGTGTGGAGATTTACCCCGGCACTGTCTGCAGTCTGGTCAGTAATGGCATCCATCACTGTAAGGACGGGATCCTCATCAAGGTGAGAAGAGGCAATGGCACAAATAGGACGACTTTAAGTAGAAGTTATAAAAGAAATGATCAAAAACAGGATCAAGAGAACTCTTCATTCAAGCCAGACGACATTAAAACGTTCACATAATGAATCGTAAACTCTTTCTGTCAGTAACTGTTTGACGATGGGACTTTAAGCCTCCTGTTCTCTTCAACTCTACCAACATTGTTTGTCCTTGAGGACAATTTGACCTCATTTGACCTACCTGCTGTGTGTGTGCAGGACTTTGCTGATGAGCTGGACGTGATGCCGTCCATCACCATGGAGAACAATGTGATCCACAACAACGAGTGCTATGGAGTGATCCTGGTGAAGCCCAACACTGAACAAAGAGCTCCTGCGGACGACGACGGTAAGGGCCGCTCGGCGTCACAGAAACATCCTGCCGTACAGATTCAGCCTCTCACTGACCTTTTTTGTCCCCAGAAGACGCTGTGAAAGACCCCAGTGGACAGACGGCTGAAGACAGACAAGTTTCAGACCCTCAGAGTCCAACCTCCAGCAGCTCAGCGACCGCTCAGCCAGAGTCCGCGGAAAACGCGGGCTCAGATGGCGATGCGGCGTCCACCTCGGGCAGGAAGTGGCAGTTCAGTCGCCAGCCGAGCAGAAACAAGGAGACGTCCTGCAGCCGAGCCGTCGAGGATCTGATGGACCACCAGATCTTTGTCTCCATTCAGGGAAACCAGTTCAAACGCAACGGCATGGGCGACTTTGGCACCTTCTTTTACTGAGCCCCCCACCCACAAAGCACTCACATGTCTTAACGTCAGCACAGCGCGACGTTTGATTGATGACGGCTTCACATTTTAACGTTTTCTTGTTTGTTGTGAATACATTTTTGCTTCTTCACGTCATGCTGAGACGATGGTGAGACCTCGGGAGGCACAGTGAAGCACACTAACAGCGACTGGATCCGCCTTTTAACTTTTATCTTATTTATTCCTCCGGTCTCCTGGCGCTAAAATGTTTTTAATTTTCTATACATAACTCGTTTGAAATTCACTTGTCACTTTGTAGTTTTGTCAGCTCAGTTTCAGATCTAATAAAAGACGTTACCCTGAAGGTGGGCGAGCACCGATGTTCAGCTGAATGCAGGCGATGTTCACGCGGTGCTTCTGGTTTGTTCTGTACACTTGGATCATGTGTTTTATGGTTGAGGGGAGATTTTTGTCGGACTTAAGGTTTCTAGTTTAAACTGACAATATAATGAATTTGCTGCACATTAAACGCGTCTGTTGAAACCTCAGCGAGTGTTGTGTCTTGTGAGTGATACGGAGCGGTTTGTTATGATGGTGTTTGAACGGCTCGACACTTAAATGAATCAGGGTATTTTTAACTTTACTTCTTCTGTCTTAAAGGTCCAGATGTTCAAAAAGACATCTGATCATATCATTTTACTTATGTAAATCCACAAGACCTCAGCCAATCACGTTGATGGATCACCAGACGACATGTAAAGCTACATACCATTGTTCTACATGCAGTGGACCAGCTGCTCAGACACTTAAGGGTCATTACCATTCAGCCACAGCCTCTTTTCTACTTCTCAGGCCGCACCCCTCGTAATCAGATGACTTCAGGTGTGTGGCAACCAATCAAATCTTGTTGTCATTTTGGACCAGATTGAATAAGGAGTAGTCTGGGGTCGTTGACTCGCTGTTTTGGTAGGAAACGGATCCAGGGCGAGAGAGACAGACCTTTCCTTCAAAATAAAAGCACCAAGCTAATGGCGGTAAAACTCTTTAATTTAAGGAATATAATTTACAAGAAAGTCCCCGAGCCATTAAGTTAACATTTTGCTTTTATTGTATTACAAGTTAATGTTTATTTTATAAGTTTTGGTGAATTTGGTGATTTCGGTATCCGCTACAGACAGGAACCAGAATGCAGACTAATTGGGAGGTAACTGACACCAGGCTCTTCACTTGTCTGAAGAGCCTGGTGATGCAAGGCTAAATAAGGAGTAGGAGCAGGGTTACGGGTTGAGTAACATTACAGTGCTTTTGCATAATGTTTTATTTTGTTAAAAAAGAATGCACATTTTTTTTAAAGTCTCCCATGTGATTTTCCTTTGTGTAGGTAGGCAACATGTACAACACTTTGACTTGAAAGTCTTAATGTTACAGATACTGTTTAAACAAAACACTTTGGACACTCAGTTAAGAGCATTTATTTCAGCATGAACCTCTGAGGTGGCCTGAGCCGCTGCAGCTTCCTCTCCAGATAAAATACACATAAAAAATTTAGAAATTAAAACCTCAATTTTTTTTTATCCCAAGAAAACTTTATTGACCACAGTTTCTCCATATTAGTGCATATTCACCATATAACCTAAATGTAAAGAAGTTAAAATTGGGGCTTACATGTTACATAAACAAAACACAAGAAAAAAAAAAAAGACCTGCGATACATTTAGGGACCAAATGTCTTCCTGTTGAAAATGTGGGACATGCAGTTACGTCTTGTGGTGTACCACCTGGTCTAAACAGTTATTCACAGTTATTGAAAACTACATTTTAAAAACCCCATGGAGGTGACTGGACGGCTTATAAGCTGCTGTAGTGTGTTGCTGGTTCTGGGCTGGTAACACTGCATCATCCTCATAGTATCCAAAATATTTCATCTTTGTCCATTCTAATTTGTTGAGTCACATCAGGCTGCTTCTTTATTGGGATATTAAGACCCAAATGCTGTAACCCCAGAGTTGGACAGATGTGTTGACCACCCACCACCCTCTGTGAGTGAAAACTAAACCTGACAACCCTCCAGTCTTTACAGGCCGCTGTAACCACGCTCAGGTTTATTTCAAACTTTTTTGTGCAACAGAATTTTCTGAAACTACGTCAGATTTACAAGAATTACTGGAAATCCCTTTCAATACAAACAATTGATAGCTCTGATTGATATGAGGCTAAACTCGCTCAGAAAAACAGCAGGTTGGCAGTTTTAACCACACACACAAATCTTCTTGCAGTAAAACCTCCTTGGCACAAATATGTTTGTTTTCTGTTTCATGGTAAAATGTTCACTCGTTAGTCTTTGAATTATGAAGACTTTTTGAGGCCAGAAAATTTAAATAGATTAATTAATCCCAGATACTGAAACGTATTAAAAACCTAATTAAAAAAACTTCTGGTGACAAATTATGATTTTTAAAAAAGGATATTTGAGCCCAGTTGGTCTGTCTTACTTTGGGTGGATATACTTTATATATATATATATATATCTATTGTGATATCATCAGATTATACAGAGGTGTATGGCACTCTGCTGGGGTCCATCAAACACAACATGAATCATCACATTCTTAAAAATATTTATCTGAGTTCCTGCATCGCTCTGGTGGAGCTGGACGTCACCAAGAGTCAAGCTTTCCATCTTTAAAGAGATCTGACCTGATCCGATCCAACAGACTAAAGCTAGTTAAAGCACGATGTGAACTGTACGTAGCCGTAACGTGGTTTTAATCCCTTTGAGAAAGTTCACCGTCTCCTTTGACTATCAGGTGAAGCACGTCCAGGTCAAAGTTTAGCTCCAGCCAGTTGTGCTCTCTTTGGTCGTCCTCTTTGAGAGTTTTTCCATGTGATGATAAGTCCTCGTGGCTGGGTTTGTCGCTCCCTCAGGCTTTAGTCTATAATATTAGTTTCTGACCCAGGATCTTGCGGTTGATCTCGGCCAAGGCCACAGAAAACACAAAGGCCTTCTCATCAGAAAGACTGGCATAAATATCCACCTCCTTCTCCTGTTTCTCTGTGAACACACATGACATGACAGTTCGGTCACAACAATAAAAGGCTTCATAACCAGATAATCAAACTGGCGATGCTGCTCATTGTGCATAAGGTAAGATAAGATAAGATGTAAGTTTACTGATGCTCTACAGAGAAAAATGGAGCAGCAGAAGATAAATAGCAGCACAGGAGAAAAATCTAAAGAAATAAAGTAAGAAACATAATCTAGGATAAAAAACATCAGTTAGAAACACTTACATAACATAAATGTGAGTGGGTTTTTCTGTACATGTGGGAATATATAGATGTGCATCTTCAAACACTCAAAGTGATCACTCCTTTTACCTTTCTCCTCCTCCTGTCTCTTCAGCCCCACCGACTTTGGTCTGCCCCGCCCCCTTCGGATGGGGTCTGATTGGCTGTTGGTCCGGGACCGTCTCCTGTTCTCCATGTCACTGGTTAGAGGGGAGTCAATCCTCTCTCTACGAATGCGCTCCGTCCTCCTCCGTTTGAAGTCCAATTTGTCTGAGGAAGAAAACAAAAGACAATAGAAACGCATCAGGATTAATGCATCTGGTTGGTTTGCCAAATCAAGTCAAATCTTGTCAGCTTTGTGGTAGTTGACTCTTACCTGCTATGGCTGGCGAGCGCTCGTTCAACTTGGCATTCAGGAGTTTTCTGCTAATAAACACATAACCACACGGGCAAGACTTGCATGCGACTGGAATCTAGAGAGAAACAAACAGGAAACATCTTTAGTCTCTCGCCACAAAATCAAAAGTCTCTCCGAACCTCGGACTAGTTCAGGACACAGCAGCTCATCATGTCATCCTGATCCATGCTTCTCTTCAATGGCTCCCTGTCCATTGTGGAATTGATTTAAAGATTTTATCATTTTTAAAGCATGCAGGGCCTCCGAGCCTGCAGCCTTGTATCCTCAGGTCGGGCTCAGTTCCACAAATCAAGGTTTAAATCTAAAGGTGACCAAACTTTTTACTCCAGGCCCCTCGGCTGTGGAGTGAGCAGACTAGGCAGAATAAATCACATCTTCACCTATATTCTTTTACAGCGTATATACAGGAATCTTGAAGTTAATTTTAATACCTTTTTAAGACTTTTTCAAGACCTTCTCAACATTTTTTAACACCTCACCGCCACTTCAAGCTGTAACCATTTACATCAGTGACACTTTTAACTGAACAGTTTTAGTTTTTGTGATAAAGACTATAGACCACTATGATACAACAGAATTTAAAAAAGGCTGGGATAATAACTCAAAGGCAAAGTTTATAAAAAAAAACATTGCTCAACTCTCAAAAAAACAAAAACAACAATCTTCTTTTCTTTTTCATGTACCAGTTCATCTTTGTTTTTTAATAAAACAAATAAATTCACACACTTCTGCAATGTTTTTTATGACTCAAACTCTTGGACAGCTAATTCAGAAAAAATACCTTCAATATTTAAGACTTTATAAAGTCATGAAAAGACTTTTTAATACTTTTCAAGGGTCTTAATTTTCCCCAAATTGATTTATCACCTTTTAATACTTTTCAAGACCCCGCAGATACCCTGTTTTAGACTTGTTTTTGTGATGTTTACGTGTTTTATCATCTATTTTCCTGTTTCCATACTGTGTTCATGGGCTTTTGTGTTTCAGTGTGTTTGTGTCTATTTGCTGATCCCTCTAATCATCATCAATACTCATTTATACTAATACATAGTATCTTTTGATCTGCTTTCATAATTATATTCTTGTTATTATCATTATTAACACATGGGGAGGGATGAGTGGAAATGTTAGCTTTGATTCATGGCTGTTGCAGCAGTACCACATAAATGATTTTACAAGGGTTTTTGAAAAATATAATTATTTGTATTTTTTTGTATTATTGTATCAAACATTACTTATTTTTTTCAATATGATATCAATCAGTGCAATCCTTTGTTATCAGTTTGTTGACTCTTCATTCATAAGCAATTGTTATTTTTCAGCAGCAGCTTTACTAGCTATTCTTCCCATATTCAGGCTACATAAAACATTTTTTTTTACAGGTACTAAGATGTATATATTTGATTTATAGTGCAGCGCAGATGGAAAATAATAGTTGTGATGAAACCTGACTGCTCCTTCACTTTTGCACAACTGAACAAACTTCACTGGGCGTCATTATTCCAGTTTAGGTAGGTGTGAACCCTACTGATGTAAACAGGCTCAGACAGCTGCACTGCTGCATGTACAGGCTCATGTACTGTACTGTTACTGCCGCAAATACAAAACCAGATTGAAGCACAACTACATCTGGAGTCCAATAAACGACTTCAATCACAACCAGATCTTTGATTGATGTGTGTAGTCAAACTAACCCTTTAAACATGAAGTTGTGGTAAATTGCATTGAAATCAGTGGCTTTGTGAAGTGCTTTCTGCCATTTTATCTAGGATATATCAGCAGAGCAATGGCCGTGATGAGCTATAATTAACCTTGGATTAATCCACAACTTCCATCCACAACTTTTGATATGAAATATGGCGAAGTTCATACGCTCTAACAAAAACTGCAATAACAAAATTATGTAGTGAAATATTGCTTGAGTATTTGTTGATATTGGGATTGATATGTGTGATTATATCTATTTATCCTGGACGGTGGAGGCTCTCCCAGCTACACAGAGAGCAGCAGCAGCAGCAGCAGCAGCAGCAGCGACACCGTCCTTCATGCTCCATGTGCGGTGCAGCTGAGGCGAAGAGCTGCCATGACGGCCTGACCATCACCAAACACCACGGAAACTAAACAACACACACACAGACACACAACACGGACACACACCACCGGTACCAACGTTCACATTAGCAGACGTCTTCTCCTCACCTGTTGGTCGCACTCGGGACAAGATTTAGTAGCCATTTTGACTTTCTTTGTTTTATTTGCCGACATAGTCTGTTCTCCTTCAGCAGCGACGCACCGATACTTGTACGTGAGCTACAACTTCTCTCTGTAAAAACATGGACCGCGACGACTCCGCTCCGACCCACACCGACCAGCGAGGCGCCCTCCAGAAACACGGTAACACGGCCCGGTGTAGCTCGGTGACAATAAGCCGTTAATAAGCACATACATACATACTACACTTACACTATTAATGCTAAAGCTGCGAGCATGCGCACTGCACGTCCGACTGGTGGCGCGGGGCGTTCAAGGTCCGTACGGGGAAAAGGGAGATTGAAGAATTTTGGTTTGCTGAGTTCTTCTTTTTTATACAGTCTATGGTTCTTCACGGTGCTCAGTCGTCACACGAAAAGAAAAAAGAGAAGTAAAACGTTAGGAGCCACATTGTATTTGTTCTTGGTGTTATTCCTGTATGTATTTCTCAGAATTTGAAATATTTCATTCATCTCCAGAGGGAAATTGAGTTTTGTCGCATTGCTCCATTCAAAAATATGCAAAAACAAACAAACAAACAAACCCCAAAACAAAACATAAATAATAAGTACACAACTGCAGTTATGTTTTTGCTTTTACTTTGTTAGGTAACGCTCCAGCAAACACACAGTGTCCGTCTGCGGGTGGTGTTTAAGTTTTCCCACTGTTCCTGAAGCAGTCTTTAAAGGTTGTGAAAAGAATGTAACCCTCAGGCAGCATATCGATCATTGGTACATTGTCATTATTGGGAAACTTCCTATCCTATCTGCGTGTACAACAATATTTTTGAGTACTTAATCGAAATAAGTTGCGGTGCCAAAAAGGCAAGCAAACCAACACATTTAAACTGAAGCATACACAAATGTAATATACAGGCATGTGCAAATATAGTGTCTATGGGGGAAATTTGATTTCCCATTATAAAATATGGATGCTTATGTATGTTTGCAAATATTGTAGACATACATCAGATAAATAAATTTCTTATCCAAAAAATGAGAGAGCTGAAACCTTTTAGGATTTACTTTGACTATGTGTAGAGGTCTCAGTTTGTGGTGGTGTACGGGTGGACAAAACATTAGAAACACTTTACGAACTACTATAATCTAGTTTAACACCACTGCAACTACTCATCTCAAACGTGTTGAAACTAGAGGAGATCACTTGAGTGCAGATCCCTGCCTGGCAACAGATAGTCAAGCATATTCCAGTGCAACCACATCTGCCAGATGCAACCAGCTCCAACTTATTACTGTATGGAAAACTCAAATTATAGATACTTTCAAAATACATTTTGCTATGGATATATCATATGTAATAAACTTTTATCTTAATATGTACATGGGTGATTATAAGCGATCAAATCTGTAATCCAATCAATAAAACCAAACTGGTGGTGTGTGTTTAAAATTACCAGTTGAATGATGGGAGATATTTGAATCTCTCACCTTTACTCAATTCATGAAGCACTGAATAGCTGTCAAGGGGACTGCAGCTCATCAAAAATAAATATCTCTGCACGAATAGGGACAGATAGGTAATTTACATGTATAAAAGGAGCATAACTCTCTCTTCACTACAGGACGGACAGATATAGAAGATCCTTTGTACCTACAGACATCAGGCTTTCAATTCTTCTGCAAATGAGCCGACAGACAAATTAATTTCCCTTTGGGGATTAATAAAGTAATTCGTATTTGTAACTTGAGTAATCAATTATTGCAATGAGGAAGAACTGATTCTTCTCCCAGAATGCACTTGAGCAACAGTGACACGTACAGTAGGTGAACAACTCACTACATCCACAGGCCAGAGATTAAGTCATGCTGCTGTAATTAGAAAAGAAAAAAAACACACACGAGATAATAACATAAGACCACAATATATGACAGTCACTCACTGAATTAATAATGATAAGATTTTTATTATATTCATATGCTGTGTGTAAAATTAACAAAAATGCAAATATTCAATGTTAATTTCAATTTTATTTCAGTAAATGACAATGATAGTTGCTATTTAATCTGCTTTTTTCTTTTCTTTTCTTTATCTGATTTACAAGTGGGTTCACACACAGATTCAAGGGGTGGGGGGTTGTTGAACACCGCCTCCAACAAATCAACAATGGCTAGAAAACAAAGAGAGAGATCAGCAGACAGTGTCAGACGCTGCAGCGGATTATCCCAAAACCTAACAACAGACAAACTTGTACAGTATTACATAGTATGGCAACTTGTCAGGGTTACAATCCAGGGGAGGCGCTGCAGCCCCCCCACCCACCCCCCAACCCACAACAGCTCCATCTGAAAGTGCAGCGTCAAGAGCAACAGGATTTATCAGACACTGTAGTTAGTTGGTGGGATCTACTGTATATAGAGTAAACTGACGTTGACGCCGGGCCGTATGGTACAAGCACACTAACGCATGCAAACACATGCTGCAGTTCTGAACGTGTCGATCCACTGGTGAGAAGTCCAGATATAAACTAACACATACATGGAGTCTACAGAGATGGAAAGACAACTTTGATGTTATTAAAAAAAAAAAAAGAAGCGGGAGAGGATCTTTTTGAAAAATATAACAATTTACCCACGTATAAATTATTAGATTTGTGATTTTCTTCACAGCCCAGCCGGGACGGCAATGCGAACTGAGGAACATGCGACGCACGCACTATCGTTTCATGGATTATTGTTGTGGTCAGGTTTCGAGTGTGGGTTGGTCCCAACCTGTTTGAATCGTGACGGTTATTGATTA
The DNA here is from genome assembly GCF_045865225.1 of Trachurus japonicus. Classification (NCBI taxonomy): domain Eukaryota; kingdom Metazoa; phylum Chordata; class Actinopteri; order Carangiformes; family Carangidae; genus Trachurus; species Trachurus japonicus. Next base: position 26,211,043 of record NC_140909.1, read on the forward strand.
TTCAAGTTTGGAAACTAGCTCGTAAGGTTCACAGCTGCGATGCCACTACTATATTCACTCAGCTTATATATCCACTTCTCAGCATGGAAGGATGCAAACGAGTGGGGGGTGGATGACTCAGTGTGTGTACACCTATCACAGCTAGTAAGTCTACTATGGACAATAAAGTGATGCAGGTTAAAGTTAAATTGGTCAAGTATGAACTCATGAAGGAATGATTCCTAAGACTTGCCACGAGTGCAAATTGAAGCTAAGTACACTGTTGCTGGCACACATGTCTTAAAATGTAACATCTCCGACCTGCTGCAGACAATAGTTCTGCTATCGAGGGACAGTGAGGAGGAAACGATGCAAAGAGCAAAAAAATAAAAAATCAATAATAATGATTAGAAAAATGAAGGACTGAGTTCTTTTAGCATTTCTTGATGTTTATTTTTATTCCTCACCTCTGTGTGTCCTTGTGAGTGTGTGTGTAGTTTTATATTGGTAACATAGTGAGACATCTATGGGTGGGCTTGACATCCCTCCGACCTGCAGTAGTTTTAAAGGACCAGGCCCTCATAGGCAGGGCCCTCGGACTCGGGGGACTCTCGCTGCAGGCGAAGATGCTCCAGTGTGTTGTGGAAGTGTTTGTTGATCTGCTCCGTCTCCTCGCTCGCCTCCAGGTTGGGAAGGTCTTCTCTGATCTTCTGGATCAGCTGGTTTAATACCTGCACAGTCACCTGAATGGGTGAAAGATAAGATAGAGTTTACACTGTGGTCTGCTCTGGGCCGCAATCACGTTAAATATAAGCAGCTCTGAATATTGAAAGTAAAAAAAACTGTAAACTGTACCATTTTAAATATCAAAAACTCACTCAACAGAATCTAAACACTTATGTTGAATTCTAGGATTTTTGATCATCAGTTTAATAGCTCAACTGTCCGTGTTTGGCCAATTTATGCCGTCCTGTTTGCTTTATTTCTATGGTCAGTAAAAGGAACTAATGTGTCATCCCAGTGTTATAAATAAAGTTAGTTTAAATGTGTAGAAATGTCATGCGTGTGGCGTCCTACCGCATCGTTTTCCCTCTCGTAGAAGCAGACGTATCTGTTGAGGATTTCAATGAAAAGCTGGACTTGCAGTGATGGGTCCATGCACTGGTTGGCGATCTTCAGGGCTTTCTTTAGACACTCCATCACCCGCTTACCGTCGCGGATCTAAACATGCATCACACACCACATATTGAAGTGAAACGTTCACGTGTCCAAACATCATTACTATTATCACATGTATATGCATTGTGCATGTATTTGACAACACACCTCTTCGCCGTTCTTGTCGGTGCTGCGGCCGGACCAGAAGAGGTGCGCACAGATGCTGACGGCTCGGCACTGGTCGGGCTTCTTCAGCAGCTTGGAGGCGGCCAGCGCACACTGGGTCCTCAGCGGCTCGTGGTTTTCTTCACTGAAACAACGCATCCGCTCAAAGGTGCCGATGATCAGGGTGATGGCTGCCAGCTGAGCTTTGGAGTCACTTATCTCGTCCTCGTACAGAGAAAAGGCCTGGGGAAGGGAAGAGAAGATAAACAGGGAAGCGATTTAAATTAAATAAATCACCATGGTCGTTTCTGTTTTAAATCAGTTTTTGGCCTCAGTTTGTTTTCTGTACGTGCTACATTTCCAGAAGTTCCACCACAAACCACTCACCTCTGCTGAACAGTAGGTTGTAGAAAATGTAATAATGTATGTTATCATAAACAACCATTTATTGAAACTGATTCTGGAGATAATGCAATTCACATTTCATAATAAATTATTTTGAAGATAAGATGGGTATGTGTGAATGTGTCTTTCTAACACATTTTCAGTCGGCTCATCTGTTATGTTTCTTTGAACTCTGTGCAGTAGAATATTGTATCTTCTATTCTGTAAATAATGTGCCTTTGAAGGAATGCTAGTACCTGTATCTTTCACCCTAATCCATAAACATTTAACTAGATATAAATATAAAATAGATATTAAGGGCAGGAGGCCAATGGGATCATTATATTAACTTCACATCTGTCCAGTGGTTTCAATACTTGTGCAGATGCAGTGCGAATGCTCATGAAATTCAAGGAAGTGACATTTTTATTCTACCTGTGACATGAACTCGTACGCTACAGTCTCATGGTTCTCAAAGCCGATCTCTCCTGCAGCTAGCGCCCCCTGCAGGAAGAGACGAAGAGGCAGCTCTGCGAGCTCGGCCTTGATAAGTGCACTGATGGTCTGGTGGGCAAACGAAAAGATCTTCTGACACTTCTTTTCCCACTTGTCGTCCTGACGGGAGAAAAAAATTGAGACGATTAAAAAAAGTTAATGAATAAATCTACAGATGCAGCTTGTGAGGAGTGCTGGGAGGCGATGTTTGCTCACCGACGAGGAGTTTTCCTTGTATCTGAAGGCCAGCTGGTAGGCAGCGAACACCAGAGGAGGAAGTGTGTAGCGAATCCTTTGGTTTCCACCGGCACCAAAGTGTTTTCGAGCCGTGTTCAGAATCTGACCACAAATTGGAAATGTGGATTAATGACAGAGGCAGTGACGGTTTAAGATCTGTCAACATTTTTGAAAATCAGGCTGTAAAATTTCATATTTTTTTTATACGTAACAGGACAGTGATATGAATGCATGTGTTATTCAAGTCTACATTGAAATACCTTTAGAATAACCTCAGGGACATCAGTAACATAAAGTACAGTAGTAGCAGCAGCAGTACAGAATGTGCTTTATCTGTATCTAAAGGATAAATGTGCAGAGTTGAGAGAAGGACCCACGAGATACTGCTGATCAGGATCTTCAGAGTGGAGCAGGTGGATGAAACGACCCACAAGGCTCTGCTCCTCAGCAAAGTCCTCGGGGTCAGGATCATCGACTGGCTGGTCTGGCTGGTCCTGGATCAGCGTGGATACCAAATTCAAGATTGAATCCACCTAGAGAACCCAGAGAGAGAGAGGAGTCACTTTTTTAAAATTTCATCCTGCTTTTGGCTGAACCAGTCTGAGGTCAAGTAAGACTTGTAGCAGGTGGTAACACAAGAATTAACCTTAAGGTTTTGTCTAGTGCAGTTTTCATAGAGATTCAAGTTCTTTTCTTTGAGACACTAGATTTTCATAAACTGTAAACTTTCACTTTTTGAGTTTAATTACAAAAATAGACTTGTCCATGTCATTCTAATATGAGCTGCACCTGTAGATGAATAAACAAAAGTACTGCTTTTCACTTAACTCTGATCTTTTCATTTTACCTGCTTAACATTAATGATCCTATAATGGTTCGGCATTAGATAATAGGAACAAATAATTGACTTGCTGCCTTGGAGCGTTGCTCCCTCTGTTATTTATTAGGAACACCCAGCTTAAACTAACACAGTTTAACATAACAGTCCTGCAGCCATCCTGTTGTAATGTTAAGTTGTTTTACAGGGATGTTGATTCACGACGCCGATTCATTAATTTGAACTGTGTTGCAAAATAAAGAGGGCTGCTTTTATTTTTTAGCTTTCACCCACTGATATGAATGGAGAAGACAAAACTGTACAAACACCTGCTTGTATGACACAAAACAATTTAATGGCACCACTGACTGCGGCCTCTATCATTACAGGATTTGTAACTGTATTCTTTTTAGCTAGCGTTCCCAGCACATGACACCCCTGTGCCGAACCAACCTGCTCTTGTGCCACAATGGTGGTGTTGTAGTCCAGCGTGTTGCTCAGCACGTAGCAGCTCATGCTTTTGCGTGACTCATAATCAAAGTACTCGAAGAGTGGAGGGAAGTGCTTGAGCTGCAGCACCGTCAGGATGTTGTTGTAGGTGTCCACGGGGATCTTCAACAGCCGGGTGAGCTCCTTCGACACCGCGCTGCTGGTCGCTATGCTACGATAGGGAGGAGAGAGAGGTCAAGGTTAAAGGTGTATATGTCAGAGTTGTGACTCTACATGATGGTTCAGATCACTGAATCTCGCCCTGACATCAACACTCTCGCCCTTCATTTAACGCATTTCTCCCCATTTCGGTTTGAGCTTCCTCTCTGATGCGTGAATTTGATCTTGTTTGTATTGTAGTAACAGACATGTCAGCTTTATTATGTTGGTTCAATGCAAATATACAAACTATAACCCAGCACATCTGAAGGAAAATTAAAACATTCAGTGACAAGTCAAATCTTGACTTATTGCTCACTCTGACTCTCCTGAATCACACTAGAAGATCTCATCATAACATAATGTTATTCCTTCAACCCCAGTCAGTCAGGAGTACCAGGACTTACTGTTCCAAGTTGAGCTTGTTGAATATCTCCACGGTGCTCTCCAGGACCTTGTCTACATAGTCGACGCGGTCAGGGTAGCACTTCATAGCCAGATTGATGAGAGAGACCTGGAGAGAGACCACGTCCTCGGATGGCATGTCCTGGCGAGACTGAGGGGGGCGGAGACAGACAGTAAGAACATCAGCATGACCAGGCCAGCCTTAGTTTGACACTTTGACTGGGACCGAGGAGGAATAGCCGACGGGTCTGTAAGAAGTGGTGCTAAAAACTGTTCAGCGATCAATGTTCTGTCAATATAAGAACAGGGCCAGAGAAAGATAACTTAAGAAAAAAAAACTACAAACGGGCTCGAAGCCTTCGATGCTGCTGCTGATAATGTAAAGATACTGTATGTCCTTTTTTGCTCATGTAGTTTACTTGGTGTGGATCTCTGATCAGACTCCTTGTTCTTAAAGGATCTATCGAGCCAGCATCCTAGAGATCCCTTTTCTAAACCGAGTGTCAGATGTCACACAGCAGATGACCTGCACAAAACTAAACTGCACAGACAAACCATCACGAATCATCACTTCTGTATGCCCACAGAGCAGGTAAACCTAATGTAACCCACCTGAATGACGGTGGCCACCTGCTGAGAGAAGATGTCAAACAGTTTGATCTCAGCTGGAATACCAGGGCCGTCTTCTCGATGCGCAAACAGAGCGAGTCTGAAAAATCAAGTGGAAAATAAGAATTTTGTTTAGGCTAAATCACCATAAACCATCAACCATGCTTTCACGGATTTTAAGAACCTAAAACACAGACTTCTGTAAATATTGAACTGCTGAACCTGTTTTTGAAGTTTGCCTGCATGGGCAGAAATAAAGACTTTTGGAAACAATGATGCAGACACGGTTTTAAAACTAAGACTCTGCAAACTTTGACAACATTGGTAGACAAACCAAAGAGGTATTTACAGGGTCTCTATTTCTATTTACGTTGTTGATTTACACGGAATCAAACTATACCTGTCAATGAGGGCAATGATGATGTTCTTGACATTGACGTGTTGATGAAGCTCAGCACAGGAACGCAGGAAAGGGTTCAGCGTCTGAAGGTGGAACTCGTCTGGGAAAACCTTACAACACAGGAAGAGCGTAGAACAGTGCTTAGACTTTGTATTATCTATTTATTCATGTCATAAACAGACTGAAGATTCAAACAAGAACTGACCATGGTGAATTCTCTGTCTGTTTAAACCGCTGGCCCATATATGATATTTTGTTTTCTAGATTTGGATGATTCTTAACCATCATGCAACATCAGTAGGCACCTGATGGTCCTAATTTCATTCTGTAGTAGGGACGGAACAGTTTATGAAAAACGCACTGGACCATTCAGTTCGACTGTCTCGGTTCAGAGCGTGTGTGTGTCGTTCGGTTCATTCGCATGCTACGTTTTCTTTCTTTTTCATTCAGTACGGAGGCGAGGCAGTGTAGCAGGTGGTCAGATGTGGACCCTGCCCCGCTCTCTCTCTTTCACAGACACATTGACAACGGACCTGTCTGCGAACAGCCCGTCCCCTCCGTTCACTCTGAAGCCCATGTTAAAGCAGAAGTAAGCAATCCGGTCGTTTTGGCTAATGCTGCGTTCCAGGCAGGCTTTTGAAACCGTAAATTACAGCTTCAAGTCACGACTTAGTAGCGTTCCAGGCAACCCACTCGTGTTTTTCCGACCTGTTTTACCTGTGAAAGTGCACTATAACGGCCACTCGTAACTTCCGACCCGTGAACTCGTACCAGATCGAACTGGTACGACTTCACAGGTCGGAAAAACACGAGTTACGGCCTCATCATGCCGGCTTTACTTGTTTACATGCCGGCTCTTCCTTTAACACAGTCGTCGATCCGGCTCTGTGACCTCCTCCTCCTCCGCTGCTGAGAGCTGAACAACAACGCCCCCCATCCCATGTTCAAAAAGTTTTAAAAAGAACGGCGAGGCGGAGTTATTGCGCAACATTCTCACCTTTAACAGGCTGTATAAACGTAGCTTGAATCAAAACATGATAACGCACCGGAGGAAGATGTTCAAACAAAGAGTTTTTATGTTTACGCTGAATTATAGTGTGTGTGTGTGTGTGTGTGTGTGTGTGTGTATATATGTATTTTATGTTGATATATGGTATTTCTGTGGTGTTAAAAACAACAAGGTATACCAAACCGAACTGACCACCGTGACGACAAAACTGTTAATAAACCAAACCAAGGACTTTGTGAACTGTTCCCACCCCTATTCTGGAGCATGACATTTGTCACCATCTTTAAGGGCAAAGGGTGGTCACATCAACTATTCATTTAAAATTAATAAATGCTCAAAGAGTCATCAGTCACAGAAAAACATCACTGACACAACTGGTCAATGCTGTTATTAGCAATTAATGGCTTCACCTTCATTAACTGGGCATGTTTAGTATCAGAATCATGAAAACACAGGACGTGGTGTTGAGACTGTCCGTTATGCCAACAACAGTATACAGATGCAGCACGGAGGGCAGTGACTGTGCTTCCTAACACACGTACAGTATCACCAGTATGCCAGCAACTCCTGCTTTATGGAAGCCTTATGACAACACAAAACCTAAAATATCAAAACATTCAATAAACACTGGACGTGTCATATTTACACCGAACATATACTCAAACACAACAGTCAATCAATCTCAAACATTTTAGGTCCGGTTCAGTTTGCATTAGCATCAACTTGATACAGCAGTGTATGCACATTTTATACTCTAAATATATTATATTGCAATACCTTCAGCGTAGGCTCAACGATTGTGTTACCTCGCTTAATACTGACATGTATTTAAGTGAAAAACAGATTGAATCAATTCATTCCCATGTATCTACCTGAATGATGCACTCCATGAGATACTCCTGAGCCAGTGAGTCTCTGCAGTTCACAACCTGCTCCAGCACTCCAGAAAGAACAATCTGTGGAGGGAAACAAACAGAGGGAAAACTGTTTTATCAGACAGATTTCTAATTACCCACACAGACTGTGCGTTACGTGCTCAGATGCATGTCAAAATATGGGACCATAAAGAAAGAAAAGCAACAGCCTAGAAAGCAACATAGCATATTTTAGCTTCTTTAAACTAATTTCCAATGTTTTCCAAAGGAAGTGGAACTCTTCCATCGCATGTCCACATGTCACACAACTCTTCCCACTAGTGAAAACTGCACTATTCCCATTCATTTTCATCCAGATGATCACCTACAAAAATCTTCGTCACCTTCACCGGCAAGTAAAGGAGCATTTTTAAAAGCAGACTTAATGGAGTACACTGAGTTCTGAATAAATTACATTACATAATACTTAATTTGATGATATGATGTCTCAGCAAGTCCTTGTTTGATTTAGATCTCACTTTGTTCCCATTTCAATTGTTTTCACCATCCAAACTGGCTGATGACCTGTTATACAGACCTGTTTGTACTTGTCCACATTGACGCCTTCCAGCTGGCTGAGGCGCACCAGGTTGGTGCCGACCAAGATCCTGAGCTCTTGTCGTTCCTTCTCCCTCTTCTCTCTGTCTCGGCTGTGACCCTGATGCTGCATTCGAACCCATAATTTGTTCATTTCCGCAAAGTTCAGCAGGACGAAGTCGATGGAGTCATTGATGTCGCCGGTCATCTCCTCCGTTCCCCTGTGGAGGAAAGACCTCGAGTTTAGGACATGGAAGTGTTAAAGACCTGAAGTATGCCCTGGAGACAGAGCGTAGGAGTCGTGCTCTAGGGCAGCGGTTCCCAAAGTGAGGTTCAGGGTCACGTGATAATTTCCAGAAATCAAATAAAATTCAAAAATGAAAAGATGAAAAGTAGCAGTTAAAATCTAAAAAAACCCCATGCAAATAAACTTTCCTTCTCACATCTACACTTACAGATCGCATCTAAATGTCAAGGATCTCCTTAGGTGAGATTAACGTTGCTGAAACATCGTAATTCCCAAAATGTACATTTTCACAGCAACAATGTAGACATGTCTACTCACTACTACAGTTCATGGATATTACTTTAACTGGGATATGCTTCTGCTAACATTGAAATGAAAGTAATGTGTCAAAATTAAGTTTGCACATGATAGCAACATGTTCACTCATAAGTTACATGGATATTACTATGACTGAGGTATTCTGCTTTTATCTTATAGTAATTTGCTATATTCATAATTATATCTTTGTAATAAGGCTGTTCAGTTCTTTTGTGTTGACGTCATGCCCGTGTTTGGATACGCTTATTAGTGTGTGTGCCCAGTGCGCACATTTTAAAAAAAATGTTTAAGTCACTTCCAGTTTTGGGAGTCTTGGGCTGAAAGGTTTGGTAACCCCTCGCTCTAGAAAATCGTTCCCTAAACCCTCAGGAGATTAACAAATGAAGTCTCAGTTTACATATATATTTATATATTGCTTACTCCTGCTGCTCTCCATCATCCGGCAGTATGTTGCGGGTGCACTGCAACAGGTAGTTTCTGAGGAAGAGGCCCCGGAGTGGGTGCTGGACCCCACGGCACATCTCCACCAGATCCTTGAGAATGTCCTTACGAGACTGAGGGAAGGAGCGGACGTAGACCACGCCCACTGTGATTAACAGATAGCTGGGGAGAGAAGGGCAGAGTGAAGAGTTTCAATCTGATGAGCTATTCCTAAAAAATAGCAGTAGGTTGAGCAGGTGCCCCACTATCACAACAACTGCACTATCTAATAAAAGGCACAAAAAGCCCAAAAATATACTTAAAAAAAAAAAATCCCCAGCCAACATTTGTCTGTAGCCTAACTTCCATCTATCTATCCATCCATCCAATGTTTTAATCGCTAACACCACAGGAAATTTTCATCAATTTCTTGAATCTTGATGCAAATTAAAATACACAGCCAATAATATATTGTCCCTAAAATATTCTATTTATTATTACTATGTTTTTGAACAAGTGCTTTACCAGTTCGATTGTGTGATTTTAGTTTGTTTTCAATGTCAAAGTCAAAGCATACAGCATCAAGGTAGACAGCCACATCACTGATAAGTCAGCAAAAACCACTGGTGCCTGCTAATAATCACCAGTCCCCACTAAAGTAAATGAAAGTCTTAACTGAACCCTGATTAACGACTGACGAACACACTGTTGATCTGTGACAAAAAAACTTTTCTTAATTTCATTTCAAATAAGAGTCTGAATATGTGATGGAAGCAGCGTTAATGTGATACTCACAGTCTGGGGATGATGTTCCCTGCGTACTGGACCAGCTCATACAGATCTGCCACCTTTCGTCCTTTAGCGAACTCATCAGTCAGATAAACCTCCAGGTAGTGGAGTTCATCAGAGATGGCCATGTCTGAGAAAGACTGTTAGGGACCACAGTGCAAACCCACTACAACGTATCCACAGGCAACAATGACTGCCCATAGTGTATCAACTTCAGTCTCTCAGTCCATCTTGCTTTCAGGGACAGTATGCCTCAGGACAATCATGTAATTACAAAAATGTACAGCTGCTAACTGTACACACCGGCTTCACTGATACAAAAAGTGTCAGGACAGATATTTGACGAGGACCAAATAACAAGAGGCAACAGCATATCTGGTCCACTCACAACACGAGGCCCCAGCACGAGCAATATTAATAATCTCTGCTCTACTCTGGGGATCTGGTTTAACAACGTTTGGTCCAACACCGCCTCACTCAGCTGAGGCAGCTGGCTAAAGTTAGATCATTCTGTTCATTTGCGGATTTCAAAAAGGCCACACAGGCTTTTACTTCTTCAAGAGAGGATGATTGCAGTGCACTTTATTCTGCTAACAGCTCGGCAGATGAAACATCTATAGATTGCAGTGGATTCAAAGTGCAAATCTGCAGCTCTCTGGCAGGTTTAACTCTGTATCTCCTTTTAAATCTCTCTACAGACTCACTTGTATCCCAAAGCCTTTTATCAACTGTTGTTTTTATAGTTTATTTTAGTTTGGATTTTATTATTTTTGTTTTTTGTCTGAGAGAGCCAATCAGTAAAACTGCATTATTTTCTCATCTTCTGTGTCTGCTCACTGGTGGTGGATTCACAGTGTTTTTAATCAAAACCATTTGATCAAGATACAGTCTTCGTCCATTGTTGGCTAATTTTCAGTTTGGAAATGAGGCTTGTGCACATGTGCCACATTTCTTAAAGAGTGAGATTAATAAGGTGGAAGCAACTGACAAAGACTACGTCATCTTTTGTGAATGGCCCATTATGAGGCTAGGACGGGAAAGAGGTGGACGCTGGACTTTTTTGTTTTAAACAGAAATTAGTTTTGGGAACCTGGACTGTCCTCCCTAACGGGAGGGAGCAGATCCTCAGCCCATGCAGCGGCCAGTCGCTAACAAATCAAACATTTGATGCGGAAGTTGGATAAAGCTTCCACCCTCCTTTCATGGAGCCATGTTGTTTCAGAGCAGGCACCAGTCGGGTCCTCCACAGAGCTGCTGGGAGACTCACATGGTGCTCACATGGGCAACAGCAGAGCAATGTGGAGGAGTGACAAACTGAGTGACTTCCTGAAATGTAACTGACATAAGCTGCTTTTTATTTGATGCAGGGCCAGATTGTTCATCAAACTTGGTGTTTAATATGTCTCGAGGAAGTCCTGCATAGCCATTAAGACAAAAGATCACATTCAATACGAAACTTAACAGAAATGTCAGTTGCAAGTGAGTGTAATTCCCACACAGCCTAATATACAGCGGTAAAGGATACAGAGCTCATAGTAGCTCTTTGGAGAAAGCATGGAGGTCCTCAGCTCACCCAGCATGTTAGAGGCATGCTTCAGAGCATCCATCAGCTTGTTCTTGTCCTGCAGACCACACCACACAGTCACACTATGGCCACTCTAAACCTTTACAACCAAAGCATTTTAGTATTTACAGAAATTAAAGAAAAAAAAAAAACTTTATACCTCTTATGTCACATATCTAACAAGTTACAAATGGCTTAAATGCACATCCTCATCTCTGAGCCTTCATTTAAATACTAATGACAAATGTGTCACTATTCCATTATAAATCACACAGATCATATTGTCAAGATGTAAGAGCGTGAGAATCACATTGTCATTTTCACATATTTTTCCATGTCAGTAAAAATATTTGGAGCATAACGAGGTTGTGCGGGCTGTTTCCTTTTTCTTTTGAAGCTTCCCCCTTAGCCCAGCACACCAAGCAAGGGATGTGTGTATACTATACTCTTACAATTTTTCACATATTTTTCCATGAAAATTGCATGCAAAATGACAATCAACACGACAATTATGACTCATCGTGACATCTTCCAGAATAATTTTTCTTTTATTTCTTGCAGATTGTCCAGCTCTTGTCCAGAACCAGTTAAAAATGATCTAACCAAACATCCACAGCTGGCTGACCTGCTCTGATTTCCCCATTTTCCTATTGGGTTAAATGGCTTCCATATAAATTTGCTGGGTTAAGATAATAATAATAATACCTCCTTAACACATGACGAGAAATTCACCTCTCTATGGAAAACCAACTCATGATATTGAAATTGTGTGCTGAAAGAAATCCAGCAGTTTGCCCTCAGCAAATTAACACAACAAACGGACGGGGTCCTACCAGGCATCTCTTCATCTGGAAAGACTGGACCTTGACGGCCTGCACAGCTTCATCAAGAAGCTTCTCCTGTTCATCCTGGGGAGACTGCTGTGTGGTCGGCTGCAGTCAGAGAAAAGGAACAAAGTTGAATGAATCTTTGCTTGATGCAAGGAAGAAGTCATCAGACAGCTTCTCAATGTGATGAAATAAAGCTGCTTTCTTCTGCCTATCTTGTAAATAGCATTACTGTGCATTGTGTATTTTCTTGATTTATACTTCTGTTCTTATTTACATCCCTTATGTTACTAATTTTTTTTTTAGATGTATATAATCGCTTTAGACTTTTGTTAGTTTCCTTTTCTTGCACAGTCCACTTTGCTATAATGCTGAGGATTTTTATCTTATCTTATAAATTGCTGTATCGGCAGTTGACTTTGCTCTGTCTTCTTAACTGGCCTGACTTACAAAAAAAAATGGTAGGGTTTTATCATGTACTTTTCATGGAGAATTAGAAATAGCTTCAGATTATGCCTTGTGCAAACTGAATACGGTGAAGACTTGTGGTACATGACAATGCTAATGCATGTGTCCCTTGTTCCACCTTCACCTGCAGGAGCTGACAGTGACATATCCTGTGTAAAACATAAACAGAGCCGAGGCAGCCCAGAATAAGTCCCCTGACTGAGCCCCGGGCTGACCCATCGCTGCTTCAGGCAGCCCAACTCCTGGTGTCCGCGGTTAGCACAGACACGTCCGGGCTGCACCGACTCGTTTACGTACATGTACGAAAACATGACCAAACGTATGTCATTTGGCCTTTTAAGATGTTGTGTTAACCACACACAATTTCACTTTGTTAAGCTGAAACGAGCCCAGGTCGTTGACATTTTGCGACAGTAAAAAAAAAAAAAAATGACACAGCAAAGCGGAAGAGTGTGCTAAACAACAGCTAGCGTTAGCAGCTGTCACCTGTGTTGTTCCCGGATATCTCAGAGTCTGTCGGCTACTTGAAGCTTAATGTAACCCAGCACGTATATTATTATTACATTTGTTGGATATAGTGGATAAACCCCGTAGAAATAAGGTTGATAAAATGGAGGTGTAGCTGAGACACGTAGCTAGCTCTGCTAACCGCTGTCAGACGTTAGGCCACAGCAGACACACATACATACACACACACACACACACACAGACACACACAACCCAGTCCTGGGTCGGTTTAACACACCGCAGGTTTCTATCGTTGCACCGAGCAAAGCCGAGCACGCACGGGTACCTGAAGGACACACGCTGATAAACAGAGAAAACCGTGTAGTTATAGAAAGGCTCACCATGATGATCAGATGTGTATCAGATCAGTCGGAGCGGCTGGACTGTCATGTGACTCACATTAACGGTGCGTTCACGGTCCGCTCGGATACCCCCACTCCGCAGGACAGGCGTGGCCAGCGAGTGACCCGTGATCAGCTGCGGGATGTCGGCCACTTGGACGCCGTCAACATCCTGGTAGACGTGAAGTGTTTTCACCTTTATTCAACTAATAAGGTCGTACGGTGGAGATGAGAGAGCGGAGGACAGCGGCTCCAAATGTCACAACACAAGCATCAGAACACACGGTCCCAAAAAAGAACAATATAAACAGATATTAGGAGGTTTTTATTGGAGATTTCAAAGTTGATGTAGCAGTGTTGCATTCATGGTGCTGCTGTATGTTTTATTGCTCTGTTGACTGTTCTACGCAAGAACGAGACTTATGTTAACCCTGGTTGTGAGGGGACCTGAACGCATCTTCCCTTCCTTTTTTATCGTGAAAACTTTATTCAACAAGCTGTCAGGTGGACATCATCTGACATGAAGAACACATTAAAGAAGTGATAGTATTTGGTTAATGATAAATAGGCTACACATGTGAGTTTACAATTAAGACATACCGTAGTGGTGGATTTTTATCATTTGTAACAGTAGGCCAGGCCTATTTAACAGTACAGTATTTAACAGTACTGAGAGGTTCAATTGATGCTGGACATCTGCTCAATCACTGAATGAACCTTATTCACCCTCTCATTGTCGGACACCAAACTTCTCTACTGCACAATCAGCTGTTGCAGATCACATTGTTTCTAATAAGGTTAGGCCTATGTTGAAAGATGTTCTTCATCTACTCTTCATGTGCAGCAGTGCACTTCAAGCCCAGCAACTCTTTGAGGCAGGAGCTTGTAGCTACATGCCTGTAACAATGGGGAAACAAACACTGAATAATTGCAATGTCATTTCCCACCCCAGACATCTTAACACCAGATGCTGATGACTTAATAGGTCAGTGGCTGTGTGGCTCACATCTGACCTCAAGGTTTTAAGACAACCATCATGAAGCTAAATGCCTGGGGTCTCTGTCTCATCTATCTGGGGTCTCGTCTGTGTTAATGTCCTTGACAGATGGAGTGACATTTTTTTTTCAGGCTTAGAAAACACTGGCGGGATAGCCTGCATATGGAGAATTGACATTTGGTTCTCTATATATCAAATGAAAACTAGTCAAAGTAACCATTCGACCATAATGTGACTGTTTCTGCTTGATTTCCTAACTTCTTCTTGATTTGCAACAAGAGACCAAACTTAATTTAGTAGTAATATTTATGAAAACCCACCACCTAAAAAGACTCTATTTGAAATCTACTTAGAGAAGCACAAAGGCGATGTTCATTCATCTAAATCAGAACATAATAAATGTATCTTGTTTTTCTTTCCTGTCCGCCCACTGTCCGGTAGGTGGCAGTAATGCGCCTGAACGCTGGTTGCCGACTGCCAATAATCATTCAGGAAGAAGAAGGCGGGGGCGGAAGTGCAGTGGAAACATGGCGGCGCCCTGTATGGACACACTCAAGGCGAGTTCGCTTCAGTCACAGAAACAAACCCTCTGTCAATAGTAAAATAAACATTAAACACCTCATGTCAGTATGTGGGCGAACAGCAGGACAGCGGGAGCTGCTCTTCAGGTCCTCCACCGCCTCCAGCAGTGCCGTAAACCCGCGCTGCTGCTGCGGAGGGGCGCCGAGGGGCTGCAGCGGAGGGTCTGCAGGTTCATGTCATCGACGGGACCCCCGTGGAGGCTGCTGTTCTTCGGCACCGATCACTTTGCCGTAGAGTCCCTAAAGCTCCTCACATCCAGCAGGTGAGCATCAACACGCCTCACACTACACTCGGAGGCTTAAGTTGTGTCATATTTGACACACATGGACCTCAGGGTGACCAGCAGTGTCCCAGACAGTTTGTTTCCCCAGGAGGACAGCAGCTCCTAGTTGTCTGATACTTCCCATATCTTGTCACGTGGGAACATTTAGTTCACTGACTGAATTTCACTCACAGAAAGCTTTAAAACTGATCTGTGTGACAGCTCGTGGGGCTACAACTTCCTCCCCTCCGTGTTGTGTCTGCAGGAGCTCCGGGGAAGGCGTCGTGGAGTCTGTTGAAGTGGTCACTTTCTCTGGCGAAGTCCCAGTGAAGAGGTTCGCTGAACAGAACCGCCTCACAGTCCACAGCTGGCCCCCCGACATCGCAGATGGACAGTTTGATGTTGGGGTCGTGGTGTCTTTTGGCTGTTTACTGCGCGAGGGACTCATCAACAAGTTTCCACAGTGAGCAGTTTTTGTTTTGTGGTTTGTTGTTGCTCTGCCCTGCTCAAATATCGTCCTCAAGACTGTAATCTAACCAGATTACAGTTTTATGATTGGACACCATCAAAATCAACATAAATGCACACAATGAATGGCTCAAATACAAGACGGGCTATATAATAATTTAATTTCATGGCTACACAAGAAAGATAGACCAGATAAGTGACAGTCTATTACATGATCTACCAATACCAGTAGTTTTGAGTTCAACATCTAACCTCTATTCCTTTATTCAGCAACCGCTGTCTCTAGAGGTGGAGAACATAACTCTGTCTCTATCATAACCTCTTGTCATGTAAACACAACAACAGCTGAAGTGTCCAACACCTGCTCCCATCAAGAAATACTTGTTCTGTGGCAGAGAAAAGATACAAATGGCCCCTCCAAGAGTATTTATTGTATTAGCAGGTTATTATATTGTACATTTGTACACGAATTACTAAGTTCATATTCAAGAAGATGTTGTAATGTCAGTCACAGTGTGAACAACATGCTGTGTCATTGCAGCGGGATTTTGAATGTTCACCCCAGCCTGCTGCCTCGGTGGCGAGGCCCAGCGCCCATCTTTCACACCATTCTCCACGGTGACACAGTGACAGGAGTCACCATCATCCAGATCCGTCCTCACAGGTAAATGGAGTGAGTAATCTCTCCTTTTTTTCTTACTATAAACACAGACAGATGAAACACTATGTCTTTACATCCCAGGTTTGACGTGGGCCCCATTGTCAACCAGGAGCTTCACCAGGTATCTGAGAGGTGTACTGCTGATGAGCTCGGAGCTGTCCTGGCAATTAAGGGAGCACATCTGGTGAGTTGTAGGAACATGGGTATTATAGAAAATGATAAAAGCTCATGATGATAATGTAGTTGCTGTCTTTTATATTCCTGAAAACAGCTCGTCGACACGTTGAAGACACTTTCTGAGATTCTGCCACATAAAAGAGAGCAAGGAGAGGCGGGTGCAACATTTGGTCCGTAGGTCTAAACACATTTACACTCAAAATGAATCAAGAGAAATCCTTCAAACTTATTCTTGATCTTAATTTACCCCCAACAGCCCCAAAAATTAGAACCTCCATGAGCTGGGTGGTGTGGGAGGAGCAGACCTGTGACCAAATTGATCATCTGTATCGCGCCATTGGATTAATGGTAATGACGACTGGTCTAGGGTCATATTCCCTGTCCTACTACTTACCTAGCTGTTCTTTGCATTCCTGTGTATTGATGAATATTATAATCACCTATTTCAACACTAATCTTTGTGGACGTGGTTCATAGGTTATTTTATGAACCAGATTAGCAATGGGGGATGGCTAATTCTCTTATCTCTGCCATCAGATGCCTTTGAGGACCACATGGATGGGCAAAACAATCAAACTTCTGGATTTTGTAGGAAAATGTCACATTTCACTCTCAGGTAAGTTTGTTAAAATTTGATTTAGATTGATTGCCAGTCCATGGTGTAGCCCACCTCTCAACCAGCGTCTGCTGACCCTCAGCACAGGATAAGCACTTTAATATATATACTGTATTTACAGTACATGCACATGTTTTACTATTATTATTATTATTATTATTAGGTGTGCGTACAAAGAGTATAAAATAAATAATTCTGAGCAACATGATCAAATCCATGTGTTGGTGAAGACAGTGCTGTAACTGCATTTGAGCATGCACCTACTTGAGTCACAAAAACATCAAATCAAAGAGTGCATTTTGGTCTGGATGACCTCAGAGAAGCCATGCAAATGTTGAATCAACTTTTTCTAGTTGTATTTTTCTTTCATGTCATCGTATTTCACCCTCTCTCGGTTTGCTTTCTTTCTGTTGTTAGAAAATGTACTAGTTTATTGTCCCAGTGTTATAAATAAAGTTAGTTATGTGTCTGTGTTGAGATTTGACATGCATGGGCATTTTTTGTTGGCCTGTGCTACTCCAGTAATGTGCCATGACCCTGAACTGTCATATATACTCACATGTTGTTTGCAGATCAAACGAGGAAACCTGTCCCTGGCACAGTGACCTATCAGAAGGAGACTAATACCCTGGCAGTCTGCTGTAAGGTCTGTCCAGCACTGTTAAACTAACTAGATTTATTTTTCTCATATTACTCCACCCCCATTGCCTCATCAAAACATCTTTATAAAATTGTATTCATTCAACTGAGCTTGTGTTTTTACATGATGTGTGAACTGTCCTCAGCAGTAGAATTCAGATCATATCACTTGCCACACAAGATTGTTTGTCAGTTTTGAGTTTTGATCTCAGTTTTAGAATAGTTAGACCCCTAAAACCTTTTTGCAAACACACTCTCATGCCATATAATGGGTATCCAACCCTTTAATGCCAGAGGCCACATGTACTTCGAGCCATGACCCCTGGTGTGAATGAGTGAGCTCATTAGTAATGCAAACTGGGCCTCAGACCTAAGTCTTGTGGTGGAGAATCAATCAAAATGTCTTCTTATAATATACTCCTAAACACTTATACCTCACCTTCAAGTCTATAACTCACTAATAACCTGGCCAATGTGTCTAGAATCTCTTGAATTCACGGTTCACTTCCTGCTTCCTTGGCACTGCTGCCATGTCCAGTGAGTGGCTGATAAAGGGTCAGAAATAGTGCCAACATGGAGATAGTGACACCCAGTGTTCACAATAGGCACTGCAATAGAAGCCTTTTTGACTCCTTAAAACCTGGATGACTGAGAGTCTTCACAGACAATAGGAGCTGCATCTTAATAACCCCAGAATAATATAATTTCCTTTTTCAAATAAAGCCTGTTTCACATAAAGGTGCCATGTGCTGATATTGTTGTGGCTCTAACATCTGTGCTCTCTGTTCCAGGATGGCTGGGTTGGATTCAGAACGGTGCTCCTGAAAAAAAGGCTGTCAGCAATTGACTTCTATAATGGCTACCTGCACCGGACGGTGCAGAAGAAGACAACTGCAGGACTATTTGTCAGTAGAAAAGGAGAAAGTATAGCACATCCAATCAGAGAAAATTCAGTGTTGTGATCTCACAACAATAATTTTATTTCATGATGTGAAAAATGTGACATGACACTGTCTAATGGAAATGACTGTAGAAAGGTTGTTGCTATTGTCTGTTTTAAGACATCTGCATCTACAGTACATTTACTCCATTAATGTATTTATATTGTATACTTGTAGCAAATAAATGTGCTGTTTGCTGGTGTACCACAGACAGTCATGAAAACTGCTCTTTTTATCTAAAAGTACTTCTTATTAAGTGTGATTTAATTAACCTGTCTTCTTGAATGTAAATAATTCTGAAAGGAGCCTGTTGAAAGAGTAAACGTCAACTCATGGGAACATAGACAATAAGCTGAGGAAGGACTCAAGTGCACATCCTCTATGGGCCCACAGACATGGAAGTGGGGGGGCTTGGTGTATGCTTTTTGCCAAGTGAGCAATTTTCATGGGAATGAATAGGGTGCCATCTTTAACTGTTGTATTCATCCATTAGCTGCAAACTCTGCCTACCCATGCAGTGTTGTCAGGGGGCTGGAGCCAGTGCAGCTGACACAGGGTGAGGGTGGGGTACACCCTGGACAGGTTGCCAGTCTTTCACAGGGCCGACGTATAGAGATAAACACCCTCACACTTAACGTGCACTTTAGAGTCACCAATTTACCTAATGTGCCTGACTTTGGACAAATAAGGCAGAGTACAAAATATAAATAGATACAATATGTAATGGTATTTGAAATATAGACGAGAAGAAAAGCATTAATTATTGCACACAGGAAGTTAATCAAATGTCCCTTGTTGTGTTTGGACTGCTGAGTTTATTGTTTGTGTAAGAGTCTGACAGCAGCCGGAGGAAAGACCTGTGGTATCTCTCATGGGGTTGGAGGTGATGGCTAAGCCGTCATCCCCCTGTCACTCTCACCACCTCCACTGGGTCATGGAGACATCCCAGAACAGTGCCGGCCTTCTTGATCAGTCTGTCCAGTGTCTTCCTGTCAGCAGTAGAGCTGCTGCCCCAGAAGGCCACACCATAGAAGATGGCTGATGCCACCACGGAGTTGTTGGATCGCCCCCAGGAGCGCTTCCTGCACTTCAAAGGACCTGGGTCTCTGCTGCAGATACAGCCTGCTCTGTTCCTTTTGTATAGTGCATTTGCATTGGGTCATATCATATCCCCTTAATAAATAAAAAATTGCATTTTATATTTACTTGGCTTATGAGCCCCAGTAGGCTATTTAGACGGTGCACTTTAATGCAGTTTATTGTGCCCCAGCAGAGCTTATGGCTTGCAATGCTCCTGGTCTAATCCTTAATTATTTCATCTTTAAATCTTATTTCCCATTCCCAGTTTTATTATCTCAAACTCAATAGATATCAGCTATTCTTTATATTTTCAGTCTTTAAAATGTATTTTATTAATACTTTTGATGACTTTAAAATGCCCCAAATGTAATTGTGCTATTTGTATTTATTTAAAAAAACAACCTAATCTGCAGATCAGCAGAAGCCTATTATTTTCCTTACCTCATGTTTTAAAGTTTTTCTATCATTGAAGTTGCTTTGAGGATATATGATTTTTTTTCTTGTATTCCTTATGTGCAGCTCTTTTGTTTGTTTGTTTGTTTGTTTGTTTGTTAAATGCGTCCATGCTTAATAAGGATTAACCCTGAAGCCTCTTTGAGCGCTTGTAGAAAATTAGGAAAAGATTGTCCATGCTAGGGTTCCTTTTTATGGACCGTACCACATCACTCTCTAAACCAGGGAACTGTCACTTAGATTTTCTCTACCGCGTTAAAGAGCACGAAATACCAACTATTATGCATCAAGACAGGACTTTTTACTTCAAAATTACAATCCCACACGCAGCCATTTAAACCCATATCGAGGCAAATATCCTAAATAACACCGCCTCCCGCCGCCCCCCTCCTCGGTCCCACCCCCCTCGCAGCTGTCGGGTGGTAACGGTTCAGCAGAAGAGGCTGCTGCCATTTTACACGGGGACAGCTAGCTAAATCACCAAAGTGATTGACCACAACTTATTGGCCTGTAGTAGTAAACTAGTTTTTCCAAGAAACACAGCGTCTCACTGTATCCAAACAAGCAACACGGCTTTTTGTTTTTAAGCACGAGTCATATAAACAGTGGCGTAAAAACACGGGTAAGTTGGTCAATCCCAAGTTGTCAACGGCTGTTGTAGCGAGCTAACGTTACCACAACAGACCCACGGTGTTTCAGTGTCAGCTAATGCTCCTGGTTGTGATGTGTAGACGCTGCTTTTACGGTCTGAACGGCGGTTTGATAATGTGACAGTAATGTGTTGACAGAATTACGTCATGACAGAGTTGGTCTGGTTCTGCACAAGTGGGCTGCTGGCTGCTGTGTGTGTGTGCGTGTGTGTGTTTCAGGTGCTGTTTATTAGCCGACAACAACAACCTCTGCGGGGTTTTAGCCTAAGCTTTTAAAAAAGATTTATGGTTAACATACATAAATGTACATAAAAGAGGAGGAGGGTCTGGCCGTGATGTCACCTAACGCGGAAGTCGCTCCCGTCACTCCTCCCTCTGTCATGTCATCGCGGGCTCACATGCAGAAACCTTGCTAAAATATTAAGAAGCTGTTGTGCAACTGATCACAACAACTGGTCCAAATGCATACCAGCTGTCTAAACACAAGCATTGTTGTGATTGTGCAGGATCTGTTTATCTAGTGTACGACAAGCACACACTGAATATTTCAACAAACCTGACAACCAGAGTGCTATATTATTACAGTGAGGCAGAATACCACTATGACATATGAGGGCCATACTGTAAGCATTCAACAGTCAAGCATCAAGCTGTTCACACTTTAAATGTGTCTTTGTTTGATAAAGGCAGCAGGCTATAGCATGCCTAACAGCTGTGCATTATTGGCTATGTTCAATTTAAAAAAAAATCAGACTTCGCTGTCACACTGACACCTCGCCTGTGACTTGGCTGCACGATCAGCTGGTTATTGTGCTGAGTGCCGGGCCAGCACGTTGTCCCACCTCTGTCCAGCCTCACATGTACTGTTTCAAGACAGCTGAATGGGGATTATTTAATCATCCAAATAATGTGCTCGTTGATGGATGGAAAATCTTTGTTTTGCTCATTCAGTTTGAAGATTGTAATCCCAAACTGTGAGGCAAAAAAACTTGTGCAGGTCTGTGTGTTTGGACAGCTACAGAGTTAAGTTTAATAAGCTTTTTAAGATACACATATTTTTTACCAAGAAAAGCTTCCTCAACACTGTTTTTAAGATTTATGCATTCTAGACAGGCAGTGCCGCCCCAGCAGGGGACTGCTTCTTGGGTTGGTAGTTTAAGTTAGAGTTAGTTTGAGGTTATGTTTGGGGTTATTCACGGAAGTAGTTGTTATTAATTATTTTAATGTCAAGAGCATTTTATACCACTGAATGATAATACTGTATAGTGGCATAATAATGCAAGCACAATCCTTGTACCAAATCAGGAACACACCCGACAGCCACTAGGCCTATTCCTTCTACTCTTGATTTGATGACTCTTCCTATACCTCATAACCACCCGGACTGGAAAGAAATGTTGTAAATTTGATTGTATATAATCAAATTGTAAACAAAAACATCTGATTCTGATTAATATGTGATGTTAGTAGAAAAAAAAAGTATCAGGACAGCTACAGTACTGTCAGCCTCGTGATTTCTGGTACCT
The DNA here is from genome assembly GCF_045865225.1 of Trachurus japonicus. Lineage (NCBI taxonomy): Eukaryota > Metazoa > Chordata > Actinopteri > Carangiformes > Carangidae > Trachurus > Trachurus japonicus. The sequence continues at coordinate 26,233,333 of NC_140909.1, forward strand.
GAGCTGCTAGACTGAATGCAGTTCACAACAGACAAGAGTCACACAATGTTTGCTTTCCTTGATGGAAAATGAAATGTAGGTCAGCCTGAAAAGAATTGGTGAAGATGGCAGAGTGCACATCCAACTCAACTGCAGAGAGAGTGAGTTGCAAAAACTCACCTACACTTAGCCGGCACTGGGTTTGCCCTCTTAGGGACATCATGCCAAAAAAATATACGGTAAAGGTTTGAACCTGTCTGTTTTGTTTTTAAAAGAATGATTGAAGTTAGGTCTTAATTTCTTAATTATGTAAGGACGAAATTGAGGAGGTCTTGGTGATCAGTGGTTATTGGACAACCTTTGCGATTGCAGTTGAAATCAGATATGTATTCACGTCTTGGAGCCCTTTTAATGTAATGCCAGTTAGTGTAAACTGCTGACGTTTGCGTTTGTGTAATAAATTCATGGAGTAATATCTGATATGAACACACTGTGCACTGTGACACAAGAGGAACAGATGTTATAGATGTTCTCCAGCTTTAATGTTATAATGTTGAACATGAAAATAAACTGATGGCATGACTTGGTTCAGGGATATCATCGTGGTCTGACCCTGCTGCTCCCA